>NC_055666.1:18532829-19185579 GCF_017976325.1 Chelmon rostratus
GCTGAGGCTGATACAGATGTCGATATTTGAGTGTGAATATAAATCCCATTAACAACATACCAACTTTTAAACATAGACAACTGTATGTACTGAGGGTCCCTTTAAATTTGACAAGGTGAAAAAATATTCTACTTAAATAATAATTTTGAAGAATGCACTAAGAACACTTTGTGGTTTTTTTTATCACCCTCAAGAATACCTAAGTTTACTCAAGGAGTCCTTGAGTACCACTTGAGCATACTTGAAGGGTAAATTGGCACAACTTTTTACAAACCTTAAGTGTACAGAAGTACACCAACAACAATAATGATTCATGAGCTTTTAAAGCTTTTAAAACACACTTGCAGTACAATTGTATTGAATAACCAATGTGTTGGAAATATACTTAAATGCATGCTAAAAGTGTATTACAAAGGAGTTAAAAAATAAATATTCACGCTTTTCAATAGTAAACTAACTTACCACTAGAAGTATTGCAGAAGTAGTATATTCATTTTTAACGCATTTAAGTACAACTTAATAACATCTATTTAGAAGTACACTACAAGTGTATGTCAAACATACTTTAAATTAAGCACAAAAAGTTAAAGTGTACTTATAATGAAGTAAACTCCACAGAACGCCTTTAAATACTTGACATTTTTTTGTTTACATAGTGTCACGCATGTAACAGACAGACAGACAGACAAAAACACAAACAAATCCATCCTGGTTTTCAAAGTATCCTGTGCAGTTTTTGACCTCTAGTAGTGCTATGGAGCAGTTTTGCTATGAGCAGGCCTCCGTTTAGTTTCTCTTGAGCATCAGGATGTGGATGCACACAAACGCAGAAAAGAAGACTCATGTACACAATGCAAGATCCAAACTTTTAAGGAAAAACGTTGCAAGTCTATTATGAGGAGGAAAATCCATTGAATATACCTGAATATAAACATACTTTTTGTTTGCTAATAAGAAAACCCTACAGGGCGATTGAACACAGAGTTCATCATAGAATGATAAAGAAAAAAAAAAAAGGTTTCTCTTTACCTTTGCCATGAGAGCAACGCAGTCCAAGTGCGAGGAGCTGAGGTCCCGGCAGTCCAGAGCGATTTCCACCTCTCCCAGGAAGGCGTTGCGGCTGAGGCGACCATGATGCCAGACTGATATCAACATGGAGCGGGTTAACAGCTGAGAGCGACTAATAGAGTACTGTTGGTGAAGATGAGGAGGAGAAGACAGGATGGATCAAAGGCCTGTCTCAATACTGTGGCGTAGAAGTCTTATATAATTTTAATGCTTTGGTGCTGAGGGAAGTTTAAATAAATCATGGAACAGATCAAAGCAGAAGGAGGATTCAGATCTGATTGAAAGTTGCATCTTAAATGATTACCTTCTTCCTAACCTTTAAAGAGCAAATCCAAACGTACAGAGCATTCATTTGTTACAAATTGATTCTTATGACTAATTTCCTTTGCAGCACTTGTCTTTTTTATTTAAGGTGACTCAACATCGGAGGCCAGGAGCAAAATCAATATTTGACAACAGCTATTCTAATCTGCAATGTCAATATCAATCTTAAGGTCTCTGTAGGTGTGGTCATTATTTGCAGCAGGCATGGCGCAAGGTCACTAATCAGGGAGTGTCACTGAGTCAACAGGATAAGGTCGTCAACAGTGGTACAGTTAGAGAGATGCCAGTTATTAACCATCACCTTCAGTGTTTCTTTGTAGACGGGGTTGACTGTGTTCCTCTTAATGCTGGTCTTCCTTTTGCTCTGACGAGATTTGTCAGGGAGCAGATAACATTTGACATAACTGCAAGACATAAACAGAAAGATGTGTCACACAGTGTTTCTCCCAGGCAGGGCTACTGCTCTTTTGCTGCATTTCCTGGCTAACTGCTATACAAAATATGTGTTGACATTTAGTTTCCTGTGAAGCTCAAGTAATCACCTCTGGGATGTGATTACCAAGACTGTGTAAACACAGCAACCTCTTATCTACGCTGATCAAAGCTGTGTTAACATCATGAGGGGAGTGTGTGTGTGTGTGTGTGCAGAAGAAAAACGTGTCTGTGTCAATTTGAACCAAAGTTTGAGAAGAGTTGCTTCAAATATGTGTTTTGCGTTGTGGAGCTTCATGTTATAGCTATACTAGTTGTTACTACATACGGGTTGGAAAGCTGCCGTGAGGCATCGCCGCAGGCCAGCCCGTGGCACTCCTTGATGAAGACCTGGAGGCTCTCAGTCTGTTCTTCGTAGCTCATAGAGAAGACGATGTCTCCGCTCACCTCCACACTGTCGAAGTCTCCTGCTTCACTGTAAATACTCATCAGGCTGCCCAGTGTGCTCTGGAGGAACATACATACACCTGACCTGAATAAATAACCATTAAAAGTTCCTGTGTTTGTTTCATGAATTAATACCAAAATGTTGACTTTTAGATTTGGGTTAGACGTGCTCTAAAGCTTAATGCCACAGATCAGTTCAAAAAAGTAGAAATGACAAAGAAATCAGACGTAGCAAATAAATACTGGAGGGATAACAGAAAGTGAGTGAATTAGTAGAAGGCAGTTTCTGTCCGCCTAAATCCAGAGTGACAGCATGAAAGTCATGCTGGCCATTTGCTTCCACCTGAGGCTTTGGTAACTATAGAAACATTTTGTTAGACTGAACACATCAGTTTTACACGTCCTAACTTGCTGGAGGATATCCTGAGGTTAAAGATGCTCTTTCAGATTATCTGACATCAGTTCCGTTCTGAGAGATATAATGAGCTGCTCTTCAAAGAGCTTTTAGAGGACTAATGCAAGCATGTCAATACTTTACCTTTGAGCTACACAGGCTGGAGGAGCTGGAAGCCATTGTCCTTTTATGAAAGCTCACCAAGCTGTCAATATCTTCCTCTTCCTCCTCCTCTCCATCTTCCAGCTGCATCAAAATAAACATTTAGAAGGCTGATTGTAGACACTGTGGGAGTTTTTGTTGTCAGTCACGATGAGGAGTGTGTGATACATAATAAACAAGTCTGGTTTCCCAGAAATGTTTGTGTGATAGATACTGTGATTGGAAAAATCTACCCTTAAACAGCAACAGTTTTAAAACGATCATTGAGGACAAGCCTGTAACCTTTGCACCCATAACTAGCCAATAAGATTACAGTCCAGTTAAATAGCAGAAAAATGTTCAGTCAGCTGAAACATAATCATAAAGTAAACTAGCAAATGCCAGGTTTTTGTGTTAGCTCCTTAAATCAGAGGATAGCCTTCTTTCTGCCTCCACATGCCAGTGACGTTCAACAAACCAAGCAGGAAATAATCCACCATAGAAAAGGCAAAAACAGCCTGAAATTGTGCTCAGTAAACCATAATTAAATGTAGCCATCATACGTGTTTCGTTTGGAGTAAGTGGTTCTCTTGCTCTCTGCTGGAGAACTTCTGATCTGTTGCTCTTACGATCACTACCGCTTGGTATATCTAATGTCATTCTAGGACATGTGGAAAACCTCAACCTGGAGTATGAAGTGGTGTTGGTGGTGCTGAAGAATTACAACATCACAAAGAAAAGAAACGGGAGAAGGGTCGTCTTTGTGTCCCTCCGTTGAAGCCATTGTTTTACTAATACGGCACGAAAACTCCATTAGCAGGCATTTCAGTTGATTTTCTTAAACATTTAAAACAGATGGGATTCAGCAAACGCCTTACCTGTACGTCTAGACCTGGTACAGAACGGCTCCTGTTAAGCATTGCGGCTTCAGATGTGTTAGGCCCATCACGCAGGTCCAGTGTCGAAACATACTCTGCTGTAAAGAACACAGACCAGCAATTAACCTGCGATACACACAATGTTTTCATTTGATTCTGGAAGAATAACAACAGCATTGTGCGTGGTAATATAAAGATGCTAACCAGCAGCCCTTGGGTCTCGTTTGATGCTCTTCTTGAAGAGTCTGTCAACATCTAAAACCGGGCTCGGATTGACCGGTTTTACTTCTGGGGCCTAGAGTGACAGAAACGAGGGGTCACATTCAGAGAAACGAGGGAAAAATGGCTTGAGACAGAAACATGAGCATGTCACTTCAAAGCATCATACAGTGTTAGCTTCTGTGTTAACTTCTGTGTTGGCATCAGCGCTAACAAAAGCTGCTTTGACTGGGACGGTCATACTGGAAACACTGGATCCGGCTCGGCTGGACTGAACTGAGCAGCTCTCTATCCTGTGTGAGGATACAAATCATTATTGGTTACAGCTACAACTTTTTACATTCAAATACACACAAGTTTTGTCTGCCATCTGTGAGTTTTACTTTAAACAGCAAACACCAGGAGCAGAACAGTCCTTTAATGAACTCATTTATTCATGCATGGGCGCAGGTAGATGATTAAGTGGTGACCAAATGCAAAGCAAACCTGTATATATTTTTTACTAATTGTACCCTAAGTCACTATTGGTGCATAATGTATGTGCTGGTGTATTGCTGTATGTGTATTTTATTGCATTTCCACATGTATTTGGGTTTTATGATACCAAAAGCTCTATATTTTAATCAGACGGTTCATGTAAAAGCCAAACTAGGGACAAGAGTTGAAAAAAACTCTTTATGCAGCACATCAGTTTATTCTCTGTCTTGAACTTGTTAAATTGCTTTGAACATGTCAAACAAATTCAAATAAAAATCTTCCTCAGGCAGGCAGCAGGGTTACACCCAAGCCTGAAACATCATGAGTAAATAAATTAACTGGAGTGCTGTCCTGTTCATGATTTGGGATTTTTCCCCTGAGGATTCAGCATCCAACTCCACATAATGAAGCTGACTGCACTGATTTATTCTTCTTCTCTATTTTAGCAGCACAATTACAAACTGAAAGTTTTATTTACAAACCGTTGTCTTATTTTAGTGTAAACCATGAATTTTAGAATTTCTGGCCAACTAATCCATATAAAAAAAACGTATTATGATTACTCTATTCATTTATCTGGTAGTTTAAAGAATTTTGGAAGCAATTACAGTGAAGTTTATCAGCTTTCTCCATTTGAAAATTATCTCTTCCAGGCCTGGCTGTCTCAACTTCAGACTAAACTAGTCTAGTTTCTGACCAGCAGTGGGGGTGGACAGTCTCAAATGCTGCTTTGAAGTCAGTGGGTAGTGCTTGTACCTTTTAGAATAACTACAGGTGAGTTTACCTTGGTTGCTCGGGGGTCACGCGGCCAGAGTCGGTCTCAGTTTTACTGCTAATTACACTGGCGTTTTCTGCAGACTCTGTGTCACTATGAGTCGGCTTTGACCAACTGTCCTTCGATTCAGATGATGCCCTTGAAGCAATTGATCCTGAATTCTCACTTGAATGACTGTCAAAGAAGACATGACAAAAGGTTGATACTCTTCATCTGTTTTCACACAATTCACAGTAACATTTCTAAAACTGACAAAACTGATGACGACGCACCCTTTGTTATTTTCTGTCTGACTCTTCTGCATGGTCCGAGGTACAGGAATGGGAGGATCTGAGTTTATTTCAGTACTTCTCAAAAGCAATTCTCCTGTTGTCTCACGCTTCTTCGCTATAACACAGAACAAAGTAAAATCACACCTTCATTCCAGTGAAACAAAATGCTATCATGTTATTTTAATTTTTAACATTGCTCCGATTCTACTGCTGAACTGGGACAACATTCCTGTGACTGTGGGCATTTCTTTCAGCACAGGCTCACAGCTGTTTACATTCCTGGTTGAACAGTCGATAGCCACTTCCTCTTCCTGTACTCACGCTGAGGCCTCTTTTTCAGGGAGACTCTCACAAGGACATGTCCAGGCGTTGTGGAGAAACGGTTGACCCTTTGATCGTAGAACCAGTCCCCTGTCATTTTCTTTAGATCCCTAGAATCCAGTATAAATACTTTTTAGTACTGTGTACACAACCATTACAGTTATTGTATACATTGTTTAAATAAACAGTTGTGGGTTTTCAGAGATTACATAACCAATACTGGCCTGTCATGTTGCATGCTAATTGGACCTCATCCCTGCCCTCATCCACATGGCCATTTTTTTCTTTATTTTACACATTTTTGATATTTTTTTTGATCAATTAGGGCTGCTGAAAATTTCATGTTACAAATGTAAGCACAAAATACTTCAGTGTAAACAATTTCCTCTCTCTACATCTGCTTTCAAAAGCACATACAAGCCTTTTTTAAAACAGCCAAATACCTTAAAATAATGAGGATTTAATATTTTTAGCATCAACAAATACCATGAACAGACCAAAACCAACAACAAATTGATTCTACTAACAAGTAGGGTGGGAATCACAGAAAAGAAGAGCAGCAGAAATTATGTATTTCTTCACTGCATTGTGCTGTCAGTTTCACAGAATTTGCCAACTGAGATGAAACAACGTACCAAAATGTACATGGAGTCTTAGCTTAGTGCCCCTGTCACACACAAACACACACTATAAAAATATCGGCATTTGGCGGCAGTGTGTCGACAACTGCAAATGAAAGTTACGTGTAAACGTCCTACACTCCTGCTTTAATCTACCACTGAGAAGTCTCCAATAAATTAACTATTTATGCTAGTTTGACTAACTGAGGCCTCAAACATTGCCCAGCTGGAAATTACTTGGCCTTCTTAAAATGACAACATGTAATATTTGCAACTTTTACATGCTGTTCAGGCATGAATGGGCTTTTTTGGTCATCTGGAAAACTATAAATCCTACAGACAAATTATTTTGATGCAGACACAATATTTGCTAAAATACGATTATTAGCGTGAATGTTAAAGGGGAGGATAAACAAAACAGTCTCTTACAACTCTTTGGCACACACACTGCACAGCCAGGATCCTTCGGGGAGGACTGTCCGGCAGTTGCGGCACACATGGTGATTGCACATCTTACACTGGCTGGAGAAAAGAGTCAGTCGACTCAGAGGCTCCTGGCATCTGCCACAACTGCGCTGACTGTATCTTCCACTGCCACGTTTGGCCCCTTTCCTCTTCACATCCAGCAACTCTGCCTTCAACTTCCTGAGACAAAACAAAGTTAAAAACTCAGAGATTGTACTGTGAAAAGCTACTTCAGTGCTGTAGTGTTTATAAGTTATTTTAAATATTGTAGCTTTTTGTGCTTTGATACTGTATGTATGTTTTATAGCTGACACAATTAGGTGATTAACAGATGGAATCTATTTTTAAGCAGAAATGCCAAAAAGTTGCAGCTTTTGTTCTGGTTCCAAATGTGAATATGTGCTGCTTTTCATAATGTTCTTTGATAATAAATCAAGTTTTGAATTTTGTATATTTGGGCTGTTGGTCAATAACAATTTTTTCAATGACATTTTTGGGCTCTGGGGCACTGTGATGGAGACTTTGCATCATCTTCTGACATTTCATTGAACAATTGCAGTTGCAGCCCGAACATACTGGATATATGTGATTGTGTAAATGGTTTCAAAAATCCCACATAATAGCGAAATTGTTGATCTGCATTATATCAGGCCAACCTCTTCAAAAACCTTTTCAAAAGAAATTGTTAAATTCTAAAAATGAAAACATAGTATGCTCATATCATTAAATCATGAACCATTAAAATCTATAATAAGACAAGATATACTATATCTACGTAGTCCATTGCATGGCCTCTAGTTTAAAGCTGTCTTCAGCATCCAGCAACTCGGGCTTCAATTTTTTGATTCTGGTGCCAGTCAGATGCCTGGATATCAGTGCTGATACCACCTTAACTATTTTTCCATTTTTCTTTTTGACTTTGCAAAATTTTCCACCAAACTTCTAAGTGCAGTGTAACGTCTTAAAACAAACAACTGCCTTTGCCTAAGGTTACACTTAAATTCAATGAATTTAGCGGGGCAGTGATCGATGACCAGTAACTGGCCAATCAGTGTCGGACATATACGATTCTGTGCAGGTCAAATTTACACGCATGCAGGTCTTCACTGTGTTTTGCTGTCATTTGTGGTCACGCATTGTGAGAGCTCTGTCTCCTCTGCTGCCTGTCTGTGTGTCTCACTGAGCTCGAGGCTCCACCCGTCCACTCCACAGACATGGAGCAGGGCAGAGACAGGGACGTTATTCGAGTCACCAACAGGGTGCATTCTTATATAGACCTGTTGTACCTATTTTCTTTTGGGAAGGTAAAACATCTTAGATAAATTGGGATATACTGCAGTTCATTTTCACTTGGACTGTATTTGTACAAAAAGCTCTGTCCAGTAAACTAAAACACTTTATTTTGAGATTTGTTTAAGTGAGAGTAAGAGAATTTCCTGTATCTGTGAGGTTTTGGAGAGTATGTAAAAGTTATTTAATACTCAATGTTTTATTAGACCATTAAATTGAATTTGACATAGAAAAATAGCCGCAAACATGTGTGTGCTGTTAATTATAGTTTAGAAAGAAAGAAAACTGGAATCAGTCAAAATGGGAATCGGCAGGTCAGGCTGCAATCCATGCATCTCTGAATGTATTAGTTTGAATTAATAATACTTGAACTGCACTGTACCTTACATACATAGGTAAACCCAAAGGAAATAAGATCTAGTACAATTCACAGGAGGTGCTCTCTGCTCACCGCACACGCTGCTCTTCGGCCTGTCTCAGCTCCTCGTCCCGTTGCAGCACCTCCAGGATCAGCTCCTGCTCGGCCGCAGACAGGAAGCCCAGGTTGACCATGTCCACAGCCTCGGGCATGGTGTTTGGACCAAAAAAACCCTTAGCCCAGGCTGACTGGCTCAGTTCAGTCACTGTCGCATGAAGAAGATCTCCTGAAAACATAACAAGACTAGTCAGAAATTCAGTGAAACGGTGATAAACACTTAACTGACTTACAGCAAAAGTTTCATTAAATACTGACAAAACCTGTATTTTAAAGACAGAAACGCCTACAGAGATGAGCAGCACTCATGTAAAGCAACAGCTCATGTAAAGCAACTTCAGCAAAAAGAGGAACTTAGCGGCATGAAGCTCTGCGGTGACAAAGATACAGACATGCAGAAACAAAACGATCCTAAACAAATGACTGAGTGATGTGGCCTCCATGCAGTGAAGTCTCAGCACAGCAACTTTATGATGGATAGTATTGAAGTTGTAGCCACCTTGTATGTCAGTTAAAAAGGATGGCCTGTGGGAATCTAAATAACCACACAGCCAACGGAGACTGACCCTCTGGCATGTTTTCCACGAGGGAAGGGGGATTAGCCCTCAACCCTGAGGCAAACTGTTAGCCAAACCTAACATTGCCAAAGATGATAAATGACTAATAGGAACAAGGATGCCAGAGGATTTAAAAATCCCACAGAAAGCCTCCGGCAGGGTGAAAGGTTGTTTTGAATCGGACGGGCAAAAGCAACATGACCTTGGCTATCATGCAGGGTTCCCACCCTCTAAGGATACAGAGAGTTTGGGTGGAGTTTGGTAGCTTAACCATTTGTTTAAGCCCAACATGAAGCTTGTCATCTGACTTGCTCCCATCTCAAACCTTACGCTCCATTTGAATTGCCACAAAAGGAATTTAAAGTGGGCGGAAATGTGCCTGTTCAGTGGCTAATCAGTGGGAAAGCTGCAATTCTAAACCTAACACCTTTTTTCCTCATTGTTTGAATGCCTGGGGCCAAGGCAACTTGTCTTGTAGAACTTAACCTTCAAGGAAATGGCGCATGCGTCTGCGCCAGATGACAGAGATACTGCACCAAGTGGACACAAGCACTGAACAGGTGACATGAAAGACGCAATTCGTGTGTAAAAAAAAAAAACCCCGTCAAGTTAAAAAGTAGCATAGCTCACACATGGAGGCTTTTGTATACTGCGGATGACATAAACAGAATTAATGTGAACTAAACAAACATTTGCGGTGAATTGTGCTGAAATTCAGATTTTTCCAGGACCAAAACTGAGCCGCTAACGTCTGCGGCTCCAACGGTCGAACGATGAGTTACGTTACCAACTGAAATTAAATCAACGCTAACGTTACTCTAAAGCAGCTCCAACACGCTTTTAGACAAGTTTGCTTTAATGCGACTGTGAGGGCGGAAGATTTGGGAAGATGATTCAGCTATTTTACTGCGGTGATAAGTGTGAAAATCGGGCGGCGAATGAAACAAAACACGGCTAATTAAAGAAAACGGCACACACCTGCTGTTAAAGTCGACTCGTCCCCCGCTACCCGGCTGCTAGCGTCACTACTAGCGAGAAACTCCTGACAGAAAACACAACAAAAACAGGTAAAAGTAGCAGGCAAGCTAACAGCGCATTTAAGATTATCCAATTGACGTGTACCTATGAACTGGTTTACTCACTTCGCCTGTCGGCTATGAACATATTCCAGCGTTTCTGCGCCTCTTCTTGCCCCCCTCTTCAAAACTGTGGCGCTCTATGCTTGAGGAGTCCCGAGCACCGGAAGATAAGGAAAGTTTGCCGCAGACAGACAGACAGATAGACAGGAGCGCCTCTCCACATTTTCCATGACAGGTGCATTTCCTCAGCGCTGTTCACCACAGGAGGGCTGGATGCGGAAAATTCGGCACATTCAAACAGCCCAACGATTGGCTCCGTCCCCTTATCCACCCTCGTTGACATTTAAGGGGCCAATTTGTTTTGAATTAGAAAAAAAACTTGAAACAAGGAGAAGTGCATGGTTTTCACTTTCTCACTATCAGAAGGGGAAAACACGATCAGACTTAAAATACATATACAGTGAGCCATTCAATGCCGTTAAGGAAAAAAGGGCACTACAGATGGTGTGACTGCATAGGTCCTATCACGCACTATGCCATTATTTATTGTCAGGGAGTATGCAAAGTGATGGAGGAACAACACACTGTAAAGCAAATGATCACCTATAAAAGGTGCATGTAAGTCACAGAGGGAGGGTGGTGCTAATTTCCATTCCAGCAAATCTTTGATATTTTAGCAGTCACTGACATATTTTTATCCCAAAGAGCATGAATTAGTAACTTTTTTCCACATGGCCCCTTCTCCCCTTTGTAAATCCCATCTTATTTAAGCAGGAGCGTCTGTGATGATTTAAAAATTGATGCTGGTGACTCAAACACCTGATTATTATCAGGTCGATGTAGATTATCTCCTGTTTTTAATCCCAACTAATTAAATGTGCATGCAGCCAAAAGCCACAACCAGCTGCCTCCATGTGTTTATAGACAGAGGTGCCAAGCCTGACTGGGAATGGACAAGAGGTGGCCTTGTATATTTCTGCTGACTTTGTATTTCAGATGATTAATACTACACTTAAGAGGAAACTCATATGGGCCATCACTCACCAAGAAAATCTGACCGTGTCTGTTGTAAATGGCTCTTTTGGCAGGTGGTGCAAGACCCTTTTGTGCTTTCACCACCTCCACAGCAGACACAGATGGGTGACAAATGGGGAAAAGACAAACACATTAACTGTCTTAGTAAAGTGTTGTTTCTCCATGAGCCACCAGAACAGCTTCAGTGCTCCTTAGCATAGATTTGTACTGGCAGGATAAACTCCATTCATCCAGAAGATATTCCCTTATTTGGGTCCAGAATCTTAGCATAGCTGTTCAATTGGGTTCAGACCTGATGACCGTGAAGGCCATATCATATGATTCACATAATTTCCATACTTGTGAAACCATTCAGTCAGTCCCTTGTATGGAAGCATCTGCATTTTGTTTCATTTATTCAGGTTTTTCTTTAATTTGTCAGTTGTCTTTAGCTCAGAAGTGAAACTGTCAAGTAGTGTTTTTGCAAAAATTAGCCGTTGCTTCGTCAAGTTCCAGATATATTGAAAAGGACTGTATGTAGGAGTGGGACTGTATGTTTATATGATATCCATTAAAACCTCTTGTATAGGTTAACCTTTACAACCATGCCAAATATATGAATATTGTCGTTGAACAAGTCATAATATTGCTCTTATAAGCTTGGTGTTCCTGTAATTACCAGAACACTGATGTGAGAATCAGGAGCAGTTAATGTGAGTCATGTCTCAATCTTCAGCTTACCATTGCAGCCAACTACAAGGGGTCTAGGGATCAAACACTGGAGGGAAAAATCAATGTATAGAGTACAGCACAACGAGGCACCCAAACCACAGCTGTCCAGTGGCCAACAGATAAGGCTGTGGTTGTTGTATGGCTTGGCAGATTCCACCATGTGATTATAGCTGTAAGAGAGTGACGCAGGGCATTTCTAAAAAAAAAAAAAAAAAACAGCATTTGTGCTCAGTGAACCTGCTTTGGGAAAATGAAGGTTTTTAAGGGCATGCAGCAGCTGACAAATGAAACAATCATAGAAACGAGCTGGTGCAGTATTTGGTTGTATTGGAAACGTCTGGACCATACAATTGCACATTTCTTTCTATATAAACATCAAAAGGTTGAATGCCATACTGTCCACTCAGTATCTGTGTTCATCTCTTTAGCTCAGGACGGTCTGCACTCCAGGTCCAGCACTATATGGTGAACATGAGGTGCATATGACTTAACATGTTCAATGTGCTGGATGCTTGTTATCCACAGTGCACCAGTGATGTCCCTTAAAAGAGAGGTGATGCGGTTTGCTGTGTCATCGGCCCAGGCCTGCCACACCTCTCTGTCAGCCGCCTTCCCAGAAACCCTCTGGGTGGCATCATCGATTGCTGGAATGGCTGCCGCGTCCGGTAATGGTGAGGTAACGTTATGGTGAATGTGCAAAATGCCACCAGTTGCTCTCTTCAGCAGTCGACAGGCAACAGGCCAGCCGTCCTCAGAGCTCGGAATGAGACCCAGGTTCACCCTGTCAGCAATGTCACACAGCTGGAGCTGAAAAACAAATTACTAAACTCTTCAATACTGTTAGTTAAATACTGTGATATTAACTCAGAAATACCAGTAATATTTGAGAAAACCTTTGCTGGGTCTCTTTTGTGCATATGGAAATAACAGGTTTTACAAATTGCTGGCATGATTTTCAGAGGAGACGGGAACTAATCTAACCACTAGAGGGCACAAGTCAATACTTTCATCCTTGTAGTGAAGTATTCAATTAAGACAGAGCCAATATCGTAATTGCATTTGAACAATACATGTCCCATCAGCAGTATAAGATGCACATAAAAACACATTACTTGTCGGTTGTCTCCTTGGTGAACAGTGCAGCGGTCAGACACCCCGTTCGCCACGAGGTTTTTCTGTAAAGCTTTAACTGCGTCAGGGTTCCACTCACAGGCGTGAACATGACTGGCCCCCGCGTGTGCCAGATATGGTAGAGTGAAGTATCCAATACCTGAAACAAGATAGAGATGTCATAATTAGTGACACGACATAAACATCATGATTCCAGTTACTACTAAAGAGTACAAGAGTTAGACAATAAAAGTAGCATGATACATGATAACATGAACACTTTTATGGGCAATTTAGATTACATCTAAACTTGGTCTACAACCATGATTCACATGAGATATCCACTCAAACATCCTCAGTATAGATTGTATGAGACAGGACATGTGGCTTATTTCCCCTTTGCTGATAAAAAAAAAAATGTACTCTATCTTCATTAATGTAAAAGCCTGTCACACATTGACAGAGTTATCCCACCTGCATACAAATCCACAACAGTCTCCCCTCTGCAGTCAAATCCAGCCACTCGGAGCTTCTCTGTTATGTTTCCAGCTGAGAACATGCATTTGGTAACATCAAACTCATACCTGCAATAATGGTGAATTTCAGACATGTTCACAGTGAGGTTTATTTATTACTATGCCAAAGACCTTTTCAGTGAGCAAATCAACAACAATAATTGTGTGATTGATGAGGACTGAGGCTTACCTGATCCTATTGTCTACATGTTTCACCCAGCTGTGCTCTCCTACCAGCATCGTCACTACGGGAGTCCTAAATCCATCCCTGGATATTCGACTCATCTTTGCCAGGCGCTTTGCCCCCAGTCCTTTGGCCACTGCACTCCACAAGTGTTGATCTAAAAAAGTAAAAAGCTATCAATAAAAGTCCTCATCAATTATTCTATATACTAGAAACCATAGAAAAGTGGGGTTAAGTTTGAAGACAGTACCCATTTTCTTCCATAGCGGCAGGCAGAAACAGCTGTCTCCCAGCAGGACTAGGTCTCCATGCCTCTGGAAGCTGCGAGGGAGGTCCCCTCTCAGCTCCTCTGTCCATCTTTCATCGTGAGTTTCCAACAGCTCCTGAAGTACTTTCTCTAATTTATTACCATGTGTCCTTCCTCTCTCCTTCTTTGACTGCAGAGGAGACTGTGGTGAAAACAGGACAAACAAACAGGAGATACATATAAATACTTTAAAGCTGCAATATTAATCTCCTGCTAATAGTATTTAAGTGAAACTGAGCTTTAATTACCTGACTCCAAACTATTTCACAAACACTGCCTGAAGCCACCATTGTTCTGAGAGATTGCAGATCAAGTTGTGACAGACAAGATGGCAAGATGGGCAGGAGGACTGTCCCATTTGAGTCTTTCATTAAGCACAAACTCAGGTCAAGAGCTCCTTTGGACTCTAGACATCTCCTGTAAGATAAGACGTTAAGACTTAGAGGCCGGCAGCCACAGAAAACACATTAAACTTGTTCATCAAACAGTGTTTCTATGGACACTGGTTAGTTCCACACAACGTCCAATGTTCACACGCTAACTGCTAGCTAACTTATCTTAGCTATTCACTCACTAGATGGCTGATTACCTGAACTGCTGTGCATGACACTGAGACACACGAAGACAAGGCACGCCGTCCATTTCCAATCGAACAAACAAACCCACTGTGCTTATGTTTGACGGTTAAAGAACACTACCCTACAACGAAAATTACAGGTAGCTGCTCCATCACAACACACAACGCGTGTTTCCAGTCGGATCATCTTGCAGGACGGACGTTTCAAAATACGAAACTTTATTGTAAAGACAAACGGCTGCTTCTTAAATTAAGCCGCCACAGTTTAAGCTTTGCTGACGCTGAAACAGAACAGTTTCGTATCAAATGTGATAGCTATAGTTTTTTTATGTCATGCATTTGTTGCAGAACGACAGCTCTCACTAAACTACAAGAAGGCATAAATCAGTTTAGACAAGTTGCGCGCCAATGTCGATAGATGGAGACAAACAGCTCAAAAGTCATGAAGGTGAGTTATGCTAGCTACATGGATGTTAAAAATAAGTAACATGACGTTCATATACAGTAAAGAAAATGTAATTCTTGTCCATTTAGCTGTATCAGTTGAACTACTCAATAAAACAGAACAAAGAAAGTTATAATCAAGTGTGTCATATCAATGCGTGGAAATTACGCATGAACTCCCATACATACAGGGAAAGATATTCTGTGGTAAAAGGCGTCACAGATCGCCAGAAATTCACACGCAGGTACCAGAAAACAGTTTTAATTAGGATAGCCTGAGAAAACATCGAATAATTTAGTAAAAGCTGCCAACGCAATATCTCAGCATTGATTGATTTTTAATTTATTTCAGGATTTGCTACTGTTATGTCAAAACTGCTTGTCCCAAACCACTATTCTGCCATGCAGTGGCACTGAAATCAAGACACAGTTCAGTGTGATTGTAATTGTCACGGTGCAAGCTGAACTGTAGATTAAATACTTACATGTTTTACTGAGATATTGTTGCATGAGTTTTCAAGTAATTTGAAAATGTTGGTGGTTTCGCATTGATACAAATGTAAGCAGGGTAAACTAGTAGACTTGTTTATGTGCTCTCTGTGATACTGGATGTGTTTTTGACAAAAGTTTAAATTGACTGAATTCTGAACAGCACTAATGCCCTTTTGGAATATGTGTTAGTTTGTTAGTTTGATATTGTTATGTTTTTTTTTCATATGTCAAACCATTTTCACTTTTGGGGATGAAGCTATATATTCATCTATCTGTTGAACGGTAAATCAGTCATATGCTCTCTGTTGGCAGCATGATCAAACTACCTCAATCTCCCTGATCCCTCCTTACATAATGAAAAATGGCACCACATTTTGAATTCTGACTGTTAGCTGTCGTGCAGTCATGGGTATATTTGAACCTGAGTTGGCAGGTTGGTCAAAAAAAGGTCTGACAGGTCATGTATTAATAATATCCTCCTCTGGCGTAGATATAGAACAGCAGGGATCCTGACTGATGGAGACATACAAGAGCTTTTCCACCTCTGGTCTATAACTTCAGGACAGACTGAGAACGAAGGACGTTTGGTTTATTCTCTGGGTCGTTTATGGTTCGGCCCTTCCCTTTGCGTCCGATAAAGTACCATTTCCTTCTCTCCTCTGTGTAGCAACAACGATTCTATAATGGCTGACTGTGCTGAGCCAGTATTGAACCATCATAATCATCTTTTATGTCTTTACCCAAAGAGATTTAACTGGGGCTATTATGTGGTTTGTGTGGCCTGTGTAAATATCATTATTATTACCAGCCATGAACTTGGAACCACACAGACTTTAAATTATGAGCTCAGCAGTGTAACTTTCTCAAAGACTGGTGCCTGAGCGAGACACAGCACAAGAGACTTACTGTTTAAGAATAATTATTGGCAATACGAGGCCAATAATGATAACCTTCTGTTAAATTATTCTCAGTGTATCCACTGAGAAATATTTGTGAACAGAAAAAGCTTTCCTTAGCCTTTTGACATCTTCATATTTCGAACTAGAATCAAAACACCCACATTTCTGTTAACAGGCGAACCTGGGCAACTGCAGTAGGGACTCAGTCTTGATGCATAGTACCAGTTTCCAGGCTGCCCCATAAAATGTCTTTTTAAATTTTCCTCCACATGTTAAGCTTCTCATTGACCATGAACACAGTACAGCAACCACCGTCTGCTCAAACAACCAAAGAACTAAAATAATCTGCGCTTTGCATTTCAGTGATTTAACTTCAGATGTGAAAATCTGTGGTGTTTTATTTTAACCTTTTTAATATTTTGTCATGTTTTCATCTGCCATGAAAACTTATTTTCAGCAGTTCAGAAGTGAAAATGTCATTTCACTTGTGAAAATCAGCAATAAATTAGTCAGGGGAGAAACTACCTACTGCCATAAATATACACAACATACTACCAAAATATACAATACAGCAAACAAAACACACCAGATATTCAAAGCAGAGAACAGGAATTCAATAAAGCATTACGTTTGGATATGGATATGAAATGAAATCCATAAATCAACTAAGTGAAAATAGCATGAGACACAAGACCTAAGTTATAAAACTGAAGGTTGATACAGTGTAAAAACACTGAAAATGAACATATATTATTTCCATAGCAGCCCTTGTAGACAGTGATTTACTCTGAGGCAGTTTTCACTTCACTATAATAATCTGACATCTTTAGGTACTAATTATTGTACAAATTAAAATTTTTGCACACAAAACATAAAACGATGTTTTGTTATAGATTAAAGTACCAAACAGTTTAACAAGTACAGTAAGTAATTGTGACGGCTTTTCTCACAATTTTCAGAACTTTTACAAACAAAACAATCAATTTATTAATCTGGGAAAATAATTGACGAATTAATCCATAATGACAATCATAATTAGTTGCTCCATCTCAACCAACTACAACAGTAAAATCCCACTTTTATATTAATATCTAAATGATCAAATTATATATTATATTATATTATATTATATTATATTATATTATATTATATTATATTATATTATATTATATACACAAGGGGCAACTTGTGGAATAAACTAAAATGAAGACTTTTACTTGTGACAGTATTTTTACAGTGTGGTGTCAGTACTTTTAATGCTTCCTTTACCACTTCTCTCAGGACCTCTGCAGTGTTTACCTCTGCTCCCTGGAGCCTTTAAACTAAACATGGAGCAACACTTGAGGGATCAATGCATCTGGGATCTGTCACCAATTATCTTTATTAATACACTTCACAGTCACAGTCCCTTGGGCAATACCACAGTCGAGCGATTTGGCATATGAATACGATCCAAACAGGACCTTTATGTGTGTCCTTTGTTCCTTTTCTTTTACCTGCCCTGCCCCTTTAAGATTAGACATTTCAATCTAGGCGTGTTTCCTTCTGCCATTGACTAAAAACCGAGAGCTGGCATCCTGCGGGGAAAAACGCACACCAAACCTTTACATGCTTGCGTCCGTGCACACGGTTGTTTTCTTATTTTTGAAGGATCGTAGGTTGTTTTTACATGAAGGCGCACTGACCGTGTCCAGCGGCGCGGTCACAGTCTCAGGTCTGTGAACACGGAGCAGCTCGCCTGTGCGATCATTTATGATTTATCGAGATGATATGAATGTCAATCGGTCAAGGTCCGCTCTCCCGATGCAACAGCCTCGGCTGGATTGTGTAGCTGCTGGGAAACATCTGCCGCAAGCTTTTGGATGAATTTCTCATAATTTTGCTAATATTGAGCGGACGGTGAGCGGATTGAGATTGAGCAGCGTGGGAGCCTCGCTGTGGGAATGACATGCTGCAGTAAAGACGGGAAACTGGGAATAATATGGATTAGAAAGCATTGATGATGTGACTGCGACGCTTTTAAACGAAAAGAAAATGCTTCACGGTCGTCGCCCTGTGCAGAAATCTTTAACATTACTGAGTAAGTCGCTTGTTTTTAGTCGGAGGACTGTGTCACATTGACTGAACTGTATTTGTGAGAATATCTGAGCGCAAGAACCATCGGCTCATTGTCTGAATCGTTTTACAGTATAACTACTGACATACACCCAGAGAAGAACCGAGGGCCGAGCCGAGCAGAGGGCACCATGTCGGCGGTGATGATAACACGAAAGGTGCGGAAATGGGAGAAGCTCCCGGGGAAAAACACTTTCTGCTGCGACGGACGGGTGATGATGGCCCGGCAGAAAGGAGTCTTCTACCTGACCCTGTTCCTCATCGTCGGGACCTGCTCGCTCTTCTTCGCTTTCGAGTAAGTCATTTCCTCTCTGGCTCCTGCTGGTCGATGGGAGTCCAAGTCATGATTTGCTCCAGAAAGTGTTCATAAGTCACTTTAGGGCTCCAAAATAATCAATATTTCTATATAGTAGGAGGCTGTATGTCTGGTTAACCTTATCCAACATGAACCAACTTTAAAGCTGCAATGATTAGTCGATTAATTGATTGACAGAACAGTTCCAGCTTGTCTAATGTGAATATTTTCTGATTTCCTTTGTGTCCTGTGAAACTAAACCAAATATCTTTGGGGTTCAGACTATTCTAAAGACGTCACCTTGGCCTCTTGGGACTTGTGATGAAATTTTTCATCATCTACTGACATTTTATCGTATCCTGGCTGCTGCTGAGTTACCTCCGAGTCATTTCACTCAGTTAGGAGCTTTCTGAAGCAAAAAAAATCTATTCGACCACAACCCATCGCTGCAGACGCTGGACCATCCTTCATTAAAGGAAAGGAGATAATGCCATCCCACAATTCCTTGCAGCGGCAACATTTAAAGCTAAGCACCATCCAACATCCGCCATCATAATTACGCAGCCAATTGTAACTACAGTTGGCTTCTGTTGTCTTTTCCTAAGTCCTTATGAATTCTCCTTAACATCTTTCCTTGACCTCGGTGGAAAAAATCATGAGGTCTTTATGAAAAGACATAGGAAAGAATTATTAAACTATTTAACCGCAGCCATGATGATATTCCAGAGAGTGAGGAAGGAAGTTGGTGAATGTGACTAAGCGCTACCTGAATCAAACTTCAGTACATTCCCTCGTCTGTAAACATCTCTGCCTGAGTTACATCAGATATATATTCATCGGTGATGGTGGTCTTTTGTTTTCAGTGTTTTGATTGAGAGACCCCTAGTGGCAGAAATAAGTGCTCGTTTGATGATTTGTCACTTTGTCAATGAAATGTTAGAAAGCAGAGAAAAATGCTCATTATACTTAACTCAAACCCAACTAACCGTCATAAACCCAAATATACTCGAGGTGCTATTGTGTATGACAAAGGAAATAGTGAAATTGTCACATTTCATAAGCTTGAACCAGCAAGTATTTGTATTTTTGCAAGACAAATTACTGAAATGATTAATCATTTATCAGAATAGTTCCCAAGAGCTGCTAATATTTGTTCAAACCTCAATTTTTAGTCTCATCTGAACCATCTCTGTATGTATTTGATCTACCTGATATGTCCAAAACAGTTTTTAATCAGTACTCAGTATTTGTAAGCTCCTAAAATCTACGTAAAGGTTATGTGATTCTTTGGATCAGTGTTTTCTTGTGCAAGCTGATCTGTTACTTCCTGTATCGCCTTCATTTGTAGCAACCAAGAATGTCTGTTTTGATAAGCTCCCAGACAAACTGTGGATCCTTGTTTTGCTCCCCGTCAGAGAAAAGGTTTATGATTGACCACATACTGGGGTGTTAAATATTTAATAACCCACACTGTCCAGCTTTTCCCCTGGTTTAAGAAAGGAAAGCTGCCGATTTCTGTTGCCTCAGCAGTTCTGTCTCAACCCACTACTAGCACAACCCACTGGACTCATTAACACTGCAAACACCGCCAGTCGGCTCGGATGCAGCATGTAAACCCAAATCCTGTCTGTTAAGGCTGCACAGAGGATTGTATTTCAAATGAAGAACATGAGTTTGGATGATAATCATAAAACAGTACTGCTCCCCATATAGATTGCACTAATTTTCTGTCTTTGTCCCACTTGTTTTGCCTTTCTTCTCTTTTCTTGTCTGACAAATCAGGCACAATGATTTAGCACAAAATGCTGCCCTGTAACACAGTGACCCCTCTTGACTTTGGGCGTGTATGCAGCTACCAGGCCAAATGGATCTGGAGCATGTAGCAGAGAGGAGAAGTAGCTGCTCTCACATAGTGCCAGGCCCATCCCATCTCTCTCTCTGGCCTGCTTCGTTGGAGTCCGGACAGAAGGAGCTGTTGTCCGGCTCAGAGCAAAGAGAGAGAGATGATACTGCTCACACTGAACATCCAGAGCCCAGAGGAGGCATTGCGGTGACTAATGGCTGGAGGGTTGTTAGCATACTATGTTCATATTACAGCGGAACATAATTATCTCTCATGGGGGGGATGGATATTAACGTGGAGATTGGACCCAGACAACATGGGGTAATTTTCAAACTCCCCATTACCACAGCGTGTTGATATTGTACATATCTGATTTGAACCTCTTGACAGACTAATTGCCTTCTGCAAAAAGATTCTGAGGTTTAATGCATTCACACACTGCCCATTTGCAGCTACATTTAATGTAAACCTTAAATCAATAAGTCTGATGTTTCCTGGTATGAACATTGCAGAAGGAAACATCCTTAGTTAGCATTAGGGCTGCAACTAACAAAGATTTTTATAATCAATTAATCTGCCAACTATTTTCTCATTCAGTTGTTTTTGTGAGGAACTAGTGAAGCACTACTATATATCAAATATTTCATATTATATCATGATCATTTCCCAGAGCTTAAGGATGCATTCAAATTGCTCATATTGTCCAAGCAATAGTCAAATCCTAAAGATATTCAATTTCCAATCCAATAAGGGATGGCAGTGTCTTCCACTTTGGTTCAGAAATAAATATCTGCTATGAGATGGTCTGCCATGAAATTCTGATACAGGCGTTCATGCCCTCGTCAGTTTGAATTGTAATCACGTCATCTAGCAGCCTCGTCAGGTTGTTATTGTCCAGAACTTTGGTTTGTGACTAAATAAACAATCCAAAAATTGAAACTAAAGACATTCCCATCAGCCTCAGCTGTACTTTGTGTCTAGTGCTGATTAGCAAATCTTAGCATGCTAACACATAACTGAGATACTGAACATTGTAAATGTTATACCTCCTCCTCAACACATAACATAAGCATTTTGGCATTGTCACTGTATGTTAGCATGCTGACATTAGCATTTAGCTCACACCACCGCTGTGTCTGAATACAGCCTCACAGAGCTGTTAGCATGGTTGTAGACTCTCTGTCATGTTAGTTGGCCTTGCATGTTAGCTAACAACACAGAGTGGATTGTTTCACTCATCTTTAGCACAAGATTAATCAGTTATCAAAATTGTAGCAGATTGATTTTCTGTCTATGAATTATTGATAAATTGACTAACTGTTATAGCCCTAGCTAATACGATTAATAATATTGGAACTGTTCCAGAAAACAGTACAGCGGCCATAATTAATCAAAAACTCAATTTGTAAAAGTCTTGGGATTGATGAGAAACTGAACTAAAATCTACTGCATGTACAAAATCCGCATAATAGCTTCTGTGTCGGCTGATTCTGGTGCGTTTTGCTGTAGTCCATCAGTGTGCAGTCACATACACTGTCTTTGTCACGTAGTTTCCTTGTTTTGGAGGGTTCAGTCCTTCACATGCTGTCTTGAGGTTGAGCCGTGGCATTGACGAGAGAACAGAGAGGGCAGTGTCCTGGCGTTGACTGGCTCATATCCAACAGCAGCCGAGCAGACATCTCACTTTTATCACCAGCCACTGGCACCCCATGCGGGGAGACCTCTCTGTGCTTTAATTTGTGCTAAATTGCGGAAACGAGCAGTCAAATACACAAATGGAAAAACCCATTAGGGACAACTAAACAAATTATTCACTGAAGACGTGGGCCCCGCCTGTTTTTTCGTGAACAGGCTGAATCAATTTTAGGACTGTATGTCCTTACCCTCTTAGTTTTGTGCTCATGCTTTATCCAGTGATGTAATTTTTAAATTATTTTTACATGATTACATTTACCTGTGATGTATAAAAGGCTTCTGTAGTCGTTTGCCAAATGTGTGTATGGCTGCAAAAGGCTTCCTCACTGTTGGATGTTCCCTTGTTTGGTTCCCTTTTGTATGTTTGTGTGAATGCGTATATGGCGTGCGAGCATGCATGCATATGTGCATGTGGGTAGCCACCTATGGAGCTTGGATGAAGGAACAAGAAACTGGAACACAAGGGCCGTGTGTCATCTGTCCACCCCAGGACACTGAGCTACAAGGCCAGAGAAGCATATGTGCATGTGATAAGACTGACTCTTTCTCTTTGCCGTGCCTGTGTGTTTGTACTCTGTCTTCATCCTGTCATATGTTGCAAGGTAGAAGCATTCAGTGTGTCCGGTTGACCCACCCCTCTTCCAGTCGGCTTCATGATATGTGAAGATATGCTGTGAAGAAGTGCAGGGCTTAGCCTGCAGAGTGAGCAGGTGCAGTCAGAGGAGATCTTGTAACTGACCCCTGAGCCTCCCTCAGCATCTAACCCCACCCTGTCTCCCTGTTAGCCAATCAGAAAGCATTGCCGGGCTTGGCTAAATGAGAAATAACATGATTTATGCCCTACTCAGAGTACATGCTCCATTTACAGTAACAGTGATCTACAGGCTTTGTTTTCTGGATGCTTCCTTGGCAGGAGGAGAGGGCTGCTTTTCCTTGGACAGTGGCGTGATATTTTTACCCACATCCTGTGCCTTGTAGGGAAGCACATTTTACATGTTTCCTCACTTTGTCTTCATCTGTTTGGTTTGAAATATGTGCTCTCCCAGAAGAAATAGCCGCCTGTTTTGTCATGTTGTTGTGGCTGAAATCAAATCACCAGGTTTATCATTATTCTTAATTTCACTTAGTGAATATTCTATGACGCAACCTCTGTAATCCTAGCCTTAATCCTAGTAAAAGGAGCCTAACTCTGGCTCTAATGTTTCATCTCCCTCATATGGTATTTAAATGTTGCATAACAAGCAAGACTGATTTAAATCGGACAACAGATTGGACCCTCTGGAGCTTTAGAGTTTTAAAGGACATATTTCTGGTCAGATATTTGTAGTCCAGTGAGAGGTCAAAGCTACCCTCGGTTTGTGAGTCTCATGGATTACCATTACATTTGAGTCGCACAGCTAGCATTCACTGCTGTTCTAAAGGTATTCCTCCAGATTCCTCAAATACTCTGTTAAACATCTGGATGAAAAAATAATCTGTAATAGATTTTTGACCCGTTTCTCAACCTGTGACTATGTTTCCTCATCCAGGTAGCTGAACTGACATACAGTATGTCCTTTTTGCAAATTTCAAATTAGAATATCAAATGGTGTAAGGTATCATTAATATGTGTCAGTTTAATGTAACTCATAATGAAATTGGCTCATACAAGCTGATGTTTAACCTGTTCACAAGTTGTACCTCCAAACCAGTGGTGGAAGTAGTACTCAAATCCTTCACTTAAGTAAAAGCACCAGATGTAGAACTGTAAAAACACTCCATAATAAGGCCTCATTTAAAATCCTATTTAAGTAAAAGTACAGAAGTATAATCAGCAAAATCTTGAAAATGGAAAATTGTCCCCTATTTTATGTGACACTTCAGACTTTTAATACTGATGCATCAATGCATAAGCAGCTTTTTACTGTTGTAGCTGCTGAAGATGGAGCTAGTTTTAAGTGACTGATATACTGAGGGGCCGTGAGATGATTAATGGGAGAGGAAATAAAGAGGAATATTCTATGATCTTTGCTGTTTTTGTGAAATACTGGATAATTGTAGCACTTTGGGAACAGTTATTTAAAAGAATCAATTGGAGAAATTAAGAGATTAAATCTTTCTGTGGTGATGCTGCTAACAAGACATCTGAAACATGACAAGAGACCCCATGTGGACCCAGATGATCTGTAAGAGACCACAAGACAAAAATGTTTGGAGCCACTGGTTTAATTTTTAAAGGTGTTCAGTCATTTTATGTTTTCTCATTTAAAATCTTAATCTGAAAAGTAACTAGGAACTGCTGTTTAATAAATGTAGTGGCGTAATAGAGACAATATTTTCCTCTGCATTGTAATGCAGTAGAAGTAGGAAAAAAAGAAAAAAATCTTCCAGATGGTTAAAAAAAATTTGAAGGATTCTGGAAATACCTTCAGAATAGTGCTAAGTCTCATTAAACGACCTTCTGGATTTGTCAAAGACTGTCAGGTATTCACTTTTCAGAGAAAGGATGCTTAGCTCTGTGACTCAGATGTAATGGTAATACATGAGTGGCTCAGACTGGAGGAGCATGATACATCTGCAGAAAACACCAAAAGTTTCTGCTGCAGAAGGACTGCAGAGGGACGAAATCCCCCTCAAATCAGTATATTTACTAAGTTCAGTGAAGAAGTGGTTTTCTGTCTGTATATGAAAAAGACAAGAGGGCAAGAACAGTTTGTAGGTGTTTTTTTTTCAACTGTGCCCTAGAAACAGGGAGAACAAACTCCACAGATGTTAGTGTGACAGAAGGCTGTTACTGAGGCCCACTGTGGATCTGCCTGCACAGTAAATGCATAATTCATTTGTAGTATGATTCATGCAGATCTGCAACAGCTTATAGCCGTTAAGTATTCATAAAGGAAGGGCTTGAAACTTCCAACAAAGGTAAAATGTCATGACTCATGAAGGCATGACATGGTGGCATAAATCCTGGGTTCAGTGGTTATTGCTGCTGACAGCTTGAAGTGATTTTAATTCAGTGATATCCCTACTTTAGGAGCTTCTCATCTTTGAGCCCATGTCATCCTGAATTAAGAGGGGGAAATCCTCGGGATCAAAGTCTGCAGTAGACACACCCTAATGCATCTAATGCCCACACAAGTGAACTTAACACTTTCCATGCAGAATGAGCAGTAATGTAGGTATCTCATCTCTGTCTATTATGTAACTGTAATTGTTGTATGACCCTGGTTGATAAATTACAGCTTTACTTTTCTTATTAGTTTCAGTTTACGGTCTAAACAAGGTTACAGTAAACAGATAATCCCATAACCAATATGGCCTGCAGTTGTACAAGTGATCAGTGTAATTTGGGCAAATGTGAGATATGCAATTGTCTAGGATTTCACCTGTCTAATCCAATTAGACAGATTAGTGGATGTGAGGGTGTTGGTCTGTAGCTCCCACCAGTCAGGGATGGAAGAAATATTCAGATCCTTTACTTAGAGTGGCAGTCTTGAAGATTTCAGTCCTGGTTTATTTGGTGACACCTGTAGTGGTAATGTCAAATATGCTACTATATCCTGTTTTATGATATACTACATTTCCCAGAATGGGGGAAGCAAAACAATCTGTTGTTTTAATAAAGAAGTCTGGCAGCCATTGGCCGTCTTTTATAATTCTGCGAGCAACCATAATCTGACTTTATGCTGCACATGGCACGAGTGTTTGTATCGCAGGACACACTGAAACTGAAAGGAGTTTTTACCTCAGTGAGTAGCCTGTAGCACTTCATCTAACCGCTCAGTGTGGCTGCTCCTTCTGCAGGGCTGCAGGGAATTCCATTACTTCCTGCAATGTTTCAAGCTGTCAAAAAAAATGCCGACAATGACTTTTGTTGACGTATTTTTGATGAAAGCATTGCAGTCGGCGCTAATCTCACTGGCAAACGCTTTGCATTTCTTGTGATAACTTCATACTGAAAGTCAACTCGTGTTTTGCCAGTTAAATGCTTTTAATGTGAAGCTGCTGCAGTAGGAAATGCATTAGCATGAACTTAATACAGCATTTTTTTCTGGTAATATTGAGGCAGACACCCATTTCACATTACATACATTTAAAACAATATAAAAATACTCCATTACAAGTTGGACTACAAGTATAAAGTAGCATATAGGTGAAGATCAGCACTTGAGTAAATGTACTCTTCATCACTGGAACTAGTTTATTGTGAGCCTTGATGGAGAGGCAGAGAGTTCAGTTAGAAAGAGCAGCAACATGTAAGTGGTATGTGAGTGTCATTTGGCTGCCTGATTGATTGCCTCGCTGATGAAAACATTTTCCCCACATGGACACAGGACCTGATTAAGTCCAGTTTTCCTGCTGCCACTGCGGTTGACTGATGAACACACAGTGTCACTGTGCCAGCACCACCCTGCTCCTCAACAGCAGAGGAAATGGTCACATCCAGGAAGGACGTGGAGGCTTGATGGGAAGCGATGATAGAGTGTGCCTTGAATACCTACCAGTCATCATTACGGGAATCACATTTCATCGACAGACTGCCTCCCCTCAGTCTGAATCCACTGGCTGCTCTCTGCTGTCTCTGCACTAACAAATGGGCCAAACATACTTCACAGGCTTGGTCCAGTGGAAATTTCTATTGATTCGATCTCTGCTCCTAGTTTCCATTAGTGTGAAAAAAGGCAATGCAGGGAAACCGCTCAGACCAGTCCAGCAGGTGTTGGTGTGTGTGTGTTGTTGTTACGTCAGCGCTCAGGTATGCTGATGTGCCTGGTTTATCTCCATACCGAGACGTAACAGGTGGACTTTGCTTTGTACCATGTTGTTCTGACTTTTTTTTTTTTTTTTACAACAGCTACATCCCTTTCCTTCTAAACTTCCTGCCAGCTGTGCTTGTGTATGTGTGTTTGTCTGTGTGTGTATTGCCAACCAGAGAAGACAATATTATGAAATCACTTAAATCACATCAAACATAGTCAATTTAAAGTGCAGTCCATAAATATTTGGACAGATAAACATCTTTTTCTTGTGTTGGCTCTGTACTCCAGCACATTGGGATTGAAATAAAAAAGTGCAAGTCTGATTAAACAAATTACAACTAAACCAGAAGCAGTCACATAATCATACAAATGTCATCATGCATTAATGCTGCTTTCAAGCAGTCTGGCCACCCCAAATAATTTGAAGGTCATACTCAATTATGTAACTGTACATGCAGTGTTTTGGGGGGCAAATGATACAGATAAATGGCTACTATTGTTCACAGGGGATATTATGTTTAACATAAATGCACCTTGTTAATTTTATGTAGATAAACACTCCTCGATCTGCTAAATGATTAAGGAAATTATAGTTTCCGCTCTACTTATATTGAATTTGAATATTTCACTTCAACAAAAAGAGAATAAGTTGTAAGCGTAATATAGCCTGATGATTTTGCTTTTAAATAACTGATGTGTGTCTCTTCAGATGAGAGTTTTGAAACTGTTTCTGTCCGCACAGAGTTTCAGCGTTTCAAATTTCAGTCTTCCATGTAATGAAGCAGAGGGTCTGTGTGAGCAGACTTCATGCATGACATACAGGACAAAAGTACATCTTGCACAGTGTACAATCCTGTAGTGCAACATCAGTGTTGCTTTATGAATATATGATCCCGGCCACATGGGAGGGAGATGAGGCCATACAGTTTAACTATTAATAACTGCACGTAGAAGCCTTTGCTGCTGCTGCTACTCTGTTCTGTCGCAGCACTTTGCACTGCAGCCCACATCTGCTATCGCACAGAGCAGCAGGCCTTTTCGGTGGAGGAGCCCTGCTGGCTCTAATCTCAATGCCCCGGCAAAAGGAGTTATGCTAATGCGTCTCCACTCTTCCAGAAGGTGAGGGTAGTGTGGCATGGTGTTGTTTATTCACGGCCATGACTTCGGCACGGTCCAGAGAAAGGGCAGCTCTCACAGTTCATGACCTTACGCTCAGAACACCAGTTCAGAATATGTATGTTGTCAGGTCGTGCCCTCTCTGCACACGCTCATTTTGAGAGGGCCCTCTTGTTTTTGTCTGGTTTGTTCTGTTGCATTTGTCATGTGCAGCTGTGATGCAAAAATATTACATATCTCAATTCAAACTGTTTTTTGAATGAAATCTAATGCTGCAATTCTAATAAACAGTTATTCTTGTAATTGTTTTGTCTAAAAATTAGAATAATGAGAGAATAATGTTCATCCCACTTCCCCAGATCCTAGTCCTAAATGTCTTGTTTTGTCCAACCGACAGTCCAAAATTTCAGAATCTCTTTTCAATAATATAAAACAAAGACGAAAAGCAAATACTCACACTGGAGAAACTGGAACCAGAAAATATCATCAAAATAACTGCTTATTAATTTTCTGGCGACCATCTTATCAAACAGTCAATTAATCGACTAATGAATCGACCACTGTAATGAAGTCATGACAAAGCCAGACAAAAACCTTTTCAGAGACACATCACCTGCTTTTAGACTTTATGTTCATTTTTTTTTTAAATCTTCCCACAGATGTCCGTACCTGGCTGTCCATCTGTCTCCTGCCATCCCAGTTTTCGCTGCCCTGCTCTTCCTCTTCGTCATGGCCATGTTGCTGAGGACCAGCTTCAGTGACCCCGGGG
The DNA here is from genome assembly GCF_017976325.1 of Chelmon rostratus. Classification (NCBI taxonomy): domain Eukaryota; kingdom Metazoa; phylum Chordata; class Actinopteri; order Chaetodontiformes; family Chaetodontidae; genus Chelmon; species Chelmon rostratus. The sequence continues at coordinate 18,561,910 of NC_055666.1, forward strand.
TGCTGCCACGGGCCCTTCCAGAGGAGGCCACATTCATCGAGATGGAAATTGGTGAGTTGCACGAATGGTTTATAGAAATTTTTTGAAATACAGTAACTTTATATTCAGTGTACTTTAAAGCCTCAGATCTGTCTATAACATTAAATACTCGTGATTTTTCTGACGCCCACTTAAAACAAGTCAGAGAAGCACAAAGAAAAAGACAAATACAGAAATCTTCGATGTGAAATGAGAAAAACTGCTCTACCTTTGGCAAAAATAATGTGTACACATAGCGCCTCCTCACTCATAGTAGAAAGACGACTGAAAAAATAAGCATTCATGGCATTTTAAATATTCACTCAGTAAGTTTTCCCACACATTTTTCCACTCTGTTTTGCAGGACCACATCGAATGACAACGTGAAAACATTGTGGCAATGTGAAAGGGCTCGCTGCTACAGACAGTTATCAGCTGAATCTGCAGCTGCCCTCAGATTTATGGAGCTTTATAATGAGTTGCAGCTCGTTGTTTCACTTTCTGGCATGCAACTTTGCTGTGTTGGTTCGTTCTCACCACTCCCATAGTGTAGTTTTCGGCCACAGCAGGCAGCTATTTTCAGAGACAAAAGCTCTAAAAATTCACTGTACACCTGCTCAGGAGTTGGTAGAGACCAAAAACAGAGCTAAAAGGAGAGTGGATGTTGGTTTTTAAGGCGCCAGAAAGTCAGTGCTGTGTGCACAACTTGTCTTTGCTGTCATCAAGGGGCCAAAACATCCATTATTGGAATAAATTTAGTGAAGCGTTCAAATCAATTATGACATTCAATAAGGCTGCACCATTACAGCAAATGGAAAATTCTAGAAATGTATAAAAACATCTATGTAAGTTTGCATGGAATGTTTTGTGTCTTTACAAACATTGAAATTTTCACTGTAACTAGAAATATACGGTAGTTTTGTGAATTTGATTAAGTGTCTATGGAGAGATCTGCCAAAATGTAAATCTTGCTGATAATAGTAGAAAAGAGAAGAGCCAGGACAGAAGCACCACCATTTGTGCACCATCAGGAATAATGCTCAAATCCACTGCGGATTTTTGCCAAGTTTGAATTAGCCTCACCTCTTCTAGCAGGATTGCAGTCCAGTGCCTCACCTTGAACATGTGCATAGCTAATATACACAATCAGCACTGATAATGCCACCAGGCACAAATCCCTTATCTACACCCATTCAAATCAGCAAGAGGGCAAAATGGTTATTAGAGTTCATGTGCTGTTACGTCATCATCATGTAGGTTGTTGTTTTTTGTATAGAATGATGTCCAGAGACGTGGACTAGAAGTTAGTATTTTAAAGACATAAATACTTCAGTTGAGCAGTGGGCACACAGCCTCAGCTCTGTTGGTTTATTCATGTTTGTTGTGCTTTGTGTTGCTGAAGGTTGGGTTTGCTCATCTGTGGATATAGAGCTCTCTGTCTCAGTCTAACACACATTCATTACAAGGGATCCTGTTGTCTTATTACACAGAACAAACTATACACTGTATAATGATGACAACAAAGCTTTTGCCAACAAAAAATAAACAGGTGCCAGGCATTGCTTTTTAGTATTTTTCATGTCCACTCCCTGGGCTGTCCGGACTCTCTTTATATCTGGAGGAATAACCTTTTTATTCTGCAATATTTCTGCACCAGCCCTCCCTGCATCCTTGCCCCACTCCCCCCCTGCCCGGCTGTGTGGCTGCTCAGTGTTCACCCTTTGTCTCTGTTAAAGATTTGTGGTGTCCTTCAGCCGTCGCTCGTGCTCTCTCTCCTCCAGTCAAGAGGCACCGGTGGAGACTGGTCTCAGCTCATGACAGAGGAGGGCTGGAGTAGCAAGGCTGAGGCGCTCGGCCCTCTGAGAATGGGTTAGCTGGCAGCGAGCGCTTCTCTCATCATGACTGTGACTCATGGCGCTCACTGGATGACAATGGCTCAGTGGTCTCATGGGTTCTGCCAGTGGTGATCCAGGTGGACAATGTACAGCTTCTGCATTTAGTTTATATAAGGAAATGTGTATGTGTGGAGTTTGAAATTGGGCTTTAAGTGCAGTTTTAGTTGAGGGCATCTGTAATCAAGATGTTAAAATGATAAATCTTATTATCATTCCCAAATTGATTTTTCAGGGTGCTTAATACACACACTAACACTAAATAACTATTAAGTCTAACTTACTTGTGTTTTACGAGTAATGTAACAGGCTATGATGGACATAGAGAAAATATTGTTTCCAGCCCATCAAAGTCAGTCTCTAAATTAAGTTGTGTTGTGAATATATAACTCATAAGAAAAAGAACATTGGGATATCCCGACTTTGGACAGAGCCAGGCTGTTTCCCCTTATTTCCAGTCTTTATGCTAAGCTAAGTTAACTGGCTGTAGCGGTAGGTTCATATTTACCATACAGATGTGAGAGTGGTATCAATCTTCTCATCTAATTCTCTGTAAAATATCAAGAATAACAAAATCAAATAAGTGTATTTTCCAAAATGCCAAACAATTCATTTGTCACGTCTTACCTCATTTGGACCACCTCTTAACCTTTGGAGTTTTTATCTCCTGGTTCCACATGCAAATATAAAAAAACAGCGAATCTTTAGTAGTACATTGGTTGTGATGTCTCCTCTGACCTTGTTCAGCATGTAGCCTAACAAACCCTTCACTGATACTGTCTATTTTTAGTTTTATACCTTCCTTTATTTATTTATTTATTTATTTATTTTTTACGTTCCACATCTCAGCAAATCTCCCAAAATAGCAAGACATTGAAATGCTAAAATGGGCCACATGACCATGTAAAGGATATGCACTGCATTAGCTTAAATAAAACACTGGGTTCACAACCTCCATTCACCACTTAAAGCTCTTATGCAGTATGTTTTTTAATGTGCTAGAGCGGTTGTTTGCTGAGTGAGGGTCCTCTAACAGATAGCAGCCAGTAGAGGAGGCAGGTATGGATGTTTGATCTCATTTTGAGGCTGAGGCAGGCATTTTGATGAAGCCACCGCTGCCTCGATGCTCTTTCCCCTCAGCCTTTTAGTGACTAGTCCCAAGGGGGAATGCTAATACAAGGAGAGGCATCCTCTTGGAATATATAATGCCACTAGCAGACAGAGCTTTGCTACCCGAGGGAGTGGCATCATTCCCCGTGAGTGATGACTCATTAATTTATTCTCCGCCGGTTTACCCCGAAAGCCACTAATCCTACATCCTGTAGATTCATAATGCAGAGCGTTTTGTGCTCGCAGATTAAATACATTTCACAGCCTTCATGTCTGTAGATGTATTTTGGATGGTTTTGACACAAGCTTGTAAATGTGCTACAGTCACTGATTTATTTATGAAGGAACTGACAGAAAATGGTCATTGAGAGCTTTATACAAATGATAAATAGGCATCTTAATTTATCTTGAATTGTTTCTCTTCTCATCTCTGAACACTCTCTGCAGCCCAGATAATTACATTTCCACAAATACTACAGTTTTATCTTAATTTAAGAGCATGCTTGCTCTTTCCCATTAACTCTACATTCATGCCTTCCCCATGCAGCATGTTAATGGGAGATTTCTCCCTAACAGTTTCTCTCCTGAGAGATTCCAGCCAGCAGCCCTCTGGTCATTAGCCAGCCGCTCAAACCTCTCAGCCCCTGCAGTGCTGCATAATAAGAAAGATCTGGATTGCCAAGAAGAGGGGATGCATGAGAATTCCATTTGGGTGGTGACTGCAGAAACAAAAGATTTAAGTGTGAAATGCGGTCATTTCAGTATTAGGAAGGTTAGTTGATGCCCCAGTAGAGCAGGACACTGCATTATAGTGTTGCTGATAAATAATATTAACAGCTCAGCAATGATTACACATAAATCCACCATCATCAACACCGTATCGAGTCAATGTCGTCATGCACTGACATCCTCAAGGCTCACCTGTCAAGATTTATATCTTATTTTTCCTTGTCCTTGTCACTGAATCTCACATTTCTCATCTGCCTATTTAAGAAATATACAGCCAGTGAACATAATGTTGTGAGCACCTTTCCAGTAATGCAATCCAGTGCAATAGGGCTGCAAGAAACTACCTTTTGTGAATCTTATAATATTCATTATTTGTGAAAACACTGTCAGAGGTGTTCATTTTTGCTTTTTGAGGACTTAGTTTGCAATGTTGTCATGTTAGTTTGAGACTTTTAGAAGAATTTACCCAAATTGCCAACGCCTACTAATGACTTATGTGGTTTTTCTGGTTTCCACAGAGGCTGCCAATGGGAACGTCCCTGCAGGGCAGCGACCCCCGCCCCGGATCCGCAACGTTCAGATCAACAACCAGATCGTCAAGCTCAAGTACTGCTACACCTGCAAGATCTTCCGACCACCACGAGCATCTCACTGCAGCATCTGTGACAACTGTGTTGGTAAGAAAAAGGTCTCTTCTGATCTGCCGTCAGTTCTTCTGATGTTCGAACAAAGGCTTCACAAAGTGAGAAGACGGCTCATTGAAGTTGGGTTATTTCAGTTTTTCAGAAATAGAAGGGTGAGCAATGTTTTGTGGGAAAAATAGCTTGCTGACACGACACTATTATCGAGACCTCAATCTTAATTACCTCTCTGCATTCATGTATCGCAGTGGCTAAATAATTTAAAAATCATGGGTTTATAAATAAATGTTGGACTAAGAAGACAGGATGTATAAGTTTTTGAAAACTGAAACAAATGAGCCAGAAACTTCACAGGGAGTGTTTTTTGTGGAATGTGCTTTGAATTTTGAACATGGTTTGAACTTTGTGTGTGTGTGCGTGCGTGTGTGTGTGTGTGTGTCATCTCTCAACCCTGCAGAATAACAGTGATTTGGCTTGTGATGATTGAGGAATGCGTCTGAGGGGACTGTAGACTCATAGGCGATATGAGAGGAGACAGTGGAGGCTCAGTGAGGGAATAAGCGCTCAGTCATTGTGAACACTGGTTCATCTGTGTCCACCTGCTGTAGAAACACACACACGTGCAAGCACACACACAGACACACACATATACATAGTCCAAGCGTGACACAGCAGCATGCCTCAGCCCCTTTTTTTACTGCAGTCATATCTTTTCCTCCTCAGCTTGACATTTTTTTTTATAGCGGTTTAAGTGTCTCACAGAATAAACAGCATCATAAAATAGAACAGACGAACCATTTCACAAATTATATTTGTTAATACCCGGGCCTCCTCTGGTTAATGTATTATGAGATGTACAATTTAGTCTGTGAGTATTTGGACAGTTGTTCTAGCTCTCTGTGTAGCACATGGGAGTTGGATTAAAACAATAGCTATGGGGGTAAAGTGCTATTCTGGTTCCAGACCTCTGAATTACTGCACGCATCTTTCCTTTTAGTGAATGAAATGGACAAAATGGCAATTTAGTTTGATTATCAAGCAAGTAAAATGCTCTCAGCTTTAATTTGAGGGTTTTTACATCCATTTAAGGGAACAGCATACAGGATTAATGTCCTGCTGCATGCCATATGCAATCTTAAAACTGTGGGTGGGGTTGAGTTTACAGCCATGCTAGAAGCTTTGTGAGGCTGTGTACATTGTGGTGCTTTGGGCTAAATGCTAACATCAGCATTCTAATATGCTTCCAATGACAATGCTGATGTTTGAAGCAGGTGTACAGTTTACTATGTTCACCATCTTACTTTAGCATATTAGCATGTTAACATTGGCTAGGTAGTTCCATTAGTTCCTCAGGTGTAAGTATTGGACACATTGAAATGTTAACCTGATGGTGGCACGTCATAGACAGTTAGAGAATCACCACAGTTATTACAATTCATCCACCGGAGACAATTAATTTTCTACTTTTTCTTTTCTTTTTCTTTTCTACTTTGAATATAAAAATGATCCATTTATTTTGACCTTAAACCCACAAGCTGCTTCACGCCTTATGTCCCTGCCGCAATGTATGCTGAATATTGTTGTGAGAGTCCATCCAGGGAGTGCAACGGCGTGTCTGCTGCAGAGAACAGTGTAAAGGAACATGTTTACCTCTGCTGTCCGGTTGACCCTCCCCTGTTTTCATCTGGCGCTCCTCCAAATTACAGAAGAGGAGGGGCAAAGAGGAAGTGATCACTATATTTAGACTGCAGGTTTACAGAAGCTGATGCACAAAGCTGTGTTTGACTAAAAGACTGCAGCTGATACTGGTGTATTTTTAACACTTGTTTGATTTCCAGGTGTCTCTTTTCTCTAAAAGTCGGCGTGCAACTTTGCATATTGATACGCTGACCTTTTTTCTCCTTATCGCAGACCGTTTTGATCACCACTGTCCGTGGGTAGGCAACTGTGTGGGCAAGAGGAACTACCGATACTTCTACCTGTTCACCATGTCCCTCTCCCTGCTCACCATTTACATCTTCACCTTCAACATCGTCCACGTGGTCATGCGTGAGTATCCTGTCGGCCATTTGTCCAATCAGAAGGAACAGACAGGACATCTAAAAGAATTTGGCAAAACAGGAAGCGCAACCCATGACACAAGCTCACTAGCAGCTTCTAGTGTAAATGCAAATGCATGCTCATGAAACTATGACCTAATTCAGACCAGGCTTTTCCTGGAGCATGACATGACAGGCAACAGCAACTGACAGCTCGACATGATTCCTCTTTCATCCTCATCCTCCTGCTTCCTTGTTCTACCCAACACAGACAGCAAGAAGACAGAGAGACACATGAAGCAGGAGTGTTTCTAGTCAGGATAATTAGCTCTGGGCTTGTTATCTTAATACTGGAGTAATATATGTAAGGATTCTGCCTTTTCAGTCGAGAAAGAAATGAATAATTTATCTTCTCTCTGTGTTGCTCTGTTCACAGGTTCAGTGGATAATGGCTTTTTGAACACTTTGAAGGAAACACCTGGAACATATCCTTTTAAGCTCTGACCACAGTATATACCACAAAAACAGCTGCTGCTTGTGTCAGGTTTGCCAGATTTCCTAGAATAGAAAATAAAGAACATCAAGATACTTTTGAAGTACAACACCCAAACTATGACCGTTCCCTAAACCTGTCCCCTAACAGTCATTTTCTAATTATAGCTTAGCATCCGTAACTAGGCGCAGCAGGCCTGTCAAGCTTTGGATTTCCTAACATGATGATGTGGTGTCCTTTGTAACCGTTCCAAAACCAAAAAACACAAAAGCCAACGTGTCAGGAATGGATTAAACAAAGTGGTCATCTGCTCTAACGTAGCTGCAGCCATTAGCGTGTTCAGCTAATAGGCCAAGGAGCAAAGCTAAGTACATTAGTTTGTGGGGTGGCAGGTTATAATTAAAAAAAAAAAAATCCCAGTTCACAATAAGGGCATACGCTGTATTCTGTTTCATCACTGCATGGAAGCTGGTCCTGGATGCTCTTAGAGTTTGAGCTAACATTAGCGACTCTGTCCTGCTCTTACTGGATTTGGGGAAATGTATCATGCCCTGTCCAACTTTCCAGAGATTATGTTGCCTTAAACCTAGGTTAGATTTCATCTTAAAGCCTTTTCTCTTGTGACATTAAAAGAGGAAACAGGTTGTTTAATAATCCAAACACTTATGCAAGATAAGATAAGCAGCCATACAGGATTAAGTTAGGACATCTGATCTCATACATGTTCCTTATCATACTAATAATGCAAGAAGAAACTGGCTCTACCCTGTAATGAATGGACAGTGCTGTTTCTTTATTATCTTCCACATGCTCACTGGTGAGGATGCTGACTTTTTGCCGCATGCAGCTTTAGCTTCAGTTGTTAGCATGATAACAGGTACATTCATTGCCATCAGGTAATTATTTGAGTCAAGATTGTTTTATAATGAGTCAGTTGGACAAATTAAAAAGTCAGCTGGAGATATCGCTCTGACTCATGATGCTATCGTTAGCTGAATTAGCTTGCTAGCGACAGCATCATTTCAGCCAGCAAAATTGACAGTTACTGAATATAAATGAAAAGCTGCTTTTTTATAAGAATTTTCATGGTAAATCTGTCACAAATGCCATTAGAAAGGTACATATATATGTACATAGTACATATATATGTGTGTACTGCGCAAGAAGGGGAAACTTGACTGGCATAGCAACAGTAACTAAGGGGGCACGAGGCTTCATGAATGAACTTCACTAAATTGCAGCTGGTCTTCTTTCTTTTTTGTAAGTAAAAGGGTAAAAACATCCTGCTTTTCACCGTAAAGACATTATTTGACTTTGGTTCCTTTCGGCGAACGTCACTGGCATTAATCATGTTACGTAATTGTCTGACATTTTGCCGTCACCTGCTGTCCACGGTTTAATCAGTGACCGCTCGTCAGGCAGAAAACATCTGTTGCTGTTTTCTTAACTCCACTGCACTGTGCTGGAGGTGTTGGTGTGCTTCTTCACCCTGTGGTCAGTGGTGGGGCTGACGGGCTTCCACACCTACCTGATCTCCCTCAACCAGACCACCAATGAGGATGTAAGTGCATCTTACTGCATGCTCAATTAAACATGTTCTATGTCATTAAAGCTTTTTGTCCATGCAGCCATTCAAACTGCTCGTAATTACAGACCAAAGCTTTTGTCATATCTATGAAGTAGATCTGAATCATGCTGTGAGGCACAGTGCTGTACTTTGTGTTGATTATTCTTTGGATTTCACACAGTCTTTATTCAAATGAACCACGACTTGTAAAGTAAAATAACAGAATTAACTCTGGTTAGCTTTCTTTAACATTACTTTCATCAAAGTACTTTATTACAGTGGCTGATTTTCCAAATTTATGCTTTGTTAAACTGCACTCAGTTTTTTTTCTTACCAACTAAAACTCCTAAATTAAGACAAGTTGACTTTATATGCTGAGATTGGTCCATGTAAACTACAGCTGAAATGGCAGAGCAGTGTTGCTTGGTAGCTTACAACAATCTTCAAATTTCATCCAAACAATAAACTCCAGAAGTGTTTCAGTCTTGATTGAACTAAACAGACCACTCGTGAATGTACAGCTAACATCATGTTAGAACAAAGTCAGACCACTCTGATCAGTCGCAGATGAGATAGGATGATATTTTTCTAGTCTCCACTTATTTCAGAGTGTAAATGATTTGTTTTAAAATTAGACTCATTGTCAGACTTAGACACACACTGAAGATAAAGTGTAGTTTTAACAATATGTCCGCAAATGTTGTGATTCGGCTTCACATGGCTGGAAAGACAAACACACATCTCAGAGGTGTAAGACTACAGAGCAGTTTCCTTGACAACACCGCCGCCTCGTTCAGCACTGAAGGACAGAGGGCTGGTAAACTGTAGCTTGTTAAACAAGACCGTTATATTGTAAACCAAAGCAAATACAGAAAATGTGAGCGCAAATAAAAAGGAGACAGTGAGAAAACAAGAGCTTAAGTGAAGCTACACAGTCTTTTTATAACTGCAGCTAAAACAAATACTACATGTCACACTCGCTTCTTTTTTGAATCAGACTTCACGTGAGACAGGATATAAATGACAAATCTTTCTGCCTGTGTTTTAAAATTGCATTATCCCCAATTTTTACCCGGTACAGCCACACTGAGACCAAAAATCTCTTTACAGGGGAACTGTGGCCGAAAGAACAGCAGCACTTTTCCTCTGCTCAGTCTGAGCCATATGACAAATTGGCTGGTAAATGCTTTGAATGCTAAAAGCAGCAGTCGCACTCCTCTCTGCTCACCAAGGCGACAGGCTAATGATCTAAAAATATGCACGAATAGCTGCTATTCTTAATAAAACCAATGATAGAATGGAGCTGAAATAAGAACAAAGCAGGCTCGCTGGTTTCTGATTCTCAGCTTGACAGCTACCTTTAGAAGAAGCTTGTGAGGCAAAATGAGGGGAAAAAAAATATTGATTGTTTGATCTCATTACCATTAAGTCATTATTTAGTCATCACACACACACATTCAGGCTGATCTAAAGCAGATGATGAGTAGTGGTGATGCAGGTGGATGAATCCACAGAGGGACTAATTTATGTTGTCTGTGTATTCTATCGTTAACGGTGTGTATACGTTATTGGAGGCTTTGTTAGCCCAGATCTGACTGCAGAGGCTCTGATGGGAAGCAGAGAGCAGCAGCAGCAGCAGCAGCGGTGGTGGTGGTGGGAGGTTCTAGATGGCTGAAAGCAAGAGAGTGCACTCATAGTTTGTTGTAATGATTAATTTATAATCCCCCCTTTTCCTTCCTGTGGGATGACTGGCCTCATTTTTTTCAGTTAATCAGTAATGAAGCTCTGCAATGTGCACCTACAGTGTAATGTTGCTCCAGGATTGAAACAATGGCTGTCAGCCCGGCCGTTTCAATATCTGTGATTGGCCTAATAATAGATGCATCGATACCTGCAGGGCTTGGGCTCGCTGCCAGAAATACTGCTGGGAGGAGGTGGAGGGGAGAAAGAGAGGGAGGGAGGGAGTGAGAGAGAGGAGGAGAAGAAGAGGAAGATAGAAATGGTGAAATAAGGGCGAACAAGAGAAGGCACCTTGAGTGTTGTAGCTGCTCTGGTCTCCCAGAGGATGATACATGCTCTGTCAACTGTGTCTCTCACACACACACACACACACACACACACACACACATACAGATAGTACACGTGGGCATGCAGTACAGAAGTGCCTAATGGGCAGACTGTTGACCTATATCTGCTGCAACTAAAAAAAAAAGCTGTTGTGTGTCAGTACAAACTCATGCTGTGCAGCCAAACTTTGTTTAGTTTTGGGGTCAGTTATATAAGTCAATCGATCAGTCTACTTTCTCTTCTTCTGCATGTTTTTCAGTTAAGGTAACATCTAACCTGCATTTTTAGCTGTAGCTACACTTAAATCAGTCCACCGATTATTGTGGTATTGTGTTTTCCATATTAATGGCATTAAAACAAAAGAAATACGTATGTCAAAAATAGAAATTCTGTGTTAACCTCTAATCTATTGTTAATTCAGTAATGCTAAAAATCATGTAGTTTTTATTATCGAAATGATAAAGTTGTATTTACATTTTTACTACAAACTCTATCAAATGTATTTTCTGCTAGTGAAAATAAAGATGTAGATGACATTTTTTTTATTTGAAAAACATGCAAAAGAGGTGATGGTGTGTTTTCAGGCCTGATTAGTGTCAGCAGGTATAACTTTCAGGCTGCATACAGGGTAGGGTAGCCTGTAACCTGAGAGACAAAGTCCAGGGGCAAAAAAGCTATTATGTACACACTGCTCCACTCACTGACACTCGTTAAGTCCAATTAAGGCACTCAGATGAGTGTATCAACGTTTTTATCAACTCAGGTCTTGTCTTATCTGGATTATGGCGGCTGCACAGTAAGACAACAAAAATTCAGGGAGACTTGAGTAAGAAAATCAATATGAACAAAAATAGCATTTTAGAAACGTGAGGGGGACATGTATCCGCCCAGCCCCAGTTGGAGTGGAGATCTCAAAATTTCAAAAGATACCAGATACGTCAGGCTGAAGTTTATAGAAATATGTATCAAATGATGCACAAGATACATGGAATTTTCCCATTTGATGTACCAATACAGAGATTGTGTATGATACAGTCAGTGTGGAATAACGACCTTTAACGACCCACCTTTAAAGGAGAAAATGAGGAAAACTGGATGTTTAGAGGTTAAAATGTGCCTCCTGTTAGCTGCTAAATAATACATCAGACTGAGACTTTATATACAGTACAGAGCAGAAGAACTTTATTTATTTCTGGGGGAATCCTTTGTATGAATTCTCAGATTTGTCAATGAATTATTAAAGTGGTTGTTATTGGTCGTCGTTGTGCTCGTTGGCACCCATTGGCACATTGAGATCCCAATAAACCAGGAATCATGAAATCCCTGATAAAGTTCTTTTTAGTAGGTCAAAGCCAAGCCGGTGGGAACGACATCTAAAAATGGAACTATGCTTTTGAATTAGGTATAAAGCAGAGGCAAAATCTTTTTGAAAGAGAGCTTAGCAAGACTGTTATCAAGTCAGGATGTGTTTGGGACGGTTTGCCGCTCCAGTTATGAGTGTTGTGCACATTTTTGTTTCGCCCAGATTAAAGGATCCTGGTCGGGAAAGAACAGAGTCCAGAACCCGTACAGCCACAAGAACATCATCAAAAACTGCTGCGAGGTGCTCTGTGGGCCAGCATACCCGAGGTAACTTCTTTCCACCGTTATCAGTGAGTTCAGTGTCAGCGCCTGTGGTGGAGAGACTTTTAGATTTGCCCCTCTCCTACACGTCGCTCTGGCGAATAACGAGCAGGACGGAGTTAGTGACTGATTGTCTTGTCTCGCTCTCCAGCGTCTTGGACAGAAGAGGACTGATGCAGGAGGATTCGTCTGTTTCTGCAACGCCAGCTGCACCCTCCTCCTCCTCCTCCTCCTCCTCCAGCAGCAACGGCAGCAGCAACCCAGCGCCACAAACCACGGTGAGCACACACACTCACACAGACACCGTACCCTCCCCCTTCACGCAGTCCCACTAAAGTGGATCGAGGCTGCAAAGAACAAAATAGCGAATAGAGAGCAGACATGAAACAGTCTAAACCAATTACAGAGAGTGTTTGAGAGAAGCAGAGGCAGTGTGCTCTAAGTGGAGAGCACTTTTCCTATCGATAATCCTTCCTGTGCCACATGGAAATGCAGCCATGTGGCAGCTCTTAACGTGGTTGCATTGTTTATCTATTTATAATAATTGTTGTATTTTCTGCTAACAGCTAGATCGTTAACCATGTTTGGGCTGCTCATAGTTATAGAGTCTCTGTCCCCAGTGTTGCCAAAGCTCATGTTGACATTGAAATGTTTCACTGCCACAAACGTACTGCAGAAGTTGCTGTAATGTTATCAGAAATCATAATTTTAAACATGTCATAGCTCCAGAATCTGAATCCAGCTGATAACCAAATGATGGTAACAAAACAGCTTGGTGGCCGCGCTGGTCGTGGCTTCAGGTACAGCGTCGTTGTTACAGTGATGACAGCAGGGGGCGCCTTGCGTGGATCTGCAGTTAAATGGTCGAGAACATGCCTCACAGTCACAATTTCTGAAACCAGTCTTTAGAAAATGTGACCTTCATTAAAAGGGTACCTGGCCTGTCTCTCTTACCCTTTAAAGACAAAATAGCATTAACAACAACAACAGCTTGGAGACATGTGACAGCATCCATGCAACAGCGCCCCCAGTGATCACACATTAAGGCGTCACGTTACAAAGTGATCCACCGGAAATGTATCCTAGCACACATTTGATTAGCCAGCACAGTGGCTTACTTGGTGAGCCAGGATAATTGAACTTTAGTTGTGAGTTTTGACGTGTGACTGTCAGCACTCACACATCTGATTGACATCAAAGCTGCTTAGCAACATCCAGTGGCCATTTAACGTCATTCTGCTGTCTCATCGATTGGTTATGTGGTGGGCAAAGCAGGGCTCTGCTCTGCCACATGTGTGTTATAATCCTAGCCAGAACTTGCCACAAATGACATGCTTGTTGCACGCGTCTTCATTCCTGTGGTGCTTTGCTGCGGCTCAGTTGGTCACCAGTGGCTCTGACTGCGCTCGCGTCTTTTCAGCATGCTGTCCTCTGCCTGCAGAAAACCACGGCTCCGCTCATCCCCAATGAGCACACGCCCGACGATGCCAAGCCGAGCATCGCTGCCTCAGCAGAGAAGAGCCCCTCCCGCAAAGAGGAGCAACCTCCTGCTTCAAAGGTCCCGCCTCTGGCTTCACCCGAGACCGACGCGGAGACGTCCCTCGCCAAGGACAAATCCCATTAGCCGAATGAGGGGCGGCGCTCGCTGTAGCCACTCCCCCAGCGATCCTGCTTGGCCAGGAACTGAAACATTAATAATCACTGTCTGATTACTGCGCGGGTGGCTCAGTTACTCTCCTGCCCTACATTCCACCAGAAGAACAAGCTTCTGCTGCAGCTCCTCCTCTTCCCTCCTCTCCTCACCAGTGGCTGCAGAGCTCTTTGACTGACACTTACTCCTGCTGGAGGGGGGGGGGGTGATTTAATGGAAAGTCAGCAGCTTCCTCTGTCTCCTGAACACTGCATGGAAAAGACACGCAGGGCGAGAAGCTGCTGGAAGAACTGCAGTTAAAAAAAACAAGAATATGACATCCCCGCCGGTCACCTGTTGGCTGCTCTGATTGTCAGTACTACTTCTGTTCTTCATCTAAAATTGCGTCATGACATTTATTGTGAGAGGCCAGTTTCAAATATACTCCTTGCAAGTGTCTGGCAAAGACAATATTACTTCTGGACATGTATAAACCTTCATACATACAGTCAGTTTTCTGTCGTGTGCACATTACATGCCCTATGCAAACCACGAGAGGGCTGGACATGCAGCTTTTTGACGAGTGTGGAAAGAAGGGTTACAGCTGTAAGTCTGTGAGTACACATGATGTCCAGGCAGGGGGAGGACGTGCAAATCTTTAGCTGAGATATCCTTAAAGGCTCCTTCCAGGCAAGTCAAAATCTACCTTGTATTCTGATACTGCTGCATCCAGTACTGTTGCATCTTTTTTTAAACGTGATCTGATCCTGACCAACGCCTGTCCTTCCATTTTTATATAATCGAGGATGTAGTGTGACGCCGGTGCTCTAAAATAGATGAAATTGCTTTACGCACAGTTAATGTCTTGTATCCAGGAGACGCTTTGCCGGAGTCCCAGCGTGTGTGAGAAAAGGCCTGACTTCTGATGATAGTAGACACTAGTAGTAACAGTGCCTTATCATAACAGTTGCACTATCAAATGCAACTGAGGTCAACCAACAGAGAAGCCCGTGAAATCCGTTCTAACCACTGATTCAGTGTTAAATGAGAAATGCCAACGCTTGTACACTAATTAGTCCAGTGGATCCCAACCTGGGGTTTGGGACCCCTGCAAGGGGCGGCAAGATAATTCTAAGGGGTCATGAGATGATTAAGGGAATAGTTTGCCATTTTGAGATGTAGCTGATTTGCTTTCTTGCTGAGAGTTAGATGTGAAGACTGATACCACCTGATGTGTCGGCTGTAAATATGAAGCTACAGCCAGCAGGTGGTTAGCTTAGCTTAGCATGAAAACTGGAAATAGAGGAAAACCGCTAGCCTGGCTCTGTCCAAAGGTGATAAAATCAGCCTGCCGGCTCCTCTAAAGCTCTCTAACATTTGTGTTCAAAGAATGAAATGTTTTGTGGCTTTACGGCTGGAACTCTTCCTTGACTTTTTACTTTATATTTTTACAGGTTAAACACAACAATGAGTGAGCTTTAGAGATGCCTGTAGGCGTATTTTGGATCTTTGGAGAGGACCAGGCTGGTTGTTTCCTCGTTTCCAGTCTTCATGCTGAACTAAACTAACCAGCAGCTGCCTTTAGCTTCATATTCATGAACAAATATGAGAGTGCTGTCAATCGTCTCATCTGTCAGCAAGAGAGGAAATAAGGATTTCCTGAAATGTCCAAAAATTCCTTTTAAAAGAATAGGAAAGTAGAAAAAAACACATATGTCTCCTAAATAACACTCAATGTGTTTTTTTTTCTTTTTTCTTCTGAAATGCTGTGAATTGTCCCCTAGAAATCCTAAATAATATGAATATTAAATCTGAGAACTTTGAGAACAGCTGGAAAACGTGTGCAGTCTTCGAGGAGAGCGTTTTAAGGGGTCACGGCTCTTAAAGGTTGGGAACCACTGAATTAGACGTTTTGAAGCAAAAACTAAGCAAAGCCATTGTTGAACTGTACATAGTTTTGGCAGGTAAAGACGTGCTGAAAACCTCTCATCTGACTTGCGAGGAGAGAAGATCGCAGCAGGGTTTTGTTTCGGTTTTGGCTTTTTCTTTTTTGTGTGTGTGCAAGTGCGGCCAGTGTTAATTATGCTGCCTGTGAGCTTGAGCGCCTCCTCCTGTAAATCACACCAGAGCCGATCTTCGTCCGACTCCCCTCTCTTTCTGCCCCCCCACCCCCCTCTTTCTATAAAAACCGGCTCTCGTATTTAACTCCTCCTTTAACTAACTGCTCTCCTCCTCCTTGCATCTTTGCCGTGACAGTTATTCCTACAGTACGCCCAAGGCCGAGGCCACTTCCACCGCAGCTGTCTCATTATCGCAGCGAGAGAGCGACGCTCAGTCCTTTCTTTTCACACATCTGTGTATTTCAGACGGAGCACAGCCTGTCATGTGGCTTGAGAAGTTATTTTGTTCACAGGTCGCTCGAGGAGACAGCATCCACACAAAGAAAAATGAGAGAGAATAAAGCTTATTCTTCGTATTTAAATGATGTTAGCTGATAGCGAGAGTTTGTAATAGTGATTGTGTTGTATGCAAGACAGAGTCGGTGTTTGTGAAATATACCTGTGTAGAAATTCTAGTGTGTCGACAGCGTTGTATCAGACTGAAATTTGCCCGAGATGATTTATTATAAGAGTCAAAACGGACTCAGTTTCTCCTTTAACTCCAAAAATATTTGAGTGGGAAATGAATTTTAGAATGAGGGATTGTTGGCAGCTGTATGATTATTTTCATTGTATCCTGGAGCAGTTTAAAGCTCTCAAGACTGATAATAGACACTTTGAGACAGTACAAGATTAATCTAGGCTTGCAGCTAACAATTCCTTTAATTATTGATTTTAGTGATTAACAGCTTAATTGTTTGGTCTATATAATGTCAGAAAATAGCGCAAAACCCCAAAATATTCAATTTACTATCAGGAAATCAGCAAATAATTAGATTTGAAAAGCTGGAATTAGTGAATTTGGGGCATTTTTGCTTCCCAGATTCCAAAGTTGTTGTTTTTTTTTAACAATTTTCTGCTAATTCTCAACTAATCGATTAATGGATGAATAGTTTCAGCTCTGAATGAATCCTTTATCTGTGTCTCTCTACACTCGGACTCCTCTCCGTTGGAAGAAGCTGTAAATTGTGTGACAGTATTGTTCCTGTGAAGTAAAAAAAAAAAAAAGTGTATCTGCCGAGTGTAGAAGTAGAAACCGAGGCCAGTTTTTTAAAGCTGAGCTTAGTGGGCTTTCTTTGTGGAAAGTATTTGAAGACAGTTTGTGTTTGATCGCTTTGCGTTGCTGTCACCGAGAAGCAAGAATGTATGTGATTGATATTCGATAAGAGAAGGGGCGTTTGTGTTGAAATCAGTTTCAAAGCAGGTTTTTAAGGGACGGTTGAACTTTAGGTTTTAGCTCTGAAGGTTTGCAGACAAGCTGAGCTCTTGTGTGTATGAATCCTGTGTTGAAATGCCATGAAGTGGTCAGATCCGAATGCTCTGATCAGTCTATTACATTGCATTATGTATACAGATACAGTAATATACCATTGATGGAACTCTTTATTTATGTTCACTTTGTTTGGTATCAACACTGTGACTATATGTATTTCATTCAATTTACTTCACTTCTTTTTACATGATCAATGTGTCTGGTAAATAAACAATATTGTCTTATTATTTGTCTTTTAGGAGAGATTTTCTGCACACGTCACTTGCTGTTTTGTATAAATGTATATCTGTGTCCCTGGATAATTACCAGCTATAGCATGAATTTCTCCAGAGGTCATCTTTCAAAGCAGTTGCATTATACATACCAGCTCTTACTAATGCAATTCATCTGTTTTGTTTTTTGTGTATCACTACTTTGCCTCAAGGTGAAATTTGCTCTTAAATGTCTTTTTAGCTGTGCGTCTTTGTTCCAGACTGAAATATCTCAACAGCTGGATGGACTGGCATGAAATGTGCTGCAGATATTCATGCAGGATACTGGTTACCCCTTCATTTTCCATCTATTGCCATCATCAGGTCAGAATTTGATTTATTCCAGTAAAAACATGGCGCCCATAGTGAACGAATCACTTCGAATCAGTGCTGAAAGCTGGAGTTAAGTTAGTCAAAATATCTACTTTCATTTATCCAGAAATTCTATACTGTACATTTATAATTATACTTCATTCAGTTAGTTGATATTATTCATTAACTTGCTTAAGATAAAGCACTTAAAACTAATAATTAATAAGTTACATTATCAACAACAGCTCACTGAATCGTTTATTCAAATTCTATTTACAGTATGGCGAACAACTTCATGGTAATGTGACATAAATGATTGTAATGCAGCCCGTAACACCAGTAAAAGAAAAACTGCTGAAAGTTACATTTAAATTCAAGTTACGTGAAAAACAGTTAAAAATAATTTACATTCATTTTTGTATCTGAGTGCACAACATGAAAACATTTCAGGGAGGAAGAACACCTTTAAATCCTCAGCAGGAAAACAAACTTCAGACTATACAACATGTTCATTCTGTTGCAAATGATGAGAAATTGTGCTGCTTGCTCAACAGTGCAGGAAAACGGCGACCATCATGTTCACACATTATTTCAGCCTTGTATTGTGTCACCAGTCCGCTCGCTTATAATGAAGAGACATGTTTAATGGCATCAAACCTCCATCCAAAGAGTCCATGCCAACCAGGAACAAAAGAGTATTTTTTTTTTAACCACTTCTCAAGATCCCTCGTCCACCGTCAGCTCCTGCAGCTGCTCCTGCACGGCATCCAGCTGCTCTGTTTGGTTCTCCTGCTCATGTTTCTCTGCCTCCTGGCTTGTCTGCTCCTCCGATGCTTCATCCTGGAGGTCTTCCTCCGTCTTTGGCTCCTCGCGTCCGCTCTCCAGGTTCTCTGAAATCTCGAAACAGCCCGAGTCCCTCGGCTCCTTGTCTTTCTCCTCAGACCTGTTTTCTTCTTCTGGCTCTGACTCGTCTTCAGCTAGAACGAGGCAAAGGGAATCACATTTTAATACAGAAAAACTTGATACAAATCATCCTGGACCCTGAGAGGAACTAAAAGCTGTGAACAAATACAAAAGCATCGTCCGGTAAATTGGCTGAAAATAATTTATTACTTTTTTATGTTAGTGGTCTTAATGTGACTCAAGTCATTTCTTGTAAAGGGGACACTGGGACTGGTTGACTGCATGTGTTGGTTGTCAATGTGCTGTTAATGCTCTCACTAGGGGGCGCTGTGACATGGTCTTCCAATCAAATGTGCACTCTCAAGTTTTGAGCCTCCTGGGGTCTCTTCATTAAGAAGAGGTTAATGTTTCTGTTTTTCATAAATTAACTTGTGTTCTCATCTTTGAGGGATTTTTCACATTAAAAGTATATTAATTAGCATTTTTCTCAGTTGAACAAGGGTTTATTCCACTCGGATCTTGGCCTGGTTTCCTGTGTCAAGACATGTGATAGATGGTTCAAAACCAGCTGAACAGGTTGGACTGTTTTGGCTTCCTCAGTGTTCTTGAGGGCAGATCGACTCACTGCAAAATCAACACTAAACTAGAAGATCTCACTTTTAAAATTCAGCACTGCAGTGATGGTGAGTGAAGTATAGAGACAAAAGAGACAAAACTTCACCAATACTTCAACATCAAAACAAGAGAAAGATGCTAAACTGTAAAAATCTATCTCTGGTTGAGAGGAAGTCTTGGATAGGCTTCAGAAAATCATAATACAATAATATTATTAGTAGATATAAGTAGATAACTAATATTTACTTAGGATACTAGAGGGTTGTTGGTGTATCTGAAATAAATTTAAAAATCTGTTTTTCCTGATAAGAAAAACAGTCAAACAGCCTCCTCCCTTGTGTCAACATTCCCCACAGTCTGGGTGTGTTAAACTTTCTCTGTGGCCCAATATTACAGTGGATACATGAGATTTGAGGACATCAAAAACAAAACACTGACAGCTAATGGAAGTCCATAAACTGTATCGCTGGCGTTTCAGGTGTTCAAAGCATGTAGAATGATTTGTCTTGAGCTCAGATGAGCGGAGATATCAGGATAAAGGAGGATTTCTTACGAGCCACTGAGCCTAACTGCAAACTGTGACTGTAATGCTGTGCGACTGAGCCATAAAGTGTACGTAATTATGTAGCTGAGGCAGAAAAAATACAATGGCAGCATAACGTATTCCCCAAAGACACATTTTTCACACTGCCTAAGCCGGACGTCTGAGTGGCAGCAGTGCCTGACTGTCTTTTAGTGGGACATTTTCCTCTCATTTGACTGAAATTCTGGACCGGAGGTTTTCTATTATTGTTAGCCAGCACAGCTGCATCGTTAGAAAGGCTTTTGCAGCTTTTCAGTGTGTAAACTTACAGTCTCTCAGCAGTTCAGAGGCATTCAGGATCTTGGAGCGCTGCTCTGGGTCGGTGATGTTCAGCTCGTTGAGGTGAGACTCCCTCAGTCCTGCAAAGTCCTCCACGCTCTGAAAGCCATGCATGGACAGCAAAGAACTCAGCTCCTGCAACGCAAAAGAACATAACCGCAAACATTTATTTTAATATCCACGATTAGAATGTAAACTATGACAACAAGTCCTGCTGCAGTGCAACTAACTGTTATCAGGGAGTATCTTACAGTAAGGCCGATGCCGTCCAGCACCTCCTCCAGGGTTTTGGGCTTGGATTTGGCTCCGACGGTCTTGCTGTTGCGGTGTCTCCTCCGGGCCGGGGGGCTCTCTTCAGGCAGCAGGTTGACGTATATGAACTTAAAGGAGCCCACTTTGTTGTTGAGCTTCCCTGTCCAGGTTCCCACAGGAGGCTTCTCAATGATGTAGATGATGTCTCCTTTCTGTAAGACACAGGACGCATGAATGTCAGGCTTAGTCATGATGCCGTTACCGAAGGACACAGATGAATGAAAGAAAGACCTTCAGCGAGAAGAACTATATTCATCACTATGAATATAACTATGTCCATATTCCTCTGAGTTGCCTGCTTGATGAGCCAACATCTTTCCACCAGACGTTTCATTACCCTTTATCAGACTCTTCCCTTTGTTCACAGCTGTATAATTTGCACTGTGGTGACACAATCGCTACTGAAATTATGTTATGTTGACAAACAAGCAGTCAGCAATGGGTCATGTAGCTTGAACTTTGCTTTGAAGACTAATAATCAAAAGGGCCCGTCTCATTTCCCTTGGTTAACAAGCTCCCTGGAGGACGACTTGGCCAGACAGCAGAAGTGGTCGTGGGCCAAATCGGAGACGGCGAGGAAGACGTTCCACCCAGGGACTTACTTGGAGTTTGAGCGACTCCACGTCGTAGGGGCTGGGGGTGAAGTCCGTGTGGACCAGAGCGCGGCCACAGAAAGGTCCGTTGTAAGAGACGCCGTTCTCCTCCAGCCGCATGCTGTCCCTCTGACAGTATCCGCTGTCCAGGCTCTGTCTGTCGCTACCTGAGATAAGAAGCAGGGTCAGATTCATCCGGAGCATTCAGGTACTTGTGCTTTGTTTTTTCTCCCATGTTGAACATCCACAGTTTTTCAACACGCTGCAAACATGCAAATGAATGGATAGAAGAGAGTGTTGATGGGACAGTCTGAGGCTTACTTATGTCAAATAAATATTTTTTTTCATGTTGCAATATCAATATTAAAGAGGCCACATTATGCTTCTGTGTGTTTTAGAGCTTTTTTGAGCATGTAAGATATCTGCAGTTACAAAGTCCACAGTCCACGCCAAAGGGGGTTTTCCTCTCCCACAGAAACACTCAAACATCTTGTCAGAGTGCCTTTTCTTCCATTACTCGTCTACATCACAATGTAACACAGCACAGACACTGCTCGCTTTATGAAGATGTGGTAGGTAACGTTATGAGCAAAACAGCCAGTTTCTCAGTTGTTGGCTGCAAGAACCAACACAAGTCTCCATCTGCTCCCACCATCTGAGGATATCACCAGTTCACTTTATTTTTAATGTAAGTATGATGAAAATGTCTGCAGCACGACTGGAAAACTGTGTGCATTTTAATGCTTAGTCAACAAAGGCCAATAACAGTACAAGCTGGAAGCTGGAAGTTTTCCTGTTTATTTTGTTGGTTAGTCTGTTTAAACCTTAGCCCTTGCATTCTGCGTGGCTAATGTGGCTACTCATCAAGACTGGGAGCGATTTTGGACTTATGTAATAATGAGGGACAGTCAAGAGAAACTCTGTGAATGTTAAGTCTCATTGAGGCCAACTAAATAAATAATAAGAATAAATAAAAATACATATTGAATAAATGTCTATTATTCTAGCAGACATAAAATAAGAGCATGAGCCTGAAAATAAGCGTAACATGACCTCTTCAGTTGGATTTTGTCTTGGCTTTGTTTTACTTCTATTTAGGGGATAATCATGCTCCAGGCATTGGAAGTTCCCATCATGTTTTGGAGAATTTAAACAGGAAGTATAATGTTGCCATGGTGACTTTGCTGTGGGCCATAACTTGGGCCCCATTTTTCTCCCACCTTTGTTTGTTTTTGCAAACTGCCACCATTAAAAGTCTGCAGAATGAGCTATTTAATAGTTCTTATTTGTACTGTACCCATGGATGTACAGGTAACTATGACTACTGTATTACTGAAAAACAACATGTGATGATTCTCAGGCAAATTCTTGAGTTATAACAAGTGTTTTTTTTTTTCCATGATTTCTAAAGGGTATATGGCTGATTATTTATGTGTGGACATCAGAAATATGATATTCTGTAGTCATACTGAATCTAACAATAAGTGCATGATGTCTGTGTGTTAAGATTTGACTTGATTTGATCTGCATCATGACTCCCAGATGGAGGTTTTTCACTCACATTGCACAGTTGACCTCACGCAGTATCTTTGCCTCCCTTCTCTCTCTCTCTGCTTCCTCCCTTCAACTCTCAGTCACAATTTGGAAAGCCCTGGTTCACAGGGATACAGATGTACACTTACTGCCTGAGAGCTGGCGGGTGATGGGGCTGGGCATGGTGTCCTCTGACCCTGTGGAGCACACAGACGTCCTCTGTCCTGCAGTCAGATCTGGAAGCCAATCAGAGGACACTGGAGACAGCTCCTCACCGCTCTCACCCTGGAGAAATAGAGGATGACAGTGGAGGTCAGAGGTCAGGTCACCTTCAGTTCACTCAGTTAATAATGCTGAACTGAAACCAAAGTTCACAGAATGATGAGGCTTGTATCAACCAGTTGGTAGTAAAGGAAAAAAGTAAAAAGCTTTTAACTCTTGGATTGGAGATGAAATGAACTCTGGCTTACGTTTTTGTTCACTACAACAGAAAACAACCATATAATGACAAATCATTTGCAGCTTTGTATGTTTGGAGCACTGAACTGAACGTGACATGCACCAAACTTCAGTAAAAGTCCAATCTTATAAGTATCAAAAGTAAAAGTACTCATAACAGGAAATTTGCCCTGTGAGTGATGTACTAACATTTTACTGCTGCAGTGGGTCGAGGTGGAGCCTAGTTGATTTTTTTTTGGTCAGATTAATCTATGACGGCGCGTCAGATTTTCAGCATATGTTTTGTGTGAAAAATCTCTGTAAAGTAACTGGTAACGACAGCTGTCAGGTAAACGTAGTGGAATAAAGAGAACAATGATTGCCTCTGAATTGTAGTTGTACTCAAGTAAATACAATTGCCTACAATTTGTACTTAAGTACAGTGCTTGACTATATGTACTTAGTTACTTTGCAGCACTGAAAATCAAACAACCTGCTGTCATTGTTTTGAAAAGCACAGTACATACATTTGTCCACTAGATGGAGACAGTTTAAATCTTTCTGTACAGCTCTACATTTAGATGTCAAGGTATGTTTTTGGAACATCAATGCTCCACAGTTCAATTAAATATTAAAGATACTATTTTCACTTTTTAATTGTATTAATTGCTACTGCTTACAGACTGTGATCTTCATATATTAGTCAGGTCACTGACACCGTAAACAGGATTTACCCCCTCCTCAGCCAGAGCCTTCTGCACCATCTTGGATGTTTTGCGGGTCATGGTACGTGAGATGACGTTGCGCCATTTCTTGCCGAGTTTGCTGCCACTTTTCACTGCTTCCTCTGCTGTTACACCGTCTGCCACCTGACGTGAAAGTAAAAAAAAAACCATAAACTGTGTCAGCAATTTGTCGAGTGATGTGCGGCGATGAGAGGATATGTGGTACAAACTTATTTAAATTAAGCGAAGCAGTTTGAGTGAGTTGAGCCAAAACCATGCCATCGACATAAATTAACTCTAATGGTGGTTCAGTGGCATGCATCACCATCAAGACACACAAGTATTCACTTCTCACAAACTAGAAAGCCTACAGATGTTGTGGTAATGGGGTTTGCATACGCTCATAGTGCTGATCCCACAATGTCACGTGCACAAAACACACACGCACGCACACACACACACCTGCACTCCATTGTGGCCAGGTGCTTGACAGTTTCTGAGCGCGTTACCAAACATAACTCGGTCTGCAGCCGAACGCTGCGGGGCTGTGCGCTCAGTGATGAGAGCTAATGATGTTTTCAGTATTTTTACGAGGCACTTCATTGTAACAAATGTACTGCGAGACACTTTGCATTGGTTGAGGACACGGAGGTCGAGTCCCTTCCAATTTGAAAAGGAAAATAAAGCAGAAATGCAGGGAAGGGCTGTTAGATTTAGAGAAAATAGAGAAGTTAATTCAGAAGGATAGTTTGCGGTGGCTGTATGTGACTTTATAATCACTGAACATTATTCTGTGGCTACATCAAAGTAGCAGCTAGTGGTTTATTTTATGGTAATGAATGTAGAAATAACAGAAACTGCAGCAGAGTTTGTCTTTTTTTCTGGTGTGAATTCTATACAGTAGTGCTATAGTACTGTGATTATAATTTTTTATGTGTTTTGACTTTCTCCATTAAGCGCTACAGAGAGGAGAACTAACTATTAAATTGAAGTGTGAAACATGCAGTAAATAGCCACTAAAACACAAAGAGACAGGGAGGAATGTAGCTGAATATAGAAATAAAAATGCATAACACTGAACAGAAAAGGGCCAAATTCTCTGGGGGAGGACCGTCAGACTCCTGGTTAAATGCTTGCTGCTTCTGTCTGACACAGAGGCTCTGTGCTTGGCTGGCTCACACTAGAGGACATCCTGTCTGCATGCTGCTGTCACCTGAGCTCTGTGCAACAGTTCTCGTTCTTACTTCCTCTCCTCTTCTATACTTCTACACTTGTCGTCCAACTTCCACTCACCGTGTGAAGACTCTTACTGGGAAGTTATTACAGTTCTGTGAATTTTAACGTGTTAACATCTGCCCAAAGGTACAGCAGTGTATCAAATCAGGAACCACAAACTGCACTTCTGTAACAGCCGTAGCTGATAACAGTTTGTGCTTGGCCTCTGTGCACTTTGGTCTCGTCTGGATGCAGTGTCATTCAGAGGCTGGAGGAAATGGTCACAGCATGACGAATGAGGAACAGCGTGATAAAATATCTGCAGGAACTGCCATTTAGGAACTTAAAACCCGAGAGTTTATAAAACATCTGCTTCTACTTTGATGCATTGTATGTGTTTGTGTGTTTTTATGTGCATGTTTGAGAGGAACAGTCCAACTTACATTCTCCTCCAAGGTAAACTCCTTTTCTGACACGACAGGAGAGGTGGGTTTGTGTTTCATAAAATCCTTGAAGCTGCTCGACCTCTGCAGAGTGAGCTGTAAACACACAATTCCATTTATTTTAGTTTGCCATAATGAGAACAGCCCAGAATATGAAACCAAGTTATTAATCAACAGCAAAGGGAAAATAACAACTCTTTCACCACAAAGCGAACGGCCTAAACACGCCAGTCTGTTGTTTTGTGGTTTTTAATGCTGATAACACACAGCATGTTTTATCTCTTCAGAGACGTGAACAGAAAGGATCTGCAGGATTCCTCAGAAGGAAAAACTGTAGTCTCCTCACACAGTTATCAAAGACAGTCATGAATCTGGGTCATTATATGCCTGCATGTTGCAGACCGTACTGTAGCTGCTTCTGAAACATTTTCTAAATGCAGCTGAGGAGGAAACACAGAGGAAATGATATGTGGTGATTCATCAGGTCCATGTAATAAATACTTTGTATTTATAACTGCTCAACGCCGGTAAGAAGATGCAGGTTTGTAGTCTGAATATGATAAAGGACAGATAAGAATAAAGTGACTGTAAAAATCTGAATTCTGAATTCAAAGTCTGGTAAAGGGCTGCAAATAGCTGCAACTTTTTTCAATTAATCAACAACTTGTTTGGTCACTAAAACGTCAGATAGCAGTGAACACTGTCCTTCACACAAACTTCAAATTCACAAGAGTTTTTGCTCTTTTGCATAATTTTTTCTTCTATCTTTTGTGGAAATTCTTTGTCTAACTTTCCATATAACATCATGACACTGTGCTCTGCTTATCGCAGCACATCTCACTCAAGTCTTTGTTGAAACCACAGGAAACGGGCAAAGCTTGAGCAACTGCTGGCAGCCAATCATTGCAGACATCCAGTCAGTGTTGGCGGCTGATGGTCTCTGCGTCTAACCTGAAGAATCAAACCACCGGTGCAGTCAAGAGAACAAATCACCTTTATTATGAGGCTTTTACGAGTTTTGCTGGGAAACGTCCGCTCTTTCCGCCGCCGTTCTTCGCACTAAAAAGCCGCATCGACCTTCTATTACAGCTGCTAGTGGCAGCACAGTGACTCATGTCGCGGACCAGCCGCGATTACCGCCGGTGACAATTATGTGTGAGCAGAAGAAAATAAAGACAAAGATGTCTAATGACGAGGCGTGAATTAGACCACAGCAGGGGAGATGTGGATGGAAAGTGAGGGCACTAGTGTCGAGCGTAGGCGGCTCCATCTCATGGTGGCAGCTGGAGACGAAAGCACAAGAAGCCACAAAGCCTGCTGTGACTCAAACTACATCTGCAGCGATGATTCACCCTGCCAGAATAGAGGAACTTTACTTTTCTAAAAAAGTACAAAGAATATGTTGAAGCCAGGGAGCAGTTAGACTAGACACTAAAAAAAAAGTTCAGTTTTAAACATAAAGATGAGCTTGAAGTTTTGTGTGTTTGTGTGTGTAGGTTTGTTCAGCTTCACCACAAACATTTGCACTAACTTCAGCAGACATCCTGCGTGGAAAAGATGTGAATACAAAGACAGCTGTTCGAAAAGCTGCAGCACAAAAGACCTCTTCACAATCACGGTCTAGAATATTTACATTTATGAAAGCTCAGTTTGAGCACATTAAACCTTCCTCATCGTCCAAAACAAACTAAAAGCCAAAACCTCAGCTCACCTTCTTCTTCTGCACCTGCTCCTTCTCCGAGGCATTGGAGGGCCGTCGCCTCAACATCATCTTCTTCAGTGGTATTGAGATCTCTCTGGACAAGAAGCCGTGAGAGCGCAACACCGGATTCTATCAGCGAGGGTTTCTGTCACTGCGCTGTCACCACCAGAGCTGTCAGATAAAAACACACAGAGGAAGGTAGAGCAGCACTCCACTGCAGCCCAAGTAAGTGCAAAGGCTGAGAGGAAGTCACGTGGTCACACAGAAACCAAGAGGCAAACCCTGGTTTACACGCAAGCTACTGAGCTTGTTGCATGTATTTCTCAGCCTTGCGTGCTGCAAGGTCCCTGCAGCTCTAAACTGAACTGACTCACGGAACAGTTCATGAAAATGTCATCAGTTTTAACTGTTTCTAATGATAAAGGTCAAGGTTTCTGTGAATCTTGATTAATACAGGCCATTTTTGAGGTTTCTTTAAAAGCATGACATCTCTCACCGCTGTAATGACCAGCAAGAATACATCCTGCGGCCACTGTGTTGCAACATTTTTACTCCTACAGACATCAAGTTTCAACTTCAGCAGAATGTTGAAAAAGTAAATTTTATGGCAGGAAGGACTTTCATCGAGCAGCTCTTGACTTGTTTTTGGATTTTTCAGCCCCTTGTTCTCAACATTCTCAAATGAGTGCATATTTGTTATTGCGCCCAAAGTTTGGAAGTGAAAGAAACCTAAAGATGACATATTTAGAAACTCAGTTACGGCTTTGCAGCTGCAGCAGGCGCCTGTTGCAGCTACAGTCCGGCTCATCCAACAGAGGAAATTTAAACAAAAGTGGTTTATGAGACAAATGAGTTGCAAAACTGTAAAAACATCCAAAATAGACAATAAAGTCAAAAACCAGTCGAGTGAGTCACAGGAATGTGCGTGCTTTTGAATGTACACTCAGCCTGCAGGACAAACATTAGTAGTAAGGGAAGTACAATGTAAGTCAAGTTTAGCTTGGTATTTTGGTGGGGCAAACCACATGATACAAGGATGCCCTATTTTAGTTTCCTGTCACTCGACGCAAGGTTGGCAGCAAACGTATCTGTCTGCAGATCTTAAAGGGACGAAAACAATACACAACAGTTGAGCAAGATTTTGATTCAGATCCATTACACGAGTAAAAGTAGCAATACTACACTATAAAAATACTCCATTATGAGCACATAATTAAATTTATATAAATAATAAATATACTTAAAGTATCAAAAGTAAAAGTAACAAGTAGCTATAGCTGCCATGTAAATGTTGTGCAGTCAAAATTACAATATTTTCTTCTACAATGTAGCGTATTAGAAGAGTAAAATACCTGAGAAACTGCACTCAGGTTCAGCACAGAGGTTCCCTGTGGAACGTGTTGTTGTGCTGTGCAGCCATGTTTCGATGAGTGGGACCCTGTTTTATTTATTCTTGTACACGTGCGGGCAAACGGGCGATGCTATTCAGGTCATGACAATTGTTTAATAAATTGACAGCGAAGAAACAAAGCCAGTTAACACAGGTGTAAACAGCATAGTTTCAAATTGTTTTTTTTTTTTTTTGCAAATGTTTTATGTGTAAAGACATGCATTCAACACATTTTTATTTTTTAGACACGCGATGCCTTTTGGTGAGTAACACTGAATGTATACATAACTTGTTTTTTTGTTAAACTCCACAGGGGACCTTTCTGGGAATGTACTCAGTTACTTTCCACCACTGCTGGGATACTAATCACCAGAGAGGACTACGTGTGCAGACGGTGAAATCTAACAGTAACTACAGAACAAAAAGCATTGCTGAAGTAACTTTTGTCCACACAAAACAATGACCTCACCCCATATGTTCCTCTTTTTCAGGGCCTCTTTACCACAAATGTTGAATAGGCTTTTTCTGAGAGCTGACCGACTTTCATGTGTGATAAGTGCATGGAGATGCAGGGTATGGTGTAATGACGGCACATTCACACCTTCCATATGCACCAACAGAACAGCTGTCAGGCAACCTGCCGTCTGTGAGCACGAGAAGTTAACTGCAAGATGAATATGATTTTGTTGTTTAATGTCGTCTTTGGAGAAGAACAGAATTCTGATATATACAAATACATGTCTTCAAGTGAATTGAGCCGGTGGTTTCTAGATACGGTAGGCTAACTTTACTGCTGGCCATCAGTGTTTGAAAGCTAATCCTGGGGAACACGTTTAGCTAGATGAGAAGACTTTAACTACTTTAATGTCTGTACAGTCAATATGAGGCTACCACCAGCAGCTGGCTAGCTGATGTCAGAAAAGAACCACCCAATGGCCCTCTGATTGGCTAGTGTTTATTGATTGGTGAGGGTTAGGAGTAAATGGTTGGTTAGACGCCATGTTTGTTTATTTATTTATTTTAATTCATTTAAGAATAATATTGATTTATAAAACCATTTTAGGATTGTATGAGGCCAGATTTCACATTTACCAATAGTTAGTGAAGACAAAAGAAGTTGCAGCAGCTTATGTTAATTCTGATTTGACAAAAAAAAGACTTGTAAAGACAAACATAATGTTTTGTACTAAGAAACTAGAGATGTGATTGATAAAATATCAACACATAGACAGTAGCCTGCTGCCTCAATCTGTTTCTATCTAATAGACCAAATAACATAAATAACATTATTTTACCTGTATTATTGGGATTTTCATGAGACATGCATTTACATTGTTAGCAGACTGAAGAATCATGTATAATTTTGATTGTCAACCAAGAAAGGCAAGATATTAGCTTTTGTGATAGGGCCAAGGGGTTGCTATTGTTATCATTGCTCTACAGGAATAACTATATGATTAAATATTATCATTTGAGATGATAGTGCTCTACAGATAGACCTTTGCAATAAAGTTTGCGCTATCACAGTTATCAAAACTTTCATACTCAAAATAAGGTCACAAATTTGGCCAACTGTGAGACGGTCTTTTAAACTTCGTGGAGCTTCCGCTTGTTACCTGGCAACCAGAACAAGTCTCTTGCTAACGTTAGCTCTTAGCTAGCTTAAGCTACAGCGGTTCAAAAAATATTAACGTTAGTCTCAACTTACCGCTTTTTGTGCACCCTCAAATGTCGGACGAAGTTGGAAGTTGTGGAGTCTCTATGTGGGATCTTTCAGCCACATGTTTTCACGTTTCCGCCTGTGTGTTCGTTATCACAGCGTGGTCTTTAAGTCAAACTAAACGCGATGATAGACTACATGCCTGTCTGCTGCTGTGCTTTACCAAACACGCCTCTCCCGCTGTCCACACCAGATGATTGGCTGTAATCAGGTAGATTCAAAGTGCAGCCAGGTTTGTCCGGAGAATTAAGAGTTATTCATCTTGTTGTCATGCTGTCATATAAGTGTAGTCAAATGAAAAGTACAATATTTCCCGCTGACATGTGATGCAGTATGTATAAGGCAGCAAAAGATGTAGCCGAGCAAGTACAAATAAGTTGTATTCAAGTGCAGTAGGAGTGGGTTCAGTTTGGTTATTACCGTGCAGGTACAGAACCCACCACCCGGCCGCTGGTGGCGCTAATGAGCAAAAAAAGTGTAGCAGTGTGCTAACAAAGGCAGTGAAGGAGGAGCGTCCAAGCTAGCATACATGGATGTAAACAAAGGATTTCAGACATTGAAAAATTTGGTTTTGCAAATTTTTTTTTATGAGGAAGGAAATGTATTCAGCACGTCTGTTAGACCTTAAGGACAACCTAATGAATTTTGATGAGAAAGACTGAATATAAAAATAACTTTGTATAGAAGAGGATCCATTCAGTCCTTCACCAACTGACATACTGTATTATTATTATTATTATTATTATTATTATTATTATTATTCGTTTTTTTAATCAGATTGTTATCTTTTTTTCTATTTTTCACTCTACAATTTACTATTCTGTGTGATTTATTTTGTATGATGTTTTATTTATTAATACTCGTCTATCTATCTATCTATCTATTGAGGTATATGAGTCAAATATCACACATATGTTAGATTAAGCATGATAAGAGGTAAACAGATGTTTAAACTGCAAGATACTCTCAGTTATATGTGAGACTACACAGGACAGGTCATAAAGAGGGAGTCCTAGTGTGGGAACGTATACAAAGGGGACTGTTTAGATGTGAATCCCCAACAGAGGTGGACATTTATGGGTGAGAGTGGAGGAATGCACCTCTCAGTAAGACAATGTGCAGAACATGGCCTTATTTGGGAGTTAGGTAAGATATGGGTGGAGTAGGACAGACCATTATGCTATATATTGTATTGTCTTTAGGATAACAGCAGAGTCCTCTGATCTGACCCTGAAGCTCTCTCAGATGGCCGGCTCAGTTTCAAGTCTTTTATGACTTGTCAAGTCAAAAAATCATCATCAACATCAATTGTTTTAGTGTTACTTTAATAAAATAGAAATTATATCAGCTGGTCATACAAATGTCCAGATTAAAAACCAGACACAAGCGAGAACATCAGAAATCACACAAAAGATAATTTTTCAAAGTTTATCACCACAACATCAGCCATTTAATCATTTAACAAATATATCCTTCAATTAAAAAATGCTAAATTGCAGTGCATCCCTCAGTGTGCTGTAGCTGCTCAATAGAGACTGCATAGGGGTAACTTTGGTGCAAGTCTGCAGTATGGAGTGAGTGCAAGAAAGATGAAGATGCTCAGATGATGTTGTAGAGGAGAGCAACGGCCAGAGTGATGAGGGTCAGTGAAGAGGTACAGACAGAGGCAGATGATCCAGACTCCATGAAGGGCTCTGTGTTTTTGAGCATCCAGTCCTTCTCCTTATGTAGTCCCTGTTTGTCCAGCTCCGGACCCATCAGCCTTCGGATGGTCTCATAGTATTTATTCAGCCATTGAAGCTGGAGGGAGAGAAGACCAATCTCAGTGAAAGTCAGAAATGAGCCTAAAGATGCATACTGCTGGCATGTAAAAAAACAAGTACAAACAAGTGCAAGTTTAGTATTCCAAAAAAAGTGAATGGGCTTCATTTCAAATTAGGAGTAAACAGTCAATAACACATACAATAAATAGAAATATACAATAATACTATATTGTCCTGCTCTTAGGTCAAATATGGTGTTTGACAGGATTAATTCTTGTACTACTTTTGTAACATTTTTTTTTACATGTGAAATCTTAATCTGAAAAGTAAATTGTAACTCCCTAAATAAACTGAAGTGGGTTAAAAAAAAAAACTCCAATTTTGTAGGCAAAGAATACTTGACATTTTGTAAACACAGGGCTCTTTTTTCTACAATGATGGTACAAAAATACCTTGTGTTTCCCCTTCAGATGAAAAGAAACAAAGCAGAAGTTGACTTCACACGTGGTTGTGTTTTCTCTAAGAGTGTTTTGATCTCTGAGCTGCAGAGGAGCTTGGGCCTGAAGTGTTAAGGGGATTTTGAGAGGAAACCAGCACTCTTAAAGCAGGAAAACGAAAGACTCGGTTGATGTGACACTCTTAAATGGAAAGGTATTTACAAATTATAACAGGAAAGTGATCATGTCTTTGGGGACTTGAACTTGCATTCTAGCTTGTTACCAGGTATTTACTTAATGTGCTGGGTAAGCACTTTTTCATGACTCCCATTTAAAGAAAAATGATGGTGAACTTCTCAGTATACACTATTCTCACACTATTCTCAATAAGAAGGTGATTATGCAGTTAAATACTGTCTTACTTGTTCTGAGGTGAGGATAGAGGTGTCAATCAGCTTTCTGTCATATGGAACCAGCGACACAGTGTCAAAAGTCAGGTAGTTATTACCATGCTGAGGGAAAGAAAAACACATTTACAAAGAAATTCCCTTGACAGTTCTTATAATCATGTAATAGAAAATCATTCACATGTTTGTAGACGATCAATAAATCTGTCTGGGTCAACCACTTCATACCTACCTTTGTATGCACAGGTACAATCACGGCAACATCTTCGATCCGGATCCCAAACTCATTATCCTTGTAATATCCAGGTTCTTTAAGAAAATCATAATCAGTTTGGTCGTTTTCCACATTCTAACTTTTGAGCCATGAAATGCAAAGTTCGTTTTGTTTCATTTCCTTAAAATGGTCAAATCTGTAGTGGCTGTAGATTTAGAAATCTCACCTATAGACGTGAACATGCCGGATCTGAAGGGAATGTTGTTGGTCTGAAAGCCAACTGGCCCTGCAAAAATATACAACATCACATAATTAAAATACAGATTACAAACCTTTGTACACATTCCCTTTCAGACTTCCATTGCTAGCTGTTTAATTAAAGTTACAAACTGGAGTGTTTTACTGTACCTTGATATTAATTCATATTTTCCTACAATCTGGCATGATATGAACGGCACTTCAAACAGAGAGAAAGTTATGCTCACTTCTCATCCTTTGTCTCCTGGTTCAAATCAGTGGGATCTATTAAATTTTGTCTACTCTATTGTATATAGCTAGTTAGTTGTTTGTACCTCTCTTTGTCTGGAATATCTTTTAAAAACAGTTTGTTTTTTTTAACATTTTTGGATATATTTTGTGTGATATCTGTGACTGCTTTCAGTAACTATTGTGATGATCAATTGATCAGTGACATCATTTTTAAAGAGAAAACTGAAACTTAGACAAATCAAGACATTTAAAGACGTCCCTTTGGGCTCTGGAAAATTGTGATAGACATTACTTTATAGGCTGAATGGTTAATCGAGAAAATAATCTGCAGACTAATATGTAGTGCAATAATCCTTAGTTGCAGGATGATTACAGGGGAAATCAGAGTGCAACAAACTAATATCGTCTGTTCAAGATTAAAGTAGCTTCACTGATCTCAGTGGCTCATTCTACTAAAGTATTCTCATCTTGGTATCATCATTGTTCAGTATACGACTTGGACCAACATGTTCATTAGCTTGTTCAGTCCTGATTTCATCTTTGATCTTCATCTTTCATCTTGAACCGTTGATGCACACCTTATTTTTCCTCTTGATTACTGTAATTCCCTCTACACGTGTCTCAGTCAAGCTGCTCTAAACTGTTTACAGTTAGTCCAGAATGCAGCTGCCAGACTGTTAACTAGAACCAGCTGACAGTCCCACGTTATCCCTGTTCTTTCTTCCTCCACTGGCTTTCTGTAAAATTCAGAATAAACGACAAGATTCTGTTGATTACATTTAAGACTCTGCATGGCCTTGCCCCCCAGATACATTTCTGATGTCCTCTTCCCGTATTTCACCTCTCCAATCCTCTAATCTTGGCCTTTTATCCATCCACAGCTCCAGCTGCAAAACAAAAGGTGATCATGCCTTTGCTGTTTTAGCCCCAACCCTTATGAGTCATCTTCCCCATCTATCAGATCTGCAGATCTTCCCCATCTATCAGATCTGCACAGATCTGCACAACACATTTTTATTGGCAAACCTTTCTATATATCTCAAAACTGGGTTTTGTTTTTTTGTTGTTTCTGTTGTCTGGTCTGTCTCTCACTGTGCCATGTTTTATATTGTATTTTGACCTCACTGGTTTGTTCATTTTTATCTTTTCGTGTGTGTGAAGCACTTTGTATCTATATCTATCTATCTATCTATCTATCTATCTATCTATCTATCTATCTATCTATCTATCTATCTATCTATCTATCTATATATATATATATATGAAGCTTTACTTCCTTACTTTCTTACTTTTCACCTCATTTTGTTTGAGGGTAGTTGGTCACATTAGAGGCTATAGCTTTGCCAAATGAAATGTGTACTCAAACATGCAAATTGTGTGCTGGCTTGTTAATTTTATCACTCCCAGTTACTGTGTTAGCACCACTGTGTAATGAAGTCACTTTTATGTAAAACAGCCTCTTGTGCATCATAATCATGATGCTTTTAGACATCACAGATCTCTGAAATCTGCCTTTGCAAACTGTTTTAGTAGGATGAATTTCTGCTTTTAAAGATGCTTTTAGGGGTAGAGGAAGATGTTACTGTACGGAATAAAATCATCAGTTTCATAAAGGGGTTGTAAACTTTAAAAAAAAGAACATACACTCGTGAACTCCAAAGTAGTTTCCAACACCGTGACCTGTGCCATGGCCATAGTTCAGGCCCACCTCCCACAATGCCCGGCGACCCAGCATCTCTATGTTTGCACCTGTTGATAAAAAAAAGTTGCCACACAGGGCGCTTGAATCAAACATCATGTTGCACATACATCACTGTTATGCACAAAATGTTGGCAAGCGGAGAAACAGGGGTCTCTAGTGGTGAAACTGTGAAAGGTCTCAGAGGAGAATCATTTTAAATCTCGATTTTGAATGTTTTTCATTCTCACCTCTTGTCCCTGAGGGAAAGATGGTCCGAGATATCTCAATGCATCCCATGAGCACTCGAGTGAAGGCCTCCTGGGAAGCGAGACATGTGGTAAATGACACAAACATGGTATTTTAAAGGAATACTGTGGATTATGTGGCATTAAATGTTTTGTGAATGAACATTAGAGCAAAGACTTTAAAGCCAAAAGTTTCTGATTTGAATAATAATGTCAATAAAGAAAAATTCCAATAGGAACAGCAACAGAGGAGAGATAAAGAAAACTCCACTGATAAACTGCCATATGGATGATTAGCCCTCTCTTGTGTTTTGACAGAGAAAATGCATTCACTCTTTCAATATATACAATAAGTATTACCCTTTCCAGTGCAGTGGGGGTTCCCCAGTGTACAGTCCGAGTGATGTCAGTGGTCCCGTCTCTGGTAGTAGCGAGAGACAGGATGACTCATTTCAAATGCAAGTGTCGTGAAGTGAAACTAGAGAGTCTGTAAGCAGAGCGTGATTTTACTCACAGATACTGGCCACCAGAGTCCACCAGGTACATCTCATCAACTGTCAGCTTCCGGCTTGTTTCTGCTGTTGGGCTGCAAGACAGAAAAACAGGAAGTAAGAGCAGCACTGCAGCTGTAGTGCACTTAATGGACCATACCAGTGGTTTAAAGGTTTCAGGCCATTAACAACCAATGATTTACAGTCCTGGTAACCATTTTTGAAGCATGCCTTACATTTGTAGATTCATTCTAGTCTACCAGGTGGCCTTTGTTGTCCATTTATTCTAGTCATGTTTGAGGGCATATTTTTAAATGTCATTAGATAGAATCCATAGCATCTAACATGGTCACCAGAATTCCAATGATTTTTGGCTTCCTACTGAAAATGTAAATCTTAAAAAACAGTGCACAATAAATAAAGTTTCATTAAAAAAAGGCTTAGTAATTTCCAAATACAGCTTACACTGTAATATTTATCAGTTTTCCAAACAGGATGGGGACTATTTTCTGCAGCGGATTAGTACATATTTCGTGCACTAGAGGGTGTTCATGCAGTGAGATTGATTCAAAATAAACGTCCAAAGACCAAATTGTTGTTTTTTGACTTTCCATAGTATTTATTGATAATAAGAGAAATAGATCTAATTGCCTGCTTAATTCTTAATCAAATTATTATTTTTAGCCTTTTTTTAACCTTTATTGGATAGTGACAGTTGAAGAGAGGTGATTGATGCAGCAAGTGGCTTGCAATTGAACACTAGCTGCTGTGATAGGAAGTTGAGGAAAGATGAAATGAACATAGAAAAAAGAAAAAGTCAGTAAGTAGAGGAAGCATATGAATAAATCTTACCTGTAATGGGCAAGTGCAGCGTTGGGTCCGCTCGCAGAGATAGTCTCAAAGCTCGGGCCTCTGCTGTCATTCTGTTTTCTGTAAAGATGTTTATATTAGCTGTGAAAGCCAACTATTAAGTGAGTGTAATATAACTTCTGTAATATCTGGTGTCTTTTCAAAATCAATGAACATTTCTGAGTTTGAAATTGTGTTCTTCATTGTTACTTTTTTTTACTTTTCATTGTTACTACAACCCTTTTTCCAGGCTCTAAAGCACTCATATTCTGTGTATCTCAATTCGAGTATTCAACCACCACCTCGAGTATTTACATGCATGCTCACCCACGGCACTCATTGATGTATGCTGCAGCCGTCAGCTCAGTCTCCTTCCCCAGTGGCACTG
Organism: Chelmon rostratus; assembly: GCF_017976325.1. Taxonomy (NCBI): domain Eukaryota; kingdom Metazoa; phylum Chordata; class Actinopteri; order Chaetodontiformes; family Chaetodontidae; genus Chelmon; species Chelmon rostratus. Next base: position 18,599,129 of record NC_055666.1, read on the forward strand.
CCTCCTCCAGCCACATCAGCAGCTGGATGACTGCAACTGCATCCCTCACCTACACAGAACCACAGTGATATACTGACCAGGAGAGTCTCAGCATCAATCACAACACAAAGCATATAGGCTGTCAATTTGCATGACATTTTGCAAGGCAAAGTGTTCAAGCTTTCAATGAAAACGATTCATAAACGTCCCACCAGTCAGTCAGACGGTGGGAGAGACTGATTCATTAATTTCTGGAATGATAATGATCTCATGTAAATGTGTTAGAGGCTCATATCTGGTTTTCCATTTTTTCTGCTTCATAAATAACAACAGGTGTTTTTATTAGAAGCTTGTGCTTGTGTGTGCATGTGCATGGTGTGTTTGTGTGTATGTCTGTCTGCAGACGACATACGTGAGCATTCCTCAGGACTTGCTGCTCCTTCTCATCTTTCACTGCTTTAGTTGTCAACACAGGAGAGTAGGAGCTTGTCAACAGTTTCTCCTACATGATGCAAAAAACAATAACAAGTTATTGGAAGCTGTCATTCTACGAAAAATGTCCACATACAGTAGCTTAGTGATCTTCAATAAATGGACTTTCTGGCCACTTGGGGGCAGCGAAACAAGCTGTAAACACAACAGCGACATATCATCACCTTATAAAGTGAATGTGTCAGCAAACAGTTTACACATCCAGCATACACAGAGAAACATTAGCATTCACAGGTTGTGTCTGATAGTCACTCTCCTTCAAGCTCTGTTTTTAGTGTCCTCTATTTCCTGAAGGAAATATCTGGCTAGCTGCTAAATGCTCAACTATGTTCACCAGCTAGTGTTTACAATTTGTCTGAACTGTTTATTTCTGAAAGTAGAAAGTGGTAGAGTACAGCGAGCTGAAAACAGCTGCTTGCTGAAGGTAGATCGTCTTTAGCTTCTGTAATGTGACGAATTACAGAACAATGTGGGTGGGTTTCATTACCAGATGGATTTAAATCAAATCATTAACATGCGACTGGATCTCTCAAAGTGGGTGAACGCGTTGATACGACACAGAGCTGTTGAGCGATATGAGGCTGCAGAGGACTGTTGGCCTCCACACAGGAGGAGAGGGGTAAGGGATAAATGAATAAATCAGACCTCAACCACATCTATGTTTTCCCAGCTGAAATCCACACACACACACCGCATATTGCTCTGCTAGCTACCCACACAAGCAACAGTCAAGTGTGGTTTTACAGTATATGATGGGAGGGGTTAGTTAGTGACCCTAAATCGCATTTGATTGGATTTTTATGAAATTTTATGTAATATTTTATGCAATTGAAAGAAAGGCATTTTGATATAAGAGATGGTTATCTTGACACATAATTAGCATTTAGCAAGAGATAAACAAACAATTAATACAGGAACACAAGATCGGAACTTGTAAAAAGTATTTTTCATTTCATATTGTGATTAAAAAGTCTGAAACGCTCTGCAGCACTAAGGTGAACGGTTGGGTTTTTCACCGTGAGCGACCTCTTTCATATTACACAATGTCATTTGATCCATTGTTTATATAAAAATATTGGTTAGTGCATCTTTAAAAACTTGGATTCTGTCCACAACACACATCAAAAATATTTATCTCAGAAGCAGCCAACAAGTGGTGACTCTGCCTTCATGGTAAAATAGGGTTCAGCAACAGTACAGCAATACAAACAGATTATTATGCTGCATTTCATTTAAGATTTAAAAATCATAACAATAACAACAAACAAAATTATGCAGTAAATATAATGAAATAAAATATGCATACTTCTGGTGTAATGAGCTCATAAAGTGCGTAGTTTGTGTACTCTGTGCCGATCCACACTTTAACTCCGGGCTGGGCTACATACTTCTTCACTTCCTCTTCGACATCGTCATATTCTTTTAGCTGCACACAGTTGGGCCCAGTACAGGAGGAGTTCAGGTAGTCCCTCAACTCCTCTGGCACTCTCTTCAAGTGGAGGAAGAGCCTGGGAGGTTTGGAAGAAGGGCAGTACAAGAAGTGGTTCATTAAAGAAGTGGTTTACATTAGAAAAATGCTTATTTCCTAGTATATGTGATTGGACTTGCACGAACAGAGACACAAGAAATGAATCCCACAAGTTCACACATGTAATCCCTGATGGACTTACAAGATCTCATCCATTGTGAGCAGTGTGTAGGAGTAGAAGAAGGGATGGTAAGGAATGTCGTTGCCGCGCATATTGAACAGCCCTGGAAATAAAAAACACACACCACTCCTGACAGTCAGCAGCTCGCACATTCATTGACACATTCATCTACCTGAGCCAGGACACCCTGTTTACACCTAATGTTTGTGTCAGACGTGCGTGACTTTTTCTGTATTAGGGTCATTGAAAACACGCCGACTAATTCTGAAATCAGAAATCAGGAAAGGTTTGAAGCCCAGATAGGAGAGTTGCATTCGAATAAACAACCGTTCGCTTGCATAGTGCTGAACTGAACATCCAGGGTTCATAAAGGAAATCAAATTAGATAAACAATAAGATTTCTGTTGATAATAAGGGACTCTAAACTTCAGCAGAGAGACGATTCCAAGTAACTATCAACCTTTATTTAAAAATGTTCTGTTTAAATCTGTCTTTGTATGTGAAAGGAGTATTGTCCATTTTTTTCAAGTGTGTCATCTGTTCCTACATTTTTGTCATGCAAAAACCTGATTACTGTATTCCTGTCATAATCCTGTCATAATCCTTCACGTCAGACTGCAACACTTCAGGCTACAGCTCTATCCTGAAAGCCTTGGTTGTATTTGTGCATTGTTTTTCTCTGTTATTTCATTTTGCTGCAGACTGTATTTCCAGAGATAGCACATGAAAACTAAGCGGCTGTTTAGGGCCCTGCAGCCAATGAGAATGAAAAGGAAAATAAACCCTCTGTGATTACTTTTCAGCCATTTTGGACAATTTCTACATTGCCCTTCTTATTTATTATTTTATCTAAAACCAATATTAATATTTTTTTTTTCTAAATCAAGCTACATAATTAATAGACACATGTCTGAACTGCTTCATGGACAACGTTTGGGTTACTTACAGGCTGTTTCATCCAGTGCTGAAAGCAGAAGAGCTGTTGGTTTGTATGGATTGTCTCTGATCTGACTCCGTATGAGGTCCACTTTCTCCTGCCAAGTCCTGTCTACAAACACAATATTTGACTTTAATTTGCATCCACATGGCTATTAACACTTGATGCTTATTTGTATTTGCGTTATCCTCACCAGAATTCTTATAAAACCTGCGTTTGTTTATTTTTTGGCCATTAGGCGGCAGTGCAACAAGCTGGCAAACAGGTTACACATTGTAGCAAAGAGAGAGCAACATCATCATTTGTTTGAAGTCGTGTTTGTGGCCACTTGATGAATAATTAATTCAACGTCATCTAAATTTTGCTCCATTTTAGTCTCCACCAGCTTTTGAGGGAAATATTTGGCCATTAAGCCAATAATGTTCACTGTGTTCACCAGCAAGTCTTGCCTGTCTGCTGTGTGGTGCTGAGCAGAGTACAGTGAGTTTATTAGAGCGTTTTTGTAGAAATCAAAGTCAAAGAACGAGGTGAGAGTGAAGCAAAACAGAAGCGGTTGTTGCTGAAAGACACTGAATTGCTCCTTAGAGCTGATGGAGACTGCAGAGTCTGGTGATAATTCTCAGTGAGTTTGTCACTTAGAGCAACATTTTTTCACATTACATGTAGTTATTTGACATATTATTCGGGGTGCGTACCATTTATTCCAAAATCTTAAAAACACAACAGCCAGCACACTGAAGTAGCTTGCACGTATTGTAGGTTGAAATGTAGCTGGCTAGCTAATGTTAGCTATGTTCATTTTTTTTCACTTTTTTTACTTTAACTTGAGTAGGTCTCTAAAATGGAAATGTCCACTTTAACTATAGACACTTTTTATGGGAGTAATTGTACTTTTACTTGAGATTTTCAGTACTCTACCCACCACTGCCTATTATTCATATAAAAATATTGATTATTGCATCATTAGTACCTCCTGTAAAAGTGATGCTTCCTACTAAGTGCAGAGACACATCAGTGCTTTCCCAGTAATTAGTCATTCTGCAAACTGCTCATCACTATGGCTATGAGACAGCATTTATAAAACACTGTATGGGATGTTTTTTTCCAGAATGTAGTCAAACGTATACACACACAAAAAACATGCGCACAGAACATTAGGTTTATGACGCTCTTCGTTTTTTCCATCTGTCTGTTCTCTGACCATAAAGACCAATAAGGCCTATGGGCCTCCAGACAATTTCTGTTTCCGGAGGCTTTTCCATTCTCTTAAAGTTAGTGTTTGATCAGTCAAGCAGCTATAAAAACATGAACAGGCTGTTCATGGCTGTGTTTGTGGAGCTGCTTATTGCTGTCTGTTTGCAGGTATTTATCAGTACATAGATAAAGCGCACTGCACAGGCAGACGAGCAGACTGCAGAACGTTATTGTGCAGGACAGACACAAACACACATAAAAGGAAACCCACGTATGACTGTTCCGGGCAGGCGGGTGAGGTTGTCAGGTGGGATGTCCGGCCTTTCCTTCCACACTTGGTCGACCAGGTTGTCAGGGATGGACTTGAGGCTGCGATTGCTCGAATCCAGATTGATGTTGTAGCTCTCCTGTGTTCCTAATGGAGGAAATTGCAGATGATTACACACACTGAAGCGAATCAATCACAAATAAACAGTCTGCATGGCGTCTGGAGGCTCCATCAATAATTTTCCATCTACTTGGGCAAGCACTTTATTGATGTTAACCTGGACTGACAGGAGGGATGGAGAACAGGGACTTACCGAGGGAGAAGAGGAAGGGATCAAAGCCGATCTCGCCGCCTGGTGGAACTTCAGAGATTAGCCACTCTGCTATGCTGCTGATGGACACTGGAGAACATCACACATGACGCACTGTAGTCACGTTATCATTGACTATGCAGGACATGACAGAGTGAATCCAGTTGTCCTACCTGTTGAGACTATTCTTATGCATCATTGCAATATGCAAAATGTTTGTTTTTTGCCAATTAGTGTATTAAATTAGCACAAATTGCTTGGTCAAAAAATGTGGATTGGAATATCAATAATGGCAACTGCACTGAACTACAATAAAAACTGTTCCATCAGTGTAATTTTTATGTTTCAGAGAACATAAGCACTTTTAGGCTAAACAAATCAAATGTGAAATTTTAAAGGTGCAATAAGAAACCTGTTATATTTTTCTTAGGGCAATAAAACACATGCGGATATATAAATGATGACATTTAACAAGCTGTTAAAGGTCACTTTGTTGTCTGTATTCAGTTACACAATGCTATGAATGAGTGACAGAGATGGTTTTATATTACAAAATAATAAAATAACAAAAACCCAATGTTGTGCAATTGTTACAGTGATGAAGGTACATGACATGGTGCATCATATAAAGCAGTATAAGCATTGACTGTGATATTGTGTAATTGCAGTAAAGGGTAAAGTCATGTCAGAGCTCAGAGCTCACTGCAGTGCAAGTTCAAGAATAAGGCTTGTGTCATTCTTTTTTATTTGTTTGTGTGAACAAACCTTATGAAAAGACCAAAACCAACAGTGCGTTAGTTTGTCTCTCAATAGTTTGACTTTGCTACCCTGTCACTCAGCCTCACATTTGTTCCCAGTGAAGATCTAAATCTTTAGAAATGGTAAAAATATTTATCTTTATATAAATTATTTCCCAAATCAGCTGGGCCCTGTGTTTAGGACAAGCAAATATCAATCAAACACAAGTAAGCAGTGCATTTATTTTTAGCAGTGGATTATCACACGTTTGGTGCTCTAGTGGGTATTTACAGCTGGACAGTGTATATAAGATCAACTCAAAATAAACTACAGTGGCCTTGTTTATTCTAACGACTGAACATGTCACTCTGTGCAGCTGTGTGACTCATTTTTGTCTTTTTAATCACTTTTGGAAAACACTGGAGCTCTGTGGCACAGAGGAATAAGATATGTCAGGCTTTAATTCACAGACAATACATAATACTGGAATCAATTCATTGTTGGTTTTAACTTTTTCGGGGGATTTCTTAACACTAAGAAAAACACAGAATTAAAAAAAAACAACAACTACTGATCATGCTAGTAAAAGGCTAAAGGTGCAGCCAATATGTCCAATAATTTCCCAATCATACAATCAGAATGCTAAAACAAAAGTGAATACTTTTGGCCTGTTTTAAAAAATCAACATCGTTGTGTTGCCAAGGCCTGGCGTCTGGGGTTAAGGGACTAGCCAACATTGAACCGTATCGTCACCAGTTCACGTCAGCCCAGGTGCTGTAACTGTTCTATGTTACCACCCATCTATCTCTCCCCTCATTTTCTGTCATGTCACTACTGCAGCATATGTTTTGCAGTGGGTTAAGCTCCCTTTGTCATGATGATAGGTGTCACTGTAAGTCATAAATTGTGAGTTGCCCTACAACAAAAGCTGTTATATATTATTAATGTCAACATCATATGTTCAGTGTTTTGTGGCCTTAGTTCGTTCGTGAGCTGTTTTTATCATATAAATCCTGTAATTATAAGTGCAGCATTTGTCCGGATATTTTTAGACCAGATCATCAAAACCACAACTATTTGATTGGAATCCATGTGTGCTGCGTTGTCATGACACATAATCACAATATGATCACCCCTACCGTCTTTTTCCAGCTCCCAGTTGCAGTCCATCTGTCTCTCAGCTTGAACCCAGTAGCGGCTGTCTGTCCACAGAGTGGCCTTGGTCTGAGTAACTACGGCAGTGCCTGGGGAGAGGCAGGACAGCTGCTGTGTTAGGGAGAGGGCAGCGGTGCCAATGAATTACAAACAACTATAAATATCAGAGTTGACTTAGAACAATGCGTGATGGGCCAGCTAATCTTGAAAAATGCATGTATGCGTGTGTTGAGAAACAGGAAGGTTACGAAGAAGGCAGCCGAGTGATGTGTGGTGGATATATAATCAGGGCTTACATTATTATTCCACTGTTGTACCCTCACACAAGACACTTAAGTAGCAACAGCTGAGTAGATCCCTGAATGTGAACTTGTTTCTTAATGGAGGCCCAGAAAATGTGACTTTTCTTTATAGTGTTTGGCACAGGTTCGGCCTGGTGTAAACGGCACTTTACTGAAATGCCATCTGTCTTCTTATCCTTTCATCTGTGCAACAGAAATATGTCGTTAATTCTGTTCATCACTGTTGCGTGAAAATAGATCTCATGATTTAACGGTCAAGTTACTCTGCAAAGGAGAATGGCGATGAATGAGAGGATGCACTGATGCAGCGAGTGAAAGCGATGAAACAAAATGAAGGAGGAGCAGGCTGTATGGTGAGGATGTGGGATGAAAGTAGAGGAGATGCATGACAGCGGCGCTCAGACGTGGGGAGTTGAGTCATTGGGAGGAGGATGGAGAAGACGGGGAGCCAGAAAAAGATTGTACCTGCGGAGCCTGTAAAGCCGGTCATGAAGGCCACCCTGGCGTCACGCGGTGCGATATACTCACTCTGACAGAGAAACAGAGCAGGTTAGCATCTCTCTCTCTCTCACAAGCACAAACACAAACACACACACAAAAGGTTCAAGATGAAAGATGAATAGATGAGTTAATTCTGATGGACAGGAAATGTACCAGGTGAGCATCAGTGCCAGGGATTATGTAGGCAAAGATATTCAGGGGAAGCATTCTCTCTCGTAACTCCTGAAGCTGGAGAGCGGTATTTACTGCTGTGCTGGGGAGGTACTGTAACACACACACACACACACACACACACACACACGCACACACACACACACACACACATACAGACGCACACACACACACACAAAGGGAGAGACAGACAGACAGATAGTGTGAAAAGCTGTCAGATTTAATTAAAACCCAAAGAACTGCTGATTCATCCCTTTCTCTATCTCCCACCATAATCATTAACTGCAGTGCATGTGCAGTAATCATTAACTGTAACTGCATAAAACTCATGCAACATGTTTCACGATTCTATCTCTTGTAAGACTTCAATTTTATGACTTCATTTTTGTAAGAAAAAAATAAAACAACTGCTTTCTTTCACAGGCTGATCTTACCGGTGGGGACAGAGAGCAGTTCCTCTCAGCCGACTCGGATGCAACAGCACCAATATTGTTTCCTGAAATGAGAAGCGCATGGTGACAAGAGACCTTGGAAAGTGATACAAGGTTGTGACCGAGCTGAGCTATGTAAGCACAATCTCAGGTTAGCATGCAGCTCTTTTTTTTTTGGCAACTTATTGTGTTGAATCTTTTCGGACACCGTGACTGTCAAGCAATCTGTGGAATCAATGCAACTCAAAAACTCAATCAAAGGACACTGGACAGAGAACAGAAAGTAGAGAAAAACCTATGATGATATCAGCCACATTAACCAAAACATGTCCAGTAAAGGTGATAATGCAATCAGTCAAGATAGTGCAGTTCAATCACGTTCATGTTCAGAGATGAGACAGAGCTGTTATCTCCCTCTAAGACTGATTTTATGCAGAGATCCTGATGAGTAAACCAACAGACTCAGAAAGAGCAGATGGCAATTTCTTATGCCCCCTTTGCAAGCCAGGAGTGTTTTTACGGCGTGACGCAATCAAACCGACTGCATATAATAGCAAACTGCTACATGTGATCTGTTTTTACATTTTACACCACTGCAAAGTTCCTGTCACCATCGGAAACAAATAGAAATGTTAATCGTTAGAGGCGCTCAGCAAAACTCTTCACACAGAGGGCAGAGGCTGGGCACTGACGGACAGATCAGTGAGGATAAAAAAGAACTTTTTACCTGTTAGCGCCGCCAGAGACAGAGCCAACCACCAGCTAAAGGAAGGCATGTTGGCACTTCGAGCCCGTCAGGAACAGATCCACACACAGAGTGGCTACAAAGCAGGTGCTCCGATGTGTATGCAGCGTATGTGAGAAAGTGTGCGTGGGTGTCTGGTGAGAAATTGCATGTGGGTGTCTGCTAGTAAGTGCATGACTGTCCTCTCTCTCTCTCTCTCTGTCTCTCTTCCTATCTCTCTCTCTCCTCCTCCTCCTCCTCTGCCACCACTCACTATCTCCTCTCCCTCCAAGACCTCTGATAGGAATCACATGCAGTGGCTTTGGGATCTTGGTTCTGAGAAACACTTTTTTTGCTTCTTGACCTAAAATACAGTGTGGCAAGCCACAATGACCACCCACCTGTTTTTCCTCATGCATCTCACTGAGTTGCTCAATGTTTTTCATTGTATCATGATGCAAGGCTGAGGGTTAGGAATTCCCACTTAGATGCACCGTCATCTAGCACATGTGTTTTTGATCAAACAAAAGCACAATGCTTTTATCTCAATTATTTGCACCAATAAAATGTGTGACGTCAGCGCTGCAGCCAAAAAAAAGTAAGTGTTATGCTGAACAACATGGACAAGCGCTTGTCTGTTGACATGAAGATGCAGATTTTCGTGTTCGAAAAATATTTTACACATGAATGCATGTACGAGTATCTTTGTCTGCAGATCCACAGATTATAGGCAAGTCTTTTGTAATCCTGCAGAGATTTTCATGGAAAACGTTTGTGCTTCGGGTATTTTTAAATCCTTGTATTCAAGCCAAATGTATAATGCCACTTAGCTAAAAGACGGAGGAGGAAGGAGGAGGGGGTAGAGTGTATGACCAGGAGATTTATCACAGCAGCCATACAGTATATTAGTCTTCAACCATCTTTGTGTGTTCTATTTTACTGGAATTTGCTTGATGTTAAACAGCTCAGTTAAACAGACATGTAGGATAAAATACTTACTTGTTTTTGAGTTTGTTGAGAGTTGGATGAGAAGATTCACTACAGAACAAGGCTAGCTGTTTTCTCCTGTTTCCAGTCATTATACTCAGCCAAGATAACCAACTGATGGCTGTAGCTTGCATTTACATACAGACACAAGAATGGTGTCAATCTTCTCAATTAATTATTCCTTTAATACATCTGACGAGTTTTTACATTTATTATTGTTGGCATCTGTTTTGCTGCCTTCTTTGAAGCACTTTATAACTTGTTTTTTGGAAAGTGCTCTACAAATAAGATTATTATCATTATTATTATTATTATTATATAAACAGACTCTCATATGATCAATGGGCCAATTAGTCAATGCACAACAACTGTAAAATCTCTATGGAGCCTCAGAGCAGTCTGTCATTGCTGGTTTATTAATCTGGTGCACCAGATTTATGCATATACATCTTAGAATCTACAGACATCCCAACTACCTGATGTGAATACATTCCGATTAGGTAACACCTCTATGGTGCACTGGGATCCACTGGCTTTGATCATGACTTCAAAACCTGGCAGACCTTCAGACTACAGTGGTGTAGTGCTGAACTAAGACATGGATAATATACAGTGATAGAGAGCTGTGTCTCTTAATGTCTCTTTTTTCATTAGTGGTGGATTTGCAGTGTAGCTTAGTAAGTCATAAAGGTGTCTATGAGCTTTAAGATCTATGAATATGAAAGGTAATAGTTAGGTCAGACTGGTCTAACATCATTTAAATTTCACCCCTTCAATTTAAAAATGCCCCTTTTTTCACCCTATGAGACGTGCTGGGCTTACCCTTTTGATTAAAAACGGTATAACAGATCCCTGTGCTTTATAAAGAATTAAGTGAGTTTAATGCTCTACTGGTTATAATTTCCCTGTATTAAAAAAAGACTACAGTACCATTGCAAGACTAGAGTGTAGCGGTGCTTTCAGCTAAATGCCAAGCTGATGTTTAGCAGATGTTATGTTTTGCAGGTTCATCATCTTAGTTTAGTGTGTTAGCATGCTAACATTTGCTAGAACATTGTTCTCAGCACCAGAACAATGCGAAGCTGTGTCAGATGGGAATATCATTAATTTTGTGTTGGTGATGACACTAAGTGAAAAGCCTCAGTGATAACCAAACCAATACAGGTCATCCTGCTGAGAACATGAATATTTGTACCTAATTTAATGGCAATCCATCCAATTTCACACAAAACCACAAATGCCAACCAGTTGGTGGCGCTACAAAAAAAGTCAGAGGATCCCTAAAGTCAGTAGGATTCACCCTCTGGGGACCATGAATCAAAAATGTCAACATTTCATGGTAATACATCTGGCAGTTGTTGTGATGTTTTAGTCTTAAACAAAGTGGTGAACCGACTGACCCACGTTGCCATTCATACAGCTAAAAGCTGATAGCTAAAAACACCAAGAATAGATTTCTGTGAAATAAGGGAAGAAGAAATAAAGTCAGGACGACAAAATGTTGCTTATGTGTGACCTAAAATCAAGACCATGGTGCTGCATAAATCTGCCATAAATCAGTGGAATTGTGTGAAAGCACAACCTACTTTGTTTCTGCTCACAACTGTATTTTTAGTTATAAAGTGACCCAGATATTAGACTGGACATTTTTCACATTGAGTGATAGGCCATGGATATACTCTGCAAACCATCTGCTGAGTTGCAATCAGCATGAAAGCCACATGGTAAAACACACATGCACGCATGCACGCATGCACGCATGCACGCACGCCCACGTACACACGCACACACACACACACACACACGCACTTATTATCTATAAGGCTTTTGAAACCAAATTATACATGGCTCAGTGTAGCTCATATTTTAATCCCAACAGCCTTATAACAAGAATACAAAGGACTGACTCTTTCATCTTAACAAGGTAGAGGAAAATAATGCCAGAGGTGCATTGTGACCTGCTGTTTACTCCATTTTTGATTTTGACACAAGCCTGATTGACTTTGATGGTAACCTGTGAGACATTTGCTCAATGGGCTTGAACAGCTCCTCTGAAATGGAGGAATCACAGGCTATTTTCACTGAGGGCCAGAGGAAGACATCAGGAAAGGTGTAGAGCAACTTCCTTCATCCAAGACACATTTGCAAACACCTGTAGTTTGTTTGTAGCATTGTACATCATTTCTACAAACTTATAATGTGCTCCAGTGGATTGACGGACTGAGCTGCTTACATGAGGAAGGAGCTGACAGATTTGCTTTGGGTTCACCTTACTGCGTTTTACATTTTGACACAAGCCTGACTGAATTGAGATCAGAATAATCTGCTACTACCGATGTGTCTGTCTAAGAGAAAGTGTGGTCAGCATAGCACAACACTCAAGCATAACCACGTCATATTTCTTAAGTATAAACCAAAGGTATTATGATGAGTGCTGTACATAATGAACACAGCGTTTTACCCATTCATCTGCAACTGTATGTCAATAGTGAGCAGAAAAGCCAAAGGCGGGTCTTTCATCCCCGAGCCAAGCACAGTCATGATGAAAGGGGCAGGCAATGAACATGACACCCCAGTGCAAATCTTATCCACACATGTTCCACTGAACAAGGCTGTTGATCCCACAACATTTGAAGTGAACGCCTGAACAGTGCCCTGCGATATGATTGTAGCTGAGTCCATGCTCAGACAGGAGCAACCCTAAAATCATCCTGGACTTACATGAACTATGTCTTAAGGTGGAGGAATTAAGGGACGTGGCAGCAGGCTAAGGTAATAATATCTGTAATTGTTAAGTAGTGTGTGTAGATGTATAATGACTGCTTTGTGTACTTCACTTGCTGTCACCTTGCGTATACGTAATTTGTTCTCAAGTCTTACGTGCAAAAGATAATGTGATCTCTGTGAGATGTCCTGAATAAACAAAGCAAAGCTAACAACCTAATAACTAAAAGCAAACATGCTATGAGAAGCCCAGACTTTATTAGGGGGGGCTGAGAAGATGCACAAAAGATGGCATGTTAGCAAGCACCTGTAGTCAGTTTGTAGCTTTCTAGGTCCAACTGCACTATTGGATTTCCATAAAATTTGGTACAGACATTCACAGTCCCCAAAGTGATGCTGAGAGCCCCTTTACTTGGATCAAAAAAGAAAATGAAAGCAACTGGAAATAAGAAATGAATGAGCAGCAGTGTGGTGAGTTTTAATTGACTGGTGAAATTAGCATAGTGGAAATGTACATTATAATTGAGTGTATCAAGACATCAGGCAAGCATAGAGGAAAGTTTGAGTGTGCATCAACAGCAGCGGGAGGAAATCAGAAAACAGGGAGACAGAAGGTATGGTAAATATATAAAACAGGGTAAGCTATAAATAAAGGCTTGCCACTTATATAAACCTGTTTCTTTCTGCAGTTGGAGTAAATTATAGGTACAGCCAGTATTTGAGAATTTATGGTATCCATTGGTATTGGGCTTGTCTCCCATCCTTATCACACTTTTTCAGTCAGTTTGCACCCAGCACAGCGCTAAAATAAGCCTCAGGTACTGCATCACAACTTGTCTTGTTTTGCAGCCACACTCAACTTAACAATGAGTTCAGTAAAGCCTCTCTATTGCTTTGACCTTGGACCAAAACCTGAATTACAGAGGGGACAGAATTCTACAATATACAGCTGTTAATGTTTGCCCACCATCTGTTATTGTGCATCGAAATGGGAGACTGCACAATAAAACCCCATATTAGTCATAAAGCTTGTTCAGTTTACATAATTCCTTGATAACACGAAGAACAAACTGAGGCACATGGACAAGCAGTAAAAGTGATTATGCAACTTTAACTTCAAGGTTGTAAACTGTTGATGGGAAATAGTTGTTGTCTGGGGATCCTCAAGGGCCCTTCAGGAAAGAAAGAGTCCTCAGAACGGAGGAGTCACGGATTTATTTAATTTAATGCAGTGAGGCTGAGAACATCTTCAGGCAGGGCTTCACTGTCACATTCACACATGACATACTCGTTGCAACATTTATCCTGCGCACCCTTTGCTCTAGGTCAGCCATGTCCAAACTATTCCATAAAGGGCCGTGTGGCTGCAGGTTTTCGTTCCAACCAAGGAGGAGCACACCAGGCTGGACTCATTTAATCAGCTGATCTCACTTTTCAGCTGATAACTAAGGGATCCCTTGATGTTGATTGGTTGGCTTGGTGTGCTCCTCCTTGGTTGGAACGAAAACCTGCAGCCACACGGCCCTTTATGGAATAGTTTGGACATGCCTGCTCTAGGTGATGCGTTCAAAGGGATGCTCCATCAAAAAGCAACACTTTGTGAATCTTCACACATGGAATTTGCAGCTGTAATCAGTTTGCAGCTGTTGTCAGACAGGATTCATGGTGGTCACAATGGATTGCAAAGGTGACTCAGTTTGATAGCAGCAATAAAAAACATTCATTTGTCAATTTTCCGACTGTTTCTGTAGTGCACAACTTGGCTGTCCATCATGTTTTGTATGTTGTCTGGTTATTGGCCTTGCAGTGCCCTATTAAATACTTTTTCCCTGTTTTAGCTTCATTAGGGAAAGCAGTGCAGGGGAACCCAACATCCACCTGCAGGTTGAGACTCTATTAATGCTCACATAGAGATAAGCCTAATATTGACACTCCTCAAACTTTTAGGCACTACAGTGTAATTGCGTATTAAAAGTCACACTGACAATACAGTGCAGTAATAAAAGAGCTCTGTGGTGTACAGTGCACACATCTAACAGGAACTGATATATAAAAAGTGTGAGAAGACTTTAATAATAAAGCGTTCACAGTTTGTGCATTTCCATTCAGTAACACAAAGTGGCCAGTTGGGGGTGGACATGCTCTATTATAATTTCTTGCATCTGCAGAGAAAGTCATCTTGGTAGGAAATGTGATGCTAATTTGTGTCAGACAGCTGGAAAACACTGCAGCAGCTACATTTAGCAGAATACATCTAACTAACAGAAAATTCCAAAGATGGACATCATAGTTGGAAAAATAATAAAAGTCATCACTGTTAAACCAAACAAATCTTAAGTAAAAACATGTTTTTGTATCTTGGTAACTGGACTGTGTCACAGTTCAACACTACATACAAACAGTATTTGCAAATTTCTCTTTGGAGATTAATAAAGTATCTAGACAACCCTGGTTGTGTCAGGAAGTGGGATTTCAGGGGAACTGGTTCAGTTTCATTTATTTAACTAAAAAGGAAACCAAAACTCATGGAACTATGAAAAAAAACACAAGGGTAAATGGGCATAAGACAGGGAACGAAGACAACACAGGGCAACATTGAACAAACACAACAGACGTGGCATGGCTTATGGACAAAGACAACACTAGAAAAACACTAACAAGAAATGTGGCTCGACAAAGACAATACTAGAAACACACTTACATGGACTGTGGCATGGCTAGGGAACATAGACAACAAGAGAACACAGTAGACAAACACTGACATGAAACTTGGCACAGACAACATTAAAAGACAACGGACAAACTCTTACTTGAAACGAGGGATGGACATGAACAAGATGACACATGGAAAAAGACTGGGCAAAGGCAAGGTTTCTCAGACAACGACCTAACAAAGACCGAGGGGAAGACACAGACTTAAATACACGAGGGAGGACAACTAATAACACACAGGTGAAACAGATCAGACAATCACAAAGGCAAACACAGCAAGTAAAGCAAATGAAGAAACATAACATGAACCTTCAAAATAAAACAGGACAAGACAAAAACCAGACTATGACAACAAAAAAGGAGAATCAACAAAAAACAGGCATGCAAAGCACAGATCATGACAGATTGCAAATAAATTAGGACACTGGTGAAAGCATAATTAAAACGGAATGCGATAATTTGCTTTTTGACACATACTCAAGTAAAAACAGTGCAAAAACAATATACTTAATATTCTATCTCATCAGCTTCATTGATTTTTTGTAATTTTATGCCTATTCTGAATTTGATGCTGGCAACATGTTTAAAACAAGTTGGGACAGGAGCAACAAAAGACTGGAAGAGTTGTGGAGTGCTCCAAAAACACCTGTTTGAATCATTCCACAGGTAAACAGGTGTTAGTTTCATGATTGGGTATGAAAGGGGCATCCTGGAAAGGTTCAGCCATTCACAAGTGAGGATGGAGCGAGGTTACCACTTTGTGAACACATGATTGTATAAAGATTACTACATGGGCTCAGGAAGAATAAAAACTGTTGCCAGTAAACACAGTTCATTTACAAATGATTGCCTTCTGTTTTTTATTTGCATTTTACGCAGCATCCCAATTTTTTTTCAATTTGGGTTGGATACAGTTATTTAATAGTGCACTGTTTTCGCAACAACAATATGTGTACGTGTCCATTTTGCCTTGCACTGATGAATGTCAATCAAGCTGCTTCTGTGGAAGGCCACGGTCAAATAAACTTCACAGTCAGAAAGCAACTTGTTATTGTTTTTTAGGATTTAAAGTGCCCCATATGTTCCAAATATTCGGCTGATTAGACCTCTGCTCAGGGGAAGGTGGGCAGAGCTACACTGTGAACAACATGAGGTCACCAAGCTCATTGTGCTAAGAATTTGTCAACAAAACAGACAGCAGAGCGAGGGAGATGTCAGTCAAGCGCAGTCTTGAGAAAAGGTCTAATCAACCAAAATAAGTGAAATCGGCTGTGTGGGTTTGCCATGTGCAGAACCTTGAATGTTTTTTATTTATATTGTGATGGTACAGAATAGACAGGGAATTTTGACGCATATGTGGTCTGAATATGATGATTAACTGATTTTGTGTTTGCCAGATCCTGCTGTCTCTGGTTTGTTATTCAGGAACTCATTTTGAACTCCTCAGTAAAAACTGAGTAGCTACGTGTTTGTGGTTTGTAGGATGATGAAATAATGGGTAAAGGTAAACAGGAAGTAATGAGGGATTACTGAGTAACTTCTCAGTTTAATACACCTCTTTACTTGAGGTTGATAACATTTCAGTAATTAGTAATTAATGAGCAGTTTTGTGTTGGCGAGTTGGACAGGCTCATGTACAGAGTGGTCAGTTCATCTAGACCACTAGACCATCTAGACACTTGTGAAATAATTGTTATGATGACGTATGATTAATGATTAATACAGTATCTTAGTCTGTTCTCCAGTAATGAATCACTGTCATCTGTTTAGTCCTTTCATAGTTTCATTCATCCTAAGTTAATCAGGAACTACTTATTAGTCATTTCTTATTTGTTCCTCACTCGCTCATGAGTGACTTCTCAGGATTTTGCGCACCTTGCATTGCTAATTTGTTATTTTTGTCACTTTTCCTGTGTGCACACTAGACTCACAATGATGTGACACATGATGAGGATTTAGAACACAGGATAGACAAGGGCTGAACCCGTCAGGAGCAAGCAAATGAGAGAAAAAGTGACCACTCCACCAAACATGACCACAAGGTGTTGCTAGTGTCCAATGTATTCCACTTCCCATTCTCTCTCCAGTCTCAGTGAACACCCTGTTTTTCAAAAACCTCTCTCCATTATAGGTGCTCTCATTCACAGCATACATCAACTGGACGCAAAGCCACGTGTATGTACGTGCTTACATGCATGTGTGTCTGTTTTCCTATCCGTTTTTGGGATTCAGTGATTGTGTAAGCCATTGGCCATGCTGTAGCCTGGCGATGAGGCTCAAAGTTATGGACCAATATTAATAAATGGTAGCCCTGGCAACAGTGTTCAGTGTGTGAGTCAGAGGAGCTCAGGCAGAGGGGAAGGCAGGGCACTGTGGCCAAACATGGATGCTCTCTGAAAACCACCTCGGAGGCTGGCTGCGAACCAGTGTCACATCTGTGCTGAACAAGAGTTTGAGGACGCGCCGAATTATAAGCAGATCAACATGAAATAATTGCGTTAGTGAGCTCTTACAGTAGAGGAATGATTTTTGGGTTTCGGCACTGGGGGATTCGGAGATTTGTTTGATTTCTGTCGTTTATGTCAACACACACAGCACTGTAAACCAAAGCAATTACATCTAATGACTAGTGCAGCAGTGTTTGAATGCTTTGCACAAAGTGAAGGATTATAGTATAACAAACAGTTGGGGGAATACCGCATGGGTGTTCCCCCTGCTGCCCAGGGATTGTTGGGATGTACGCACTGTGGTTGTGATGCACATTCTCCTGTATCTCTGAGGAGTGGATGATATTTTTAAAGTGACCATAATAGTTGTTGTGGATTTGTAGGGTTGTAAACTGGGTATAAATCAGTTAAACTGCTGCAGACAGTGGACGCCAGCCTCCAGAGCCCTACTAGTCCTTCTAATGTGGTCTACAGAGGGACAAAAGGTTGTACAGAGGAAGATAATGAGGAAACTTGAAGAGAAAATTGAGAAAATATGCAGAAGCAAAAACTGTTACTCAGTTGCAGTCCTGTGCTGTTATGCAGTAGGTTTGAGGGTTTTATGACTTTGGTCACGTATACACAGTGCAGTACTGTATGCGGCCATCAGTCTCTGTATAAAGTAAACAACAACTGGCCATGTTGGGGTCACTCACTTCCAATCTTTGAGCTGCCTTTGTTTGCTGTGCCACTGCAGAGGCCGAGGGAAGCTGATTACAAATCTTGCCACTTCCCCAGATTACAGCTACATAACCGAAGTATTTTTTCACTGCTCAAGGCAGATTTTCTAACTTCATATTTGCTCAAAAAGGCTGGGTGTGTTTTTTTTCCTGACAAACAAATGCAAAGTGATACTTTAGACTTTCTCATTATCCCACAATGAGCCTTTTAGGAGGGGTGTGGACATAGTTACAAAGGGAAACAAATAAGAAGACACAGAAATTAAGCAGACAAAAACACTTGTTGCCAAGTAAAAGGCAAATACAATACAATAAAGATGAAAATAAATGTGAACAACTAAAACAAAAATTAGAAAAAAACATGCTCTGTTAATATAATCTAATTACATATCATCTAATTTAATAATTATGAAGAATAGCTATTATCATTATTATTGTAAAAAAAGTAGTGCTAAATAAGTTTTCACTTGGATTAATCTTATAATGATGTTTAAACCTTTTTTTGGCCACCTCTGGGCAGAGGAAACATACTATTATTGCAACATTGACATCCTATTACCTCACAAAGTTGATGTGGCCAACCTCTGTTGGTTTCCTACAGTATTTACACATCCAGCAGTCACAGAGAAACATTCATCTGGAGCCATGTTTGTGGCCACCTGACAAATGAAAGCCAAATATTTACTCTCATTTTAGCTTTGTTTTGGTCACCACCAACTCCAGAGGGAAATATCTGGCTTTCTAGCTGCTAAACGCTCCACTCTGCTCACCAACAAACCGTGCCTGATTTTCTGTGAGGTGCTGTGCAGGTACTGTATTCTGGGTTTGTCATAGCTATTGTGCTGAAAACAGCTGTCTGCTATGACTGAAAACGACACCCATGAGGGCAGTGAAAGTGAAGCAAGACAGTGAAGAAAACAAACAAAATACACTATAAAACCTATAAAAACTATGAGACCCCTTTCACATGCAAGCAGTCATGTGATCCACTGTTAATAAGAACTGTCTATAGCCTCTTTAGCTAATTTGATTCTCTCATCGTGAAAGCCAAGACAAACTAAAATACAATGACACTCGTCTCCTTGATGTGCTGTCAAACATACAAACATACAAAAGGTAATGGAATAAAGCAACGTTTAGAATTTGGTAGATTATACGTAGCACTTCTAAAGTTTGATGAACTAATTTCACAGGGCTAAAAAAAAAACAGTTAGTCTACATATATTCTTATTCTGAAGTTAATGCTGGCAACAGGTTTCAAACAAGTTGGGACAGGAGCAACAAAAGACTGGGAAACTTGTGGAATGATCCAAAAACACCTGTTTGGATCATTCCACAGGTAAAAAGGTTCATTGGTAACAGGTGATAGTATCGAATATGAAAGGAGCGTCCTGTAAAGGCTAAGTCGTTCACAAGCAAGGATGGAGCGAGGTTCACCACTTTGTGAACCTGTGATTGTATAAAGGTTACTACATGGGCTCAGGAACACAGTAAACACAGTTCATTTGCAAATGATGGCTTTCTGTTTTATGTTTTCAGGTTTTACAAAGTGTCCCAGCTTTTTTGTAGTCTGGGTTGGAGGGTTCATTAAACCACTCCTGAAGATCCAGATCTTTGAGTCTAAGGTTAACCTGAAACATGAAACATGCTTTTAGATTCTCCACATATTGTATTATAAATTTCAAAATCCAAATTTGTCAAGAATAAGTTTAGAAATCCATTTTGACTGATATTTACTTCTACAGTTTCTGTATCAAGTTAAACACAGTGCATGATATCTTTTTCTCAGATTCCATTTGAGATAAGCAGTGATCACAAATATATGCTGCAGTTGGAAAAATGTAACCTCTTTTCATGTGTTCTATAAAAAATCCCAACATCTTGAAGAAATTAGGAGATTTCAGCACCGGCCTTATAAAATAGGTCTTCTCTTTTTTTCTTTTCGACACAATACATAATTTGGGGTGCTTTGGCAGGGAGGAATATTTCCTCCTCTCATTGTGATGACAAAGTGCTCTTAAATGGAGCCGGGAAACCCAAGTGAAACCAGATTGTTCAGCGAGATAGAGGAAGCCGAAGATAACAGGCGGTAAATCAGACGCAGTTGGGAGACAAAGGATTGCAGCCAGAGATTCACATATAGAACAGGAGTAACACCTTTCTGCAGTAGCAACAACCAGGAGAGTTATAGCTTCTGTAAAAATCTGCCCTGTATAACGTTGTGCTGACGTTTTCATTGCACCGCCATATACCACTTCCAGGACAGTTTCTGAATGTAAGCTACAGTGATCATGACATTCACAGCGGATGAACAAGAGTCTACAGCCGTGCTAGCGTGTGGCTGTACTTAGAAACAGTGCTTACATGCTTACATCAGCATGCTAACATGCTCACAATGACAATGTTAACAAGCTGATGTTAACAATCAAGATGTAGGCAGATATAAAGGCCCAGTGTGTAGGGTTTAAGGGGATTTATTGGCAGAAATGTAACATAATATTCATTGTTAGATTTTCATTACAACATAATCACCTGAAAATAAGAGTAGATGTGTTTTCATTACCTTAAAATAAGGTCTTTATATCTACAGAGGGGTCCTCCTCCACATTGCACCGCCATGTTTCTACAGTAGCCCAGAACAGACAAACTAAACACTGGCTCTAAAGAGGGCCTCTGGGGATGTTGCAATGTTGCAGTGCTTACTTTTTTTTAAACTTACTTTTTAACTTTTATCTTTGTATATATATTTTACTTCAGTCTCTCTTTCAAACTCAACACCAACTGAACGACTCCCCTTGAATCAGGAGAATCTCTCTCACCCTGCTGTCTTGCAGATGATGCACGCTGCATGATATGAAGGACAAAACCGTGTTCTAATAGACTATAATAAACAATAAATAAAGTTCCTGAATGTTTATGTGCAAACGCCTGAAACTTCAACTTGAGCCACAATATCAGGCACAAATTAGTGTGTGTTTTCCAGGATGATGAAGTCATGTCATACTCTGCCTCCGACTGGCTAGGAATGTCAGTGGTTTTCCAGGTGTTTGGAGGAAAACCAAAGCATCAGACTAAATGAAGCTTTTACCTGATGATGGCAGATAAGAGAGGCTACGAGAAATCTACAGGTAACTAGAAAAACCTGGTGAAATGACCAGAACCAAACCTGTAATGCCAATCAAAGTAGTAGATATTGAGATATTTCACGGAATAAGTGAAAACTCTTACATGCTGGTGGTGCTAGAATAAAAGTCAGGGGATCACAAAAATCATTAGGATTTAACTTCCGGTCACCATGTCTTTAGAAAATATCATGGCAATCCTTTCAATATTTATTGAGGCATTCAGTCTGGAACAAAGTGGAGGACTGACAGACAGACATACCCATGTTGTCAATCCTACAGCTACACCGCTAGCATGGCTAATGAAAAGGAAAATTACTGTAGTAATTCTACCCAACAAAGCGCAATCATAATGGAGTCTCTCATTTCACCAGCGACTGAAGAATGAAACTCCACACCAAATCAGGCTGCACAGATGATATAACACGGGCTGGAGGACTCTGAACTTTGAAGCAGGAATGCAGATAGAATGACAAGAGATTTTGGCCAGTAGCTGATGATGGAGTCCTGAATGCGATTGCCTGTCGATTCAGCTGCAGATGAATGAGCTGGCTGGCTTTGATGCTGCGGCAGGTCACATGCCTGCTGTCCCTGTGTATGTGTATGTATGTGTGAGGTAATGGGGAGTGAGATAGTGAGAAATACTGGGATTACTGGAAGGTCGGGGGCTGTCAGATGAGATGGATGCAAGACTTCTCCTTCGGCGCTCAAATCACACACACATATACTCACTCAGAGGTGGAGGGGTTTGAGTCCCGAGGCGCCAATGCTTCACTTACGATGCACAGGCACTCACATGTGTTTAGATGTAAATGCACGCGCACACTTTCTCGCAATAAAACAGATGTGTGCGTACAAGCGTGCATGCCCACACACACCAACTTCGGCTCTCAAACTGTATATATCCTACTGGGCTGCGCTCCAATCAGCAGGATTAATGAAGAGGTATCGCATTTTACAGTACAGCAGCGTGTGGGGCTCTGGGGAACAAATGGCTAGAGTCTGCAATTCCTCAAATCTGTCTTCAATAATGTAATCGACTTTCAGGTTATGAGATAGCATGGTTAAGGCAATTTGCAGAACTTTGTGGCACGGCTGAGTTATGTTCCTTAACAAGACCATCACATGCAATCTGCTATGTTCCACAGACCATAGGCCCTCATGAATACCTACTGTGTAAATACTGTGCTGTTGAGAAGAAGCATGATGGTGTAATATGTCAGAAGGTATTTCGTGAAAGAATCCATGATCCTTTAAGAGATTTTGTGAGAAGATTTATTAACTTGAGAGCGTTTTATTTGGCGAAACCACCTCAAACCACTGATGACCTTGATAAACTAAAACAAGCTTGGAATTACCCCAAAATTGCTACCCACTAACAGTTCAGCTTCAGAGTTGAAATGCCAGTGGAATACTGGCCACAGACACCATTTCAGCTCAAGGCTTGCTCTGTGGTAAATCTCATGATTAAATGAGTTTGAAAAAACAGCATTTTAGGTTTGTTTGACAGTAATCATGCCCACATTCAAAGACTGATTTTGGGAAATGAGATCGACTGGTTTGAATGAAACTGAGGTCAGTGTACAATTACCAGTGCAGCTCAAAAAGTAAGGCAGACTTTTGACGAGCTATAGCGGCTCATTCTGTGGTTCTGTCAAGGGCACAGGCTGCTGTCATTCTGGGAGGCTAGAAAACGCTGGCTGATGCTAGTGCAGCTGGTGAGGTGGTGGCATGTTTGGCAGAGTGCAGGATGATAACAGTGTGTGCTTGGTGTGAGGTGACAGAGTCTTGTTCCAATACTCCGGGGCTCTGGACCCTCACCAGGGAGACTTGTTTCGCTTCCATTCGTCTCTCAGAGTGTCAAATTCCAAACCGCTGAGGGAATAACCCGACTTGTTGCAGGCGAGGGGAGGAACATATCAGTGGAGAGTACAGTAGATGAGTGTTAGAGTTGCAGGTTTCAATTGATAAAGGCCTGATAAAGGCTGGAGTGAGTGTGTGAGATGTTAAGAGTCGGCCGAGCAATTCTGAACAAGTCCCACTAATCCTTCGTTATCAGAGTGTTTGTCTTGGGTCGGGATGAAAGCGGTGAAGCTTTGGGGTGTGTAAGCAAACGCAGGCCGAGTCGTGTGTATTTGCGTGTGGGCATGTGATTTGTGCAGTCTGGGGTCTACGGTGTGTCTGATAACAAAAACAAAGGTCACAATAGGAAGGCCCAATCACTGAGCCAGATACTGAGCGTGAGAGAGAACCAAAGCCGAGCGATATCACAACCTGAGGTCAAGAAAGCCACCGGGAATCAGAATATTTGGCGGGTTCATTGTACTCTCAAATCTGATAGATTGTGTGTTGCGCTGATGACAAAGGGTGGACATACAAGGACAGGATTAAACCGGCATTGCACTGCTTTAAAACAATGCAGAGGCCCCAACATTGGTGGGGGTGTATTGCTTCAGGTACCGGCGAGATGTGAAATATGATACAGGAAGTCCAGCTTGAATAACGGATCAATTATGCCAAATCACTGAACAACGGACTATAAAACTCTGACACAGGATTTTAAAACTCTGGAAAGTTATCACGGTGGGAATTATTTTATTGTAGGGTGAAAGGATACCTGGGCAAATGGTAGAAATACCGCATTCTCATTACAAACTAATCTACGAACTAATCTATTCACTTTTTTTTTGTGAATGCGGGGCACTTTTTTGCTTTTTCTTTGGTTGAAGCAGGATTATTAAGTCATTATTACTTGTACAAAATTTCATAGCAACACTTCTATTAGCTGTTGAGATATTTATTTAGCACTTCTTGCACAGCAACAAATAAAAACATGTTTTTTGTGATGTTAACAGTTAGGAAAAACATTCCAGCGTTTGAGTCCCTGATAAAGTTGTCACTCCGGAGAGAGGAAATAAATTTATACTTGAAGGAAGTCCTTGGAAATGGCATTGTTTTATTTGGCAACGAAGGTGTAGGTGGAAAATAACTACTTCTTGCAGTTGAATACAGTTGATGTGCAGCAGGCAGCTCTGGGTCTCCAGAAATAGCTAAAGCCCAAACCAGCATGGTTTCAAAACAATGCACCGCACACTGGACTCCATCAGACTTCCCTTGGCTGATATTCTGAGCCTTGTTAATGACGTCCGGTGGCCAGAAAAGTGCAATGAAGTCAGGCAAGAGCTACACGGTCCACAGGAAGGTATTGGCTTTAGGGACCAAAAGAAAACACCCAAACAAGCCGGCAGGCGAGTCAGTAAACAGGAAAATACACAAAGGAAGGCACCTGGTTCAAGTGCACGGTGCCTTCAGGGACATGGGACACACTCCGGCTCACGCTGTGTTGTTTCCTATTGACATACAGTGTTTCCTTACTTTCGGATATCCTGTGTGTGTGTTTGTGTATGTGCGAGGCAGTTTATTTGTCATTATGTCAGGTTGTTTGTTCAACCATATCTATAATTGGTATCATTAATTGCACTTTGGAATTTGCTCCATTTTAATCATGTAGGATGTTACTGTATGTGGAGGAATGTCATTGTGTTCACTAATCTCCATGGATGACCAAGTGATCATACACAAGCACGTGTGGTCCAGGAGCCCTCACAGACATGACATGGCTCAACTCCTGCAGCTTGATTAGAAGTGGATATTCTTCTTTTCCACTAATCCCTAATCATGGATCAGTTTTAAGTAAATTCGGGACAGCAGGTTAGGAGCAAACGAAGAAAAATCTAATGAAAAATAATTGGAAGAATTTACTGATTGCAAGGTTAATGAGCCACAATATTTTTATAATAACAATGGATCAGATGACTGTGTGTAATGTTAAAGGGCCCGCAAAGTGATCCACCCACAGAGAGTTGACCAGACTCTGCTGCTCCTCTCTGCTTTATGGAGCTTTTTCCTGTCTTCTAGTTTGGTTTGGCTGCTTATAGCTTTACTGTTTTGGTTCACGTCATTTTGACCCAAACAGGCAGATGTTTTCAGTAAAAAACTTGATGTACACCACCCATCCATCACCAAACAGCAGACAGACTGTCACGAACACAAGCGGATCACTTCCCCTTTTCCCTCAGATCCCAGAAGCTACCAAAAACACAGGATGCACTGCATCAGCATGTTCACTGATGAGGTAAAGTGAAATTGTCCTAATTTCATATGCCGTAGTAACAAAATTTGTGCAAACAAGTAACTACAGCAGAGGTTGGCGCCAGGGTGGAGGGGGAAGTGGAAAATTTAAATTATAATTGTGGCATTTATTTTCCCAGGAGGTTGTACCAGGTGGCAGACAAAATTGTACAGTGAAAGCGAAGCTTCTAAGAAACCAAACTAACACAGATGGTTTCATTATTACATCGTGTCAATCAAGGTTTACTTCATCATGATACATTTAGGCAAAAAACTTGTGTATTGCCTGACCAAAGAGAAAACAGGAGTTTTTCATGTTTCACATATTGCCGCTGAAAAAGTATACAGTATCTCGTAGATATCAAGAGCCTTGGTTCGACTCACGACTTAAAGTATCGCGCCGCTCGTGTCCGCACATTCAGGAGCTCATAATAAGCTTGTGAAGGGATTAGCGCTGTGCCTAACTTGACCTCCTGAACCCTGAGAATAAGGCGTTTGCGAACAGACAGCAGCTGAAGAAAAAAAAAAGCAGCCACCTCTCAGTTGCAGGAGCTTTTGTCTTGTCCCCGCAAATTCCTTTTCCCCTCTTCTCCTTGTAAACTGCTCCACCATAACAGGCTGTGACCCCAATTACAAAGGGAGGACTGCATGTCAAACTTGGCCAGTCAAGTCGGCCCTTTATATGCATTGGTTGGGGGTTAAGCTGAGCTCCGGCTAACACTGAAACAGAGCTGAGGCTGCTGTCACAGGGAGCTTTAAGCCCATGAGCTGCTTTTTTGATGCAGATACGGTATATTTAGAAAGCAGGGGAAGACTTGAGGAGGAAAAACATTGTAAATCCTTATTTTTTTGCTTGCTAGAGTGTTAAATCTCATCATTATCCTCCACGGAAACTGCCATATAACAAGAAGAAGATAATGAGGAAACTTGGAGACAAACTTGGTGTGGAAGCTACAACAGCTCACAGTATGAGGATGAAATCTTAATATTAGCGATGAGTCATTGTTGTGTAGGGAAAGAAAGTGCCTCTATTATTTATGTATGAATAAAACTGAGACCAGAAAGAACAAAATACTCGTGTGTTGCATGTTTAAAATGAATTTGAATGCTATAAATCATTCCACCATCCAAAAATCTGATACTGAATGGCATATACTGTGCACTATAAAAACTGCAATCAAAAAGAGCACGTTTAGTTGGCTAAACTTGTCACTTCAGTCTGAAAGAACAATACAATTTATGTGAGATTCAGCTCGAGGCACTGACTTTAAAGCCTCTCTTGGAAGGAGAATAAAAACAAACCTCTGGGCGATGAGACCCTGCTGCTGCAACCCTGCCATGTGCAGGACTTTTATTGGTGTCAGCAGTGACCAATGGAAAAATGGAGCTGCTGCAGTCGGCACGCACACGCTGACCTCAGTCGGCATATCATCCAGTCAGCCTGTTAGCTGAAACACCTTCTTCTCCCAGCTCTGATGACAAATGCTATTTATAGCACATTTTAGCTGTGTTATTACTGAGCTATACCTTTCACTGCACCCTTATCTGCAATCTAAAGTGATTAAACCAGCCCCCATTTCCAGGCTCTATCACTGTGAACAAATGTTATTCTAGCCTTGAAAAACTGTCAACCCATTACAGTCTGACAAACCAAGCATATCATTGCATATATCATTGACAAAGAGAGAACAGGGGAGGAATTGTGGACATGACACATTTCATTGATCCTGCAGCAACAGGATTTCAGAGGTAGACATAATGGTGCATTGTTGTACTGGCTGTAATTGTGCTGTATTTTCACTCAGTGTCCTTTTGATTAAGCATGACTGACTTTGCATGGTGGACATGAGCAGTGCAATTGAATAAATCCCTCACAGTGTATAAGGTGTGTGTGCATATTAACACTCGCTTTGGCAATATGTAATTTAGTATACAAATGGACTGTGTTACATATTTATTGATCTGGTATGTCTCTGTTAACTAATGGGCCATTATGTTGCATAATGTTTCAGGCTCCAGTCAGGTTCATTATTCAAAAAATGTGTCTCTTCTTCATCTCTGACTGTACCAATCATCTGTGTATATATGCAATACCCACTGAGAGCAAAATGTAACAAAATGCAAAAACTAAGCTTCACATCTTGAGTTGGCTGTCAATTTAGGCAACTTGCTTGATTAAATATAGCACATTTATGGAGATGAAACAAATAATGACACTGACTCCCACCACTGATTGCATTTGTTTCAAATATTACTCTATATGCACAAGTTGTAATTTCTAAAGTGAGTTTATGAACATGAATAAATATAGAGGTGCTGATATTCTCCAGTATTAGTACCAAAATACTAAATCATGCAATTTGTTTATGGTTACAGTCACATGAGCCATTCGGATGTATTCATATTTGAGTATTTGATCAAAACTCTAAAATGAAAACACAACAACTGTAGCTGAACAAAATGGTCAAACCGGATGACCAGCTCTCTGTGGATCCACAACCTCTGTCCAGACTGTTGATTCATTATCTCAACCTGTAGTCTCTAACAGTGAAGCAAAAATAAGCAGGGCCACTTGGCTAAACAAAAGCATTGTGCTCATAAATCTACCACAGGCCCCTCTGAGATCCTCCAGGCCGTCACTGCAGCACAGCAGTGTGGTACCCACTGGGTTAGGGGGTCATAGAGGAAAGGGAAAGGCATGACACACTGTAACGGCAGGGAATCTGAACTCCTGCTGAGCTGCTGCAACCCATCATGGAGAATTTCCTGATTGTATGTCTAACCTTTCAGCAATTTTTGCTACAGCCTGCGGTGCGTAACATGCGTGTTACCTGGGGAGTGCATGTTTGCCATGTCACAGACAGTGCACTTCAAAGTAAAAGAAAGATATTGTCTTATAGAAAGGGATACCGCTTTATTTTGAATAACCTATGACCTTAACAAATAAACTATGTCTGTCTGATGTATGCAGTGAAAAGACATATCTCTGTCGTCTATCCAAGGGCACTGTTTTCAGGAAACAGCCTCGTCCTGAGCTTTTGCAGAGCTGTCATAGAAAGGCTTATGTGTCTATTAGGAGCTGTTAAAGCTTTTTAAACCCTGTTGCCTTTTCTTGCACATTGATATGGGGACCACCTGTTAAACAGGTAGTGAATCCTGTACATTTGTCATATTAAATAACTCTTTTGACAGATTTAAGTGCTGAGAGCTCTAAATCTGATGCTTCGCGTTACTTCAATAGAGTCTCTTTAATGTCTCTTGACTTTGTTTTTCTGAGCTAGTTGTAAGTTGTGTCCCACTGGGACAAAGTAGATAAAATACTTGCTGTGGTTCAGGGCTCAGGAAAGGTGCCATCACAAAGATCAAAGTCAAATACAGTTGGCATCATATGGCTTTCATCATCACAGATGCTCAAACGCATACTGACAGGGCTGAAGCAGTACAGCTCTATTTGAGGCACAGGTGAGCCCTCTGATACAACCAGTTGTGTCTGATTGTTTATCAGCAGCCATTCAAACAGCCTCAGTGACTTTTCTCCTTTTCTCTGGAGTGTTTTTACACCACGTCTCCATCAAATGCACAAAACAAACCCCTTGTAAAACTGCAAATTTTGATTTGTGATATGAACCCAAACGTTGCAATGTAAAAACGTCAACATAAAAATATCAGAATATAACTGCTGCCTCTGCTGCTTTGATTCCGGCCGTTATTTCTTATTATCCTCCTGTGAGTCACCCAACTCTATGGACGTGCAATACTAAATATTAATGGACAAACCCTTTAAGCATGTAAAACAACTTAAATTATGTGAGCAAGTTGAATCTTGGCCTATGGGAACAATATACTGTATGGTGAAGTTGTTGAGAGATGTGACTGAGAGCTCTGAATCATTAGTAAGCGGACCTTTGAGCCTAGGCTCTCTTCAACAGTTTTAGCGGAGGTTAGCTGGGCAGCTACCTTTGACTGAGTTTGGATTACATTTAGGAAAATAACAGCTTGATAATGGTTAGAAAGAGAAGTTAAAATAAAAGCTTAATTCCAGTGTATGAATTGTAGCCTGAGTTGAAGATAAATCTCATCAAGCTCATCAATCTGACTTCCATCTCCTCCTTTTTTTCCACTGCATTATCTCAGTTGCTTTATAACCCTCATTTTCTATTAAATGGCTAGTTTAACGTTTAGGGAAATGCAGTTTCTTGCCAAGAACTGAATGAAAGAAATCACTTTCATGTCTGTACTGTAAAGCTACAACCTATAGCCAATTAGCTTAGCTTAGCAATAAAGACTGGAAACAGGGGGAAAACAACAGTAACAAAATCCATCTAATAGCAGATTGACACACTGTATCTTGTATGTTTAATCCACATAAAACCGAGGTGTAAGAAATAGCAAGCTGTGGTTTCATGGGGGGTTATGTGCTGTTACATTGTGTTATTGTTTGTGTTGGTTGTTGTGTAGCACTCTGCTGTTAAATGTCTGTCTGTCTGACAGTTGCCACAGACACAAAGGGAATTCCCGAAAGGATGATAAACTATGTGCTCTTGTTTTTAGCCACTGTGCTCATCTTAAACTCCTCTCTGCTTGTCACCGCTGTAGATTGAATGTTTGTGTTGGCAAACCAACCCGTACCACTTTATGAACACATCATTTTTCATTGTGTTAATAAACAACTGCAATCAGTCACACCTCTGCCATCGCACAGCTTCTTCACCTTTGCCTCTACGGCCCAGCCAAAACAAAGACGACAACAACACAATGGAGCTTGAAAGTATATTAAGTCTACAGGTGCTCAATATCAATGATGAAGAGCCTGTTTTCATTAAAACAATGGCTGCATTCTTGGCTGTCCTGGTGGACGTGGAGGCGATGTCCAGGTTGACATTCTTCACCGTTTCCTCGACGCACGCTGCGCTACCTTGAGGGCCTTGAGCAGCCCGCATATTTTCCAGGCAGCACATCCTCCACAGTGATGGTGCAGAGATTCCAGCGGCTTATAGGCAGCAGGTGTGAGGCCAAGGCGGACTTTCCAAGGATGTTAAGTCAATGGAAGACTCATTAATGTCCTTCCCCTACCTCTGCAAACAAAAGAACTGGAATGCAGGAGGATGCCTGCCGACATGCCGCAGATGGAGGAGATACGGTCGTCTGAATAGGATCCTGATCACTGGTCAAAGATAGTTTACACACTGGGGGCTCGCTGGGACTTTTTCAGCTGGGCTGTAACACAAATAAAAACTGAAAACTGCAGGAATAACACCCCTCTGCAGGGCTTTAGGGATTCAATGTTTGTCCCAAGCAGACAATACAATAATTTAAACCATCCGGTCGTAACTGTTTCTCAATTTGTTTATGTGGTGAAAAATTCATTTAAATCCGTGGAAAGGATTTGAGGAAGGATGTATTTGTTTATAAACTGGTTAAACTTAAGGAGAACAAAGAGCAGTCAGCAGAAAGGGGAACATATTACATTACTTTCTGTGTCTGCCGACTCTAACCACATTTTAAATATCTCCATGGTGATTGCTGGAGATGGGCTTAAGAGCTGAAATTACACATAATTGCTCTATCTCAGCTTGAGTGAATTTTAAAGTGCAGGGAACAAACAACGAAGCTCTTAAACAGCAAAACAAGGAGAAAAAAAAAGCCATTTTGGCCAACGAGACATGAGTTCATAAAACATCATCCTTTGTTTTAAGATTTCATTTTTCTTCGTAAGACAAAGGATTGTTGACCTGCTGGGCTGCTACTAAATAAATAAGAAATAATAAATATTTTATCAGAATTTCTTAAAAATGGAATCTGTCTAACTGGATAAACACATAGACTGATTCTCAAATTTATTTTGGGTGGACTGTTTAACGCTGCACCCTCAAACCATAACAATGGTAGCTCACATAAAACCATGTGCAGCTGCTGCAGTTAATCCAAGCTGATTATAGTGCCATTCATTACCTGCCCGGTGCAAACTGGACGAGAGACAAAGCAAACAAGTTGCTGGTGTAGAAAGCAGAACATACAGCAAACTGAAAGACCAAGATATAGATCGATAGAACTGACATTCAGTGAGGAGGAGGACAGTTTTAGGGGTCTATGGGTCAAGTACTGAGCCTTCACCCAAGAGACTGTGGTCCTTGTCCCATGTGAAAACTACAGTGAACATTGATTTGTTTTGTAAGTGTACATAATTTAATGTAAGTAACTAACACACTTTAAGCCCGACTCAAACCCGAACCCTAAAATCTAAACAAGTGGATTTGGTGCTTAAACCTAGCCAAACTGTGAGTGTTTCACAACATTAACTACATGTTTATCATTGTTCTCAGCAAGCTTTATTTTGAAAGTCTAACTGCATGCTGCCACTGACAAAGCCATTATGTGACCAGCTGGGAGTGAGAATGTGTTGGAAAAATAGCATAAAAAAGGCCAATTAAATTGCTTTTGACAACAAACTGAAAGTTTGTGATGTACACATGGAGACACAGAAAGCAAGGCTGTATAGCTGTATATACACTTGCTACATTAGTGACAGAGAATTATTAGCTTAATCTTGATAATGAAGCAATTTCTGTTAGGTAAAGAGGAGTCTGAATCAGCTGTGCTGTCTTGTTGAGTATTTTTGCAGCCACTGCTTAAGAACAAATGTCAACCTTTAGACTGGTCACCATGGCCACTAGAGTTGCCTCAGCTGGCTTGTCAAGGTGTTTTAATGGGGCCTGTTGATGGATGACTCCATTACTGTACCACAGCATGCTGTGTCACCTCCAGCTGCACACGGCCCTGGCACTCCCCTCCCCATCCTAGGACGTTGTTGTATTGTTTGGCCCGGAGGAAATGAATATGCTTAAAAACAACAAACAAACAAAAAAATATCTCCTGCAGAAATACTTCCTTCAGATAAGAGAAGGGCTTGACTGCAGCGAGTGTCCGGGAGATGAGGCAAGCATTGTTGACCGCAGTGATGATGAAGCCTACATCCTGTTGAAGATGGCCTCGACATGAAACTCTGTCCTGAGGATCCAGACCACAGCGACAAGGCTGAAAACAGGTCAGGCAGCTGTTCTTTCATTTGACTGAGTCGCTGAAGCAGAGCAGCGGTGAGGAGTGAAAAAAGGAGAGCAGAATCGGCTCAAATAAAGCCGCCACAACAAACAAGGAATGGCCCAGATCGAGGTGCTCCCCCATCGTCATCCTGCACGCTATCTGAACCACATTAGTCAAGCTTGAAAAGATTCTCCCTGCTCCCCACAAGACCACTGAAGACGGACAAGCAGCAGAGAGACAGATGAAATGCAGGTAAAGCAGAAAAAAGGGAAGCAGACTGAAAGTTACAAGTTTTCTGCTCTGTTCGAGACAAAGGCCAGGACTTTTCATCCGCATGCCACCACATGGGCTCAATCACTAATAAATCCCAGGTGTTCGTGTCTGTGAGGTGTTAAATCTGAAGGGTTCTGCCCTCTGTGGCCTTGGGGCAGCGCTGAGCTACACAGGCTGGAGGACCCCAGAGACCTGACCACGCTGTCACACAAGATCAGATGTTGCATTTATCCTGTTACTTGAAATTCAAAGTATTGGGCTCATTTGTTTTGCTAAAAGATAAGTTTCAGTGGTACACACGATGCTGGGCTTTGCAGCTCCTTGAATCTTGGGAAGCGTGTAAATTCGGTGTTTGTGTGTGCATGAGATGCATGCCCATGAAACTGCTGAGGGGCATTCATTCTGAGATTGATACAGCTCCACAGCCTACCATCAGGGGTCCTGTGAAAAGAGGTGATAAAAAATTTACCGCTTCTCAATAAATTTTTCACTGACAAAAAACTTGGACTGTGCCAGTTTGTAAGGGCTAGCACACGAGAAGATGTTTGGGTCAGATGGATTCATAAAACCTCATAAACAATTACTAAAAAGAAAAACTTGTTGATGCTAAATTGAATATTATCTGCTACCTAAATTGTTTATCTCACATTTCTGATTAAAGAGCCCCTATTGTTTGCATATGTGGCCATTTTTAGAGTGAGAAGAAAACAGAACATGACTGGAGGGAGCAAAATCATTCAACTTGCTGATTAGATCTGCAGTGAACCAGGATATGAAGCTTGAATGAATGTGGTCAAAAGACTCCCAAATTAGCTCTCTGTTCAACTCTGAGTCTTACAATAACACACTTGAAATTCATTCCTTTAGGCGAATTCAACAATGCAAACATGTAAATTGAGATGAGAAGCCAATTTCCTTTTCCAATTATGCCTTTCATTTAGTCTTATTGCAGTTTGCCAAAAACCTGCCGCTGCAATCCAAACAGAAATCAACAGAAATAAATCAAACATATAGTGGCGACTGCGGAGCAGGAAACACACATTTACTATAGACTACAAACTGTTTAAGTTTCATGGCGAAGGAATGTGTCGCTTACATTTACGGTTTGTTACAGGCTGATGTGAAACAAGGAAGTGGGAGCGTTGTAGGTTTAGTCGTGTATAGGGTATTTGTTGCAGGCAGAAACGAAGCCCGACTAAACCCTGCTGAACCCCACTGAGCTTACGGGCACCTGTTTTCTGCAAACGCCAGCGAGCTTTTGCACCTCAGAATAACACCCTGCGCTCACAGCCCATCCCTCCCCTCCCCCAACGCTGAAATCTTGTCCTCAAGGGATTCGGACTGCTCTTATCACAATTCCTCTGTCCTGGATTATTCCCATCCTACGCAGTGACTAGTGGGTGCCAGCAGGCCACGACTGCCGACACAGATGGGAGTCCAGGCCTGTGATGGCTTCCATATGTCACATCGCTCTTGCGAGTCTGTGCTTTTTTTTTATGTTTTCTTTCCATCTCTCATCTCTTTCTCTGTTTTGCTCTTTAAAATGGCCTGGGCAAGGAGGGAGAGGTGAGTGCCGTCGAGGGTGGAGAGGGTCAAACGTGATGCCCATTAATACATTTCAGCACAAAGCGGGGATTCGGTCCCAGCTTGAGGTCTACCTTTCACTGAATGATTATTGAGAGGTTAAAGACTGCAAGGTTAAAACGACCACATTTTACTGCCAAAAAGCCGACAGGAGATAATTTGTACGTTTTGGAGTGCCCTCAGTGTCCACCGGGGCCTTGGAATTGGACCCATGCTGAGAATTCCCACCATAACTCCTTCTCCCATTAACTGTCACGGACTTGAGACGTCTTAAAGCCGCCCTGGGGACGCCGTGACATGGCTCTGTGTTGCTGTATGGTAAACACGAACCAATCGGAAGCTGAAACGCCCAGTTTGACATTGCTACACTGGGAGGTTTTCCCAGCTTGACTGACACATGAGAACGCTAATATTCCCTGTCTGATTATAATCCCTGTAGTCGACCTCATTAGCCAGGCATCCGCATTGAACCCTGGCTGAGTAGGGTCCAGGAGCTCAGCTGTCAGTCAACACCTTTTTCTTCAAACAAAGGGCATCAGGGAGAAATAATCCAGCTCTCTCTCTCTGGAGCTTATGAACAGCCTGTTTTGGGATTTGTGCAGCCTTATGCATGCAAGCATGAACACAGTTATGACACGTCACCTTGGTGTCTAAATGTTTTGGGACAAAATCAAACAGAAAAGCTTAACACGCACATGTGAAAGAAATAGAAAGAACCAAAATAGGTCTCTGGGGTTGGAAATCTTGCTTTACTCAAAGTGAGGTAAGTCAGTTTCTTTATCATTGGACTTTGACACCGAGAACATGACCCAGATCTCTGCAGGAATGGTCCAAACCAAAACCCTCCATGCTTTTCACTCTAAACCTCTCCCATGAGCCCTCACACAAAGTAATTCATTGTATATAAAGCGCACATGTTAATGCACGTTAACACTGATACGTTCAGGTTCACATCCTCAAAGAATGCAATAAAGCCTCCACTTTCCATACTAAAAGATTTAGCTGAATTCCTTGAGGTTCAGATTCTGGACAAAGGTTGGATTGAGGTTCCCCCGCGAACTTTGGGCCGTCTCTCTGTAGATGTCCCTCCATTCATCCCTACTTTGATTCACCACTTCACAAGCAAACACGTCAGCATTTAAAGCAACATGATTTCAGAGCCCTGCTCTCTTCAACACAGAATGGAATAACAACCTATAAAATGACACTGGCTACGGGCAGTCTGCCGCTTCAAAACACAGAGCTGCCAAGGTGATTTACGGCGTCCTCACTTTTCCTGAGGGTGACAGCAGAGACAGAGAGGAAGAGTGATTCAGGCCTTTGTGAGTTCTTCTCATAAAAGGTTGAGCGATGAGACCCCACTGCTCTCATAACATTCCTTTGTTGTTTGGGTAACATACCCAAATAGAAAATGATATGCCATTCATGGTATTTGTTGTGTCACCGAACACTGACGCCGCTTGCCATCCGGCTCGTCTTCATAAAGGAGAGCAGAAGTGGCTTTTCATGGGAAATTCACACAGACTGGCAGCTTTAGGATGAAATGCAGGGAGAAAACAAACAGTTGTACTCGCACTAATTCAATAATCTCCCTTTTCTGCATTCTTTGTCTGCATTTTGTAACTTTATAGCTTCATAATGTGGAGAAAATTGTGACTGTGCCAGTCCTTTTCTTTGATTTGAGTGAGTGCCACAGACATGAAAAACAGACAGACGATAGACAGATGGGCAGTCTGAGTGTAAGAGAGCTTTTTTTATGTATCTGTGTGTAGCCTGAACCGAACCCATAGCGCCCCTACAAACAGGCATGGGAGGCCGGCCACGCTGCTATGTTAATGTGAAATGCTGCAATGCCAATAGTGTGGCATGGTGGGCTGCTCCTTACTCCCTCATGCCGGTGCATTCAACATAGCACTGCTGGACCGCCGCCTGGGAAACAGATGGCAGGGAATAACACTGTCACCCACCCTGAACACTGACATCCTTGGCCAGGCCTCCGCCATGTACTTTGCTATCTGTCTGTTTGTATCTCCACTGAAATCCCCCCTTATCCTCACAGAGCCACCACCAGATTAGGAGACATACATGAGTGAAACTGACTGGACAGCTGAGCCCCATTAGCCAAACATACGCTTCCATTTTACAATGAGTCGGTTTGCTTGAGGTTGTTTAAGTGGTCGAGGTGGGTCTGATGGGTGGGCGTTGTTTTGGGTTTAGGACAATGGGACAGCCCCCACACATTAGCTCTTCAAGAGTTGGAATCAGAAGACATGTTATTGTCTGGATTTAAACAATTAGACAATTAACTAGCTAAGAGGGATCAATTGGTTGTAGGATTAAGACCAATTGGAAACACTGAAATACTTTAGATTAGAAAAGATTACAAATGGAACATGATGTTCTAATAGTGATTTAAAACGAAATAAGCCTCCTTACACCAACGCAAAGCTGACATTTGATAATGAAGCTACAGTTCAGGGTCAAGTTGCCTGAAACAGTAACAAAGGCTGGGGAGTTTATTACATACAACAAAAGGCATTTTTATACATGATTGGTTGTATTATTATCTATAATACATAAAATGTATGTGTTACATTTGTTATACTGAATTAGGGTTTACAGTGTGAACACCTGATTAAACCTGACTGCTCAAAACAAAGTCAGTGAGTGGCATCACGATTTTTCTTACAGCTGCACTAAGTCACAGTACACTACCTGCCACTGCAAACATTACTAAAAGAGAGCAAAAACTGAACTTAATATTGGATTTTCATTCATCGTGTAGCCAAAAACACAGCCACAAATGAATGCTAACGTTGCTCCATGTCTACTGGATGGTTAAAGGTATTCTATGCAGGATTTTATTAAAAAAAACAATGTATAGACTCATACAAAAGTAATCCCTTTCAATCATCAGTTAAGACCCACTAATAGAGTGTGTCAGTTTATTTACTTGCAGACACCCTCCCTCTGCCTGTATTGCCTTATTTTTTTCTTATTATGCTGTAGGGATGTTTGTGGGTTGCAACCTTTGGGTATTGGGTGCATCACCCCCAGCAAATAATACTGCGCAGGTGAGCTGTGACACACCTCTGAAAAAATGCAAATATAGTGAGGTGTAATGCCAAGAGGACAAAGCTTGTTTCAAAACAAGAGTAAATCTGGGGTTGGCTGTCACCTGCTGGTGAACACTGAAGGCGAGGATGGGAGTGAAGAGCGACGCAGACTTGGCCTGTTTTCTTTTGAGCAGGTAGGTGCTGACTGATACCTTAGTTAGCTTGCTAAAGTGTCAGCTTTCCATTACAACAAATGTGGCGTTCCTATAGCAGCTTGGGGAGAAACAATTAAGTGTCATATCAAGCCAGCCCTCTCTAAAGCGCTCCCGTTTTGTGCTAATGCAGTTCAGTAGTTACAAGCCTCTCATGAAGAGGCATAACCTTTATGTAAACCGCAGACTAAGGCTACCTACAGTGTAGTTATATTCAGGGTTAAACTTGGGAAGTTACTGGCTGTAAGACAGTACTGTGACTTTTCCTAATGTGACAACAAAACTTTGAAATTGCCTGTAGGACCACAGTGTTTAAATGACCTCAGACATGCACACA
The DNA here is from genome assembly GCF_017976325.1 of Chelmon rostratus. NCBI lineage: Eukaryota > Metazoa > Chordata > Actinopteri > Chaetodontiformes > Chaetodontidae > Chelmon > Chelmon rostratus. Next base: position 18,637,325 of record NC_055666.1, read on the forward strand.
CCAATCAAAAAAAGAAGCAACACAGACTTTAGCTGTCATGACATGGTCAATTTCTCTGTCAGATTTTCTTCAGAGGGTACAATCTCTCCTGAATGTGTAGCTCCCTCCTGTTCAAAGACTTGTCAGCAGCATGGGTCCTTTTTAATATCAGCCCGCTAGCCCTCTCCTTGCCCCCCACCAGCACTTCTAATCTGGTCGGCAGGAAGCGATTTGATCTCGGTGAAAAGCGGAGCATCTGAAAATCTAATAGATTGGGACATGAAGTGCTGCTATTTGACCTTGTGTGTTCATGCTGGTTTTGAGAGTGGGAGATGGGGACAGCAGGTGTTTTGCCTCCTGACCCTCTTGATGTCCTGTGGCAGCACTTTCATCTGTGATTTTTGTCTGAGGCCACAGCAGCAACAGGCAAACAGAACAGTTTGAAGAAGAAAGTGAAAGGATGTTTTCCTGGAAGTCAGGTTTATTGGCAGGAAAGCCTCAAGCCATAGCTAACTGGATCATCAAGGGATAACTCCATTTTTATCACAAGTAGGGTCACAATTTTGGAATTCTGGACATCATTTCTATTGGTTATGATGACATTGTGCATACAAAAGTAATTCCTCAGATTTGGCATCATCACTACAAAAATAGAGCAAGAAATACAAGCAGGTTGCAAAGAGGTAAACAGTTTAGACAGATCATCTAAAACACTGTTTGGAGGTAAAACTGAGCGTGAGCACACCTGAACTGTTGGTCTGTCATTACAAAGGAGGCACACAAAGCAGGTACAGTAGGTCAAAGCTGAACAGGAAGTGTGGTGGATGTCTATCATCTGATTTCTTTTATGTGATTTGTACTGTGTTTCCAGATCTCAACAAATATCTTAAAATGTTATAACGAAGCAATACAAGACCCAAATTGTGACAACCCAGAATTATTTCTTTAATAAACCTGTTTGTAGTACATCATCTGACCAGGTCAACAGAATCAAACACTTTCTACCAAATTAATAATGAGGCCTATTTAAGCATATGGATTTATAAGTATATAGTTAAGCAACTTTCTTAAAAGACAACAATGGGGGTTAGAAATCCACAAAAAGCCACTAATTGGACTTTGAGGTCAGATTGTTCAGACAAACAATAAAGCCAAAGACAGTATTCACTCACTTCTTTTCAAATATAATTTTTCAAAACTCTGAGCCAAGCAAACTGCATTCATTTTACCTCCACTGCATTAGGTTGATGGCAGAAGACCCAGAAACAAAAGTTATCAACATGAGTACATACCACTATGAGTAGGTTGGAACATTTGTGTTTGGTGATTTGGTGGAACTGACCTTTTAACTACAACACAAAGAATTTACAGTACTGCTGAGAAGCCCTCTGAATAATATCTACTTTCTGTAAACTCAATGTGGGCACAATGACTCACGTTATGAAATGAGGGACTCTCTAAAAGTTGCTCACACATAAGCTAATAACAAAAGATAATTTTACTCCCACAGTTAAAATAACTGACAATATTTCTGGCAACACTCAAAGTTGTAAAATGCCAAAAGCCTCTTAAATTAATTTCCATGTATATATTAACACCTCTGAAGTAGACGGGGTAAAAGAAGCGTAACATTTCTTCTCATGCAGGTGACTCATATTCATAGCTGCCGCTTTCACTTCTCAGTTGGTGTTTGAACCTTTTCAGACTTGCTCAAAGTGCAAAATGTCAGAACACCCCAGTGACATTTTCCATGTTTCATTTTCCTCTGGACCTTGACTGGAGTCCCTGCAGTGTCTTATATCTCTCGCCTCCCCAGCCGCAGTGTAAACTGTCACGCCACCGGTGACGCCGTCCTCACCTGAAAACCATCACCAGCTCAGACCACCAAAGGTGCCCTTGACTCAACAATGTTGTTCCCTGTACACAAAACATCAGGGGAGTAGTGAGAGTTGAGACTGTTTTCTGAGGAATCTTCTCTGCTTATGTGGCTGGAAACCAGTGTCCCTCTTTCCACAGGTGGCTCCACATCTGGGAACTCCAGCTGCAGGGGAGCGTGGATCCGGAGAGGCAGATGGATGGATGCGCTGCGGCTGGTGGAAGTCCTTATAACCCATCCACATCCTTCTAGAGGAGCTCGCCTATTGAGGCCATTAATCCTTGGCTGCTTCAGGGGTCATATGTCACTTCTAGTCCATCACTCCCTCATCTGCCACGCCATCTCACACACACCAGCACACACGCTCACAATGTCTGGCAGGCCCAGAGAGACAGATTTGTTGTGATGGGTCTGAGTTAGCCATGCGTGAGGAGCCAATAGGATGTTTTCATCTCTCTGAGAGGTGCACTGACAACAGACAGAGAGGTAACCTCAACAGGCCAGTCAAACTCATCTGCTATACCTGCAGTTTCTCCTCAAGTCAGCCACTGAATATGTTACAAACCCCGGAGAGATGTTTTTTAATGCCGACAGTATATTCTCAACACATACCTGGCTTGCAGCAAGAATTTCATTTCCAAGTTTAAGACATCCAGGAAAACATCTCAATTTATTTTTACTCTTTTAACCTCATAAAACCGAAGATGCTCCTCCTAACTTATCATTCCCATGAAAAAAAACATGGGAATTGTAGACCTCTCTGCAACAGAAAAGGTAAACACCAGTTTGAAACTTTTAAGGAGAGTGAAACATATACGGCCAGATGACAAATGATTCATCAAAGTGTCACCAAATCAGGTGGGAGTGAAAAACTACAGCTCTTGTATTGTGCAAAGCGCGGATGTGGACCAAGAAAAGATAAGCAAGAAAGAATCCAGTCTCAACAGGAGAAAGTGTGTCATCCTTCCCACAAATACCTCATAGACTCACTGCTTTTCTTAAGACGGCACTGTTCACTTGAAACTTTATTTGCTGATTAATCAGATGAAAATGCCAATGACGGAAGTAAAAACTGAAATGATGTACCATTATGGGCTTTTATGGCCAAATTTATATCCACAGAACTAAATACCAATTATGGTGTTTATACGTACATTATTTTATTAATCATCAGAGACCTGCAGGGGCGTATGTGTCATCATTTTATTAAACCTGTAAAATAGGTGTTCTCAAGCTTATTACTCAAAGGTCTGCATCTGATTTTTATTCAAGGCCAGAGGTCTAGAATATTTGCAGATGACAAAATAACTTTTAATCAATTAATTAACTTCACATGTCTTGTGATTGGACCACATGAAACAAATGCAGAAAAGGCTCAGACAGTTAGTCCATATTACATAGTTGTAAGAATTGTGTACAAGAAAAAAGGAGACATTCTGTATCTGCAATATCAGGGCTGAAAGCAAATTCCGTGTAACATTAATGTGTCAACTTGGCAACAACACCACACAACACTCTCCAGCCGTTGACGCCGCCATGACAACAATGTCAATGATAGGGATATCGGCCACATTAAAAGCACATTCATCTGGGGACAGGATCGTTGTAAATGATCTCCAGCTATTTTCACTTTCATCCAAAACTGATGTTATTTTTATGAGTCTATATCAGTGTGAAAATGGAAAATCCAAAATGATAACAGGATCCTTAACTGGCAAATGCTCTTAGACCTCCACCGAGGTCTAGTCAGTGCTCAATATAAAACCCATAGTTCAGCCAACAATGAATGAATCCTTATCTCAAAAATAAAAAGACCTTTTCGGGATCCCAGGAAACAAAGTACTAAGCTTGAGACTCAATACAACAGGTGGCCAACGAAAACAAAACCACTACAAGCATAGCGGTTCTCAGACAACACCGGAGTTCACACTTTTTATCTGCTGTCGGCTCCAGGGAATGGCCAGCCATGGAACCAAGAGGTTTGATGGTGGGTCCACGGAGTAGAGAGGATGGAGTTGGAGAAACACCAGATGCTGCAGATTGGCTAAACTATGAATTATGGCCTTTTTGGCTCATTGCCAACAGTTGGCGAGCTAATTGACAGCAATCCACGAATTAAGTATTAATATTTTGTTTATCAGGCTAATGCCATGTTATTAATTACACCACTATGGTACACAAATAGAAAACACCTTGAGCTACTCTACAAAATCACGTTGCTCATTTTTAACCATTTGCTGCACAGTGCACATGAGTTCTGCAGCAGAAACAATCTGTCTCTGGGGATTTTGAAAGCCCAGGACACAGCAAAGTAGTGATGAGTGAACCAGCTGTCCTTTCTGCCTCTTAAGCCCCATGTGGAAGTGCACACACGCACAGCTACATCTCATCTGCCTTTCTGCTTCCCAGATCTCCCACTTGTGTGTCTGCTTAGAGAGAACAGAGTAATCTTACTTCAATGTCAAAGTGTGGCACATCCACTCTTATCCGTCTCCCCTCGCGAGTGTACAAGCTTCTGTCTTGGGAAACACGATATCACGTCAAAACAGTAGAAGAGCAGAAATAAGTTACAGGCTGAAAGTGCCTGGGATCCCTTGAAAGTGCCCAGTGACACGAAAAAGATGACGGACCTCTGTTTTCTTTTACAACAGACAGCTGCTCTTGGCCCGTAACCCTTGAGATAATTGGTTTTGTTTGGAGGTGCTGAATCTTTTTTTGTATCCTATTTTTCATCACAGCTGTGGTATAATGCCTTGCTTCAAAGCTGTGATTCCTACATGTTGCAAACATATGAAGCATTTCAAAGACGGGAAGCATTATCTCACCAACTCCTCCTTTTTGGCCCGACACCACGCCACGCACTTCTCTGCACGTACTCTATGAGTGAAATCTTACACTGACCTCGTGCCATGACTACTACTGCAGGCAGCAGTCGTCATTTTAATCTTAAAGTTCTTTTAGGTAATTACAGTTTTGAGGAGTACAAATGCAAAAGCCAAAACAAACACCATGGATACATCTACGGATGACTTATGAAAAATTTGACTTTAGTGCCGCAGGTGTTATTAAACATGCTCAAATGACATCTGTTTTGGTTATGTTATTATTATCATGTTATTTTTCCTCCTCTACATGTGGTTTGGTTAAAGTTAAAGATTCTGTTCAGGAAGTTCAGTCAGAACATTAATGCAGGCCATAAATCAGCTGCTCACTGCTGGATTATCGAAGAACATCCTATGAAGCAGGCATCTGGAGCGTGTCCAACTCATGAACAAAGAGCTGCCTATCCCTCCTTCTGCTCAGGCAATGCACTTGTTAAACTCTGCTTGACGTTTGTCTTTTTTGGCTTCCTGTAGGCCAGTATCGCACTGCAACCAAAACTTTCGTCTTGCCTTTTAAATGCTTTTTTTGCCCACCCCTCTCTCTCCCTCCACTCTCTCTTTTTCTAATTTGCTGGTCACAGTTAGAAGCCAGTCAAGTGGGACTTGGTCAGTAATTGGAGTCTCTGCAGTGACTGCCTACGGCACAGCTCCAAACGATGCACTGGGGAGACTTCCTAGGGAAAACTCAATAAGCTCTTCACATTAAGTGTAGTCATCATTAGGATTTTTCCACTGTAGTGAACAGTACACTACTTGTTGGCAATGCCTTCATGTAGGTAAAAATAAGAAAATACAAGCATTGTTCACTTTTGGATTCTTTAATATCACCTCTATTTTAAAATTACCCTTCATTCATTTCCCACGGTATGGCTTTGTTGTTTAAAGTGGGTCAAGGTCCTTTCCATTCACAACATTGTCTTTTCCCAGTCTACCAGCAGTTACAGGCATTCAAAGTACATCACAGAATAGGGCACAATTGTTGTAAGACAAAACATATGATTCCTGCTGTTCTATTTAATTCCACTTTTCTGGCAATAACAAGGCAGCCATGGTACTTCATAGTTATTAATGGCAGCAGCATGGGAGCATGGGTGTAAAGCTGAAACAATGAGTATTGGAAAACTGCTTCAGGAGTAAGGGATTCAGCATTGATACAAATCCTGATAATCCAAATTCTGCATGAAATTTTGATTGTTCCATGTAACTCTCTCTCTGCAGTCCTGTCGCTCACTGCGTGTGTATTGCAGCATGCTTTCCTGCTAGCTTGCTATGACCCCCAATAACATATCCAAAGTCAGCCATTTACCACTTGCACACACTAAAAGAGATTACGTACTATCATTAACATTTGCAGTCTTCAAAACAAAAATTTGTATGATAAAATATGACAGTAGCAAAGTGGGAAGTGTGTGCTGAAGGCAAAGCTATGAAGGAGGAGAAGTCAACACAAGGCAATGCTTCAATACACTGTTCATGAAAAAAAAAAAATCAGTGAGCCCACTAAATAATTTCATGAGATAAACCATGAGAAAACGTGCCTGAAAACCACCTTTTAGTAATCATTCTCCACAGAGCATAAAATGTTTGCTTTTATTTGAGAATGTTGTTGCCAGCATATGAAACTACATCAAATGTGACAGAACAAATGAGCTAAAATCATGTCGGCCTTAGTGGTAACAGTCTATGGTTGACATTAAGTTAAGCCTGGAGTCTATTTAAGACGTTACTTGAACGCACTGATTGCATATCTGTCTGACATCCCCTGCTTTGACAGAGATATTGACTGAGGTGCACTTGAGTAATAAAGGGCATTAAATGATGATGCCCCTTCCCACCTTAAAGATTATGTGCTTATCTCAGAGCCCACTGGGCACCAAAGTGGGCGCATAAACAAAGTGTTAATTGCGAAAAAATGGATTCACTGCCAAGTCAGCGGTATGGCAGTACTGCTGCTACTCCACAAAGGTCTAACCCCCTCTGGCTGACATAAAAAAAACAGTCTGCAGATTTCGTGTGAAGGAAAAAAAGATGAAAGGGAACTGAGTCCAAACTGCCTTTCAAACATTTATATTGTTCTGCCTCTTGAGATCTGTCAAAGCTCTGGAAAGAGAGCTCAAGCCTCCACTCTGCAGAAGAAACAGGTCCCATCGGTGCAGGTATAGCTCTCAGGAGTGGGAGTATAAATTTCATCTCTAAGATGCTGCTTTTAGAGCTCAACATATATAGTATGACAACTAGACCACACCATGAATCACGGCCAGTTGCGATCATTTCCTGATTAAGAGCCACGAAAATTCAGACCCCTCTCACACCTGGTAAAGCCCGCTGAGAGTCCTGACACACAGGCACTTGGGTGACACTGTGATGAATAGGTAAGTGATGAAACACAGAGGGTCCATGCGCACCCTCCCCAAAAAAATAGTGCTGCCGCCCCTCAGGAGGACAGAATGTATTACACTCAGCAGCTCCAGTCTTGGAAAGATGACAATATGTTGTAGCAAAACTGCAGAGTGCTGCACGTTGTTCGATTAAGTCTTGCTGGCTTCACCAGTGCTGACAGTTTCATGTTCGTTATTAAGCAAGGGAGGTTAAATATGATATGAAACCTCCTGAAAGACAATGCAATTGATCTGCTGAAATTCAAGACGCTTTCACCGTCTAACTAACACAACTCCCTGTCTGTAGTTACTGGAGGGAAGGAAGCACATGAGATGATTGGCTGCTGAAGGGCCCATGTTGCCTAATTAAAAGAGGAAGAGTGATGACTCGGCTCATCCTCAGCTGAATTATCGTTTTCTGGGCGTCTCACTACGCTGTGACTCAGCTCTCTGTGTCTTCCTCTAGATAGTGAGCTCGTGGCTCCGGCTTCCTGACAGGACAGTTCCTGCCACCTCTACAATGCACGCCGCCCACCCCACATCATCAAGACACTGTGGAGCACAACTTGTTATGAAACAGCCGTGATGATGCAACACTGGGAGCAATGCTGCCTTAAAGAGTATAAACAAAACATTTGGCTGTGGAATGGCAGATAACTCCCCTCAGCTGAAGATTTAGTGCTCTGTGATTGAATCTTAGCCTGTGCAGGAAGTGGTGGGCGATTTTTGAGATTTTTGAGGTGTAAAAAGAATGCTGCTTGTACAAAATGTCCATAATTCACGGGCTATTTAAGGGCTGCTCTTGGTCTACATAATGCTTAATGAGTTGGGGTGTATTTAAACAAGAGGGTCAACCCAGTCACATTAATGCAGTCCACTGCTGGTAGCATTGAACCGCGAAACCTGACATTAATCCTGAGGGTAATGTGGCCCTTCCTGTGGCTAATGAAATCTGAAGCTTTTAAATGGCTGCACCTAATGACACTCCCTGACAGTTTTTGAATTAAGCAGCCATGACTGCTGGGACCGGACTAAATAGCACACAGATGGCCCACACCAAAGTTTTGTCCACCCACCCCCATCACTGTTTGCCCTTGGGCTGTTGCATGCAATGCCGTACCTGTGTGAGCATTAAAGCAGCAGACAATTTAGAATTAGGCAACAGGAACCTCTACTTAGCTTTGATCAATAGTAACTGTTATTTATGGCTAATTTTAGGCAGCATTTTCTATGATCATCATAGGTGGTACTACAAACATGCACCTACATAACCTTCATTATTATTTTTACATTGAAGGCACCCTGTGGAGTTTGTTTTGCAGTCATGCTTACATACACTCAAAACACATTGTGTTTAATGCATTTTCTTCCTTTTGCAAAGATATATTTTTTTTACATATTTTGAATCCTACTGTACAACTAGTTACTAGTTGCTAGTATCGAATGTACTTTCTAGAAGTAATTCTCCTTCCTGCCTCTCCTGACACATTGCTACACATTTTCTTGGCAACTGTCGACAGTTAAAATAGTGTGAAACTGTTGTTGGGAATGTGTATCGAGTTACCTCTTGCATGCATGCATGCATGTGCATCCTTGTGCACATGTGCATGTGATACAAACGATCAACAAGACGTTGCACCATAGCAATACCGCTGTTTAAAAACTCCAAAGGGTTTAAAAAAAGCTTAAAAATTGTTTACTTTTTTTTTATCTTAGTTGTACCTTCTGAAATCTAAATCTTATCTGTATGGTTTTGTTGTGGACAGCTTTGTTTATATGTAGTATAATGTATATGTATGTATTGTGTATTGTGTATATGTGTGTATTCCTGAAAAAAAAAACATGTTCAATGTATTTATTTCCTTGCAAAGTGTTTTTTGCTATATCTTGAAACTGGCAACTCTTACACACAGGTTTGCATTGGCGAGCACTCCGCTTCTTCTTCTCTGCCTTTTGCTGGCACATTGCAACGCTTCCTGGCACATTGGCCCAACCAGCTGTCAATACATGAAATAGCTTGAAACTTCATCATATAATGCCCTTTACATTTGATACAAATGGGCAGTCTTTGAGGTAAATGGCAGATTTATTTACCATTAAAGTTGGAGATTGGATGTGCAGGCATAGCAGGTTACAGCTTTCGAGGTAAGAGGTTCTAAAAACATTAGCTAACTCTTCTTTGGATCAAGTTGATAAATGTATTTATGAGAGTTGGAAATAGGTCTCCAATATGGCATTGATTTGTTCCAATGAAAACTACTCACCCAGCATGTATGCCAAAACGTTTTCCCGCTAGTCTATCCTTACATTGAGATGATGTCAGGCATATGAAATAGCTTTGTGTTTGTAGTTTGAGGCGTCCTGTCAACAGTTTCACAGATGTCTCGTTTATAATGGTGGTCGATAGAGAAAGCTTTTTGGGCCACTGAGATTTTCAATTTACAATACTATCAGCAAGGCTGAATCCAGCTTTCTTACACGCATGCATCTTGTTTCACCTTTTTGTTTTCTTTTCCTTTTTGGTGTTACCTGCACCATATATTACTGTACTACTGTCCACTGAGTGCTTCCTTTTGCATGTGCTGATCATCACAAAAATTGCTCCATGGCACCACTAGTGGTAAAAAATTCCAACGGTTACCTTTAACATTAAATATATAAAACTCCTAGTCTTCCCACCAGTAAAGATAGACACAAGAAAAGGATTCTATTTCATCTATTTCATCATTTCTCTTCTCAGCAAGCTTCCATGTGTCTGAATGTCTATAAGGAAAAATTGGACATATTGTAGAGTAAAGAAAATATACAGTAGATGTCCTACATGTAATCTAATACAGAAAATATTATACTTCTTGCTATTTTGTTGATTTGCTCCTCAATGGTGCGCCAATGTTCTCCCAAAAGTGTACATTCTTGACTCCAGTTGGAGAGCTGCAAGATGGGAGTATGAGACATTCTCCACTTAATTGCCAAAGATCTACAGTAAAGATGTGGTCATGACATTAAGTGATGAAAGATGTGAATTGTACTATGAAATGTGTGAAACATAATGCTATATTTTGATAATAATTGTATGCGTTCCTTTCGGTTCAACAAATTTCTGTTTTGCATTGTCTTTAGTCATGATGCCACAAAATCAGGCTTTTACAGACATTAAATCCTGCCAGACTTCTCTTCAAGCTTGTCACAGCTGGGCACAAACATGAAAATTGAAACGACATAATTGCTGATTTGATTGCTCCAAATATGTGACACGTGCTATCTTCCCAAACAAAATAAATCAATTAATTTACATACTGCCAACCGCAGAGAGAGCGGTCTCTCTTGGACTTTTTCTGAGCGAGCGCCATGGTGAATAAACATCTGCAGAAAACAGCTCAGACCCATTTCTTTCATGTGCAACAAACAAGCCATTCCAGCAACTCACAGAGGCACACTGCAACTGCTGCCAAGGGAGACAGAGTGTGAAAACGACTTTATATGGGTTGAAAACGCGTCACAAGACCAGAAAATAGAGCTTATTTCACACACTTGAATGATATTGGATAGGGACATTTTTCCATAAATCTCAAGATGATGCCTTTTATTCTTTTGCTCTGAAAGCTGTTTCCCTTAAATATTAATCTTTGCCGATTAGAAATAATTCAAAGATACGGAAACTTATCGCCAGGGGGAAAGCATGCATCAACAAAATTTGGAGAAACAAGATTTTCAAACAACAGTGGCATTATTTTCATTGCGCTGTATGCTTTAAAGTGACACCAAACATGAAGCATACCAGTCCTATCTGAGCTGAAGAGCCTCCCACAGCACGGAGCAGACTCAGTGTCCAGATAATGAGCGAGCACTGAGGGGCCTGACCACTCATTTGATCACAAACACATCAGGACATGCAGGACAAAATTCTTCAGCCGCCTGCACTCATTTAAACCACTTGGACTGGTGATCAGAGAGGGTGCTGTGCTGCCATGTTGGATACCACTGGGCATCCTCCATTTTCCCAGGGTCACCTCGACATCTCCTCTGGAGAGCTCTGATTGTTCAAGGCAGGGCTGTCAGAAAGCTTTGGTGCCAATGCTGAAATCCAGACATGAAGATACTGAACCACTCAGCAGTGCTCCAAAAGAAATAAGTTACAGACTGAGAGCAGACATATTGTTGGAGGATCACATTTCAATTAACCCAAACATTTCAGAATTTTTTGCTAGTTTGTTTGTCTTTTTACAAGAGAATTGTTAACAAAAAAAAGCCACGAAAAAAAGCACCGCAAATCTCAGTGTTTACTTAATGTATGCCACATTTCAAAAGCAAGATCTGCTGTTGCATATGTGGCAGTTTCTTCTGGAGTGAGCACAATGTTTAAATGGAAACAGACAAACGGCTGGAAGATGATCATTTTACGATATCATCAACTTCTATCTACCCTCATTGCCAAACAAGAACATCACTGTTAAACCATTCTGCAAACCCATAACAACATTTTTCTCATGTTTTTAACTTTCTACGATATCTGGACAATTACAGTAGGGCTAAGGTCAGCAAAAGATCAGGGTTAGGCAACAAAAGCAGGGTTAAAGGCCCAGGGTGTAGGATGGGAGGTGTGTTAATATTCAGAATTTATTTTCATTTATAAACACCTAAAAATAAGAATTGTTGTATGTTCGTTACTTTAAAATGAGCTCTTTATATCTACAGAGGGAGCAGGTCCTCTTCCATGGAGTCCGCCATGTTTCACAGCCATGTTTCTATACTAGCCCAGAACAGACAAACCAAAGACAGGCTTTAGGTTTAGCTCTAGTAGCAGCCATTTTTGCTGCTGTGCTAGGGTTCTCCTTCACTCTTGGTAGGGGAGGGTGAGGTAAGGAGTATTCAGTTGATTGCAATCTGCAACTTCACCACTAGATGCCACTAAATCCTATTCACTGGTCCTTTAAAATAAGAGTGCAGTGCTTATATAAACACTGAAACAGATTCTGTCGCAAAAACCTCTTCACAATAAATCTTTAGCTAAGATGAGGAAGGCATCATTGTAGGTCTGTAATCACATGCAAACACCCGTCAGCAGAACAAAAGTGAGACGTGCTACACGCCACACCACCACGACCTCCACACCATTACTATCCAGCTCGCTACATATGGGGTACATTGCTTCCTGCAATGGCGCTGAATGTTGACATTGGACCTAAATTGTGGAGTGCAGGAACATCAAATATAGATGTAATTCCTAGGTACATGGCTGCCCAACCAGACTGCACACCCAAATGACTGTGATCAGGGTGGTGAGGCTGGTGCCTTTGGGTTCATCTGTCGAGTTTGTAATGTGCTTTAATGGTTTGACAGGAATGTTAAATGTTTCCAACATGAAACCTGAAGCAGGAGAAGCAGAGCAGGAGAAGAAGAACATACAGTACAGCCAGATCTTTAACGGAGAAGTATGAATAGCAGCCTGGTCACCAGTGTCACATTCATATCTTTAATATCAAAGAGCCAAATGACCAACTTAGAACTGGTGTGCTTTTAATTTGAGTGCACTGATTTCTTTTCATTCTAGACCTCTGACCACCAAATAAAATGAACAACTTTAATGTGCTTTTATAAAGTTTACTCTCTCATGCCTTTACTTTTCTTATCAAAGTTTTCCTTGTAAAACTCTGAATTCGAAGCTGTTTAGAGTGGAGAGCTTGATTACTGTACAACAAAATAACTCAACACTGGGAATCCAAAGCTGGTCAAATCTGTGGGGAGGCAGAAATGTGCTGCACAACAACCACAAAACATTTTCTCATAATTATTTTCGAAGCCTCCCCTGAAGCAACTTAATCAAAGTCAGTGATTTGAAAAAATGTGAAATTTATCTGCAGGCAGTTGTAGACTTTTTAGACGTCCTCTCAAAATAAAGCATCAACAAATGTTTTAGTGATTTGTTACAGTGAAAATGTGTTCATTGTATGTAGGTATGTGTTGACATCACAGCACTAAAAGGCTTGGCTCTGGTGTGAAAGACTCTAGCCTCTAAGTGTTGATATGCCAGAGTGGTTGTGTGTGTGTATACATGTGTTTTGTGGGTTGGTGGGGAGAGTTTATTCTGAGGCATTTGCCATTTGTTGGGTTGTGTCAGATCTAATGCCAGAAAAACAGTGTCTGGCAGTTAGTGAAACCAAATAGCAGGAACTGTTCAATTGACCCCAAACATAAGAAGAATTAAGAGAGAAAGAGTTAAGAAAACGTTATCCTTCTTCTTTAATGGAACACACGTCTGCTTTAGATTTATGACGGTGTGCATTCATAGATAAAAATGATGTGAAATACAATTCCTAACACCAAATGTCTAGTTGCCACGTAACTGAGAGAGGTCAGGCGTTCCCTGTGAGGAGACGCGGTTCCTTCAGAGACGTCCATTCATCAAGTGCTGCCAACACGCCAAAAGTACAAAGGGCAGCATATCCTTCGCTGGCTCCATTTCCCTTTTTGTTCGTCTTTCTTGTCTCTTTTCCTCCTTTACACTCTTTTCACAGTCGTATTTAACTTCTTTAAAATGGTCACAGCACAAAGGAACGATCATATTTCTTTTTTTCTTTTTTTTAAGACTTCATTGGTGGAGAAGCAGAACTTACTCTTTAACTTTTCCAATCTACTTTTTGATGCCACTCATAAATAATGTGTCCTACTATTTGTCAAGTAAGCAAACTTAATAGTAGAGGAAAGAATTGAAGGAATATGAGCTTTCATTCAAATGTCAGGTGCTCTCTGTCTGCATTTCATTGAGGTACATATAAAAGCCTGTTTAATGGGTCTCAAAGCTCATGTCGAGAAATGCCCTTCATCTACCCCTACTGAGGCAGGTGGGGACCGGGGTGGCTCACATAAAACAGAAACAAATTATGCTCAGGACACTTGAAGTTCCAAGTACACCATAAAACATAATGTGTCATTAATGAAGTTGCCTTTTCTTGCCCCTTTCCTCTTTTTGTTCATAACAATAGCAGCTGGGGAAATAGTCACCAGATCTGCTTAAACTTTATAGTCTGTGCGACCATGAATAATTTACTTTGATTGCACGTATCGGAAAAATAAAAAGGGAAATTCTGAAATGAAGGATTGTGGAGTTTTTCTTCCCGGAAAGAGCAAAGAGAATTCATAATGGGGGAAGGTGACAAGACATCAAAGAGAAATTTTACAGACAGATAAGACACAAAAGAACTGTGACTTCAAAACATAGCCAGAGTTTCCCCACTTTGTTCTTTAAGTAACCCTCACTTTTCTTTACTTGCTCACGTTCAACTGAGTCAGTGGTAAAGAAGTTCTTTTTCCTTCATGTATTTAAAGTGGCATTTCAAAGTCTTCCAGCCTTAGGAAGCAGTAAACCATCACACTGTCTACAAGTATGAAAAAAAAAATCAATCACAGTAGGATCAAGAGGCATTTAAGATGCTTAACGTCCCACCATAATCACAATAATATGATATCATTAAACTGTAATATTGAACTGTTACACTAATGATACTAATATTTAAGCAGTTTCATGTATTAATCAGACATTCCCATACCAGCACGCCATAATCATCTTCTCTGAACATATGGGTGGTGTTATGATTAATTCTGTTTCTTATTGCATGACAAAATAAAGTCCCAGTCACACAAGGTGGCACAGTAAAATTCATGCATGTTTCAAAGTGTATTTCCTGTGTTGCCAAAGCCTGATACAGACCACCACTATTGTCCAAAAACACTGTTGCACTTGGTTTCTTCATTATAATGACATTAGTAGTAGGCGTTAGTAGTTTGCTTTAAATCAATCCCACATTTACAGTCTGGCTGCCATTAATATTTACTGGTGCACTAAATGTGTGTTAGTCCACCACTGAAAGTCAGAGAGAAAGTGATAGTCCCCAACAAATGCACTATTAACTCATATTTGACTAACATTTACTAAAAACTACACTGCCCAGCTATTTTCTGAATTCACTAAGCCTTTCACAAAAATGGAAGTTATATATTTGTAACCCGTTCTTAAAGATTTACGTCTTCGGTTAAAACAAACAAGCTTGGGGCTGAAAACTGGAGATAAGCTGGAGAAGCTGGAAAGCTTGCCAAATAATGCACTGCTCATTTTGGTCATTTCAGAAGATTTGTTAGCAGTAACAAAAATGTACATTTTCTCTATTAACATGCAAAGTGCAACATTGTGCACCAAGATGTAATCTGATCATGTTCCCTATAGGTGTAAGTTATTGTGTAAGTGTGAGATTTGTTTTGTTTTGGGTTATTATGCTGCAAGGAAAGTGTCGACATACGGACATAGAATAATCAAGAGGAAAAATTAAAAGGGAAGGTGTGCAAATGAAAACATACTTCTATAGAAAATGGGTTTAAGAGTTCAGGTTCTTCTTTTACAGACAAAAAACAATGCTTCTAATAACAACTGTGAACCTGTTTTCAAAGGAGCACTCCTCCTGCTCCTTAAAACATCCCTCAGCTTGCATCAAGGCGGAAGAAATTAGTGAATTTAGTGAAAGGTTCAGTGCGCTGGGTTCCGGGCAGGCATTGATCTTCAGCTTCTTCACTTTGCAGTACAGACTCGGGCTTTGTGAGCTTTCAAAGACACCTCATGTCTGTTTTCAGAGTCTGTCTTCTCCCTACATAAAAACATTTCCTTATCTCTCATCTGTCAAGTCACATTTCTCTGTCTCACTGTATTTCAGGGAGACCAAGCCGCGGCATGCTCGGACCCAAGCAAACCCAACGTCTATAAGGAACAAATCAGCCATTTCCAAACTACATGCCACTGTTCAGACAGATTAAACCTTTGATAACTGCAACAATTTTAAAGGGGAAGAGAGCAGTTACCCACTTTGGATACAACGCCTCCTCCACTTTGCTTGTTTTGACTCTGTTTGATCCTCTGTTACAATAAAGGAAGGGTGGATGATCATCATATCTTCTGCATAAGGAGAAAAAAACACTCCTGAAGAATGGTGCTCTCAGGGACTAGAAGATTGGTATTTTTAAGTGCATGGGAGCGTGTGAAAAGCTGGCATGCCGCCATCAGTTCCCCTCTCTGCAGCACATACCAATACACATCAACGAGTACGGCAAAGTTAAAGGTGAGGAGTCAAGCTGAAGAAAGTTTCTAAGTATTGAAGAGGCATTCAACACTAGCAATGAAACATAGAGCTCTGAGGGTGATGTCAGAAGCCGGGTTGGTATCACCTGCCACCTGGAGAAAACCCTCAGTAGATTTGTATTGCTGATTAGATGGCGGGGAGCGCAGTCAGACTCAAAAGACTTCCCTTATTTGTTGTTGTACAGTATCTATGGAGAATCTGGGTCTGACAGGCTTATGAGGGTGCGAAGCGTGTTTTGTACATGGTCATGGAGTTTGATCCTGCCCTTGCTGCAAACCCAATTGACAAATGTACAGTAAAATATGAGACCATTTCATGATTTGGAGACACATGCTGTGATGTGCATAGATTTTTTTTAATGGTCCTGCAGGTGCAAAATCACCAGGTAAAAATCTGCCCTCTGTGCCTGCACATCTGCTAAGATGGAAGTCACCTAACAGGGATATTATGATTAATAAAACTGCTGGTGAAAAGAGCTGCCTGGAAACAAAAAGTTGCCTTTTTATCTAGGCGTTTACAATAAGTTGTCATCTCACAACGCATCTGTCCCAGATCTGCGGGCTCCTTTGTTTCCAATGAAGACCAATGAGCCATGTTGGACTGATTATAGAGACAACTGCATGAGAGTCACGCAACACCACAGCATATGGTCCCAGGGGATAATTTATCTGTTCAATTTGGGAAAAACAGCGGTGAAAACGATTTGGAAGCTCATGATGAAAAATGTAATAATTTCTACTTGGTTATTTTGGATTGAAAATTACACAACTGAGGATGAATCTGTCAGAATAGGAAGAAGAAGATGTGGAAGATAAGACGTTAATTTGTATTTATATGATTACTGTTGTGTAAATTGCTTTCCTCGCTGCACCGGCAGCACTCAAGGGTTTGTGATTATTCACAGTTCACTACTGAGTTCAGAGCCTGTCCAACATAGAGGAGATAAACTCCAGCTGGTGTTCAAAATTAGGGATAAACAGACCTCCTGTCTGTCATAATTTCTTCCAAAAAAGACAGGAACTTAATAAGTCACCGTGTTATCTGAATGAAAAAAAATGTTTTGCAGAAAGAGTTGAAGACAATTGTTAACCGCTGCATTTCATGGTAACAGCAGTTCTTTACTTCTTCTTCTTCTTCTTTTAATGATTACTAGAAATTCTTTTCATGTAAGTATGAAATTACAGAAAATGCATGTTGTTCTGAGGCAACACGACAGAATGAGAACCACAGACTGGCAGAAAATTGCTGCCCTATCTTCCAGGGGGCTTTGGCGAGCCCAGAACATTTCTCAGCTGAATTTGCAGTGCTGCTGATAATGTCACGATTAAAGGCAGATAAGTTAATCCACCAAGCCTCTGATTCTTGACATTTCATGATATGAAGCACAGGCCGCCTGAGGCGAAAATCGCATTTGTTTAAAGCCTCAGACGAGCAAAACACTCGGACTCTCTCATATCTTCAGAAAAACACCGACTTTGAAATGTCCTAATGAAGATGTCACACTTTCTTCTCTCAGTGCTGATCTCTCCGGAGAAGCTAATTAGGAACCGCGACCTGATCTCACATTGATATTATGCATTCACTCAAGCTGTTGACGCTTATCTTGATGGAGGTTTGATTTGTTTTCCATTTTAATAAAGGTGTGCTGTGTCTGATGGAAGCTCTGGAAATGGAAGCGGATGCGGAAGTGTGGGGTTCACTCTTGCACAACAATAACAACAACACGAGTGGCCTGCCACTGTTCATTCAGTCATCAAAACAACAATACAAACAAACATCCGCACACTTCATTAGCATTTCAGAAATCTGGAGCTTTATATAGAAGCGGATGATAAACAGGAAACACATTAATTGTGAATACAGTAAATAATGCAGCAAATCTTTCCTGAGATCAGGGGACTAATTTAGCCACAGCTGAGAGGCCACCTGTTGACAATTTCTGCAGTACAGTCTGACTGATATCTGAAAAGAAAAACGTGACTCAGAGGAAATGCAAAGGTACCCTTTCCATCATCTGTATGACATGTATCTGTGGAATGTCTGCCTGTTATTAAAAACTCAGGAATCAGGAAAAGTCGTCATCGGTGACCAAATCCAGACAAACGCCACATTCCTCCATCAAACACTTCCTGTAAACAGCCAAGTGTTTCCTGCGTTGAGGTACATGTGGCTGTATTGCTGCCCTCTGACTGTTGTCGCCCCTGTCGTGTTGCCAGGTCTCGCTCCACATCCCTGGATGTAAAAAGGCAATCCTCCACTGGCTTACACTCACGTCATGGCACACAGTCCACTGATACACTCCGAGGAAACACCATCTGTTACATTTTCATTGCAGGCTTTGCTTCAAGCTAAGACAATTAAAGCTAATAGAGTGCAAATGTTTGAGCCCGTACTGCCAACTTTACAATGTCTCACACATTTGTATCCATATCCATAGGACATTTTAATGACTGGTAAATCCACAGTCATAAATTATCATGGGTAGCACCTGGATTCAGCACATTCTGGACATTTGCCTCAGTTTCTGTTTTGATACCCACATTAACTGTTAATTTGAAATGACTCTGCAGGCAGTTATCCCACATTGCTTTGAAATTATTCCTGAGTGTTGAGTTAAATTGAATTTTGAATTACTCCTAACTACTAAGTGGGCTAGTAATGGCACTATAATCCCCTCTATCTCTCATTATGTACAATTGGAAAGAATTGGCCAAGCTTTCTGTCAGTAATCAGTGAGTACCTTTGAGAACAGATTCTTGGGAGAATTATCTTTCAGCTAAAAAAAGGACAGGCTTGGATAAGCATCTTTAGCCCCAGGGGCTTGGCCACCCCTGAGGTGAGAGGATTGCTTTACATGAAGTGAAGGCTTCAAGTGCTGCATGTAAAAATGGAAGGTGCTCTTGTTGTTGGATCTCAAGTGGGTGGCACAGACATGTTGCCCTCTGGGACCCAAGGCCTTAGGGAGACAATGGACGGGCTGTGTGAAGCGGGAGCTGCACAGTTGAGGGTCACAGGGCCCCTCTTCTCAGGTCTACACCACTAAAGTGACTGTTTAGTGACAACACATAGAAAAACGGTTGTGTGGAAGACTATGGTGGGGGGTGGGGGTGGTGGGTTGTGTCTGGAGGTTGTAACCAAAGGCGGTCCATCCATCATTTGTCACTTCAGCCCTTTAGGGACTCAGATCTATGGATCCAAAGTGAGCTGAATATTTCCTACAAAAAACTATATTTGAGATTTTCAAACCAATAATTTTACCATTATGATGCTTAGTTTTCCTCACATTTACTAGTTCTACTGAGGGTTGTTGGACCAGATCTGCAGGCTCCTTGTAATAGGGCGGAGTATAAAATGTCGTAATAGGGTGGAGTTCAGCGTTTCTTTGTCATATTATGTGTGCATAGTTTAAAACATACAAAATTTATGGCCCTACCAAAATGATTTTCTTCTCAAGTGGGGATGTAGAAGCTTGTAGCATTGATGTTGCTCTATGGCTAAATGCGATAAGACGACTTGTTGTACTTCTAGTGCCTGCCTACAGTTCTCACAATTCACAGCAAGAAATGCAACATTTCCTGTTTATTGTGTGATAAACAAACGAAAAAAAAATAAGTTGATTTATTTTATAGCCATGCAGGGTGGTGGTTTTCTTGTGGCTTTTGTTCACAGAAAGAATATAATCTGTTTAACAAAATAAAACAAATGACTTCAGGGGCCGTGGAACAAATAGTGCGAGCGATGGGATCAGGCTGAGTCTGATAAGTTTTTTCCTGTGGTTACTCCCAGTGTCACGGACGCTAACTTCAAACAGCGCGAATGATTTAAGTCATACCTTCCTTCGAGACAGAACTGCCAGCGCCACCGACGGTAAAGAATAGTGTGAGGAAGAAACGTCTATACAGCTGGCGTAGATACAAAAGCAGGAAAGCATGAACCTCATCTCACACCTTCCCTTCTTTCATCTACTTCCCCTAATAAGCTGGTATTTTGATTCCTGGATTCCTGGCAAGCTGCCCTGTTTGCAATTCAAAGAGTTTTCAACAAGAGCATCTGTTTGGGTATTATCATAAACCTGCATGCACCCCCACCCTTCACCTCACACCTCCCCCTTTCCTCCCTCCCTTTGCTACCTCTCTCCTTCTCTTTCCTCAGTGCATGTGCACGTGCATGTTTGTGGAAAAGGGGTGGAGAGGGTGGGTGATGGTGGGGGGAGGAGGGGGGCGGGGGTCTTTTCCGTGACCCACAGAGTCAGTGATACATAAGCCACATGACCAACTAGACTCATACACACATAGAGACACACACGCCGACAGACAGACCTTCAAGCGGACTTCCAGCACGTTCACAGCTCCACTGAACTTGGCTCATGCTGTCGTTTCTCTGACAGAAGAAAAGAAGAGACGCGCACGCACACTCACTCTCTCACACACACACACACACCTCCGTGGGAGAGCTCAGATAAAGACGTGCCTTCAGTCTTGGAGTGGCGCTGTCACACACTGATATACAAATACGCATTTAGGCAAATACACAGGCACAGTCAGGGAGCCACCACACACACTCACACACATTCCCACAAATTGACACACTCACTTCTCACACAGACACACACACACACAGGGGAGCAAACAGTCTCTCTCTCTCTTTCTTGCTCGCTCAGCTGCTCTCTCTCTCTCTCTCCCCTTCTCCCTCTCTCACTCCCTCCCTTCCACACACACACATACACACACACACGCACACAGACACAGACACACACACACACACACACACTCACACACACACACACACACACATACACACACACACACACACCACTACAGTATATCAGCGAGTGACTAGCGGAGAGCCAGAGGGGAGTGCAGAAATGAATGTGAAGATCCTGACGCTGGTGATTGTGCTCTTGGTGTCTCTGCTGTGTTCTGCCAGTGCTGGTGAGTACAGGAGCGGCCAGCCTCGTCGCCGGTCGTCTCCCTCTGCTTTCTATTTCTCTCTCTGTTTGCCTTTGGCTCGTGCAGGCAGCTGTAGTTGATCAGTTACCCAGCATGGTTAGCCTTGTGTGGGCTCTAAAAGGCAGGAATATCAGCACCTGGCTGTATACAGTACTGCACTGCAGTGGTTATACAGTCTGCTATTGTACTGCCATGGCTTTTATGGTAAACTTGAATGTGGTTTTCTAGCTTAGATTGATTATTTTCCTCCCTGCCTCACCTTGATGTTAGCTTGTACGACTTGGAGATAAAATATTAAGAGGTTTTTGTTGATGGAGCTTCATGTGTGGAGCTATTCCTGACTGATAGACATGCTGGATGTATGGGTGACTGTTGTGGCTGTTATGAAATGTAAGATATGCATGGCACATGTTCTGTAAGGTGGAGTGCATCAGATTAATTTATGGCTTGATGTATTCCATCTGACCCAGGAGCTATATGATTATTACATGACTGTGATTGTGCAGCGGGGCAACACAGCACCTATATATGCGTGCATGCCTCCTGTGGTGATGATAATGAGGACTGTAATTGTTGTACGCATCGATGAGGGGAACACAGATCCCAGATGCATGGATCGTCTCCTGAGGGGATCGGTCTTGATGCCTTGTCACAGTAAATTTCCGTAAAGTGCTGCTGCGTCTCTGGAGCCATTGTTGGACTAGATATCAATTCCAGTGTGGATCTAAAATGTGTAATATTTGGAACAAAAACACTGACTTGGGACAATTATACAGGGGCAGGGCATTTTCGCTCTGATCGCTCAAGGGAGTAAATGGATTGTGAGAAATGTGGTTGGGGGGTTAGTTTGGAGACCGATGGGCAGTCTGCAGATGTGATGCAGGTAACATTGTGGTGTGAAAAAACAACAGTTAGGCCTGTGTAAATGTCTGGACCACTCTTGGGATTATCACCTACCTACCAACTACTGTGGCTTGGAAGACACACAGACAGAAGCTGTGTTTATATTTAATACATGTGGAAGATGTTGTGTACACTATATAAGATATAGAGGCTATTACATGAAGCACAGACTACGATTATAACGTGCTTTACACAGTACATTTTGGGAGATAATAGGCCTAAGAATATACACAGTAAGATACTCTATAGGCTTTAATTTGCTAGGCGCTGTATAGACTGTGGTTGTAAGATGCTGTGTAGACTTAATGCTCACAAGCTGTTGTCCACTCTGTGTATCGATCTATGGCCACAGCACTCACGGTTCCCATGCTTCCCAGCACATTCGTTACAGCGACATGCTATTTTTGTCTGAGGCTCTCAGCACATGAGTAAATGGGAAGCAATTATCTAGCATCATGGTCAGTGTCGTTTTTCACGCCCTGCGTGTGGCTAAGCATGTTCCACGCCTGAGAGCCCACCATGCTACAACAGCGACAGGGAAAAACAAGGCTGCTGTGCCTCGGGCTTTCATGAGAGCTTATCCTTCTCAACGTTGTTCGAGTCATGCCGCTTATGTGCCTCTCTGTCCCCTGGCTGCTACTGTAGTATCAGAGCTCCATTGACAGAGAAGAAGAGAGAGAAAGGGAGCGAAAGAGAGGAGGAGATGCAAGTGTGTTGCGGCGTTGATGGGTGTGGGGAGGGATGCTAGCTGGAGTGTGTCTGCGTAGCACAAGCCTCTGCTACAGTATGCGCTGTCGCGGGAAGGTGTCGGAAGAGGCTCTGCATGTAGGCAGTGGGTGTGAAGCCTTTCATCTTGAGACAAACGCTTTTCCAGTTCAGTGGGCTTTCTCTCTCTCAGGCATCTGTGTGTGTACATGTGTGTCTGAGAAAGAGGAGAGAGATACACAGAGAGTGAGACAGAGACAGCATGTGTGCGTGCACTTGCAGGAAGCGTTGAATATAGAACTGAAGCTGACTGCTTTACAGCAGGGTGTGGAAGTGTGCAGGAGTCTTGATTGCATTTTATGAACGTATCTGAATATCAGCAAGAACTCCTAGTGCAACAGGCAATTCACCTCAACAACCTACTGCTGCTTACAATATTTATTCAGTACACTAAAAGAGCTGCTGTGGCTTTCTCTATGTAATATTAGCATCCTTTAGCAGCACACTTCAATTACCCATCCTTGAAAAGCACTCTGGCTCAAGAGTGGGCTCCAGCTTTAGACATGTGGTATCCATAATTCATCCCGAGTCCAATCACGCTTCCTCACTGTAACTCTAAAGACTGGTATATAAAGAGTCCTTATTCTCAAAACATTCTCTTGTCTCTCACAGCCTCTTAGAGGATATCAAAGCTTAATTTTGCCCCGCCATGGAAACACCCTGCCAGTCCTCACCTAGGGACGCACAGGATAAAAACAATAGCAACTGGCTCAGACACGCACACAAACCTACCCACATACACACAGAGGGTGCAATTGTGAGGCCTGTGTTGAACAGGTGAGCCAGTTGTGTGTGTGAGTGGGACACGAGGCCCAGATCAGAGCCATTATCTGGTAGAGAAATCGTCTGCTTGGGAAGGGGGTGATTTTATGAGAGCTGTCAGCAGTGCTATTATTCCATATTAAACTTTGATGTATTGTTGGGGCTGGTTGCTCTGTGGCACCATCAGGCATGCATACTGTACTGTGGCCCACCTCGTTCAGATGCTCAACCAAGTGTTACGGGTCAAAGCACAGCCAAAGAGAGGAGGGCTTCCGTACATGCAGCCACTCATTAAGGGACCTAGAGGCATAAAATGTTGCCTAGCCAGGTCTGATTATTTTGTTAACAACATCTATAGACCTAAATCAACCGTAACCAGGAAGCTTTAAATCATAATCCCAGGTTTTCTAATGTGTAAAAGGTGTTTGTGCCTGTGGACGTGATTATGGTGGCCGTGGAGAGAACAAAAGCAGCTAAACTTTTCCAGATGTCCAGGCATAACATACTAACGGTGGGCAAACATTTGTGTGAAAGGGGGAGCAGTGGAAAGGTTATTACGGGATTATGGGGAATCGCAGGGCTTTTTCCCTCTTTTTTTTCTTTTCTTGTTGAAGCACAGGAGCTTGTGAGCACCAGCTGGGTTTATGTCACACACACACCACAAAACACACACACACACACACACACACACACACACGCACGCACACACAGGGTCAGATGAAATCCGTTTCACGAAGAACCTGGATTTCCTCCTCATGCAGCATTACGAGGAAATAGAGCCAGCAGCCTGCAGCATCAGTGTAGTCTATCTACTGCAGACAACACACACACACACACACACACACACACACACACACACACCTATTGTCTGGGATGTGAGTAAAGAGTGATTTGTTATCCTCTTGTTGACTTGTCTCTTTAGCCTCTGTGATCTTAAACAGTAGCATTAGAACAATGTTGTTATGATCCAGACAGTACATGCATGGGTGTTCGACAGTATATAATGTGAGATAATATAAATGTGTCAGCTTGCCATACCATTTATACTGTGGTAGCTTCCCTTTGTTATTTCTGGATGTACTATCCCATATTCAGCTAAGTGGGAATTACGTCGGAAATTTAAGAAGAAATAAAGAAGTCTCAACAAACAGCTGTAACTAGCAGAATATCTAAATAATGACACTTATACAATCAGTTTAGCTCATTTACAAGGAACGAAAGGCCACAAATATGACACACTGCAAAAGCAGCAAATTAAGGCTGTTTAAATGGTGTGACTATGAGATTAGCAGTGCTGGTATACCAGGTCAGAATAATGGGAGGTTTTCTAGTTCTTGCCATTCAGCTGCCATTAGACAATTGTGGTGAGTGCTGCAAATCAACATCCATGAATCCTTTATGGGAAACCGATTTTTACATCAATATCATAAAGTACTTTGATTTGTCAGGTTTTCAAATTGTTGAATTATCCCAAAACATTCCTTCCTGTACAGTTATTTTATGTACTAACAATTTCTAAATCAAAATACTTAATTTTCATGATATAAAGCTACATATACTGTGACAGATGATTATATCGCCCAGTCCGTAGGGTTCATAATATGCAACACAGTTTTAGCTATGGGTTTCAGTGAGGAGACTTCTATGAAAAAAGGTGTTTTGTGATAAACCCCTTTGCATCTGTATAACATCGCCCAACATGAGCTTGGCGAATGGCACTCATTCGCTGAGGAAGAGATTTAGTAAAAAATCATAACTCATTTGGTAGGGATATAAGGCTAACCTTTGGGCTAACACTCCCTGGAGAGCTCAGCTGTTGAAGACTTTGGCATATGTGTCTGCTGGGCTGCTGTAATGTAATTCAGAACTCTTTGAATGAATAAATCTACTCACTTAGATCTTCCCTCGAGAGCAAATCCAGTGAAGGGAAAAAAGCAAAGGGGGAGTTAAAGTTGGGCCAAGGGACAGAAAAACAAAGGGGCGGACAGGAAGAGAGGCTATCTGGGAGCTGAGAGGTTGTGTAAGCTTTCCATGGTGTAGGAAGTCACAGCTACATCCAAAAGCTCCCAGCTGGTGATCTAGTCCACCATAACAAATTTCACATGTGGAAAGATGACACTTCTTGGCAGTAAAAAATACGTCTGTCCAGCTAAATGTGCTAAGTTAGTTGTAAATTAAATTCTGACTCCATTCTGATTACTTATTTGTTGCAGTCCAGACCCCCCCTTTGAGTTTTGGGGGCAACGCGTGGAGGTTTGGGCAAGGGGCGGTGGGGGTGTGGAAACGGGGTCACGTGTTAACCAGACCTCATGTGATCACCAGACCCTATCCTCAGGCCCAGGGCGCTCCTTACAAGTTAATTAGAGCCAGATATTTTCAAAAACCACTCTCTTTTCCACCAGTGTCCAATATTAAAGTGATTTATGACTCTCTTTTTGAACATTAAGTGTTACATTTATAGCGGTAGTCCAGGCAGATCAGATTCCTGATCAAGATCTGAGTGGACATTTTTATTAACGGGCTGCCAGACCGCAGAATAAATATTGTGGTCTTTAGGAATGCAGGTGCTTTAATTACTTTCATGCTCAATTTGTAGGAACCCAGAATGGAAAAATATGACTGCTGTATATTGCTTGAGAGATGTGATTTGTGGTAGAAATTCTTACTTCAGCAGCTGAAAGGGTACGTAGGAGTAGAAGTTAAGTGCTTTGGAGAATCAAATAAATATGGTTTAGGGTATTGTCACCATTAACATCAAACCTCTATAGGCGCCATCATGGATCAGTGAGATTTCGTATAATGTATAGTTAAAAGTGCTGCACAGCTGGCTGTTGTTAGGCTGTTCTTAGTCAGACAAGGGATTTCACTGCTGTGAAGATGCAGTGTGGATTGGGGCTATGAAAGTGGGGATTCAGTAGATTTTGGGTTCATTTAGTGACACCCCCACTGGGATCTGCCTAAATTCCAGCCTTAGGCAAAAGGATGTGCGTGTCACTTTTTTCCCAGAGAATTGTAGGATGTTGTGGTGCACCTCATGTGGTTTCAAACTGTCATGCACCGTATGATCTTGCCTTAAATGAAATGCTTGAAAATGGAAATTATAACTTTGCTTCCATCTTCCCCAGAAGTGGGTCCCTTCTGTGAAAACACAGGAATCATTCATTTATGAAATCATGCATTATTCATCACAATACCTCTGTCTTTGATCACAAATGTTTTCCCTGGGAGACTATTTCACACATACAGGTCTACACTTAAACATCGGTCAGAATCAAATGATCTGCCACTGACTAATAGCGTGGATCTCCCCACAGACGGTTTTCTGGATCAGGACAGGGCCCCTCGCTGTGTCCCTGTGTCTCAAACACTGTTCAAGAGAAGAAGCCCTGCACTCAGGGCCCCTGAACATGAATAGATGTTTGTAAAAATAGAAGGGCAAAACAATATATGGATTTTATAAACATGCATCCACATCAGGCAAATGGATCATCCCAACACCTGATGAAAACCTCGTAAACACAGAGGGCCAATGAACTCTAAACTTTAGCTCACCTGCAGCACATATCAGCTGAACAGTAAAAATCCTCATGAATTTTATTTCTTCACTAAATATCAGTGACAGAGTTGCTTACTATGTTTCATTACATAACCTTCAGCCAAAGGTGCTTCTTTCCTGCACACCACATGCTCAGTATATTAATAACAGAACTGTTTTAGCAGACCCTTTTCCATCATTTAAATGTGCCGAAGAGCAAGAATTACTTTGCATTAAAGCAAATCACACTTCATACATAATAAAAAAATATACCCTAGCCAAATTCAATATGATTATTATAGGCATTTAATGTCCATGCTACAGTATTGTTGTTTGTGCTACAAAGCATGTAACCTTTCTAGCATTAGTTTTACCTTCCTTACTTACAGACTAGAGATGGGCCATAATTCAACTACTACTTTTGGAGGAATCATGATGTGGTCATTTTGTGTTATATGTTTTGACAATGTCATTGTACAAGAAGAAAATTAGTCGCTGAGGTTTTGTGCTTTAGGCGTCAGACCCATTGTTTTGTATTCTTTAGTGTGGTTGAGACGTAACACATTCTGATGCAATCTTGCTGCTATTTTCCTTTAATAGTACTGTATGTGCTATGGGAAGAAGTGATGGTCCCCTCAGGCTTTAAAAGCTGCAGTGAACCCTGTGCAGTGATGTTTCTCTCCCTCTTTCTGTCTCTCTCTTTCTCCCACATCTCAAATGGGAGAAGGCACGCAGGTTCACAGCATGGGGGGGAGTGATGACACAGGAGAGGGAGGGGCTGTGTTTCACATCTGATTAGCGTGCCCATGGAAACGGATGGTTGGAGGATCCCTTTGCCCTTGACATGCAATCTCTGGAGATTAGGGCAACGGTTGGTAGCCTTACCTACCTACTGTACCTGCCATGCGCAAAGATTTAGCCCACTGCTGTCAACGGAAACAGCAACACCAGCATTTCTCCTTCTCCTGCCCCTGCTCTCAGCCGTTTTGACACTCCTTGAGCAAAGTTGTCAAAAAAAAATCTCCCCTTAGAGTTATTTTATGTTTGCTTCTCCGACTGCTCGTAGTCACTTGGCCCCAACCTGTTGTAACCTTGTAGCCACAAATTCACCCCTTCAATTGGAGTGGGATTGTGAATAAACCAACAGGCAGTCAAGTGTTGAGGGTAGTCAGTGGCTTCATTAGCTGGCTCAATGCTGCTGCTGCCGGCCCTTTGAACTCTCTGTGCTCTGATCATAGCAAGAGTACGCAGTCTCACACCTCATCATTTCATACACTCTCTAATTCAGGAGCATATATCGCACCACACTTCACAGGCGGCTGGCTGACTCAAAGGGAAATCTGCAGAAAGCCAGAAACTAGCGGGTTGCACAGTTTGTTTTTAATTTGTTCTGAACCTTCAGTGAAATTGGGGATTGCATTCAGAGCAGGGTGGACAAGGGGTTAAGTTTAAAAGCTGCAGTAATGGGAGCAACTTTTCATGCACTTTGGTTTCCTCACTGGAGTTTGCATGGACAAAGCCAGCCTTCAGTTCAGCCACAAGCCTAGCATTATCACAGTACAACAATGCTGCATATCAAATAGTCCCCGACAGAAATAAAAGAAAGTGCTCACAACCAAAACAAACCCCCCCTGAGAGGAACACTCTGAGGCCAAGTGCAGTGGTCCACAGAGGAGGTTAAAAACATCACAGACACAGTGAGAGGGCTGATCGTGGATTCAAGACTGTGTGCAGTGAAATTTGTAAATTGAGAACCTGGTCGATTTCAGCTGACAATGTCATTCTTTTTGCTCTAAACTGAGCGCCTTTCATGGTGGCTGCCATGGTAACATGGTCTGAAAGTCGGCAGGCAATTGGTACCAGTTTCTGCCAAGGCCCAGACTTACTGGTAGGCATGCGATAAGCAGCATTTCCGACACTAAATGTTGGATTGTGAAAGCTGAGAAAGAAGGGGCTGCCTCCTTAGTCAGGCACATTTCCATATGTGCAGGATGAATGTGTGGGGAGGCTTTTAGGCAGCTAGCAAATCACCAATATGATGCTGTAGCAGTGCTGGGGTTTAGTCTAGGGTAAAATATTGTTTGGCATGCATCTGGCACAATTAAGACATCTCATCCTTGGCTAAATAATCCTGATCCTCTAATGTGCTTATGCAGTGGGAAGCATCTCTGCCCATGACATGTCTCTGTTTGGCTGTGTGGGTTAGTATGTCTGTGGTAATGGCATGCTATAGAGGGATTCATTAGCTAAAGCTACTTTTAGTGAATGAAGGAGGAAGGCACATGATGGAGACAGCAGGACTGCTCCTCCGACGTCATGGTAATAACCATGGCTACACACACCAGGGTATTTATTCTTCCTCTCTCCAACTAACACAAATATTGTTCTATTACCCATAAGGATTACACACACATATAATACGCTAAAATGACCTCACATGTAGACACAGACTCTTTACATTTCTATGCATGTCTATCACATTCTGTAATGGTAGTCTTTGGGGTCCGGGGGTGTTTTTTGTTGTTTTTTCATTGGAATATGTTGTTAAGGAAGGCTTTAGTATTAATCATGTTATTGAATGTGAATATGACATGTAATTGTGAAAAGAGGGAAAGCTTTAAGTGGGTCTCAGATTTAGTCCATTCATAGTGCTCATAGAACAGATCTGCCTGACTACATCTGGAGGGAGCCTGGATCCCACTGTGTTTGGATCTTAGGTAGGTGTAAACTCAAGCCATACAACATGGCATCTGTACACAAGATGTCACAGATACAGATATTTGTTTTTATCCAATATAAAATATAGGTTGTTGTTCCAATTTAAAGAGTGAACGAGCAAGAAGGCAGAAAGATCTGCTTACTGATTAAATATCATTTCTGTGCCATGAAAGCAGAAAAAGATGTGTTATGCAACAGAACTGCAAGAAAAATGAAAACAATATGGGCGGGAACAGGATGATATACAGTAAGAAATAACTGTAACTATTCCGGATAATGTACATATCTGGACACAGATCCCATTTTAATTTTAGGTATAAATGGGGTGTAAGCGTCTAGACCTCTCATTTCAGTACCAACCTGTTCCCATTCTCCCAGCTGTTGTTGACACATCAGGATGCATCTGTACGCACAGCAGTGGGCAAGATTTTATGGTGCAGAGGTGTCAGAGAAGTGATGTAGGGACAGGAAAGAAACAGAGGAGAGATTAAATGTTTTTGAGACACTCAGCCAACCGAGAAAATGGATCAATGAAATTGCGTGCAATTGATTCATAATCAGTGTGACTGTGAGTGATGAGCAAGACGAGTAAACAAACAGATAAGATTCAAGAGGACAGCAAATCAATTTGCAGTGACACAGAGAAAATTAAACACAGCGAGGATTAAATTTTGGTGGCCACGCTTGACTGTGCATGTTTACATTTGATGCAACAGTTTCTAAAACACAGACACAACCCTGTGCTAACTTGTTGCTGTAGTTAGACTCACAGGCCGGTATAGTTAAATCTCTTATGTCCTAGTGGCAGAAAAAACATTATGTTGTGGCGGCATTCACAAGTGCAAACATTTGTTATGTGGTCATTTTGGCAAGCAATACACACAAATCAGCTTTACAACTATTAATAAGCAGCTCTGGCCCATTTGCCATGCTGTCTGTGTTCCTGCATTGACAGACACCTCTGTGATATACAGTTTGCTCTTGCCAGCCATGAGGGCAGTTGATGAACTTGGCATTAAACCAGAGGACAGCCATTTCTCTTCTCTGACTGGATGGACATGAGCTGGAAGATGTATATCTCTCCAGGCTCCACTGATGGACATTTGCAGAATCAACAGGGATAAGCTGTCAGTATTCCACTTTCCGCTGGGCCATACTAAGACGGAGAGCTGGCCATTTGAAAAAGACAACATAACAAATATCACCTCACGAGGTTGTGGTGAAACTGGGGCGGGGAATTAGGGAGCAGTCAGCCCACTATCCATCATTAGCCTGGAGAATGGCCAGTTTGTGACACTGTCAACTATTTTCTTCTCTGCCTGACCACTTCTACCTCCTACTCTTCTCCTTTTTAAGGAGGCACCGGCAACACAAGCAGCAGCAGGAGCAATAACCAAGCATTCCTGAAATTCCCCTTTTATTAAACTTTAATTAGGGAATTACCAGGTGGGGGAAGAAGTGTTGAGATTCTGGTAGGAAGAGGGCAACACCAGGGCTCCAAGGTCATCAGAACTCAAGATAAGACGCTTATTATTGTGAGACATATGTTATCCTGCCATTTTACTGTTTGAACATAAGCTGAACATAAACATGGGAATCTCTCATGGGAAAAGATCACATGGGATACCACAGAGGCTGAATCCAATTTCAGAGCAATAAGATAGCTGAGATAACTTTGTTTATGAAGATGAAATATGCATTATCCAATGACAAACCTGCATTGGAAACAATCAAAAGGTCTTATCCAGATGCAACAGATGCAGCCACATTCAATCTATACGAGTTCCACTACAGATGGATTGAGATGCAAAGCTTGCTGTTGCAGTATGTCATATCTGTCACACAGAGATACTTTCCCTACAGGCTGCAAGAGTTAATCTATACTGCCAGTGTTATCACTGAGGCCCGGCTTATTTTTAGCAGCTTTCATTACACTTTTCTATCCTGTAGCCAGATTGGATGGGTTGAGATTTGCCAGGAGAATCACGAGATGTTCTCCCTTCAAACCCCAGTGCAGAGCACTGGCTGACAGCTTGGCAGGAGACATCTAAATTGTCTCATTATGGACCTGGGTTATGACAGCCTGAGCCACCCGGAGAGGAACGGCAGATGAGTTGTGTGAGCCAAGGCACAATTACTTTACCATCTTGAATTGCGGTGTGTGTATCTGTGCGTACATAGTGACTGAGTTCAACTCTATACATGTGTTTGCACCTGTTTAACTCGCCCATCGCTCAAACATCACCCGCAGTTGGCCGTTGTGTAGCACTGTAGTTACGTCAGGTATCACTGTGAGACACTTAAGATGTCGGTGTGCTTTCACTGGAGTTCTTGAAGGGCTGAGCGAGAGTTCAGTGTCTGAAACCCCTATGCCCACACCCACACCTTTCCAGCGTTGGAACAGAGCAGGGGGTTTGCATCTGACAATTTACTTAACCGACAATCACACTTACTTTATGTAGCAATCCGCTGGGTGTGCAGAAATGAGACAGTAGGCAGAATTTTGCAGTCTCTCTCAAGCTCTTTATACCAGTTTTCACCCAGTTATTTCTGACTCTTTCTTTGTATACAATCGAGTGCAACACTGACAGAGATTCTGACTGAAAGTGTGCACTGTTGTCCTGTTTGAACAAGTATTGCATCACAACCCTCTCTATGATGTCAGGCTTTTCAGCCCACCTTCAACTATCTCTACTCAAAACAAGCTAAAACCACCTCTGCCTTC
Organism: Chelmon rostratus; assembly: GCF_017976325.1. Lineage (NCBI taxonomy): Eukaryota > Metazoa > Chordata > Actinopteri > Chaetodontiformes > Chaetodontidae > Chelmon > Chelmon rostratus. The sequence goes on from NC_055666.1 coordinate 18,669,922, forward strand.
AGACGTCATTGGACGAAACACAGTTCAAACTAGTCCCTTTTGAGCATACTGACACTGTATATCGTGAAGACTGCAGCTTCTGCATGTCTGTGTGTTCTGCATCGAACGTGGTTTTTCTACTCAAACACAGATTGTTTTAACATTCAACCCCATGGATTTGAGAGAAATGAACTGACTGCCTCCAGAATGTGTCAACGTCCCTCATTCACTGTGTATCTGGAACAATAACAAAAGGATAATGTGCAGATTAGTGCTCCTAGGGGCAAAGATGGGCTTTAGATGCAGAAATATGCAATGCAGACTTTCCCTGCTGCAAATGAATTAGCCCACTGTTCACCCACAAATATAGTGTGTAATGTGCTTGCGGAAGAAGATTAGTGTGGAAATGAAACCTGAGACGTCTGGCATTTCAGGGATATACATCGAAAACATTCACCAAGCTGTCTAGCTCAGTGGTGCAATTCAGCATTCTTTAGACCTGAAAGGTAAAGACCCTTCTATTTTTCCTCTTTTTCAATGGAAAGTTGTTCTTTTAGAAAAGTCTTCAGTATGCCACAGCTGAAGGTCAACAATTAAGAAAGGCTGCATAGAGACTTTGCTTTCCTCCTAATGGCGTTTTAAATTTTGCTCTTGAAGAAAGCTGCCCTCCATTCAACAAATTGATGTTGGCTATTAGAGAAGCCTGAGTGTTTTGAACGCAGGCCTTAGAGACAGTTTTTAACCATTTGAATCAGACGACATCCTTGGGGGCACAGCTGTGTCTTGTTCCTATAACAGCCTGTGGTATCACCACTCTGCCACAACTAAATACAGTAACTAATGAAAAGAATCTTAAGGAAGCAGGGAACCTTGCATCATATTGGGTTTTGTAAGCTGCTCAACTGCTGTCCTTAAACTGTGTCCTCACCCAGGCCCTCATAAACTGAAGGAAGGTCATTCTCTTGGGAATTCTAAAAATGGTGCCATGGTCTCTGAGGAGAGGAGACAGGAATGTCATGACCCAATGTGAGCAATATCGATCAACCTTTTGACGGGGTATACCCAATGGGGATTTGTAGTTTCTTTTGAGGACAGGGGTTAGTTTGGCCCAGAAGAAGACATAGAAATGCAGAAGGGACCATAGAACATAATATTGATTTTAAAAAAGAGAAAGGTGCACTATTACATGCGGTTACTCGACCTGTGAAATCTGTTGTATAATATCTTCTTTGGCTCCGGCAGAAGCATTCTAAATTTTGAAACAAACAACACTGGTAATGTCATCAGGGTTATCTCAGCTTGGTCCTGAGACTTAATATATTTAACAATAAAGCCTACATTACAAACTACAAACTGAAAGATGCTATTAAGTTTCATTATGGGAAATGAAGGACCCAGTGTCTTTAAAGTTTGACGACTAAGCGTTCTATTGACTAATGCCAGAATGTCTTAGCCGCTATTGTTTCAGTTTTTACATTTATTTCTTTGGAGTCTTTCAACTTTACTGAACTCAACTACTAAATTCCCTTTAATCACATCTCCTTTTCAGTAACATACTGCATTTTTTATGAGAGTAATTAGGTTTATGTACATTTAATAGTTCATTAAAATTAAAAATGCATACAATGGCCCATTGCTGAGCTATTTAACCACTTTGATAGGCTCAAATAAAAAGCCCTGCTCTGCTCTTACTCAAATTCGATTGGACTAAACATCTGGCTGCAGTGCGAAAGATCACCCACGTTTAATATCCCATTACAAGTACAAATATTACTTCAAAACATCTCTGAGAGGAGGTCTTTCAGTTTGCGATAGGTTGAAAGGTCACAGAGACACTTGAGGTGGACCAACTATTTGGGAAAAGAGGGGCTTAAGGGGATCAGGCCACACTTATTGAGAGATGACTGAGAACATCTGGTATCGCTCTCAAACACACATGTACTCACACACAAGCAAAAAAATTCACACACATCCTCTGAGAGACACACTGCTATTAAACTCATCTCTTGTCTTGGATCAAACACTGCGACAGGATGCACCTCTACAAGGTCTGGTGCTATGCGGTGTTTGTAATCTTGAAGGAGAGTGACAAAGACATGAGACATGAGGGTTTGGGTTTCTCGCTTCAGCCAGGGCTAGGCCTATCTGCTGTGCTTTGGTTCCACCGCAGTGACTTGATGAACTATAATGCTGGGTGGGCTCAAAGAAGCCCACACACACACACTTATCTATACACGTCTCTTGTTTCCTCATCCATTTCCACTGTGATCACTCTTTGGATCTTGCTACACATTTTCCATAGGCACTGATGGACTTTGCTCATAATCAAAATGTGATACTCTGGGTGAGAGGAGGCTGTGAAATAGCATTTACTGGAGAGGTCATTTCTAGGGATGTAATTGGTCTCTCCTCTATGTGTGTTCTCCAGGTCCCATGGCCTCCACGGAGCATGGCAGAGAGCTGGAAGAGGCAGCTACGGTGAGAAAAATGGTCCAGCAAAACCCTGCAAGGGGCGGTCAGACCCACAGACCAGCCGGCTGGAAGAGGAGACGCCCACGGCCACGTCTTTCCCACAAGGGGCCCATGCCGTTCTAGAGCAAGGTGAGTTTCTAGCAGTCAGGGGTGAAAAGACGCTCATTAGGTTTTGTTTGGCAAAACGTACCATCAAACCCGTAATAAAACAGTCAGTGTCGCGCAGTAAAGGGCCTTAACTCTCCAAGAATTCTCGTGAAAAATTATGTGCCTGTCTTTGCTGTGTTTACCTATCAGAACAACTTTCGTCCAACTTCCTGTCAAGTCAGTGCTACATGTTTCTCAAGAGAGTATGTGCAAAAGCACTTCCAATATATTCAATCATAAATGCTGACTAGAGAGGAAACATAATTTCATAGCGGAATTTCTAAAAGGAATATGACGTTGAGCAAAATACTTTGTTGGCAGAATTAGTTTGGATGTTTTCGATGACGAATGGGAAACACAAACTCTAACGGGAACACTAAAAAACTCTGTTAATGTCCATCACAGCCAGACTCAATCCAACACAAGGATGTTATTGTTGGCACTGAAAAAAAGTGCATGTCTTAACAGATTACTGGACCTTGGCTTACCAGCTCGCATGCCTTCGTAGTATGACAGAGGCTGTTTTAAGGTTAAATCATTTATTTTCTCACATGGGAGACTTGTACTTAGGAACCCAACCTTTGAGTCAATTCAGCTAGCATACATCTTCTTCTCCACCTGATAAAGTCAATTAAAAACCTTTTTCCAAAGATAATACTTTGTAGAGTTGGGTTACCTAGTGGCACCACCTTTCTCATGAAGGAATTTTTAACTTACTATCAAGTAAAACCAGGCTCTGTGTGAAAACTCTTTCATCCAAAATCAGAAATAATATTTTACTTATCACCTTTTCACTGTTTGGTTTTCGATTCTGAACCAAAATAAACCCTCTGCGCTTCAATAAAAACAGATCAAGCTTCATTGAGAAACTAAAACACTACCACTAGTTAAACAACATGATCAGATTTACAGTGTATACAGATTAAAACTCTCTTTGCGCTTGCTAGTGTTGGCAATGGAATGCAACAGCGGTACAATTATGTCCACCAAAAACACGGGACCCATTCACATGTCTCTCCCAGACGCTTTGAAAGACAGGGTAACTCGACAAGACACAATATCCCAGCGGGAGGTGTCGACCATACAACACTGACCTGCAGAGGGCTGCCATAAATTAAAGCCATAGTGAGAGGAGGCTGCAGCCAGAGGGTGTCAAGGCATGGTTAATCAGTTTTAAGGAAAGGGGATCAAAGCTATAGAGGTTTGGAAGCTCTTTTCTCTAAAGCACCCGGAAAGGTTTTACAATCTATAGCGAATTATTGATCATATATTTTTTAAAGGGTAAGACTTCTTTTGAAGTCACCCGAGCTTTCAATATGGGACTCAGCACAAAGGTGAAAACAATGACTAAAGACCAAGTCAGGGCAATCTACACTTGAAGGACAACATGGGCCCTCGAATGTTCCTCGGTCTGCCAGTAAAATGTGAGAATCCTCTCGGCGAGTTGAGCGGTCAGAGCTTGTGCTCAGTGCCAGAATGCTGGCCACACAATACGGAGAGCTTCAGGAAGTTGTGAAGCTCTGTAAAAGTGAACGGCTCAGTGAGTCACAATGCTGTCTCTGCAAACACCACTTAAACCACAACACGCTGAAGATTTCCTTTTTTTGTTCACTTCCCACTCAGGTTCCTCTCATTCTTGCTAAGTTCATAGTTCATCTCATTCAAGGGTTTCTTCACATACCATGCCAAGTTACCCCAACCTGACCACAGTGGGAATCAGGCTGTGCAGTAGCAGCATTTTATTAATAATGCTACCAATCTTTACTGAGTAAATGATCCAAGGAATTAAAACAGTGAGCTTGCATTTTAGTCCCAGCTTGTTCTTTTTGCCTCAGCATAATGTATTCTGACTGGAGGAGTTAAGCCTCACAAGACCGTTATCTGGCATCAATCCATCCTACAGCCTTCTAGCAGCCTTGAAAGCCTCTGTTCTTCCTCACATGTCCTGCTTTCTTCTTCAGTTGATGATGGGAAAAACACTTCTGGATACAGCTGGAGATTCATTTTGTTTGATCAAAGCTAGAGTTCAATGGAGACATCCAGCTGAGGACTGGTGAGAGTGGCCGGCAGACAGACTGTATGTGGATATGTCATTACGAGCCTAGATTTAATTGCTGCGCTGTTAAAGAGAGATTAAGAACGATGATTGACTTGACAGTGTCCATTCACCAAATCCATGTTATTTAGCGACGTCTCCCCATTTCAGTGTCAGAAGCAGCTAATCTATTATTCCCTAAGACACCTGAGGCAAAGTTTGAGTTTTCATCATTACACATTCCAGATGTGAGAGACTCTGAGAAGAAAGATGGCGACCTGGGTCATCCTCTTTTAGCATCTGAAGAGACTCAGATCCAAATGTGCTATTACAACTCTTGGATCATAGCCATGCCAGTGACAGTCTAAAAGACGACAGGATATTACAGATTTAAAGCCGCAGGCAATTTATGAAACCCCCTTGAGACCCTGAGTGTGAGTAAGCTCAGTGAATGAGTCTTCCAAAGGGTTTTTTCATCAAAACAATGTAAAGCAGGTCTGCAACTCCTCCCATACACTCACTCTGTAACGTAGTCCGACTTCAAGGGGCTGCTGCACTGACATCATCCCGTAGACCCAAAAACACAAAGGATGACAACAAACAACAATACAACTCAATAGAGATTAGATATACCGTACATCAGTTCTCAGGGAATTACATGAACATAGAAATATGCCATCTTGAAACAAGAGCAGGCTCTTATCAGTGAACGTACCTTGTTGTCATGCCACAAAGCTTGCTGCTCATATGAAATCTTGGGAAATTATCACAGAACAGGAGAAGATAAAAGGAGAGGGAAGATAAAAGATTTCCACATTGTTAAGGAGTGCTACAGTGCCCCGAGCGTAGTATAATGCTGGACTTGTGTTCCACAGCGAACTCTTTCCCTGACGCACATTTCTATCAAAGACCATGAAATCTGGTTGGAACATGTCCGCGATAACCTTTTTTTTTTTTAACTGTTTCTTCTAGCTGTTCAAATGCAAGATAACATAGGGTATAACCCAGACAGCTCTAGTAGAAACTGCCAGAGGGGCAGTCTTATTGGAAAGGAAATTGAAAAGTCTGCAGGACTCATGAAATGGTTTTTGGGACCCAAAAAAACAACACACTGATGGCAGTTTTCCTGTTATTTTCCTGTTTTTCAGGCACTGCTTTGAGCGCCCTCCCCCAGGTTCTGATTTCTATGCTCTTCCTTTGCCTTGGGGGGCCTTGCAACGAAGGGCCTACGCTTGCCCAGCCTGAAGAGTGATGTCCATAGCACCTGCTGGTTCTTCAAGCAACTCTGTCCACAAAAAATCAGGACAAGCCGCTCACCCTCAGCTCTAGGAGGAATTGGGGGCAGGGAAGGGGGGTGGGGGGTATGGAGCCCGAGCTATCAGACTCTGTTTCTCTGTCTCTCTTTCTCTTTCTCTCACTCCCTCACTACTTATCTATCTCTGTCTTTTCCCAAGTGTTTTTTTTTTTTTCAATTTTCCTATCATTTGCTTAATAGAGCCCAAACATAGCAATCTCCCTGAGTGTCTCACACACTTTGCATGACATGTGGTGGAGAGGGAGCCCGGTCAAAACAATCTGAGTCTTAAAGCATCTGTCACTTGTCCACGGTGTGGTATTCCCATCTCTCAGATCCAAGGTTACTGCAGCTGCTGATTTCATTGCTGTGTAGCTATTTAACGGCTTTGCTAGCAGGAGAGGGTGTTGATAATGTGGAAGGGCAGTGTCAGCAAATATTAAGTTCACTTATGATACTCTGGAGGTCTGCTGTGAAAAGGAGTTCAATGTTTCATGTTTCAAATAGAAGAGCAACAGCATCACATTTGAATGACATTATAACCATCGCTTAATTATCATTATTAATGGTGCTTTGTACCTCCTAATGACAGTACGTCCACATGCAAAGTAAAGTTGGACTGAAAGAGAGCACATATTGTCAAAACAATCGATTTAAGTGACAGAATAATTCCCTCATTTAGGAGATTCTTTAATCCAAAGCTATTTTCTGAACTCATTAACACCTTGCGGGGGTTTACTGACACGCTCAAGGTTACTGTAACATGTCCCACCTTGGATGAGTCCTTTGACCCCAAATCCCAATCCCAATCCTGTTCCCAATCCCCAGCCTTCTCACCACACTGCTGCCCTGTGCAGCTGCTCTACACGACTGTTAACTGGCAGGGGCAGTCTGCTCCACCGACAGGCTGCCTTGCCTTTTAATGAAGTGCCAAATAATAACCTTCTCCACAATGCTGCCAGGAACGAAGGAATGAAGGGTTAGGGCGAAACACATTACCTCTTGTTTGAAGTCTTGATACACTGACACATTATGCATTTTAAATTTCTGCAAACAGAAATCCCATGTGAGACAATTTTAGCGAGGACAGTTAAATTAGACTGGAAAAAACGAAAAAAACAAACAAAAAAACAGTTTCAAAGTAAATGTAAGGTCAGTTAATATGCCACCATGATCAGCCTACCACTAGTGCTCTGGCTGTTTAAATATTCAGCATAAGGCTGGTTTGACCCTTTGACGGATATCTTTCACTAACAAAATGCTATGCCTTTCCATCATACTGGAATATATTACTGATTCTGTTTATTTCTGTGTTGAAGTAGTTTTATTTCTTTTTTCTCAGGGTGCTGTAATAGAGGCTTGTACTAGAGCAGTCTATTTTGTGCATTTATTTAACAAAACACAAACATTCAGTACATTTTAATCTTATATGATCATATTTTCATATACTGTATCATTACTCTCCGTATATGTATTCACCAATATAACCATGTATCTAGATTCCATCCTTTCTAGTCATGATCCTTTCCCTACATTATGTTGGGTACAGTTGCCTTTCTAGTCTGCCCTTCCACAGCACAGGTGGTCGTGGCTTTGATCATTATGCTCATTAAATCCTAGAGTTAATCTTTCTCAGATGGATCTCCCCAAGGTTGGCCGAGGCCACTTAGTCTGAGCTCATTGTTAAATTGGCTTAGACTGAAACCACACCCTTCCCCCTTTCCAATCCTCAAACCCCTACTGATTCAGTGTGTAACCATGTAACATATTAGGAGTGTAACCTGTAGAGCAGCCAGCTTGCAATCGTTCGTTGTGTATTAGGTGTGCAGCGCAACTTCCTAGATGATTTGTTTCATTCAGATTTTAGGTGAAAATCTAATTTCAATCCACTGCGATTCAATCAGCAAACACTCCTATTTCAAGTCCTTTCTGACCACATAAGCAACTGGCAGGTTAACCTAGATTTCCAACACCTTTTCCCTCTCGCCATGTCTCATGCAAATATTATAATAAAATGCAGAAGCTTCCCAGTCCCAGCATGAGAAGCTTTTATTAAGAGAGCATCTAAAATCACAGTGGTAATCCACCCAGCCAAGATCACCTTGATTAAAAATGTATTAAATCCTAGGGCACTGTGAAGAGTAATAATTTCAGTTCCACCATTATTTTTTCATACCCTCTCAGACAGAGATGTAGATTTCATTAATGCTCCTCGGGAGTGAGACAGCTTTGCTCAGGATGTCTCATGTATTATTGGGGAAGATAGTAGGAAGATATGAGCTGGGGATGGAAGTTCAAAGCCGCAGGAGTTGGGATGCTGGAAGAAGACTGGGTCATGACAAGGGGTTCAAATCAATATTTCCCCATCTCAGAAGTTATTGTTACGGAGCCGAGCAACGTCTGTATCCGCACTGTTCTTCATGAATGTATCCTCACCATCTGCACCAGCCATGCTTCCCTTTCAGAGACCAGAGCAAACCAATGTTTATGTAAAGTACTCTTTTTAATCTTGGTCTGGTTATCAGTTGAATCCAAAAATCAAAAGCCAAATATCCCACTGATCCAAAGCCTCCGGTGTCAACTAGTCCCAACAAATAGACGTGGCTTTGCTCCAAGACTTCTCTGTATGGGTTTGCAAGGCTGCACTTTTGCAATTCCATTATGCTGCTGGAAAAATACACCCTGAAAACAAGACTCTCTTGATATGGAATGGTTTTCCAGTGTATTGTGACAATTTTTTTGTCTGATTCTTCTTGTCTAGCTGGTTGTCCAAAGCTTACTTTTTGAATACAGTGTGAAAAGCTGTATCTTTTGTGGATGTAACAAAATAGAAAAGTAGTCTGCAGCACAATATGTCGTGGACACGTGAAAGCTTTCAGGCGTTCTTTTCTTGTAGATGATAGCCCACAGTCCTCCCCTGCACATCAGGTTAATGGGCCTTGTGGTGTGGAAGGACAAGCACGTCCAGGCTCAAACTGAAATGGTAAACCAATACATTATGCTCGGGGAGCAAAACCATTTTCCTTAATGGTCTTTTCCAGCAAGGCTTACACAAGAGAAACGATTCCTATCCTCTCAATGTTTTCTCTCCAGTTCCTCTTCTCTGTGACCATCACAAGGCCTGAGTAATGTTCCTATGCACTTGTTAGCATGTTTTCCTGGTAGAAAAATGTTTGTTCTCAGAACTTGCCCCTTTGTGTTTAGTTCTTTTTGTCCAAATGCATTTGGCTGGGAGTGTGTAAGGATCGGGGATGAGCAGAGAGACAGATTTGTGTTACTGGTGGAGACAAGAATAAGCTAGCAGCAGGTTTTAAAATATTAGCTTAGCCATTGATCTCTGTTTCCCAATAGCTATAGACACAACCCCCCACCCAAAAAGACTACAAAAAACACAAGGTTTTTATGTTGTTGTATCTTTTATCCAATTGTCATTCTATACTCAGTTATCTACCAGATAAAATTCCTTTAAAATTACACTGAACCAAACATTTCACTCATTGTGGAAATGGAAACAGAGTTGGCACGCAACACATTCCATGATTTTACCTTGTGAATCTCAAAGCCCATCAAACTGTATCATGTTGGCCTTCAGAGTGGGTGTCTGCAAGATCAAGTGGCTGATATTCAATCCAATGCATTCACACATATTCACTGGCTGGGCAATCCAAAGGATAACTAGATTTTATCTCCCATGGGAAATGACTAAGATCTGTCATTATCTTATCCTCAAAATGAGACTTCCTATACCCAGAATAGCACAGGCCCCTCCTGCCTTGATTGCGACACATTCTCCATCTATGTAACCACTGTGTCCAAGATCAGCTACATTCAGAACAATCTGAGGAGAGATGCAGTCTGTAGGTTTACATGCCATTGCAACAGTGTTACTAGGTCTCAAGCAGATACCATTTAAAAGACAATGTATTACTCCTGAACTTATATTCTGTTTATGGTGTGTGCTCATATTACTCACCAGGCCAAATGTACAGTCCCTGTCTCTGTTTTGATGTTGAACTGGGCAAAAATAAATGACATAAATAAATAAATAAAACAAGTGTATCAGAAATGGTTGAAATACTGTGTACATATTTGAACTTTTGGTTTCTAATTTATAAAAGATAAGCTTTAGCTCTTGGAGTACTTATTTTATTTTTTCCTTTCATGCGTAGCTTTGTGTTTTTATTTTCTATTTCTGTAAAGTGTGTAAATATATCTTTATGATAATAAGTAATATTAAAAATCTTATTTTAAGAAAAGAGTGTGTCATGTCTTTTTTGGCAAATGAAAAAGTTTACAATAATTAAAATTAGCCATCTTAGAGGCTGTACTTGCTAAATGCTAATGTTAATGACAGTGTTAACATGTTTACCAGGCCATATTTAAAGCTCACCATCTCAGTTTAGTGTGTTAGAATGCTATTAATCTAATATTATGCTATATTTGCAAATGAGCACTGAAAACAAAGTACATTGAACTGATGATGGTGCTAGATAGAAAATTAAGCAGCCACCAAAGTTACTATAATTCACCCTGAGGAGGACATGAGTGTCATCAAATAATTAAAAAAACATGCAGAGGTAGAGATATTTAACTGGACACATGAAATCTTTGACCTGCAACTGACACTAAATGAAAAGTCAGATAATCACTGAAGTCAGTAGGACTCATGGTCTGGGCGCCATGAAAATCTGTACCAAATTTCATGGAAATCCAGTGAAAACATTTCACTAAGAACCATCAAACCTGCTGATGGTGATGGAGGAAAAGTCAGAGGATCGCAAAAATCAGACGACTTCATCCTCTGGGGAACACAAATATCTGTACAAAATTTCACATCAATCCACCCGACAGCTGAGATATTTCCATATAGACTAAAGTGATGGACCGACCATCAAACAGACATCATCATTCCTAGAGTCACAAAAGGTGTATTATGTATTGAAGCTCCAGCACTCATTATGAAGCAAATGAACAACAGCCAGAAGTTAAATGCACAGTAGAACTGTCATAAAGAGTGAAGTGTAAGGTTGACAGTGAAACTGCACATTTTCTCATTCTCTCTGTTCAGCGCAGGGAGTGACACAGCCAAGTGAAATCAACAAGCCGACTCACAATATTCAATTCAAATGGGATGCTCTAATCAGAAAAAATCAGCCTCCTCTTTACTCAACAGAGGTGCTCAGCTAATGAAGATTTACTTGCATTGCTTTAAATATTTAACTTCAAGTCATTTCACCTTTGTGTAGCAGAACCTGGCCTGAAACTTTACCAAAGATGGACATAAACAGCAACATGTTTACCTGACTGCCATGGCAAAGTCATTCGCTGCAGTATGCACATGCCTATGGAAATGTAAATCATCTCCTCATCCATTAAGGAACACTTCACCAGTGACAGGTAGCCTTTCCAGATCTTATAGTGCACACTAAGCATGCTGCACATTAATGCATCACAGCTGCTGAGCATGCATGGAGACTATAGATATGTCTAGATGGACTGAGATTCAGCATGCATACATGTCATATTTACATACAGTGGAGGCTCCTCCAGTCCTTACTGCTACATAATCAGAAAAGAATTCCGCAGAGGTAAACGCAATGTGTCAACATTTAGATTTCAGATACTTTTCCACTAACTGTTGGAATAAAGACAGAGAAATCTCTAATCCTTTGATTAATTATTTTAGATTAAATAGATACCTGTGTTTACCTTTAGCAATTGTACATATGATGTGAATGCTTAATATTTAAAGAGACATCTTACAAAAGTCACACCAGAAATTTTATATTTGACAACATCACACATGATACTTTCTTATTATGTTGTTTATCTAAAAAGAGAGCCCCTGTGAGGCAATGTGTTGAAATGTACTGGGCCTTGCATGGGAGCCACTCTTCCTCCCAAACCCCCACTGGGACCACTCAGGGAAGTGTCTGGTTAACGCACGGAGCTGACATGTCATGATAGACAAGAGGTGCACCCCTGAGCCACAGCAGCCCCCAAAAGACGCCCAAGGTTATATCATCAAGCCTGGGTCAGCTGTATAATTAGGCTTGGGGTCACCGGGAGGATATGGAGCGTGACAATGAGGCTATAGAGTTACAGTTTGTAGCCGGGCAGTGAGGGCTGCCGGTGGGGCATTACTGCGAAGCCAGACGCCCCTTTAAAGAGTTCAAGGTCCATCTGTGAGAGCGGCTCCAGTCCTGTTCACTGTCACTGCTGGAATGTGTGTCACTGTCTGCCAGCCACCAGTACACTGCTGGAAGAGTGGGGGTGGGTGAAGGAGACGTTGGGTATGTTGGGTATATTGTGATACAAAAATTCAGGATGATGAGTAAGGTATGGAAAATGAGCTTTAGATACAAACATGAGGTTCTTTAAGAAAGAGGAAAAGGTGCTCTGTGCCTTCAGTACTGTCAATGTATATATATTTATATGTATGCGCACCAAAGAAACACATTGTAGGAGTAACATCTGGATTGCTTTTGGCACAGAGTCCCAGGATCAACTTCTGCCACATCATAAAAACCTTAACTGCATTTGGCTCTCTCACAATACCACCAACAAAGCCAACAGAACCGCTGACAAACCCACAATGATGGATATTACCCAGCTCACTGCTGTCGCTCAACCACCTGGCCTCCATGGACTCAAATTATACAGAATGTGCAAACTGTGATTGCAAATTAAGCACACATGTAATGAGCAGGTGTTGCAAAAGTTCTGATTACATTTTTATTATTTTTATTGATGTTATTCTGTAGTTACGTAGCAACAAGTAGATGATTTGATTGGGTGTGTGTATGCAGTGTTTGAGGCAAGACTGTCTGAGTTTATTTCTCTGGCGTCTCACTGCTCTTTCCAAACATTTTATATATTCAGTATTTTGCATAGGGCTGCATCTAATGATTACATTCAATTAATTAATCAATTAATTAATCATTTTGCCAACAGAGCGTCCGCAAATATTAAAAAATACCTACCTCAATACCAGGGTCACATCTTACAATGTATAGTTTTGTCTAGTTAATGATTTAAAAAAAAATCCATATACCATCACATGTGATTCTTGCCATTTGTCCTCAAAAAAATTACTTTACTGCAATTTATGGATTATTAAAATAGTTTTTTATCAATTAGTCAAATAATTGTTTCACTTTTAAATTTATCTCAGATCAACTTTAAAGAACTTCAAAACCAGAGCTGTCTGCTTGTGGTAATAATGACAGACTGCTGCTAGGACATGTCAATTAATGCTGAAGATATCAGATATCATTTACACTGATCCTGTTAACAGTCTCCCAGCTAGCATTAGCAGTTGGTCAGTTTTCGTCTGATATCTAGTTACAACATACAGGGATGAAAAATGGAGTGTACAGTCAACTAACGCTTGATCATTTATTGAGAAAAGAACTTCAGCAACCTCTTAAATATCAGATTGGCAGAGTGGTGTTTCTCTCCCTGACAAACCATTCCTACCCAAGCACGGCTCCAGCCCTTGACTTTATGGTGGGCAGTTGGCCACAGGGAGGCTGTCACAATGTTGCTCTCTCACTCAAACCCAGTGTGAGAAAAGGAGCATGCACAATTCTGCATCTGCTTCTTAAGTGAACGCAAAAACACTCCACAAGGCCTGGAGCCAGGTAAGAGGCAGGAACAACAGTCTGTGTAATGCACCTCAGCTGTGTTAACACCAGCAGCTCTGCAGTAGCAACGGATCACTGGAGTGGTCATAAAAACAAAGCCAGCACAAACACATGACCGGGGGTAGAGAGATGCAAAAGTGGGATGGGGGTGACATTTAAAAAAAGTAACTAGCAGCTGCATGAGTTGCCAAGAGTTTCCTCTCTGCTACCCATGTGCAGGGGGTTTACTGTATATTTTTTTAAACTTCAATAGGTAGACATGACCATGGTGTCCAGTGAATTTGCACCTTTCTCTGAACTCAAGTCCCTTGTCAATGAGCCAAGACTTCCTTGAGGATTATTCTATACACTGTGAAGCTTAGCCACATTAGCTTTAGCTCACAGGCCAGGAACAAAGTGAGTGCACTAGCCCATAGGCTAATACAATCAGGGTCATAACTTTCCCATCATTAGAGCGTTACACATTGATGACGGATGGACTAAACTGTTAACTTCCTTAAACCCTTCCTCAAGTGTCCCCTTTTGAGGCCAAGAGGACACTTCCTTTCCTATTACACAGAGAAATGTTGGCACCTGTATCCCTGCTATTATTTCTCTGTCGTGGTTACACAAGCATGAAGGAGTGTTGTCTATGCAGAGGTATGCGGACACCAGCGAAGTGAAATCTGTACAGTCATATATGAGGTGGTAAACAAGGAGTCCTCTGGGAGTTTATGTGACATTGTAAAGCTGTGCATTGTGTTGTGCTGTCATGTTATAAAGAGCCACCACTTTTTATTGAGCAGTGACTCTACAGAAATGCTGTCTGTTGTTTGGATGCTTGTAATAATAAAATGTCCTCACTTGCTTCAATTTATATTTTTAACAACATGGGATGAAACAGCTTCAAACAAAAATCTAAAACGTCCAGTTGTCCTTGAGGTTTTCTTCGATAGCCCTATCTTTAAACACACCACATGCACATGTATAAGTAGCGTGCTCAAAGCGAGGAAGTGAGTGAGCAGATCATATGGGTGTCACCCAAAACGACATGTTTATCAACTGTGGGCATAGCACAGATTATCTAATAACACATCCTGGGCTTTACAGAGATGGCTGATGAGATCCATTCAAGGTCACGCCAGTAAAGCTCCTCGTCTCCCCTACCCCAAAGCACTTAAAGAAACAATTTGCTGCTGATCTGGGGAACAGTGGAGTGTTATTATCGTGTTAGAGTCAGTTAAGAGGCCGTGTCTCTAAGGGCTGATCCGACCCTGTCAGGAAGGCGTCACTTTGCTCCGCGGGCTGCCATGCAACCACAAAGGCGTTAACGGCCCAAACCTCTTTGCCACATGGACACTCAATGAGACAAACACACACACGCAAAGACAGACAACAACATGAGTCATTTCACTGCCCTCAAGGTATTTCCCTGACCTATCAAGAGGTTCAGAGGAGTCAAGTCTGCTGAGAGACGCTGAATGTTTTTGTCTGACCCTGCTGACACAAGTTTGAAAGCTATTATTCAGTAACCAATATATATATAAATAACACTGTTCCCAAATCAGTGTATATAAATTATTTAGAGTCCAAAATAAGATAATGTGCAGATATGGCAGGCAGTGAATTATTTCCAAACAGCAGGTTGCTGCACCAGCTATGTGTAAGTTAAAATGTAGCTTAGGTTAAACAAAGTGGGGGAGTTACAATATAACCTGGTAATAATGCACCATACAAGTGATTTTTTTTAAAATGTACACCTCCCCCAAACAGTCATCAGTCCTTATTAACTGTTGCAATGGTGGAAGAAAGAGAGAGGCTAAGGAGCCAGAGGACACTGGCTGTACGCTTACTTTTATCTACATTAGATGAGGCCACACTGTGATTTTATGCTGCATTTCCTGGAAATTAATTCTTCTAACAAAAACCTGCAGCTGTTGAGGTGTTGACTTCAGCAGAATACTTTAACCAAGACGAACGTTTTCCAGAGACTTTGGTTTGTGTTTTTATTACCTACTACCATCTTTATGTGTGACACAGGAATTCGTACATTGGTTAAAAAAACACAAAACTACAATGGAAATGATCAATAAATGAACATTGAATTATTGATGATGTGCAAACATTCATTGTAAGCTAGGCACATGTTCTCCATTTTAATAAAACCATCTATTGTACTGTGGGTCTCTTAATTTCCATCTCTAGTTAGTTGTGGCTTTCACTCCCATTTTAGACAAGTGATGCATTAGGCAACACATCAGAGTCTGTGATAATTTGTTTTGATTACAGCCTACGTAACTAAATGATGACTCAGTACAGATGATGCAAATGAGTTCAGTTCACTGTTAACACTCCAACTTACGTTCAGCTGGCGCAACAGGTCTCAGGTCCCCCATAAACAATTCTCAAGTTAATCAAGGTGAAGATGCATTTGACCAATGTTAGACGCTTCAGACTGGTGAAATGTGTGATGCTTTAAAAGCAGAAAAGAAGAAAGTTTCATGATAACATTCACTCTCATTTCCCTGGGATGTAGCAAAACAACTAAAAAAAAACAATGATTCAGAAAAAAGTGATCATGTTGTTACTGGATTTCCGTCTCACTTGAAATAGCAAAGAGGAAAACATAACTGATTGCAGTGGGAGCTGGTACTGAGCCATTCAAACGGAAGACAATGATGTCGTGACACACGCTGACCTATAATTGCCAACAGCAGAGTGCTGAGGGGCAGTGATTGGCTGGTTCTTAGGGCCCTGTGGCCTTAAAGGATGAGAGCCATCATGCAATTGCACAGGATCAGCAAATCACTGTCAGATGCCCACTGGCTAGACCACTCCAAACCAAAGCTATTTTCCCATCAGCATCAGAGGGCTTATGGAAAATAATAAAAGCAAAATGGTTATCATAAAAGAGAAAGAATCCTTCAGGCATGTTTCAACAAAAAGTGCAAAAGTCGAAAGAACTTTTGAGAATGGGATTTTTTTTTTTAATCTTTGCACAATACCGTGCTCTCCAATAATGACAGTCTTGAGTCTTGCATTGAGAAGTAACATACTGCATGAAAAGTAATATGACGTAATAAATGTTGGCTCATGAGTGTCATTCATTCAACAACACAGAAAAAGGCTGTGTTTGTACATGTCTAATAAATACATGAGAGCAGACACAGAGACATCAGTCAGTGAGGAAGCATTTGGGCGATGTCCACGCATTTCTAATCTGCCAACATAGATTAGGTGAACTCCATTTAAACCATAATAGCAGATTTCCTTAAATCACTGCCAAAACTCCACAGTTTAACAAGCTTTTGAAGATGTTCTAGAAAACTGGTCCTATTAGCCCGTCAGGCAGTTGCTGATGTCTTAATGCAGGTCAGCTCCCAGACCTGCAGCTGTACAGAGAAAGACAGACCAGGAGAAGGCGGGGGGTTGGTGGTTGTGGAATAAACCCAGAATCAGCAGCTCTCCCTCTGCCTGCTTTCTTATCTGCTCTCACAGCCAGTTGAGAAGCACACAGACACAGCACTCTCAGACACAGCCAAGCTTTCCTGGCATCTCTCCCCCCACTACGGAGAGATGAGTTTGTCCTCCCATCTATACCTCTGTGTGATGCCCAACACACATCAAGCAGCAGCAGCAGCCACGAGCACATTTAATTGGCCAGCTGTCTGAGTGGTCAGAGCTACTAATTACTTCAGAAGTAGCAGACAGCAGTTTTTCGACAGTTGCACAAGCCATATAGGAGCACACATTAGAACTGTGCACGAGAATGCAAGCATGAGCCATATGCAAATATCAGAGAATTGTCCTTGCCCTTACATTCCCACTGGAGCAAATCTGCACTTTCTCCATCTCTCCTTTAGGGCGTTAATTGATTAAAAATTCAACATATGGTAATACAAAGCTTGTGAGTTAGGCTCTGCTTGCAGGCAATAGACGCAGTTGAGTCCCCACAGTAAATCAAAGTGATGTCTTATCAACTAATTATCTCCACTGAATTGTTTATCAAACACAGACCCTGAGGACTTTTCTCTCCTTCCCGTATAAATCTCTGTGTGAATTGTATGTGCAAGTGTGCACTCGGGTACTTTATGTTTGTGTGTGTTGGTAGGTGACATCTCTGGCTAACATTGCGTGTAAGGCTAGTAAACACAGACATCAGCAATATACAAAACACACTGACCGTGGATGCCACCAGGAGACACAGCGGAGATGAGTCAGGAGGGCTGGAGGGTGGAGAAAATGATCAAGGGCCAGCAGGTTAATGCTGAAAAGAGCAAAGATTGCTTTTACATGAGATGCAATTACAATTTTTGATGGCGGCTCAATGCACTTCCTGTTAGTTGTGCCTGCTAAATGAAGATACTGTATAACATCAATATACACCAATATTGCTGGTGAGAATTTAACCTAACAAATTTTCATGAATTTTTTTTTTATTGTGCAGTGAACTGAATATTTCTTCCACACAGTTAAATGAGTTTTGAGTACTCTAGAAATACTTTAAAAACAACTGTAAGAGTTGTTTTTCAAAATGATCATGGTCTTATCTTAAAAAGCAAATGCTAAAAAGTTAGCTCTTTGACGACAGTACGCTCCTGCTGTTAGTGTCAGTCTTGGCTTTTCAATGACAAAAGAAAATCAAAAAACACACCTAATATAACCTGACAAACTAAGGTCTTGTCGCTCAGAAGTGCTGTCTGGTTACAACAAACCCTCCTTGCCACGATGCTAAAATCGGCCAGTAACAACCCTAACCTGCATGGCTAATATTGTAGTTAGCTAACGGTATTCAAATTTGACCTATTTAGGGCTTTCTACTTACGTAGCTGGCAAATATTCAAATGATGTTGTTCAGTTTTAATTCACAGCAACCAGTTTTTTCTATTGTCTTAAAGGTTTACTTAAAAAAGAAAAAAGGAAGACCCTCACTAGCCAAAGGCACCAAGCTAGCTAGTGGTTAATGTTTCTAATCCATTCGCAGCTAGCTAGTCATTAATTTTTCTAATATATCAATGTTTTACAATAATAGCTTCTCTAAGTGACAGCCACTGCTAATACAGAGACAAATCTGGGTTACTAAAACACTTACTTAGTGGTTTAGTGCCCTGGTATTCCTTACTAGGTTATTCCTTCTTGTCCACACACTCATTCATAAAGTATGCTAGCATTAGCTTCAACCGTTCGCAGGTTAACAAGATGGCGTCCATTTGTTTCAGTTGTCTGAATTTAGAGATGTCTCTGTCCTCCCTAACAGACAGACTTACTAAACTCTGGAACTAAAGGCTGTAATTCAAGAAGGATCTATCATGGATAGCTGATGACCTCTTTTACACAGCAGAGAGATGTGTTAGTGGTGAGCTCTTAAGACTCAGTAGCCTAAGGGAATTTTATGCTAACATAACATAAGCTTATCACAACTTCCCCATATAAAACCTACAAGATTCATGGGGTAAACAGTAAAGTGGAACTTGTATATGAAAGTACTGCAGAGCACAATCTAAAATAAATCTCATTCATTAATGTATTTTCAATTAAATGTGTTGTTTTGTTTTAACCAGCATTATGCAAATATATAATAATTCTTGCATATTCCAGAAGCAAAACAGAAAATGGACATCCATTAAAAGTAGTTTTCTGAATTGGAGAAGAATGTTCACATTCAATACAGTAAGGATGAGGTGGAACATGGAAAAAGGTGGGTTACAAAGACTGTAAAGTGCAGAGAGAGCTGTAGATTAGTGAACTACAGAAGAGTGAAGTGAACTTCAGGTGAAGCCGATGAACTAGATTCTAAAGTAATTCTTAATCACAGCACACCATTGCGCACCAGGCAACACTGACAACTGACTCAGAGCACATACGGATATCACTCATGGCACCTAAACCAATTGCAGTGTGGATAAGAAAACAACTCCTGCATACAAATCCTCTAACTTACAAAATAACATTTAAATTCAAACTGACTAACCCACAGGCTGACTTAAATTTGCTATTGTTTACAGTTAATGACTTGGGTTTAGGAGGTTTAGGCAGATTTACTGTCCCCTTCATGATTGGCTGTACAGAGCACTGATATCCAGCCACGTTGTGTTCCTGCTTTTCCTGGAGAATATCTGTCTGCAACAGGTAAACATTACAGACCACACAGATCAACCCACCACCAGCCAATCACACCTCAGAAAAACACAGGGGGAAAGGCGCAGTGGTATCCAGAGTACACTGTAGTGCACTGATAAGGACGACACTGGATTAGGGATGACTTGACATGAGTCAGATCTCAAAAGGTCGGACATGTGGGCGTCAACACACATTAGCTGGCACGCAAACCACAAAATATGTACACAAGAATATTTCAGGACGCTGCTTACGAATGATCCACCCCGATGCTGCACGTCAAAATGAGGTAATTTCACAACACTCATTCAGTATTATTTTAATTTAAACACAGAGGAGTTACATGCAATGAGCTCAGGGGGTGTGATGAAAAAGAATCTAAACCAGACTTGCCTAGCAGAGTTGGCCTACGCTGGGCTGTCCCTTCAACAGCTACTCCACTCATGTAAACATGACCTCTGTTAGACTAACAACAGCCTGAAAAAAATTTTAAGTAATCTCATTCCAGGGGGACTTGCTATAAAACCAGACCAGGCACTTTGAAAATCCCCAAGTATGTGTGCGCCAAACACAAGGCTTAGCAGAGATAGAAAGAAGAGGGAAGAAATTCAGTGGCACATTCTTAACTTAAAGATAAATCATTGGTGCGTGTGGCTCGGCGGGTTGGAGGTGAACACCATGTGTTCCTGTCATCACGGGTTCAAAACCAGCTCATGACCTCTGCTAGACATCATCTGTTTCCTACCCGAATTTCCTGCCATGTTCCACTGAGTACTATCTAGTGGAGCAGAGGCTTCCTGAGCGGATAATACTGATGTTTGGGCTCCCTTCAAATTATTCCTTCTGGTGTCTGCATACCTTAAAGAGAACAGATCTGCCATCGTTCATTTTTGTGCCGCATGAAAAACCACAGTGACACGACACTGACAAAATACCTCAAGAACAGTAATTCATCACAGAAAAAAAAGAAGCTTAATTTAAGTTTTTGTCAATGTGTTTAATCTCGTTCAACTGTGAATGAGCTGACTGTCTTCATATCGGTGTGTGTATTATGCGTTGCACTGCACTTCTCCCACTGTCAGTCACTTGAAGTAATGGAAGTTGCCTCCAGGAAATAATCCCTCAAAAACATGTCAGCTTACAAACTTTATTGTCACATTTATGTCTTCTTATTCAGGGGATTATTGTTCTATGGCGGGGCAGTTCATTTCAAGCAAGGCTGCCACAGCAAAGCTTTGTGAAGTATTTTGTTCTTGTGTTGCACAGGCGTCATGGGGAGGTGGCTGAGATGACTGGGTGAGGAAAGCAGAGGACTTTGACACCTGACACCAGCGTGCACATCCCTACTTTTAGGAACAAAGGCACTTTGGCTCAGTTTAGGTTCAGGAAACATCACAATTTTGGTAAATGCTAAAGTAAAAGTCAACTTTTTAATTCTTCAAGTTGAACATTTTTTAATATTCAACCTATACCAATATCTTTCTTTTGTGCTTTGAGTGCCAGAACATTACCATAAAAAACATTAGTCATCATCATCTTTTGTTACTTCAAGCAGATATTGTGTTGAGTTCTGGGTAAATTAAAGAGAAAGTTGTCTCTGACTGATTAAGAGTGTACAACCATGCTAGTAGCTTTGTGGGGTTGCACTTCATACTTTTGAGCTAAGTGCTAACAGCATGTTAACAAGCTCACGATGGCAATGCTAACATGCTGATGTCAAGCAGGTCTAGCATTGAACATGTTCACCTTCTTTGTTTAGCATGTTAGCATGCTGACATTTGCTAATCAGTACTGAACACAAAGTGCAGCTGATGGTGATGAAAATTAAAATCATTAGTTTTTCAGGTATTTAGTCATAAATCAAAACGTTGGAGAGACTGAATCACAGTGATTACAATAAATCCTGAGGGGGACGTGAATGTCTGGGCTAACTTTAACAGCAATCCACTCAAAGTTGTGGACAGACCCACTGACTGACATTCCTATCCATACATTTTAGGGTTATGCTGTTAAAAACATGGCTAAAAACGTAATTCCGGTGCTATTATCTCTATTTCCTATCTTTAAAAATGTATATGCTGCTTAGTTTTTAAAGGTTATTTCTAGAAGACATGGCTGTGCTCAAAGGTGCTCAGCAGGGCACGTGTCTGCTGGGTCAGAGCTTTGAATGCAGGCCGAGGTTCAGAGGACAATCTTTCTCAGCTGCTGTTGATAGCTGTGTCACATTATTTTCAGACACAGCTGCAGTAACATCTCCGGTCCAAACCACGGCACAGGACTGCTCACATCGCTTGTTTGCTGTGTCTGATTCAGTGAAAGCAGGTTCGTGGTTGCAGCTCACTTAAAACTCACGCTGTAATGACCTCAGCCACTGGCAGCCCTCCACAGACCTTTCACCGGGTGCCAACAGCACAACTCAAAAGGCAACAAAAGGGACAGCCGAACAAACCTCTGGCTCACTGACGCAGCATCTCCTGAAAAACAGTACAGCTCTGTGCTCAACCTGGATATCTGTAATGTTATTATCCCCTTAGATATGCTTCATTTACAGTCCAGACAGTATACAAAAGCACAAGCCAACCACAAACCAAGGCTTAGAGAACTCAACTCCTGGCTGTGGTTTTAGCCAGCTTGTGTTTGTTTTTCAGCCTATTAATGGTCACTTATAACTTGTTTGAATGTTTTTTATATCAACTGACATTTGAAATTATGTTTGGGGTTAGAAAAATACATCATGTACTTATCAGGGACTCATTAGCATAAAAAATATCTATTCATGGTTCAATTTGAATTTTACCTCAACTCTGCCCGGCAAAAATGAACAACTTCAATTGTGCCTGAAAGGTCAACGCTCTTGCAAGAATTTAAAGCACATTTCATATAAACAAAGTAAGGTTCTTCAGTATTACTCTACATTGTGAAGCCCTGCTCCTAAATTGCACTACTTACATAGTTAATGGTGTTTGTCCATAAATCATATTGTCTTAAAATTGTTTTAAACCCCTTTTAAAATGAGGCCACTGCATGCATCTCCATCACCCTGAGGTCATTTCATTTTCAGCGCGAGCAAACTGTTCCTTTTGCGATGAATGTTTACGGACTCTTGTCAGCATCGAGCGATTTGCTCTGCGGTGTAATGCAAAGGCACGAGGTGGGAATGTAAAACATCTTAAAGAGTGCGGATGGCTGCTGGATGTCATGTATCAACAGATCCCTGAAATGTGTTTGGACACGACTACAAGATGAGGGAAAGACTGAACCCTGAATGTTAAATGAATTTGGAAATGAGAAATGTCTGTGGGGTCTTAATGCCAGGTAATTGGATGAAAACATGACACAAGGAATTTCATATAAAGCCACATAAATCTGCTTGCTTTTAGAGTACCACTTTCTAATAAGTCGCTCTTTATAAAAGGTTTATAAGTTGTAACTAATGGCTTTGTTAGTAAATATTTCCCACCTCTAAATAATCCATCGAGTCTGCAGTTTTAGGTCTTAGGAAGGCATAAATAAAGTGTAATAACATCAATTCTGCATTTTCTGTGAATAAGTAATAACGAGTTGTTTCCCACTCTCTAACAAGTTAATGGAAAAACTTAGTAAGTTATGTGCTGTTATCCCTGTTAATAAACCATTAATAAACTATAATCCAAGTAACAGTTATTAAGATGTACTGAAGCACTTTTCCAGTGTCAAACTGTCCATTGGACAGGTGTCTGCATCATGTATGAAGCTAAAAAGATCAACCAAGTGTGATGCTGGAGGAGGATAAACACCAGCAACAACCTGGCAACCCAAAAGTTGTTCTAAAGTTGATTTATAAAGCAATAGTAAATGAATTAGTAACCATTAATTAAGTTTTAACTTATGAAGTCTTTATTATGGGTTCCTTATTATAAAGCGCTGATTTTAATTAAAGGGATTAAAGGAATAGTTTGACACTTTGGGAAATACCACACCCATTTAACCTGCAGCCGGTTAGCTTAGCTTAACATGAAGCCTGGAAGCAGGGGGAAACCTCTTTGCAACTAGCACATTATATCCCATTTATTTATGTACACGAACCAAAACCGAAAAAACAATTCATTCTCTGTGCTAACCAGCTGCCGTACAAACATGAGAATGGTATCGATCCACATATCTAACCTTTGGCAAGAAAGCAAATAAGCATATTTCACCACTTTTCCTTTAACATCACATTATGCACAGTTCCTACCTCCTGCCATCAGATTTCACACATGTTGTGCAATACTGTGCACAGGACATACTGCATTTTATATAAATATGAAATCTGATGTCCTCATCATCACACGTAGCTCTCTCGGTCCACTAACCAGAAATATAGCCATACACACAGGCTGGGTCTCTTCTTATATAGTATAATAAACTGCAGCCTCTTATATTCCCTAAAGACCTTCCCTTGAATCGGGAGGCAGATGTTTATGCAGTTACCATGGCAAGGGGTGTCCTTTAGTGAGGGAGCAGCAGAGGTGTCGCACGATCCACATCACCCTTTCAGAGAGTCATTAGACAGCGCCGGTTGTGTCAACCATCCCCTCAACAGGGCGGGCGCGTTCATTTCGGAATGAGGACACGGACGGCAAAACATAGGCAGATTTATTTTTACATAAAGTGCCATTTCACCCCCCAAAAACGAGGGAGTTACTGATAGCTCCTGCACATGATGAAAAGTAAATATTCCCACACATGAGAACTGCATCCCACTGAAACAAATACAGTTGAACTCCAGTATTTTAAGTTCTGTGTATTATTGCTTACATGTTAAGGTTTCCTTCTCTGCAAGGTATTGTATATCCGAAAACATGATATCCACCAAGATGTATTTTCTCATGGAAATAAGCATAAACATAAACTTGCACTAAAAGAAGGTTTGAATTTCCTTCGTTTCTAAAGTTAGCAGTGCCTGGAATACATCCATAAAAATTCACAAGGACTCTGTGTGGCCATATTTAATGAGGCTATGGGTCTAATTATCAATTAAGTAGGTTATTACTCTCTCTTAACTCAGTCAGGCAGCACATATGTGCTGTTGTGTATGCAGGACACTTTGATTAGTGCTAATAAAAGACTGTTTTTAGTTGTACCATTCGCAAGCAATTTCCTATAAAAGTTGCAATGCATCCAGGTTTATTGTTCATTTCATGGTACAACAACATATTTTTAGATACTCACATGGGAATAATTAAAAGCATATATAATGTACACTATAATGTTAACATCACGCTCAAGGCTATTGTCAAAAGTAGAAGAAAATATGCACCTTTGACATGTTGTACTTAGAGTTGGCCAACAAAATCAGGGGTTTCAACGCTCTGAAGTCTTTGAGGCGTAGATCTGGTGCTCTGTCTGGCCCCTTCTCCAAACATTTGTCTTCATCTTCAGGATGGCTGCTGGCTCCAGCCATGCCGCCTGCTCCTCACTGCTTGTTTGATGATTAAATACATTTTTAGCCATGTTGTAAACTTCCTGTGTGGTTGCACCGTCAGGTCTGTGTTCCACACCGCCGCTCCCCAAAGGCCTTGCATGAACACCATTATTATCCCTGCAAATTAGCCCAGTTAACCCACCCCTGCTCCAGCTCACTCTTTGTTAACCCCTCATTTTTCACCGTGTCTGGACCACGGACCAAAGGGTTGTGGAAGCTGGTTCCCCCTCCCCGCCGTCCCCGTCCACCCCTGTCCCGGCAGATCCTAACCTCTGTGAATATTAAGCAGCACAGACTGCAGGAATGCCTCGGCTAAATTGGCAACAGATGTCGTTGAAGGGATTTGGTTGTGAGGTGTTTTGTCTGCAAACGGAGCTGTAAAACATCGCAGGCCTTACATGTCCTCTGGTGAGCCTCTACGGTGAAATGGCACAGGGGCAATATAGCCGTGTAGTAGCTCCACTGAGGCTCACTGGTGGTTGAACACTCAACCATCCATTTAATGGACAGTTATGAAGAAAGGTTTCAGGAGACAAGCTGAACAAAGAGCCTGAACTTCAGAGTTGGAGGACAACAAAGATTAAAAGTGTTTGAGCTTTCCTACCAATTGTTAACCACGCAGTAGAAAAATCAAAGATTTAATTGGTGGAGAACCTTCTTAACACCACAACACGACCTCATTTTGGTCCATATGTTGTTGTCCTCTACATGACACTGAACGGTTTTTGTCAAACAAGGCACAGATTCCAGTTCAAGACGCGGAAATCATGTCAGCTTACAGGCAGATTACATTTTAATGTATGTTAAAATATCATTTTAAAAACTAACATGTGAACCGAGAATGGAAAATGTTGCTTACCTGCCGGTCGTGTCAGTTTGAGAGGAAGCAGGCCTGAGATGTCTGGGTGTCTGGGAAAAAGATGAATGACTGCTGCACAAAGAAAATGATTTCGTAGTTTGTTCCAAATTCTAAACCAGCCGTTGCTCCAGGCTACTATTGCCGACATAAACTGTGACACATGTGATTTCTTACTCCCAGCCCAAATTATGATAGTTTGGACTACTGGTGCTCTGGTTCCAAGTGCTCAGAGGCACAGGAAGAGGAATTGGTTATGGACTCAAATAAGTCAATGAATGGTAAAAGGAATAAATTAGACTTACAATTACACACGCAAAACTCAGCATGCAGTAAAACTAAATGCAATACATGACCTTCTTAGCGTCCCATAGAGCTCTCAGCTCTATGGGAAATTTAAAGATATAATGCAATTAATATGGTACGATTTGCTAACTAATAATATAAAAGTTGTTTATTGTTCCTCGCCGGATAATCCGACTTTGAAGCTGATGTTACTCGGACAGTTTCTCGTCGTTGATGGCCTGTTTATTCGCTGCTGGTCAGATGTATAATTCAGAGAACTCATACCAGTGAAATTAGCTCCTGTAGGTTTCCTTCAGTGTGGTTTCTGTGGTTGCCATGGCAGCGGCAGCAGCCAAACTGAAAAAGTTGAACTATCATCAACACAGTAATGCATGTCGACAAGCGCAGCAGCCGCCACCCTCTGCTTGGCGTCGTGTTTACATTGAAAATAATAGAGACAGCAGCAGCAACCGCTCGCCATCTGAAAACACCTCTAACTGATAATATGTCAGTGCTGTGTTCAAGCCAAAAAGAAATCCTTAAAAAAATGCATTTTGTATATTGCAGTACATTATATAAAATTTAAGGCCCTTCTGGTGGTCTGCAAATGCACTTATGTGTTCTTCACTCTCTTAGAGAGCTCACTGCACACAATATAACTCAATGAAATTCATTCTGATAGTATATTCATATGCACTCACAATATATCACAGAAGGCCATCTATCAAAGCAGAAGTGCTACAGTAGGTGGGAGGATCTCTTGCAGCAACTATGTGATTTTTTTCCTAACTGATAAGAAGCCATTACAACCAAGACATAAGTTCCTATGTGTGAGATAAGTGCAGGGAGCAGCCCATTTACTGACAAGGTGAAGCTTAACATGAGAACTAGATTCAAGGGTGGCCAAGATCCACGCAGGCCATCTGCCAAGAATCCAATACAGCAAATGGTCGGATCTGTGTAAGCCCTAAGCTGACAATAAAGTCACTATGCTTAAAAAGTTGCTAGCATCCTTTAATGGGTATGAAAGCCACTGCAGCAGAACACAAATCCTGGCTGCTTTCTCTCGTGTTCCCTGCAGCCCAGACTTTTATCTGCTTCCATCCAGCGCGCCCGGTGAAGTTGATTAATTGAACACTTCGGGACAAAAGGGAAACTTTTATCAACTTTGGCTGTGACGAACCCACTGTGTGGAGTTTGGGGAAATTAAGAAAAGCTGTTTTCTTTGCTTCATCTCCTCAGCACAAGACAAGGTGGTGGAGTGTTTGCCAAGAAATAAAGGTATCAAACATTCACACATGTGGCAGATCAAGATGAAGGGTCTCGTCTTGGGGGGCGTTTGCCACCTGCTTTGGGAAGGCGTGAGGGGGGGTGTGGGGTAAATGTGGGGTCACCGCTGTCAGCAGTCACTCTGTTATACAGGCCGAGTGGGACTGCAGACATGAGGAGGGCAGAAACCGCAGCGATGACATGATGAGGGACCCAGGGTTACACTGTCACACCACCACCATCTTCATTCAGCACAGCATGGCGTATAAACTCTGTGTGAAGAGCTGTGGGTGTGTGTGTGTGTGTGTGTGTGTGTGTGTGTGTGTGGAGTTTGTGTGTAAACACTCTTTTAAGGATTTTCTCTCAGGACTCTGGCTCTGTCTTGTGTGATGCTCCCACAGTGGAAGCTTGTCCACAACCCCTATAAAAAGAGAGGGATGCCCACTTCCTGCTACCCTCAGGCATGCCAGTCCTGCCTCAAGGGAGAGGGGCCCCATAATTTATTATTTGTTCGCCTCTTGTTAAGGAAATACTTTCTCAATAGCTCTCTCTCCTTTGTATATTTTCACTGTTCTTATTTTCTTCCTTGATTCAACCCCGTCCTCTCTTATTTATTTGCTTTCTAAACACCAGCTTGGTTCATGACTGCCATGAAGAGACTTTAAAAAATGACTTTTGTCTTCGCTGAGGACAGTGTTTATTTGTCCGGGTGAACCTGAGGGGAAAGAATTTGGGGATACCTGGGCACAGGCGACAGCTGAGCTGAGTCATACAGGCTGACCTCGATCACCATTACCTCAGGCCTTAATCAGATTGCTCTGCTGCAGATTGAAGATATGTGGACTGACACAACGAGCTCAGATATCATAATTTATCAGCCCGGCCCTGCCACTCTTAATGTAGCGACATTCCTGCACTATGTGAAGCTAATGGGATGTTATGTCCACGGCATATGTTGTGTGAAATGGTCCCTTTCAGCACGAGCAAACCATCATGAAACATTCAATCCCACCCGGAGGAGACCACACTCTCATTTATTCCCAGCAGTCACTTCTTTGTTTGTTGGTGTTGGTCAGGTTTGCTGCTTTCTCGACACCCGCCCCTCCCCCTCCCCCAGTCCACAGAAACCATCAAGGCAAGAAGAAAAAAAAAAGGAGGGGGGATGAAAAGGCCAAGGCACTGGCTGACCACTGATCCATGACTCAGCTTTGAAAATCTCTGCCTTCAAATCAAATTGTCCGGCTTCAAGGAGCACAAGTGCCACAGTCCTGCCCCGGGCCACTCAATGTCACCGACCAGCTTTGAGGGGTTAACTCGCATTTTTCTCAGTTGTCAAGGACGTGTGATGGGGGCAAAGGAAAACAGAGGAGGACAGAGGTCACCACACTCACAAATATCACAAGTCTTTGAAATACTTAATTGGGTTACAAAAGAAGCTGCAAGTGCTGGAATTACCAGATTTCCAAATCCGAACGCACGTCATTTAACATTTAAATTTTTGCTTTTGTAGAAACTCATCAAGATCTCAACACGTTCTTGATTGGTTTGTTGATTTGCCCCATAGGATGACGGCCTGTGTCAATACTTATGCTGTTAGTGTTAGGGTTTGTATAAAAACGTATAAAAGAGTCCTGTGGTCTGCTTTTCGGTACAGAACTATTTACTGTCATTAGGAGAATCAATGTTATTGTTTGGTTTCCAGTGCAAAATTGATGATGTCTATTTTTAGCCATGGCTGCCCATCACTTTGGTCCAGACAGAAATATTTCAACAACTATTGGATGGATTGTCCTGAAACTTGGCACAAACATTAATGTTCCATTCAGAATGAACAAAAATAACTTAAATGATCCCTTTACTTTTGATGTAGTGCCTACTTTGGTTAATGATTAGACATCTGCAAACTGATGACATTCATCAGCCTTAGCTGTACTTTGTGTTTAATGTTAGCAAGCTGACACGCTAAACTAAGACGGTGAACATGGCAAACACCACACCTGAGGCGTGAACTGCTAAGCGAGATAAATGGGTTAGCAACAAGTCTGAAGCCAGAGTTATGACATCATCATGGTAACTTACGCTGCACACCTAATCTGCTCCGCAGGACGTTATGTACAGAGGTTTGGATTTAAATCAGCTATAAAAACCCAATCATCCTAATCATTTTCTCTATCAGCGATATAGATTTTCTAAATGCAATTCTTGAGTAAAATGTTTAAATATGCTGCATCAAATAGAGTTTAAGAGCTCAAGTTGTGACATTAGAAACAGTGAACTGAGAGAAAAATAAATAATTTCAACTTATTGAATTTACACAATAAGCTGTTTTCTGCCTTATTTGCAGAAACTGTGTTGCTTTTTACTGTAATCATCCAATCAAACTTGGGTTCACAAAGAAAGCTGACCATTATCTCTGACTGGGGTACTTGGTTTTGTTGAGCCAGGTAATGTGAGGAAAGCCTGGCTGTGTCGAACTTAGTTTGTAGTATGACTCCCTGCAAATTTTTTAAGAATTTTTTATTGTTTTGGCTGTTGATCACACTTTGTTCTTGTTTGACGTTTGTTGACTTTACCCATAATAATACACAATATTATACAAATTTTTTTTTCTCATCCTGCACCCCTTTCCAGGTATTATTAGGGTTTTTTTTATACAGGAGTTGATGCTTGGACCAATCATATATTCTCTTGAACAGCTGTCTGAATACAGCAAGAAATCACTCTTCCTGTACAGGAGCACACCTACAATAGCAGGATAGATGATGAATTTCCTGAAAAGTCTAAATTTTACTATTCTGGGCCAGTCTATTTCATGTATTTCCTTAATTTCCACATAGTCAACCACCTTCCCCCAAGAGGCAAAGCAAAGAAGATAAAAGTGGGGAAGCAGAGCTCTTAGAGGAAGACAATTTTCTCAGACATTTTCATATTTACCACAAGGCAAAACGCAGTCCCATGAGATCAGGAACATTTGGTGGCTCGTCGGTGTTTCATTTGAGAGATATAGAAGGAAAGCAACGCCTTCCAGCTCCTCTCATCTGAGGTCTTGATTGAGCTCTGCGGTTCTGAGAAAACAGACGCAGCGGCTTCCTCCTGAGCCGGCCATGTTTCATGTCAGGACAATTAAACAAGTCACTGCGGCCACCCGGCCCCGGCCCCTTCTCCAGACACTGAACTCAATTATCACAGAGGCTAACTCCTCATCACCGCAAGTGCACCAAGTGTGGCTAATCTTATCTGATCCGTTATTAGCTGCATTTTTCATCTTTATGGCAGAGCTAACAAGCCTTTGAGATCGTTAATAGCTGGGAATGTTCAAATCTCACGTTAAGCATGAAGATGAATGAAAGCAGGTTCACAGAACATAAATCACTCTGCATAGTTTTATAGCGCGGGGAAAGTCTTAAGCCCAAGGATTCACAAGCAGTTCTCATGAAACAGATTTTCGCAGAAGAAATCACACAGTACGAGGTGATCTCTGAAGCAACTACTTTTATTCAATTTAAATCTAAAGCACATTCAGACGCTTGTGCAGAAGCGGGAACCAAAAATGATTTATCACAGAGAGCTTGAATGTCATGTAGAAAATACGGAAAAGATTACAGAGGAATGTATTACCCAATGCTAATTTCTGAAACGACAGCAAATTGGGACATTGCTCTTCAAAGGAGAAATAATGAATCACACAGACTTCTCTTGTGGAAAGATCCAGGTGCTCGCTTTGTAGGAGCTGCAGGAAACTTCATGAACCATTTGAAAAGCAAACAGCGCGCTGCACAGTTGACTGTCAGCGTCATACGCAAAACCGTCAAGAAAGCATGACTGTAAAAGCAACGTGAAGGTGAGATGCTCTCAGTTACTGAGGGGAGAGCTGTCAATATGTTTGCTAACAGCGAAGAGGTCAAGGGTTAAGAGCTGGTAATCAGACAAAGTTTGAGTGATGGATGAGGTGCAATGAATCCACGGGGCCACACAGTTTAGCTCGTGTGCGTCTGTATCTGTGTTTCTGTGTTTGTGTGGGACTTGTTCAACAAAGAGGGGACAAAACATTTATGAATCATCTCAGTGAGCTGGTTTAAGATAAAACCCACTTAAGGAAATATCCCTGCCAGACACTGAATGGATACACACTCATCGCACGGCCCCCATCCTCCCACCCGTTTTAGACAGCTCCATCTTTCTTGGAGTCTCGGGGTCATCTGCCAGCGACCTGTTATCAATGGCCCGGCTTAGGCCTCCAGACGGCATTAATCTGTCATGATAAGTTTACATCTGCTTAAATTGCTGCAGTGGTACCTTAAGCTTCATCCTAGTGCAGATCTGGGCGTGTTTTTCACGTTTCTCTTAAGTCTATTTTCTAATCCATGTGCGGGGGAGCATCCAGCCACACTCCAGCCAACCAGTCTGACTCTCAGGCCTCAAGACACAGGTTGCCCAGCCTCTCCTCCTCTTCCTCCACCAGACTCCTGAGGAGCACATGAACACACAAAGCACAGGTGACCGACTGGGAGAACTCAAAGGTAAAGCTGCTCATCAGAAGGTGTTGTGGTTCAATTTGAAAGACAGAACTTTGCATTTTAATTCTGGTTCAAAGTTTATTCTCGCTCTTGGAAACAGCAGTTGACAATCTCACCCTGAAGTCCATTTAAAGACTGCAGATAATTCTCAAAATTGATCAAGTTTAGTTAAGTTTGGTAGATAAAACTTTGGGAAAATTGTGAAAAATGGTTGCAAGAATTCCCTAAAAATAATGTCTTCAGATAGCTTCTATTGCCCAACCAGCAGTCAAAATCACAAAGATTACTAGATCCAGCTGTTAGTTCACAAGTTCACAGCATTATAAATATGTTCATGAGGATATATTAATTGCATGCATGTTTAAACCTGTCATGACTGTTTTTTTTGGCCACTTGGGGGCAGCAGACACAAGCTGCAAACACAACAAACATTGTCATATCACCTTATAAATCATACTGATGTGACCAACTGGTTAGCAAACAGCTGCCTCGGCAGCAGACACGGAGCAACAGTGTTATTCATATGAAATCAGGTTTGTGCCCACTTGATAACTCTGTTTTTGGTCTCTACCAGCTCCTGAGGGAAGTACCTGTGTCTATCAGCTAGTCGCTAACTGTGTCTGTCTGTTGTTTGGTGCTCAGCAGGTAGCGCGCTGTGGATCTTTAAAGCTATTTCACTGAAAACATCTGGAAATGCTGGGGATGACAGTGGTAAGAATTAGCTAAAACAAAACAAAGTTCCAGCTGGAAACCTAAAACAATGAGCTGAAGGACCCCGTTAAGCTCAGCAGAGAGTCATTTGATTAATTTAAAAGCATTGATTACGGCAGCAAGATCATCCACTGCAAAATGTGCACTTAACTAAAAAGGATCATGTCCTTAGTTGAGCGACTTGTTGCTGTGTCGTGCTGCAGCGTGAGCACAGCACATTGAACAGCAGAATGAATTACAGTGTAATATGGTTCGCATTAGCAGTGAGCAAAGGCAGTGAGCATCTGCCTAAACTGCTCTGAGATGCTTTCACAGGCGATAAGCCACCCGGTAATGGCAGCCTGGGGTCATTAGGGTCTGTTGTGCAGACAGTTTGCCACGGCATGGAGAGAATAAACAACCACCATTTTCATTTCTTATTCATGGTTTTAATCACGGATGACAAAACACTCAGTAAATAAAAAAAGAGAGGAAAAAAAAGTTGGCATCGACTGTGTGCCTTTCCTGTGCCTCAAATGTCTTTGGGACAGTCTGTTGGGTAAGGAGAGGGAATTAAAACTGTGGCGAATTTTGGAAATGTGTGTAAGGGGAGGGCTGACATTAACAGGCTGGCTTGGAGAAGAGCTGGCAGTGGCCCAGTACACAGTGCTGACAGTGTGAGGTCCTCTTTGCCCATTCTAATGAGGCATTGTGAGGGTCTGGGCTCAGGTCTGCAGCAGGGCCCCCTGGGGGTCAAATGCAGTCGAATTGGCCATGGAGAGACCAAGAGGAAGTCTGTGGCAGCAGGATGAGATGGGCCGAAGTGCGTCACTCCACATACCAGGATGGCAGATGGTTAAACAACCTCAGTGGAAGGAGGGAGTGACATGAAACGTCTTCAAGGTTGCATACAGGAAGTTGTAGCGTATTCAGGAGCTGTTTCCTGTGACCCCAGTTGGCCCGTGATGTCAGCTCTTTGTTCGCAGAAATATCTTAATATGGACAATGCGGATGCCCGGGTGACATTGTTTAAGATGCTTGGAGAATATCTGACTTCACGTGATCTTGAGGAAATGCTCCTTATACTATTCATGGTGATGCTTGTGCCGAAATGGTGACAATGGACACGTCATTTGCACATTTCCACATGTGTTTTCTTGTATGCTTTGCGATATACATACTCAGAGAGCATGTAAAGAATGTCATAAGTAAACAGAGCTCTGAGTTAATTTGAAATCGAATGAAATCATCCCTGGATGGTTGTGTGCTTCGCCCCGAACGCTTCATTCTCCTCGACAGGTTTAAATAATGTGTGGCACTTGGCTGAGCGCCACGGGGGACGTCTGTTTTCATTTGACCCCCCGCCGCAGAGATGGGAATCTACAAGACATGTCGGGGAAGGCTGAGGGGCTGCAGATTTTAATTGCAATCAGAAAAACCAGCAGTTGACTTTATGACTTGAACACCTTTAACAGGAGAAGACAAACTAATCAGTGAAACGGCCCGGTGCAGTGTTTTTGTTGGAGTGAAAACCTCCAGCAGACATAGCTGTCCATCTCTGCCCCAGAGTGCTGGTTCATGTCATGCTATTGACTGACAGTCTTGCTAACAGTTGGACCACTCTGTCCCAAAGACTTCTTATCTTCTCTGGTATAACTGCACTGTGATGTTTATGACATAAAGTGTGTATTAAAAATTTAGGGGTCTCATTGTAGAATAACAACCTGCAGGTCTATTTAAGAGGGGGATGAGAGCTGTGCAGGTATGAATGACCACTGTGAGTGCTGTTTTTATGGCAGCTTGTCATTACAATATGGGTCAGCACTGGTACATTATGGTCTGTTATAGCACATTAGGTCTTTAAGTTAAACAGTAATTATTGCTATAAAGTTAGTCCCAGGTGGAAGTATCAATTATATCAACAAGCCATTAAAACACATTATCTGAAAGACACTGTTGCATACAGAGCTTCTTCAGGTTGTAACCTGCTACCTATTCACATCAAATCGATTACTGATAGAAAGAGAATTAAATTGCAAGTGCAAGATATTCTAGGTAATATGGTCTAATGTAGTAATCTAATTTTGTGATGTTTGGCCCTGTCTTGTATCCATATACAGTACAATTAGGGGATGGACCTTCCATGTCTGAAAAGTGAAGCCGGTTGAGAACTGTCTTAAAGCTGCATTGTTCTTCATGGCCCATAGGGGGCGACTCCACTGGCTGTGAAAAGAAGTCTGATTGTATGGAAGCTCATAAGAACATTACCTTCTTCTCACTTGGCTTATGACCTCAGTAAACAGTTTCCTCATGGTTTTATGGTCTCAAACGCTACTTTCAAGTCTTCTTCAATACAGCACGATGTTCATTTAAATTATGGTCCCATTCAGAGAAAAGCTGACCCAGTATCAGAATCAGTTAATGGCCAAGGACTCCGGTTTGTAGTTACTCGCACTGTGCACATACGAGAGGTGAAACTACAGAAGCGTGTATATATATATATATATATATATACACATATGCCATTAGTGCAAGAGTGGGTGTGCAAAGACTGCCGGAATAAATATTGAATGGATAATGTAGTAAGTTATTTTATATACAAACAGTAGGTGTATGTATATCTACAGCCTGCTAAGATTTCTATTTGGCAGTAATTCCTGGATTATGTACTAATTTAGTCTAATTTTTAAGTTTATTTCGTCATTTTTTTGTCTTGCATTTAACATCCCTCATATAACTTTTCAATCAGTAACTGTTAATGTATGTAGTTTGCAGTATTTTTTGTGTGTGTACTAATGAACCCCAGGGTGACTCGCAACTGCATTAATAGAGGCTAAACACCATCTGATCCGATTTATTGCACCAGCCCGTCCTCACCTGTAGGCAGTGATTTCCATGTCTCTGGCCATCTTCTCACTGAGCAGCTCCTTGTAGTCTTCACACTGCTCCTTCATCTGCGCTCGGAAGTTGGCCTCCTGGCGCTGCATTTCATCTATAGTACACTGAATAACACACACACACACACACGCACACGCACACACATACACACACAGGCACGCAAACATGCATGCACACACACAGGGTTGGTGGGATTAGAGAGTGAGATTAAATGACAGAAGTGGTCCAAACCACTGGTCCTTTACAGCCTATGATTAATCAGTCCACTCTCAGACCTCCAGCTCAGCAATCTCGTCCATGTATGCGGCCTCCTTCATCTCCACCTCATCCTCCAGCTCCTCGTTACACTTGTCAAGCTCAGCAAGCTCCTTCTGTAGCTCTGAAATCTGCAGACAGACAGATGACATACAGAAATGGTTATTCACTCAAAGTACACTCACAAACCCATGTTTCTACTTAATTAACGTGTTAGTTTACAACAAATCTCACATTTAAATCCCATATTTTAGTATTCTAGGTCAGTTTTGGTCTCACCAACCAGTGAGCAATATGTTTGGGATTTTATCTGCTTGATTTTTGATCTCTTCACCAGCTAGTTGCTAGCTAGTAGCTGGCCTGGTAGAGGGTTTATTAGCACTTTTTAGCTAAGATAGCATGTAAGTCAGCCCACCACCTTGATCTAGACTGAAAAACCTTGACAACTATTGGATGCATTGCCATTACATTTGATTCTGACATTCATGTCAACCTCAGGATGAATTTTAATAACTTTGGTGATCTTAATTTGTCTGAAACTTTCGCTTATGAGCAAATACCTGCTAAACTAATGATACTAACATTAGCTTCAGCTGTACAGTACTGTGTTTTGCGCTAATTAGCAAATGTTGGCATGCTAACCAAAATAGTGAACATACTAAACATTATACCTGTTAAACATCAGCATGGTAGAATTGTCATTGTGAAAGTGTTAGCATGCAGTCATTTGTATTTAGCTCAAAGATGCTAGCTGTAGACAGGGATGATGAGGGCAGAATTTGATAGATAGGAGTGCGAGGGGATAATTCTCTGTGGGTTGGTCACCTCAAGCACCCCCTTTTACATTGCACATAGTCTTTGATTCATTTTTATGTAAGATATAGAAAATGAGCTCTAACAAACTGAAATTTAAATACAACCCAGACTGAAAAATGGTTGGGACGCTGCGCAAAACAAAAATAATGCCTAATGTGATAACTTGCTTATCTTTTTTTGACATACACTCAATTGAAAACAACATAAAGACAATATATTAAATTTTTTACCTCGTCAGCTTCACTGATTTTTTGTAAATGTCTGCTTATTCTGAATTTGATGCAGCAACACGTTTCAAACAAGAGCAACAGAAGACTGGGAAAGTTGTGGACTGCTCCAAAAACACCTGTTTGGATCATTCCACAGGTGAACAGGTTGATTGGTAACAGGAGATAGTATCATGATTGGGTATGAAAGGAGCATCCAGGAAAGGCTCAGTCGTTCACAAGTGAGGATGGAGCGAGGTTCACCACTTTGTGAATACAAGGATGTTACTACATAGGTACAGGAACACTGTTTTTATTTACGTTTTACACAGCGTCCCAACTTTTGTAGAATCCGGGTTGTATACCAATCAACAGGACCACCACAGATAAAACAGG
Organism: Chelmon rostratus; assembly: GCF_017976325.1. Classification (NCBI taxonomy): domain Eukaryota; kingdom Metazoa; phylum Chordata; class Actinopteri; order Chaetodontiformes; family Chaetodontidae; genus Chelmon; species Chelmon rostratus. Next base: position 18,707,225 of record NC_055666.1, read on the forward strand.
TTACTTTACTTCTACCACAAACTAATGCAGGAGCGTCCCTCCCCGCCCAGCGTCTGAGGCTGTGGTGTCTTGCTGTGAGTAATTACAGCAATCACAGAAGTTCAACAATTAGCTGTCACAGCCAGATGGGGACCCAGGCAGCCGTGCTCGTCTTTCAGCGAGATCATGTGAGCTGAGGAAGACCCTGGTTACAACTCACAGGCTGATGATGAGTCCTCAACCTGGTCGACTCACTCGCTCGCACACTCCTCCGTTCTCCCTGGCGTGCTAAGTAAAGCCTGGCAGCCTGTGTATATGAGTAGTGGCGTACAACCTCATCAGTGCCTGCTCTATAATATACATTTCTGCGTCAGGGCTGATTTCACTGCAATCTGTTTGTTTGGCCACGTTGTGTCTCAGTGAGAAACCAGACCTGAGGCATCCATCACGGGCGAGAGAGGAAACAGAGCAGATCAGGCCGTGCTGTCCATCCGTCAGGCTGGACTGGGCAGACCTGGGGGGGATTGTGTGCTGCATATTAGAGAAAAGTAGATGATGTTGGGAGACTTCTGCTGTGTGGTTACAGAGGCTCTGTGTTTATTTAAAGAGCTGGAGGTAGAGCTCCAGCCACAGTAATGAGAACCAAACCGCCGTGTTTGTTACAGATGTGGTTAGGTGTCAGCTGTGGTCTGACCGCTGATGGATGCGAAAGAGAGTGAACGAAGAGGAGGTAATTTCTGTTTCCTGGAGTCACCTGGTGATTCTACCTGAGTCATAACTTCCTGCTTTGCTGTCTATTCCATTCAAAACCCCCTTTGCTTTCCTGGCATTTTTCTGCAGGCTGAGACGAGAAACATCCGATGAAGATTTATTTCCTCTCTTCCATTTCCAGAGGAAGACTCTGCGCAGTGTGTGTGTTTGTGTGTGTGTGTGTGAAGTTTTAAGACGTTTATGACACTGCAGGCGCTCTGAAAGACTGTACTTAATAACTGAGGACACGGAGGGCAATAAATCCTGTCTGAGCTGAAGCCGAGCCCTTCACATCTCCTGCTGAAAGTGTCCGCAGAGTAAACACTCTGGTCAGCAGGATCTCCCACACTGTTGCTCTGCTGTCACTCAGCTGCTCTCCACTCCCTTCGCCTGCTGTGGGAAACCATTCATTTTCACCATTATGTGTGATTTAGGAGCTGATGGCCAATGCAGAGCCGGTTGTGGGTTGTGAGACTCCTCTTTTCTTTGTCATTAAAGAGGTGGGATATGTGTTATGGGAAGATCTGAATCAGTAGGTAGTAACCGAAGGCTTTAAATGGTGTGTAGCTGTCAGACTTAAAGGGTTCGTGACCAAAAAAATATTTCTTGTGAACCAGCCAGGCAGACAGTTTAGGTTTAATTTGCGGTTATAGATTTCAATTTCCGAGATTTATACTTCCAACAAATGTGGAGGCAACAATTCAACCTTTCTTTCATTACTCGGGATCATCCTCAGAACACAAAGTTAAATATTTTCATAGGGACTATTTCTTAAATAGTTCTGCATTTGGGTAAGTGTGCTTCTTCGCTTTCCTCATGTGAGCTAGATGAGAAGATCGGTACCAATGGCATGTCTGTACAGAAATTATGAAGATATCACCTGCAGCCGGCTAATTAAGCTTAGCATAAAGACTCTCCTTACTTTTGACTGATTCTGTACAGATTAAACAAACAACATCTAACATGCTTTAGAGGTGCTGGTACGGAGATTTTATGCTTCTGAATAGAGCAAGGCTAGCGGTTTGCCCTTGTTTCCAGTCATTGTGCTAAGCTACAGGCTGTAGATTCATATTTAGGGTGCAGATTTGACAGTGGTATCAATCTTCTTGTATAACTCTCAGCAGGAAAGCTAAAAAAAAGTATTCTAAAAATGTCATACGTCATATGTCACATCCCTTTAAGGCTAAAATAAGCTTCTGCAGGCTGCCCTTTTACAACATGCACATGACGTCTGCTTTGCGATTTCTTTTGTACTTTTATTTTCTTCAGTTTTTTTGTGCAATTTGGGTGAGCTGACCCTTGAAAAACTGAGAAAGAGAGTCCACTCACCAGCATCTTCATCTCACTGACATCCTTTATCTCTGACAAGTCTTTGACTGTTGACCCTGCTGCTCCTCCCACTTCCAGTTGTTTTCCATCGGCACTGTGAACCACAGCAGAAGAGGCTGCGCCACACTCGTACTGCGAAGACAGAAGATGAGGAATAAGTGCAGTTGTGAAAGTTTGTAAGTATATATATATATAAAAATCTGACCTTTCAGTTTGAGTCTGCAAATGCACAGACCAAGGAGGATAGCTCTTTCTTTTGGGCAGTTAAGAGCACTTTGACGGGGAAGCAAAGAGCAATCAGAGCCTCTCATACCGGCTGATGGTTAAACCTCTCCTTGTGTACACCACATTCCTGATTAGATGGAACAAATGCAGCCGAAACGAGCAACATGAGGGTGCACAGGTGTGTGAGAGTCAGCCAGCAATCACCATTACTGTTCAGACCCAATAGCAATCATTTCAGCATCGAGACAATTGCGTCTCGTAATCGAGGCCAGGCACAGACAGGACGGTGTCCAGCTGGCAAGAGAAGAGACCGAATGGGAGGGAGGGAGTGAATAGATGGGATTTGGGGGGACAAGAAACAAACCTACGCATCCAGACGGACACACAAATATATAAATACGCCAGACACTCTTCAGCCATGCCTCCAAATGAAGGACAGACACACACACACACAGCGTCCACTCCAGTGCTGCTGAGGAGCCTGGGAAGGCGGCCAGCAGTCTGATTACAACCCTGACCTCTGAACTGGGCAGACATCCTCAGCCCAGAGGAGGTCAGCCCCACCGGAGCTATAATCTGACCCCAATGCAGCACCTCTCGCTTGGACACACACACACACACACACACACACACACAGACACACACACACACACACACACACACACACACACACACACACACACACACACACACACACACACAGGTAGACAAAGGCATTCTGTTCGGGTCCAGAACTGCACCTCCGATTCTCGAGTTCTTCCCTGGTGTTGTGTTAAGAGGGAAAGAAAACAAGTGGGAATATCCTTGTGTGATTTGTGAAAGTTGAGATTTACATCTGGACGTGACCGGGTCATTTCAGAGGGAGAGAGAAGGTGACGGTGGAGAAAAAAGGAGGGGTCAGGTGGTCAGTAGGAGGATGAGGATGGCAGCTGGTTGAGGAAGTGCTCAGATCCTTTAACTAAAATAAAAGTTGTAATGCAACATTGTTAAGTTAAAAAAGTCCTGCATTCAAAATCCTACTTACTGATGCATTAAAGTGTAAGTGAGGTTTTACTGTTGGAGCTGCTCTCATGGAGCTTGGAGTCGGGTCTCTCCAAAGGATCACAAGATAAATATGACGGGTTGTGGGTGATTAATGGAAGAAGGTTATATTCTTATTCATATTTTGGACTTTTCACTATCTTTGCATTTTTGTGCAACATGGATAATTTTAACAGTCATGTGGAGATTTAAGGAGGTTTCTTTAGTGCAACTAACAACTCATGAAGTCCATTTTCATCCACCATAAAACAAAACCTGATAGGAAACGCTGGAAATTAGAAAAAAAAAAAAAAGTCAAAATATCTAAAAAAAATCACTGGTTCACATATCTGTGTGGGGTGATGAGGAGACTGTAACCTTCCTCAAAGTAACACATGAAACAAACATCAATGTGATGTTTACAGTGTATTTTATTAGCTTATCATGCTTATCAAGTGCATCACTTGAGTAACTGTACTTACTTACTTTCCACTGCTGCTGTGTGTGACATTTGTCTGAGTCCATGTAGCTCAATGACATTGTGATTCTAAGGATGTACGCTGGCATGGCACTGTAAAGCATTTGGCACAAAAGGCTTCCACTTCATGATATGTTAAGTGTTTTATGCCATATTGTGTTGTACCTGGAGGCTCTCCGCCAGCTGGCAGTAGTACTCCTTTAAATCCAAGGCCGGAGTGATGTCAGGGATGCCAAATCTAATAGCTGCCACCCCTCCGGTGGTCCCCTCAGCTGGCTCCAGCAGACCCTCCACCTCCTGTGCACACAATCAACACGCACAAACACACAGTGTTACTACTACTTTATACTTCTACCTCACTACATTTCAGAGGGAAATACTTGGTTTGGGGTATTTGGTTTTTTGACAGCTGCAGTTACTTGGCTGTTCAGATTTTACATACAAAATATGTTGCCACTTTAAAATATGATGCATTATTATTGATCAAACTACAAAACACGATTGAACGAAGATAAAATGATCTCGTCCTCAGCCGGCTGCAACATTACAATTCTGCTTGTAACAAATCAATGATACATATTAAATTTAACACTAAATTCATCATGAGTACTTTTACTTCTGACACTTTAGGTACATGTTGTGTTAATATTTAATAATATTTTGAATGTAGGAATTTGACTTGTAATAGAGTATTTTTATAGTATGGTTTATAGTACTTTTACTTAAATAAACCATCTGAATATGTTGCTGCAAAATGTGCTTAAAGTGTCTAAAAGCACTTGTTATGCAGACAAATGGCCCCTGTCACTGTGTTATCTATTTTATGCACTGCTGAGTGGCTTTATCAATAACAATGCATCATAGGTTATTAGCTTATGTGTTTTTTTTCAGTAAAATCCTAATTTGTAAAGTAAATAAAAGCTGTCAATACAATACAACATTTGCCTCTGAATTGTAGTACAGTGGAAGTATAAAGTGGAATGAAATGGAAATGCTCACATACAAGTAAAATGTGATGCATTATTATTCATCATGTGCTAAAATACAGCACTTGAGTTAATGAGCACCTCTGCAAATACAAACACATATGAAACATTTTGATGCATTCACACATGCATCAAAAACCTCAACGTGTATGTCCTCAGCTTCCAATATGTAGCCCCTTTAGTAAAAAGCCCACATCCATTATAGAGAAAATGAACTGTTACAGAGCCGCAGTGGCAGCCTAACATTTTTCTCCTGTTCCCTCCACCTAAATAACGACATGGCTGCCGATTTGTCAGGGGAATATGGGGTATCTGGAAGTGCTGATAATGACAACAGTTAATAAAACAAAGGGAACTTCTGTTTTCATTTGGTATTCAGCCGCATTTCCCGGACTGTGAGTTATCGACCGCGTCCCAGAGGGAGTGTGTTAAATGCTGGGCAGCCCGGCTTTGCAGAGAAAAACACAGTGTGATGGAGCTGGTCCTGCTTCGGCTGCCTCTCTCTCTCTGCCTACAGCCTCTAGATCTGATACTGGGGCGCGTCTGTCATCTCCTGGCGAGGTGAAGAATATTGTAGAAGGTGGAGAGAGCAGGGTGTGTGCGTATGTGTGTGTATGGCTGCAATGTGCATTGGAAACATATGCCTATTTTACAGCAATGGTTTGGCATTTTGGGAAATATATTTACTCACCAAGAGTTACATAAGAAGCCTGACACCAATCTCATATCTGTTTGTTAAATGTGAAGGTGTTCACACAGGAAATGAAGACAATTTTCACCTGATGTCATTCACATAAATCTGACTGCTGGACTGTTTGTTTATTCGCCCCAAACAGCCAATCACCTACACAGACATTAGCTGTAAAGTAGCTTACAGACACACCAACTATGTCTGTGTGTTTGGGTTAAGTTCAGCTTCTGACTTTTCTAATACTTCCCTTCAGTCTTTCTGCCTTTTCCGATCATCTCTGTGCATTTATGACTCAGATTCATAACAAAGTTTTTGCTCAAGTTGAAACATTTTAGCTTGCGAAGATGCATCTTCTCGTCAGTTTACATATTTCCACTGCACTGTATGTACACTGCAAAATTTGAAGGTGCTAGTTGGCCTTTGGACAGCAGCGGGCTAGCTGTCTGTAGCCTTTGTGCTAGGCTAAGCTAACCCACTGCTGGCTCTAGCCTGATATTCGCAGACAGATGTGAGAGTGGTGTTGATGTTCTCATCTGAATGAAAGCCGAAAAAAAATGCATTTCCCAAAATGTTGAACTGTCCCTTTAAGAGGCTGCAATAAAGGCTCAAATGAGCACAAAAAATTAAAAGGGCCTAATTTTGACTAGTTGCAGAATTCACTAGATTACATGTTTTGTGTTTTAATCCTCTCCCCATATGCTTCTGTTGACAGGGCTGCTCTTGGCTCTTCGGCAAGGTGACTGGGGTCATCACAGCTGTGTTTGTCACCACAGGTCTGGGCATTTCTCCAACACTCCCGTCTGACCTAAGTGCTACATTTTGAGTCATTTTCATGGCTATAAACTCTTCCTGTTTCATCGCACTGCAGCTATATATCCTCTCCCTCTCTCCCCCCGCCCCTCACCGTCTTGTGCTGGGCCTCCATGTTGGCCAGCTGCTCCTCGTAGATAGCCACTTGCTCCCTCAACGCCAAACACCCTGCTGTCACAGCGTCCACTTCCTGCAAAGAGCATCAAGTTAACAAGAGAACGAGGCTGAAAGTAAAAAGAAGTTCACTTGAATTCCTGGAGGTGTCAGAGAGGGACGCCGCAGCCACAGGTTGGAGGAAAGTAGAGAAAGCGTTTCCTCTGTTTCCACCCTGAACAACCATTTTAAGGACCATCAGCACCGGCACATCCACCTGTTTCACTGAACAGCAAGTAGACGCCGCAATGCAGAGGAAGGGGGAGGAGGAGGAGGAGGAGGAGGAAGATCAGAAGGAGCCTAACTAGACACAAAAGCCCTGTCCACCAATCCACTCGCCAGCAGGGGTTCTCAGCTCATACTCTTTTAAAAGAACCGGATTAATTGGTGTTGGATGCATTTACATTTGGACTCATGCAGAGAGGGTTTGGTGGGGAAGTTGTGGAGCCTCGCTGGGAGGGTGGGGTCCTCGATGGACAGCAGTGAGTCTGGTTCTGCTGCTGCAGCTGCTGCCCGTGCTCAAATATCAGCCAGCAGCTGAAACTTGTTATAAATCGCATTCTGTGCAAGTCTAAAGCATTATTGATTGACTTTTGGGCCGCTTTAGGGCAGCCGGACAAGCAGAACACACCGACAAATTAGCACCCTACTGTTAATCTGGCAAACACATTGGAACAGTTGCCTATTTTTAGCATCCAGGAGAGCAACATTTGCATTAATGTGCAGTTGTGTTTCTGCCCACATGACTAATGTCAGTTAGCTCTGTTTTGGTTTCCAACCACTTCTGAGGGATGTTTCTGCCTCTTAAAGATGCTGATGCTCCACCACATTCACCAGCTAGTCGCTAACCGTGTCTGCATGCTGTGTGTCACTGCGTTTTCACCAGCTGCCGGCTGGAAACCAAAACAACGCTGATGAGAGCAATGAGACTGAACCAAAACATTAAAGCCGAGGGCTGTAAAACCAAAACAATGAGCTGAAAGCCACTAAAACACTCCCTAGATCTGAGGGTAGCTGCAGCTTCAAGGTGATAATTCTCTGTTTGTCACTATCAGCGACACCTTTCATATCACACAAGGACATTTGATCATCTTTTGAGATTAAAAAAAATAAATCAAAGCAGCTTTAAACCTGCAATAATTGATTTTTTGGCCACTTGGGGGCAGCAGAAACAAGCTGTGAAGTTGATCTGGTGAACTTGAGTTGCCCATTTACAGATCCAGCAGATGAGGAGCAGAATTGGTATTAATTTGGAGCTGCTAAATGCTCCACTTTGTTTACCAGCTAATTGCTAACTTTGTCTGTCTGTTATTTTGTGCTGCGCAGGTACTGTGCAGTGGGGTTAGATTTTTTTCACTGAAAATGGCAACAAACAGACAAAACAATAAAGTCGTGGGCTGTGAAGCCAAGACAATGAGCTGAAAGCTAACCAAAAATATCCAAGAGCAGAGGGGAACTGCAGATTTGAGTGATAATTATGTCAAAGCGAACAAACCCTTTAACATTATAGAAATTTGATCCATTTTAAATATAGAAATATTGAACAGTGCAGCTTTAAAGCTCATGACATCTGTTTTCAAAACAAAGAATTTCTCTATCACCTTAATATTCACGTAATTCATTCAATTCATTGTGTGTTGTTGGTCTGGATTTCAAAAACCAGAGTTTTTATTATTTCCACTCTAATAAGAAGCCTGTGAGGTCAACACCAGTTGGCGTTTTAACCGATATGGCTGACTAAAGAAAGATTTAAATACAGCTTCGTCCTTGTTCTGAGAGTGAGGAACATTTTCTTTTCTGCGCCCATTATCCTCATCTTCAAGAGCACATCAATGTTCCTGCACTTGCGACACATGAAACAGCCTGAACACTTGCCCTTGTATTATTATATTGTTAATCTCATTTCACTTGTGCTACTGTGCTTTACCGCAGCCAAGTAGGTCTGGTGATGCAAGACATTACCGAAACAAAAAGAAAAGTCCCATGTGAAAATAACTGAGACAATGAGGAGGGGAAACTTGTGGGCCCTGAAAATGGAGCAGAATTGGCAAGAGGGAAGCAACACAATAGCCAGTAATATGCTTTAAAAAAAACCACACATGTCTTGTTTCATCAATGTCAGTCTGCCATTATGTTTGAGAGAGCTGCAGCTAGTTGTGGGTTGAGCTGTGTAGTATTCGCTCCTCTCCTCCGCATCTCTGCTCTTCTTCTACCTCCCCGCCGATTTCCCACCAAGTCTTGTCGCCCTGCAGCTGCTTCCAATTCAGGACGAGAGAACTGAGCCAGCAGGAACGTTACAGCGCTGTATTACAGGCTGAATTACATCTGTAAGGGAGAAATTAAAGCCTCCCTCGCATCTGGCAGGGCTGGGAGGAGATGGGGCTCTGGCGAGGGAGGTGGGCGGGGGGGGCGTATAGGAAAAGTTGGTGGCTCAGGTTGCAGTGGGCCACCAGCCCAGACTGTGTGACTGCTGGTGATCAACACCCATTGGGTTGGGCCACAGAGCTGCAGCTGTGGGTAGTTGCAGCTGATTCGCCAGGAGGCAGAGGGGAGAAGGAGCAGGGAGACGCTTGACAACACTGCCATCTAGTGCTGAAGGTCCATTATCACAACAAAGGTCTGATAATGTTTAGTGCAGCAGAAGAATAATCAGATGAGTTACAAGCAGCCACAAATAACCTAATTTATCATCAATTATTGATATTTATTGATTAGAAATATTATTACTGTCACATCAATCCTTTATGATGATGTCATCAGGGTTATTACAGCTCGAGCTCGGAGACTTCAGATTTGTAATAGAAACATTACCGACTGGGATTGTGGACTTTGACAGACCAGGAATTTACCAGGCATGGAGGGCCTACTGAAAGGTGCTACTGGTTGCATTATGGGAAATGTAGGATCAAGTGTTTCCAGAGATAAAAATCAGGATATCTCACCATCTGCTGCTTCAATTGTGGCCAGTATATCCCTCCGACTTCATGGAGTACTTCTTTAATCTAAATATAACCATTCTAAACTTGAGCCCATGAAGGGTTAAACATAACTATTTCTATTCTTATGACTAAACCAGTGCTCTGGTTTGCAGGCAGCACTTCTGCTATAGCACTGGTGGGATCTATTAGTCAAAGTCAAACAGTCCATTTGATGGATAACTTGTGGACAGGAAAGAGCATCCAGGCCAAAAAAGTGCCAGCTGTGATTTACAGCGACAGGGTTAAAGTTTATTGTGCAGAGAAAATCCCATGAGCCTTTGCTGTTTACCTCACAACAAGCAAATCTGCAGTTAGAAATGTTAGTAAGTGGTTAATATTGTTTGTTGGCTTTGAATCTGGGTAAATGTTATATTCTTGTATGGGAGCTCAGAGTCGTGACCTCGGCGTCTCTAAATCCTGGCTGCAGCCCTGGTTTCCACTAACTTCTTAGTTTCTATTGTATTTGCAACTTTTACCTCTGCAACATCTTGTCGCTCCTGCTGGAAGAGGATCCTCTGCTGTGCAGCCTTCTCATATTCTCCCATCAGACGTTCAAGCTCTTTCTGCAGCTCCTCGGTGTCACACAGGATCTCATCCTGCAGGGAGACGCAGTGAAGACAGTGATGGATCTTGACAAGGTTATAGATCAGGGCTGCCTCTCGCGGCACAAACCGAAGTTAAATTGATGGGATAGGATAAGAGGTGCAGTGTCTATGAGAAAACCCAATTTAGGAATGTCACACACAGAGAAGCATGCAGCAGACACACCCATCTGCAGCAGCACCCTACCCGCTCCCTGCGCAGTCTTTCCACCACTGCATCCAGACTGTAGTCAGGCTCAGCCACGGTGGAGGTGATGCCGGAGGGCGCTTGTCGACTGCTCAGCTTGTCCTTTATTTCAGCAATCTGACATTCAAGAGACTCATTTTCCTCCTCAAAACAATGGGCCTAAAGGGAACAGAGAGAGATTAAATATGGATGAAAACAGAACAGGTAAGTCATGAATGTATATATAGACACAATGCTTCATTTCCCAAGAACAAAGGCATGACACAGCAGAGGGAAAAGAAAGTGCTGATGTGTCATTGGGAGGTGTAATAGTGTTTGTCCTCACCAGTTTAATAAGCCTGACCAGGCGGTCATTGAGGGCAGCGATGAAGGTGCGGTCCTGGACAAACCGGTTCAGACCCTCCTTGTTGAGAGCCTTAGCAGATTCAAAGTCGAACTTGTCACAGTCACACTCGCCAGCGGCTGCACCTCTGAGAGAACACAAAGCAGCAAAGGCTGAACTCTGAGGGATCCAACTGGAGAGATTTGAACTGCCTTCAGGGATATTAATGACTTTCACCAAAGTGCAAATGCATACAGTACTACATTCATTTGCCATATTTAGAGGGAAGAAACACAAAAGAGTTTGATTCCAGTTGCTTCAGTGCGCTGCCCGTCACGGTAAATTAACAGAGCAGACCGTGATGTAATATTTTCCATGAGCACAAAAAAGCATTTGTCATCACCACTCAGGAAAATCCAAAGAAAAATTCATTAAATTAACCTCCAAACAATTGCCTCTGGTTAAAAACATCATTGAGTCTATACATTTTTAAGTGGAACAGCACCCGAGCCTGTCTTTAACATCTTAATATTTTAAAACGGTTAAGAGCTGCTAAGAGTCTGAAATGGCACTCAACCCAGAGACCCACACTGACCTGACGGAGGCCCGGTACTGGCCTGCACACTGCATACTCAACCCTCCATTTCGACTCCAGTTATCATCCTCAAACAGCTTGCGATAAGAAGACACCCTGAGCACGGCCATGGCTTCGGACGGGTTCAAACTGGGCGACGACACAACAGGAAAGTAGCAGCAGCAGGTCCAAGGTGGCGGTTTTATATTCAGAGGGAGTGAGAATGTAGCACTGAGGTGGAGGATCTCTCGCCGGCCACGGAGCGGACTAAGTATAACATGAACATCAGCGAGTAACGATTTCACATGCACCTGAAGAGTAAGCCCCCAAAAACAGTGTGCAATTGTTGTTTTTCTTATTCTTTATCTAAATAAGAAGCTGCCAACAACAGGAAAACCAAACAGCTTTTTACACAGTTTATTTCTGTTAAATAAATTAAAAGCACCAAAAATCTGAAAAGATGAAAACAGGTGCGAGTGTTTCCTTGTGTACCTTTTAAACGTACCTCAATTTTATGAACAGATTGTGAAAAAAAAAACACAAGACAAAAAGCAAAATGAATCCATACAAACACATCAGTTGATACACTGGCATGAGACAACACCTAAAATCAGAGGTTATTGATTATATTGATTTTGTTGTTGACAGGATGATGGTAGTATTTCTACAGACAAAGTGAATAAATAAATGACTACTATAAAACGGCTCTCCCAAATGTTCTATTCCTACTGTTCCTTCAGGTCCAAGTCACCTTTTGGCAAAGCTCGGCTTGATTAAGACCAACAGAAGAATCTAGTGTATTGATGGCAATAAGGCAGAAGAAACTACACAAGGATAGAGCAACTTCAGCCCGACAGGCACTTCAAGTGCCATGATTGTCACTGTTGTCACATTACATCACGGGCTCACATTGTTTTCAAACATGAAATCTCCTGAAATTTCTGGAATCACTACATTACTGGAGATGCTGAACAAGGGAAAATAAAGTCGTAAATGTGAATATTTTTGTCCACTGGGAAGGCTAATGCTGACATCTCTTGGGTAAAACTGTTAAAGATGAAACACTGATTATACACAGCACAGAAGTTCCTTATTTCAATAACCATGACATGTTATGCAACAGTGACTGCAGGAAAAAAAAACCTCCTCAGTGGCACAAATGAGAAAGGTGCACAAAGACAGGCCGAATCCTGCGGAGTAATGAGCCATTAAATGTTGCTAAACTTGCACCCAGAAAATGCTGCATCACTTAAAACAGGAGTCTTTCTCATCTGCATTTACCATGAGGAACACGACGGCTGTGTCCTGGCATCAGACAGGCCTTACAACAACAAAAAGTGAGCTTTAAGATGTGGCAGAAATGAGGAAAAAGACATGTAAACACACAGAGACATTAACAGTACCACCTTCATGACAGACATGACAAACTGTAGACATCATCACCACCATAGCGACAGGCCCGTCAAACAGGGAAACAATCACTATTTACATGATTTAAGACATCAAGAACCACAGAGGGTGACTCTTCTCTCGATTCCGGTCGACCAGGAAGTTAGTGTGTTAACAGACTTGTTTCGTAACAGAAGAGGAACTGGCGAAAAGGAGATGTAAGGCTCACGGCTGAAGTTTCACAAAAACACAGCAAACATTCACGTTTTCTATAACCGGACGATAAAAACAAGCCGAAATATTTTACAACCAACGCGGAGCTGAAAATAATCTGTAGTCGGAACAAAAAACTGTTCAGATGGTGCAAACTTAGACGGAAAAAAAATATAAATAACAGGTAAAATACAGTGGGTATGGTAATGCTCGTAGATATCTTAATATTGTCTCCTCAGTTAAAATGCTGCAAAATGGATGATTGTCATGATTTAGCTTAAGCTTAAATATTCTTAGTATATAGATTTCCATGATTATCCCATTTCGATCTATTTAATGCTTTAAACCGTATACTAGTATTCAGTCTACTTCTCCAAACTTTAGGTATTTCCTTTTCTTTAGTGTAATAGAGTCTTTCTCTTAGTATCTATGGATCCATAGTGTTCTCCCATTTACACCACTCAATGCTCAGGGGCTATTTTGGCATGAGCACCTACAATAAGAAGGGTCAGCTGAGGATGAGGACAATCTAGTCTGGAGGCACGGGGCCTTTAGGTCATCAGGAAGTGCACAGGCATCAGTTCAAACCTCTTCCAAGTGCTTCCGAATACAGCGAGCGGTCAGTCTGTGAATGAACTGAAGATATGACACTTGGTAAAATCATCCTCTAACGCGAGTTTGTGAACGGTAGGGTGCAAACCACCTGCACTGGTCTCCAACAGATGACACAATACCAAGTGGATCATGTTACACAATGTCTTACAGGTCCACATCCATTACCGACAGTAAACCAGGTTGGGAATCAAGTAGAAACACGACTGACGAGGACCGTCGACGTCGGCTACTCCTCGTCTCCCGCCATGAGGAAACCCAGGATGAAGTCGATGGCTTTCTGCCGGTCGTGTGGTGTCTGCCTGCCCATCAGGTTGGGAGGTGGTCGAATAAGGAGGCTGGCAAAGAGTGTTGCTAGAGCACAAGAACGGGACAAAGAAATAAAGATATAGTGACATGAGACTTTTTTTTCTATCAAGTAAAATAAAAGAACGATTTAACATGTTCTGTATTATCATCAGTGTTGAATTCTTGTTGTGAGAATGCATGTCAGATGTTATGTATGCCATTTTATAGAAGTACAGTTAATGTAGTAGCTTCTGTTGTTGTCACAATAGCTTATAGGAAGTAAAATAACATGTTGGGAATAAAAACACAGAGAGCCACACTTAGAACCAACCAATTTACACTATAACGGTCTTAGTTATCTTTAGGTATTGTGCTATGTTGTCCAAATTAATTGACACTGATACACTAGGGTAAAAGTTATCAAACTGGCTGTTTAATGAACTGCATAACATGGGAGGTATCAATTTCATACCTATGAGGCTTGCTGTTAGGTTGTTGTTGTGTGAGTGCTTGAGAAGCTCCTTCAGAAATGCCATTAAGTAGCGAAACACGTTGCGGTGAGCCCGGGGCAACTGGGAGATCAACTGTCAATTATCAAGAGTGGACAAAGATTAGTCACATAAATGACTGAAGTTTATGATAGAGAAATCCTGATAATAATAATAATAAGCTAAAACAGTCTTTCTGCACTCTTTTCTGTACAGCTGCATGAAAAACACTTCAAACTTCCTCAAAGGAAACACTGTTTGCCAAACATCACACTGTAAACTGCAGCGCAAACAGATAACTGCATGCTTTTCACTGCACCTGTTTGCAGAGGCGGCTGTCATGAGCGCAGTCTAGGCACCGTTGGTAGAGTTCATAACACACCACTGGCTCCGGCAAGGCCTCCAAGAAGATCAGCAGAGCCTCAGCTACAGAGTGGTTACAACCAACTACATGGAGCAGTTAGGGAAGAACAAGCGACTACGGAGTCCAAAGCAGGCCTGTCGAGTGCATTCGTTCAGGTGCAGATTAAACATAATGAACAGGAATCATCCGGGTGGATTCATTTTCAGACTTGTAGCTAGAAAGCTCACATAGATTTTAGGAATTTTAGGATTAAGTGGGAAACCAATTCTTCTCATTTTGACTTCCTAACAACACAAAGTCACATGATTACTATACTTATTGATATTGTCATATCAATAAGTCATGCTACTGTCATGCTAATGCTAACACATCCTTGCGTTTAAGACACAACAGAGCCCACATGTTAACTGAGTTAGTATCTTAACGTTGCGTGTGTGTATCTAGGACTGGCTTCATAGACAAGGATACAGACAGAGTCTGGGATGCTGGTGTCCAGACAGTCGATGATGCTCTGCAGCTCCTCCTGTAGACCCGGTGTCTGGAACAAGTCCTCCTGGAAGACATGCAGAGACAAATATGGAACATTTCTAACAGTTCCCACAAGCACTTCTGAGTCCAAGTAGCATCATTATAGTTAGTTATTGTGTCATGCACACCTTAAAATTTGATCTTACTGTGCATATCAAGGTAGTTTTTAGAAAATACTACCTTTTCAGTATCATTCACTAACCTGCTACACAACAGGCAGTTTTCCCTGAGCATTTGAATGTATTATTCCTTTCAAGACATTATTAAAAAACACAAATACCCTGTTGCTTAAAAGTTAGAAATGCTAACACTGCGACAACAAAAATCAACCAACTACATCCCTCACTTTCACTGTTTAAAGGATAACTATGCTTTTTTACAACCTGGACCTTATTTCTAGCATTAAATACGACCATTTACTCCAACCTTGGTGGCATTTGGAGTCGTTTTGAAGAAATTAGCATCCATGCGCCGCCTCTATAAACGCATAATCTGCGGCGAGACTCGTTCATATTCCAATATTTTGTTATGATATGCTGGTGCTATTCCCCTCTGAGCCGGCGGTCGGTCAGCTTAACTGTTGTTTGGCACAGCTGTGGTTCGTTATTGCGTATTCGTAGCCGACGGCCGCAGAGTCAGCCGTGTTGTGGCTGGCTGCTCGCAGCGCCCGGCGTTCGGTAATGACATCATCCACGTCAGAGGTAGTTGTCTAGAGACGCAAGATATCGATAACATGCCACCACGGGCTCAGAGGGGAATAGCACCAGCATATCATAACAAAATGTTGGAATATGAACGAGTTTCATCGCAGATTATGCGTTATACAGAGGCTGCGCATGGATGCCCCGAGTACTCGCATTATACGGATATACTCGCCGCTCCTCTGGGGCTTATTTCTTCAAAACGACTCCAAATGCCTGGGTGAGTAAATGGGTGTATTTAATGCGACAAATAAGGTCCAGGTTGAAAAAAAAAAAAGTTATCCTTTAAGCAAGCTTATCAGCTCTCGGTGATAAACATCCTCTGTTGTAGCGAGTAGTTGATCTGTTGTAGCCGTCTCACCTGATCACAGGACTTGGTGAAGAGATGGTTGACAAGAATCCACACTTCCTTGGGGATCTTCAGAGGTTTGTCCTCAGTACTTGCGCCATCCACCATCAGGAAGTTCATCTTTGACTTTTCCTGATGAGAGATAACACGGTCACTAAGTAATACATTGACAAATTATAGCAGAGACATGAGATTATTTCCCAGAATAATATCCCAATATTTTCTGAAGCCTGACCGATTTTAACGGACGATATTGGCCTATCACAGACATATAAGTGCACTGATGTCATTTTGCACAATAAAGTTTATTGTTAAACTGAACAATAATCTGGCTCCAAGTGTGTGATAACCACATTTAAAGGATCAGAGACAGAGAGAGAAATAAAGATAGAGATGCAGAGAGATAGCTAGATAGATAGATAGATAGCTAGATAGCTAGATAGATAGATAGATAGATAGATAGATAGATAGATAGATAGATATCATCAATTCAGTGATGAAGAAAGAGCAGCACTGAAGTCAGGATTATCTCTGGGGTCTGGAAACTTGAAGGAGAGCCATTTCCGACAAGGCATTAGAAAGAGAGACGTTCCTTTTGTTGCTGCAAATGGAGCCCTGAGACTCAAGAGAGAGACGTCCAAAAATAACCACAGCTAGCGAGGCTATACATAAATGCAGGGGAAACCGGAGTGGGCCTTTAATGGGGACGATGCTAAGATAACATGCAGGACTAATGCGATATTCTGTAAAATGCTTCAACACCCAAAGCTTCTGCTGTGAACCTCCAGGGTATTTACAGTGAGGTGAATCTTCCAGAGGGGACTCAGACTAAGAAAGCTTCAAAATAAAACGTATAAACTGCAACATTGTCGGGAAACGAGGCCTAATTAATATTCTCAGTTGACATCTGTTTACTCGTGCAGCTATTCAGTTTCATTGCTCAGTAACAAGTTCTGAAATGGAAGAGGAGACTTGTCGCTTGGCTTCATCGGAGTGTTTGAGTTTAGCAGAACAGACGCTAATACCTCTTCTCATTAGCTTTAATCATGTGTATGAGGGAGCTGTGCAGCAAGGGTGACCTGCTGTGAAATGAGATTTGGTGTGTTGGTGTGTGTCTAACTTTCATTGGACTGGTATACCCTGTCCTCAATGGGCCAGGGGAGATTTAATGGGTGACTGATCCGCGCACACAGATTATAACTAAAGCTGCACGGCCTGGTTTGTGACGGCCTGTGGGTTACCAATTGTTGCCCTTGTTGGCTTTTTGAAATGCAGTGCAAGCATGCACTGATTCATTCTTCTGATTAGCTAGTGAAGCCACTTTTTAGTTAACCTAGGGTTGTAAACAGCAGGTGAGTGTCAGTGCACAATATTGTAGCTGCAAAGCACTGCACGTTAAAAGGAATACACTGTGTCACGTACTTTCTGAGAGTTAGATGAGAGATTCGATGCCACTCTTTTGTCTGTGCATCAAATATGGAGCAAGAGCTAAGAGACGATTAGCTTAGTTTAGCATGAAGCCTGGAAGCAGGGGTAAAGAGCCAGCCAGGCTCTCTCCAAAGTTCAAAAACACATCTACCAACATCTCTACAATTGTTGTTTGCAGCATCTTGGTGTCTGCCAAGCCTACAAACTCATGGATCTGTTCCTGAAACTGGACCCGGACCAGAGTTCATGTCCCGCAATAACCCCACCTCAACCATTTTCTGGTTGAATGCCCATTTAGAGGTGCTGTGGAACAAAGCAAGCTTCCCTCTGCATGCAGTCTTTATGCTGAGGCTAACTCCCTTCCAGCTCTAGCCTCCATACTTAACCTACAGACATGATATGGTATCAAATTTCGAATCTAATTCTCAGAAAAGAAAGCAAATGAGGACATTTCTATGCATTAAAAAAATCTGAAATCTTTCTACTACAGCACGTGAATCTGAAAGGTTACACATTAAGATAAGAAAAAACTTTATTTCTCCCCAGCCTGGGAAATTTGGGCATTACAGGGTGTAGCCTGTGCAGGGACTTTTGTTGATATCATATCCTGACATGACTAATTCTAACAATACTTTACCGTAGCCGTTTGCTATTTTATGACATCAACAATTGAGGGAGGTCAATTAAGTGTCATAAAGCAGAAACTTGATCCCTGAAGCCTTGTCGTTAACGCGACATTGACCCTGACTTGCCCAATAGCGGATTAGTATCACTGTTAATATTTTACCTTTTCCATGTAGCTGTCCTCTCCCTGAGCAAGAAGTCAGCCCACAACCACAGTGAAGAGTTGGAAAGGAATGATCAAGGCAAGGAGAGGCGATGAAGAGAAACAAAAGAAGAAAGTAGACAGAAGTGGTATGCATAAACACAGAATCAGAAAAGTGATTGATTATAGATTGTTCTTGCATTAATCATTGATCAAGTACACCAGGTAAGTGGGAAAATGGAATAGTTTCAATAGAAATAAAGGAGCACTGAATGATAATAGCAGTATATTCCAAAGCCAAAACAGATAAAGTAAAAAATAGCATTATGGAAACAGACAGAGGTGAATGTGTTAAGGCCAGAGGAGTCTATTTATGTAAAGCACTAATATGGGCCTAACCTGAGTCAGTTTTCCCTGTTTTTAGGAGCTCCCTTCCTATGTTTTTGCCACTTCCTCGTTCCCTCGGCCTCTCTTGGCCAGAAATATACAGGTTGAGACATTTTCTGCTCTCCAAATATAGGCCCTCTGTGTGACTGAGTCTCTCCTGAGGGATTGAACAAGCCCTCACACGCTCCTGCTCTAGGTTTCAGGTAGTGAATAGCTACAGAGTGAGGAGCAGCCTTCAGATTACAACCTGAGGTTAACTGCTCTGTGTAGAGGAAGGTTTGGGTTTCGTAATCAACTAATCTGAGGAAAATATGTCCCTCACTAATCCTATAACTTTGTCTGACTGGATTTCCCTTTTCATGACCGCTGGACTAGCTTTTCCTCACCAGGTCAATGAGTTTGGTGATGGGGATCTCTCTGATGGGCTTCTTCATGCGGCACAGAGTCTCCAGCGAGGTGCCAAAGCAGCTGGGCAGGTAGTTGCCAGAGATGGTAATGAAGTAGTCCTTGCCACGGTCCAGATGGAGCACCAGAATGTCCTCTATGGAGTCCTCTCCGGAGTTCAGCAGTGTGACAGAGTCTTTGCTGACATACACTTCCAGATAGATCTCCAGGGTCTCATCTGTTCAGGGAGATAAGGAAGTGGTTCACAGGGAAACTTTCTGAGGAACTCTGATGAGAGTATTGTCAGAGGGTTTAGCTGCAAACTATCTGTTGTGTTTGAGCACCGACTATCCGCTTTTCTGTACAAGCTGCATTACACAGTCAACACACGAGGACAACATTAGACAATATTATTAAATGCAACAATTAAAAAAGGGTGAATGGCATAATCCTTCACAATGACAGTATTACAGTGGTCAACAGTACAAAGCTGTCCTGAAGGGATAGAACTAAATCTATAATCTCCCTTTTACATTTCATCATCAATAATCAAAAGACCACATGATCACAGATCTAAAACTGAAGGTAACAAGCCTCGGGATGATCAAAAAAGAAAAGGGAGTCATTAAGATGAAAAGGACTTACTCGGCTCTAAGAATCCATCGCTTGGCTCGGCACGGAGCCAGGGCTTGCAGTACTGCGAGTCATTCAGTTTGGGGATGAAGGCAAAGTGACAGGGGACCTGCCCGTCATTTGTTATTAGGAAGCGCTCCTTTTGAAGCTGCCGGAATTTCACATTCTCAAATGTAAACTGCAGGACAGAGATAGAGAGGAGACATTAACCACAGACTGCCAGTAACTTTATCCTACAAATGTCAACAGGCTGCTTTGTTTTGAAGGTTATTAGTGATTGGTGCCTGAGATTGTATCAGTGAGGAAGAAAGATAAGACAGACCCTCCGTATGATGAGTGCACATACGTGTGAGGACTTTTTTACCTCTCTTCTGCTCAGAGATAAAGATGGAAGGAAGTCATTCTCCATTCTGTCCATCGCCCGGACAATCTCCTCAAACACCTTTTTGTGGCGCTCCTCATTGACCACTTTAACCTGTTACACAAAGGTCCTCTTAATCAATGTTATCAGATAGATTTTCAGAATCAAGAACCTTGCTTGTTTCAACCAAAACCAGACCGTTTAGGGATGCTATATCTGACGACATAGCTTCTTACCCCGACACTGAAGAGGGAGCTGACAGGCTTGTGATCACTAGTTTGCAGCTCCATGTGACTCCGGTATTTGAGCTGCTTGACATTGTTGCCCCTCCACAGGATTCTGTCACACCAGGCTGGGACACGGCACTTCCCACTGCAGGAAATAGTATCAGTGGCAAAGTGAAGGGTCAGACATCAGACACTCTTACAGTACTGCTGACTCTGTGTTAGTGTCATGATAAGGCCGGAAAAGGTTTCGGTACTAGCAAAACTTTATCAGGATTCCGAAGAAGACAAACTGAAACTGAGGAGGAGTTGGAAAATTGTAATAACATAGCAAATCTAGGAGTGAATCTGTGCATTCAATCGTATAAAAAGAAGTTACAGGGATATGTTTTTACCTTGAGTCCCATCGATCTGTTTTGGGGTCGTACTTATATGTGGGAATGAAGTTGATCTCCCCCTCCATGAAGTCTGTGAAGGCTCTCTTTGTCTGCCTCTGAATGTTCAGCTACACAATGAAAAGCAGCAACATTGCTTTATTTAGTAAAAAAAACAGAATCCTTTATTGTCCACTATCATCACACAGAGTTAAAGAGGGAATCACGACAGAGTACAAACAACCTGTGTAATAATGGCCAAACAGCTTCAGTTTTAGATATATTTGCCTGACCTCTATTTATCAAGAAATATTCACTGTTTCAGTTTCAGTTTTGTCACACTATCAAACATTTACAAAGGTTGACACACATGAGAGAGTTGCAAAACGCGAGCACAGCCTACTCACACAAGCAAGGAAATTTTACTAACGGCTACTGAACAGAAACACCAGGAGTGCAGCTGAAGCGCCCAAGTGCAAAATTCTCTTATTTTGTGTCAAAACGACTAAACGCAAGCCAAATTATGGAAGTAAAACTTTTAATACTGCTAAAGAGAGAAACTGCAAACTCCACAGTGATAGAAGCATTTTTTCTGTACCTACAGTAACAATTATCACAATTATATCTTTAACTTGCGGTAACACTCATCTATGTTTTTAAAGTTAAGAAAGAAAAAGTGGAAATATTCTTTTTCAGCTGTCGGTCGTTGGTGCACAACAATTAAGTTTAGAGAAAGCCCTGACAGTCTCTTACCTGATCAACCTCCTGAAGCTTTTTTAGCTCGCTCTTAGCGATGTACTGTTTGACCTCAGCAGCATCGTACATGAACAGACGATAGTTTAAATCCCCGAGCCAGATCACAACACTGAAACACAAAAAGACACATATGTCTTAAAATGACAGAACTGGGGAACTAAAAGAGAACTGTAGTCTGAAGCTTATATTCGTACAGTTACTAGGACAGTGACCCTGATTAAGTCTAAGTAATAAGAGTTTTGTAGTATGCATTAATTTAGTTTAGTCGTGCAGAATGCTGGAAAATGCGGAAATTCTTCTTTTCTGAATAAGAATTCAGTTACAGCTAGTGGTGAACAAAACCTTAAGCTGAGGATACAAACGTAACTAATGAGCGCAACATCGGAGTGTTCATGTGATTTCAGAGCCACGTTTTCACTTTGGACATGAACGACTGAGGAACTCACTCGTGCTTGACGATACTGAGCGGGGGGTGGTCCAGTAAGTGGAAGGTCATGCGGGCGCATATGTCTTTATAGTCCTGGTTGCGCCGCTCAAAGTCTTCCACGTGCGCTGCTAGATGGGAGTTGACGATGCAGAAGCTTGTGTTGTGGAAAACAAATCTCACTGCCACGCCTCCTTTGTTCCCCTGAGGGAAAAAAACAAAAAAAAAAATGCAAAGATCAGGCTGGCGGTTTGACATATAAATAGCCTCTTATTTAAATTAGGCAAATGCATGTGGGAATCTACATCCAGCTGCAGTTCCAGCAACATTTTTAAGTATTTCTTCACACTGAGGGATACAGCATTTTTGAATATTTTACTAGTTTCTCATGAGCTACTGCACTTGAATGAAAAAAAGACATTAATCCCATGATTGTATATGACTGTGTGTATTTTGAGGCATTCAGTCTCAGTTTAGTGTGAACAAACCATTTTTCCCATGATTCCCGTCCCCACGTGCTCTGCAGCCACTTCTTTCATGTGATTCTTGAGTGTCTTTTTGACAAAGACCACAAGCATCATCCCGACCAGTCGTATGATCCGAACCTGTAGACATGGAAGCAAGTCAGCACATTTGCCCCCTGCATCAACATGGCAGGACCCAATTGTCCAAGACCGTATTCATTCATGGTAAACGGTGAGAAAGTCTTTCTCTACTCACCCTCTTGTACTTGGCTTTTGGGTGCAAGCTCCTCTCTACAGCTTCCACCCACTGCTGCTCCTTGGACGAGTCCATGTAGAAGAAAGCTTCAGTGCTCAGGTCCAACTCTTGAAAACTGGAGTCACAAACCAAGTTACCATTATGGACGTTATTAAAGCAAGAGGACTATGTATGAGTTTATGGTCAGAAAAGTACAATATGATGAATTCTCACTGACCCCAGAGCATAAATATCAGGAGGCTCTGTGTCACAGCACAGCCACGGCTCAAGGCTGCTGTCTGGAGATTGTCCATTCACGTTCCACGTTCCTGTGAAAAACCTTAAGAAACACAAAGCAGAGTTAATGCACAATGTAGGGTTCATGTGTGCAGGAGCAGCATTTTTGAATTGTTGTATTTCGATATCAAGGCAACTAAAATAACAGCATGCAGAACAAAGAAGCTCCTCTCACCTGAAGGTCTCGATGTCCACATACTCGTTCTCCTTCTTACCCAGGCGGTGTTTGATGAGGTATTCTCTTTGTCCTGCCTGGCTGGAGAACATGTCCTGCCTCATGCTGTTGGTGGTGGGGCTGTCGCACCAAGATGGTTGCCTGTCCACGCGGTCAAATCCTGACCTGAAGCTACTGCAATGGAAAAAGTAGGTATTACTTAACAACAGCAATACTTTAGACAAATTCTACTTTGAGATATTGAGCCTCCTGGCAAAATCAGGCATCCTTGAAATGATAGTTTCCAGTGTTTCCAGTAAACCTGACCTTGTGTCATGACTTACTCTGGTTTGGTGCTCGCGTCTTTGGCCTGCAGGGAGACAACTCTGTCTTTAGGGACTGGTGGAGGAGGCAGAGGATTGGATGGAGTGTAGGAGGCTTTGCGAGGTGGTAGAGGAGGGACAGGAGGAGGCTCCCTGGAGGCTACTATGCGGTTCTGATGGTTCTTCTTTTCCTCCACTTTCAGAGCGTGGTTGAAGTTGTCCTCAAAGCCAAAGTCCGAGGCAAGTGATTGAACTGGATCTACAGGCACAGGAAGTTCAAAAGCAGAGGATTCAATCTAACGGCAACTGAAACTAATTAGGAAGGCAGAGACTTTAGATGAAATGAAACATATAGGTACCATTTACACAACTGTTGGATTTTTCTAAACATAAACACAGTGTATGCATGTATTACCTGTCTTACTCTGATTCGTTAACATGCTGTTGTTGAGGTTGGGAGGCAGTGCACTGGTAGAGTTGGGTGGCTTGACTCCAGAGCCTACAGAGTTAGCAGTCTTGTTTGCTCTTTGTGGTGGGATTGGAACTGGTCCTCTGATGGTTGTTGGCGCAAGGGGCTCCATCGCTTTGGGTTTCCTGAGTTTGGATTGAACTGAGAAAATTAAACGGCATTGTCAGAAAGAAGCACGTCATGATCCAGGGCTAGCACAACCTTACTCAGGCAGAAAGGAACATCTTTACAGGGATCTTAAGCAGTGTAAAAAAAAAACAAAACAATGATGGAGTTACAGCTTCCTCAAGATGGAAGCTAGTATGCCTTATTAAATGCTTTCACTTTACTTAAGTAAATTCAGATCCTGTATCAGATGACCTCTCTGAGTGTAAATATGAACACAGACACAAATGAGCCAACACCCAGAAGAGCAATGCTGTCATAACAGGAAGTAGAGGATACCGGCTTACAACTGGCTTATTGATAACAAGACTAAAGTGTACAGTTCCTCTGTAGCAGTACTAATTACTATGTGATGTTACAGTAAATAAAGGCAAATGATAGTGGTAATATTGAAACTGGATGAACAGGTTCTGAGTATTGAAATAATTATAACTCACTGCCAAACCAAGATCTCGCTTCAAAATCTATTATTTCTGCAGGGTGTTGGCCAGCGAGGTGGCAACAACAACACGGCTTCATTAACCACAGTTTACACACATATAAACCCATGTGAAAAGGAACATAGCTCAAAGCTGACAAAGAATCCTTTATATTTTCATCATTAAGGGAGCACAGATAAAGACACAGGTCCTGCAGTATTTACCCTCAAGGTTACTGTTTAACTCAAGCATCTCACTGTTCCCAGTCAAAAGGTTGCCATGGGTGCAGCAACAGAATGCGTGGTGAACCTCCATACATCACACAAAAGTGGTGCCCATACATTATATTCTTTAAGTCCATGCAAGCTTTCCCTACAATTGTGATAAACAGGTGGTTGTGCAGAGGTGTGATTATTTTAGATAACAAAATGGATCATTGGTTCCTCTCCTCTAACACAAAATGATTTCAGAAGAAAGTCCCACTGCTTTGCAGGAATTATATCACACTGCCAGTGATATCTTGTTATTTTGGTAAATGAAACAGTCAAAGTTTTCTCATTAATTTGAGTGTGTATCAGCTACATGACTCAAACATAAATGTAAGAATGAAAGCATAATAGCTATTAAATTGTAAAACACACTATACAAGGAAAAGGAAAGACGATCTTATCTGAGGAAGAATGGACAACAATATGGATGTATGTGGAAGTGTACCAGTTCACAAAATTGGAAAGCGTTTAGTTGGAAAAGCCTTAAAAGGTACTTATTACACACTTTTGGAAATCCCACTATGATGGTAACTCTCCAGTTTCCTGGAGAAACTGGAAATGTAAATGCAAATTATTACCATGGTTTCTGTGATCGCACTATTATTAAAGGCTTTTTGAGAGTGATAAACAACATTTTTTCAGATGTCAGGTGCCCCTGGAGAGTACAGCCATATTTTTTGGACATATTTGGAAATATTTCTTAAATATATTGCTGGCAGTGGGTAAAAAAGGCTCTGATGAGGACACGGGGGAGCCCAACTTTAAATGCATGGATGGACATAATGCCCCATAGGCCAGACTATAATTCTGTAAATCTATAAATATATATAGCAAATAAAAGATCACTTCCTAATTGTCCATGGTTTGCACAACTTCTGTTTTAATTTGCCACAGATCTCAAAAAGGTGTATTGCACACAAATACTAACGGGTAATGCACGCATTCAATATTTGAAACTCATTCAATGGAAATGTGTTTGATGCTGAATGCCAATAAAAACAAATACTAAAAAAGGAAGGAAAGCATAAAAACATAAGCCTTAGCACTTTAAAGGTAGATCTGATTTCAAAAATTGCAGCCAAATGAGTTTTTCCACCAGTGTGGGTGGCAAGAATGCACAGGAAATCAGCGAGCAGTGTAATCCGCCCTCACTGAATAAATGTTAGATGAGTGATTAAATAATTAATCATCCAACTGCTTTAGACTAGACAGTGGAGTCTTACCTTGTTGCTGAGCACTCTTCACCTGGGTGAGGAAAGTACGAGTCCGATCATCTTCCTGCAGTTCCAACAGTAGCTCAGGGGCTTTTTCTCCTTTGATTCGTATCCTAACACTTGAGAGGGCTTGAGGAGTACAGAAAACACAGACAATTACACACATGTTGGCCACGTTTAAACTTTGCAAACGGCATTATGCAGCATTCTTTCAGGGAGCCCTGGTAACTCATGACCAGCATCTGCTGCTAAATAAAGGACATTTGACTGAAGGCATGCTCTAAAAATGCAGTATGGCTGGAAAGGGGTTGTGTTGCAATAAATGCCAAGTGCTAGCTCTCTTTTGTTCCCACAAGAAATCATTCCTTCTGGCATGCTTGAAGGACAAAAATAACTTTCTGTATCATGTCTGTTTGAGAACAATTACCTGAAGAGAGGTAAAAATAAATAAAAATAAAAAAAGTACTTACAATCTACTGTGAAGTTAATAAGAAGAGCCTCTTCAGCCTCTGAAATGAAAGAGGAAAGACAGCTTAAACGGTGCCCATGGAGTTCAAAGTTCTGTTGTGAGAGTGATCCAGAGCAGTGGTATATTACTTTAACAGGCTCTAGTTGTTGATTTTTAAATTTCATTTTCTAAGCACAAAGGACATGCTTCCTGGGCTTTCACCCTCACACCACTGTGACATGACATATGATGCATAGTGGGTGAAAGAATGTGAGGTAAGGCTTCATAAGCATTCGTCTACAGGACAGGAATCACAAACATCTCACAGAAGAATACAAGGAAATGAAAAATTGTTTGCAGCAGTTGGTGACTTAAAATATCCAGAACATTTGATCATACTGAGTGTACCCAAAACAGTGATAGGACAAAAAAAAAAAAAAAAGGGTTACATACCTCGCACTATTTCAAAATTACCATTGATGGGTATAGACAGCTGAGCCACTGGACGAGACACAACAGCTTCAGGGGTGGCCAAAACACCCAATCTGTATGAGAACAGCACAAAGTCCCAGCCCACTTAACATCAGTTCTGTGATGTTTAAACTTCACTTTAATATTACAAGTTTCAAAAGACTTAAAGCATATACGGACAAGCTGCAGCAACTGTTTCTCATAACAGCCATTCGCTTGCAATTAAAATTGTGTTTCATGCACAGCATTCAGTCTGAACATTTGTGATGCAATATGGGTAAATGTAACATTCAGATTAGAGTATAATTATAAAAGGATTAAAATGTGAATTTAGGATTTACAAAAATCTGAAATGCACATGCACACATGCAAAAGTCTCCTTAAGCCTAATTTGCTAAATTGCTTTAGTTCAACAAGCACAAAATGGCACAGGATTAACTAACAAATGCTCAGCTTCAAGCAAGTTTTCCTGATAAAAGTATACCGCAGCAACCGGGAGCACATTCAGATGAGCTACGCTTTGGTCATTAAATAATCAATGTAAGCAGCTTCAAATCTGTGATGTGGGTTAATGTAGGCAGGGATCATATTTCAGTTTGTAACAATGGCTGAATAACAGTCAGGGTCAAAGCAGCATGCTGGGCACTGCCCACCCTTCCTCTCCACTTCACAAGAAGTCTGATTACTGTTGAAGAGAGGAAAATGATTCAGCACTGCGGGTCTAAATGTGTCAGAGGGACTTGCTGTTCTCCTGAGTCAGCAAGGGCCCCTCTGATGTCGTAGACTGCTTGACAATTATAAACAGAGAATATAGCCTCCTCAAGGATGTGGACAAAACAATGAAAACACCTTACAATACAACAGCCCTGTGTTAAACACAAATGATGTAGTAAAGCTAATGAGGCCCGGTTTTATCTGAGTCTGTTAAGTTGCTTCAACTTCCTGCTTACTTCTGAGGTTATAGTTTCTATTACGCCTACTTTCCATTAAAGTAGTTGTTTTTATAACTTTACTATAGCTGCAAATTGGTACATCAGAGGTGAAGTCTGCAAAAGTAGAAAAGTGTGGCAGAATAGTTTCAAAAAGCATAAGTCTGCAAGGGCACAGACAACAGGTGGCCCCACGCACATCCTTGTCAACACTGACTACAAAAACTCAGCTCTCAGAAACAAGAAAAAAAGAAGCAATAAAATTGAGGAAATATTACTAGCAATAAGAAAAATTATCTTCCAACAGAGCAGCAAAATTTCACTTATCAAGATTTTTAAAACAAGTAAAAATATCTAGTTTAGATTATTTGTCTGTGAACATTTGTCTGAATGCAAACAAAATCAGACTTCAACAAAGCAGTTTCAGTGTGCAACAAACAAAAGAAACAAAATCTAAGAAGGAAGTTACATTATCTTTTTAATGATTAATGATTTAAAAAAAATCTTGCAACAAGTGAAATGCTCTCACATAAAAAACTGCCCAGGAAGATATATCTTGTCAGACAAAAAAACAAGCATACATTGTCAGATTCACATTAGTATTTACTGTACGGCTGTTGCATTGCAATGTGCTTCTTTTGTTATTTTGTTCACCCTGTAATAACAAACCAGTTATATGTTATAAGATCTGTATAGCACCTGATCTCCATGACTCTTCACCATTTTTGCTGTCAGGAGAGGAGTTTAGTGTGTGTGGTTTTAACACAGTCAGCTGAGGACGGAGCTTGTGTGCCCATGTGAGTCTCATTACAGTCCAGGACTAAAGACGAGGAATTCTGCGTAATGCGGAGTGAACTGGCTGCTGGTAGGTGTAATTGCTTTCTCCCTCACACTAGTGCAAGGCACAACCTGCTACAAACACAAACTACATTGATGGTTTAACACACCCACTGCTGTCTCCCACAACATCCCCTTTTACAAAACAAATGCTGAAGCTGCCAAGACGCAGTCACAACAGCTCCACAGGCAGCAGTGTCCTGTACCAAACTTCCAGAGTCACTGATCCATGCAGCAATTCATGTCTTTTTTCAACTGGGCTACATGACACCTGACACTGAAACATTTTGTGACTATAACATACAATATTTCTTTGAGTTCGTCAAAATGCAGAACATCGCAGGTCTGATAGCGCATTTGACCTGTTTGATTTAGCTACACAGACTGCCTCCAGCAAAACTAACACTTATGTAATATAATTCACTATAATATATTCACTAGATAACAGAGGACAACCACCCCTAAAGCACAATCATCAAACTGCACAATCTAAATCATCTTGTTTATTAGTCAGTGTGACGCAATCATGGCGCACACCTTTGTGATACAATGCATTGTGCGAACCATCTTGATGCAACTTCATTTGCAGCTTAAAAGCCATATTTGGCCTAAAAAGCAATACAGCTATTCAGCGCATGTCAATCAAAGACAGCAGAAAATATCAAATAGTTGCCAATTTAAGAGAAGAGCAGGTCAGACACTTCAGATTTACTGCAGCAAGTATCTACCCTCTGAAACAGAACATGCTGTCAAAAAGTTCATCAGAATAAAGCAACAGCTGAAAGCAGAGGATGCTGCAGATGATCATCTAAAGAGCTGCTTCAAAAGCTCAAACATGACCTGTGACATCTCACGAAATTGATCTACCACCTGACAAAAAAAATATATATGAATTTTCAGTTATCAGGTTCTCTGATACTTACATAAACTCTCCACTGCGCTCAATAAGTGTCAGTAGTCTGGGCTCCTTCTGGCCAGCCCTCAGCTCCTGACCTCTTACAGTGTGAACATCACAATCAAGGAATTATTGTGACTGAGGATGAGAAAGGTGCTTGGACAGCCCAAGCACTGAGTTTTAGTTTTCATTTCAATCAACCGCAGACAGGGCCTCACTTTTTTTAGGCTTGTAAGTTAGTATACGTGTAGTTAGACTGAGAAGTACTCATAAGTTATCATTTCTGTTAGAAGAAGCCATGCTTATTGAAAATCAGGGAGCAAATGTGACAAATGAGAAGTCATAAGGCAGTGAAAAAACAGAGAAAGCAGTTCAGTGGCTAAGGTGGTTAAGTTAGTGACAGCCAGTGTAATAAACTAAATCGTGGCTAACGTTATTAAAGAGCAAGTGGGTTTAATTAGCTAATTATAGATGAGATTGGTCATACTGGTATGATTAGCTTGTAGTGGTCTGAATTAAAAGTCAACTGTAGCTATAGAAGAACCAGGTAAATAAACTCACACTAGTTAAGCAGCTAACTGAGCTACCAAATACAGTTAATGTCCACGTATCTGATTACCAAATAATTTCGTCAAGTTAGCAGACTTGCTAACATTGAGAGATGGAACCTGAGAAAATGATTCAGTAAAGCTAACGTTAGCCAACGAGCTACAACAAACTGAAAAAAACATACGAAACGGTTGGAACTTAATTCAAAAAGGATATTGCCAAGCACTCCTCGCTGCATATTCCCAAAGAGGACTCCATTCTTACCGATATGTAATAAATAGCGATTTATCATTGGCTAGCGACTTTGTGTTGGTTCAGTCCAGACACGGACAGAGAAAGTTAAATCTCCACCCGGTGCGGCGGCGACTGCGGCGGCCTTCCGGGTGACAGCTGTTCAGCAGGGTTGTTGCTAATGCTAACCGCTCGTTAGCTTATTAGCCAGATGTTGTTGTTGTTGTTGTCGTTGCTGGATGGGATCACAAATGTTCAACAGAGTCGAGAAGTCAAAACATTCCGGTTAGTGTGCGCCATTCTGTCAAAAAAGCTTGAAATATTGGGTCTCCCTTCAGTTCAGTGAGCGGGCTGGTCAGATTAGCTACATGGATGACAGTTTGGGCAGATTTAGCTAGTTGCGCTCCAGTAGGGAGTTTGCTATGTAGACTCCCTCCCTCCTCTCTCCCTCTCCCTGCTTAGTTATTCGTGGATTCTGCTTCATCTTCTTCATTTTTAAGCGCGAATGGCATCAAGTATGAGGCCCGTATCGCCACCTTCTGGCGCGGAGACTGAATGCAGCCTCTCTGCTCTGACGGGATCAAACAGAAACTGCAACATTAGGTGGTAAAATTCATAATCATTTTCATATCAAACTTGTGTTAACACCTCTGTTTGGGATTACTTTGCAGCATTTAAAACGAGTGGTGGAAAATAACTAGTCACATTTGCACTGTACTAAAGTACAATTTTGAGGTACTTGTACTTTACTTAAGCTTGTCGAATTTCTGCTACTTTATGTTTCTACTGCACTAGATTTCAGAGGAAAATATTGTGCTTTTTACTTCACTACATTTACTTAACTGCTATAGTTACTCATTACTTTTTACATACAAAACTTATGATCAGTTTATTAAATATAATGAATTGTTATAGGTTAAAGCTCCCACACACTCTCATTGTTTTATCTTGTTGCACACAATAATAATGTCTGTATAAAAAATATTTTGTGAGCATAAGATAAAACAAATATATTGTCTTCTGGGACCTTGAAGGCTCCTGATTTATATATATTGTTATATATTATACTGCATGTATTGTATATTAAACTATACTATTCTATACTCATTCTGTATTATATTTAATGTATGACTTCTGTATGACACTATTTATTATGTTCTACTATATAAATACATTCCACCCCATCATATATCTTGTACAACTGTATGTATAACTATGTCTATACTATAACTTTATTATGCTATTGTTATATAAAGTATATATTATATATATCATATACTAGACACCTGCTATTATTAATCACACTACCATCACTTTTGCTATGTAATTTTGTCTTTAATCGCTCTCAGTTTGTATCTTTACTTCTATTTCTGTTTTAGTTTCATAACTCCTATTATTTAATCATTACACTTTCCTTGTGCTGCTGCAGCAACCGCATTTGCCCCCTGGGGACTTACCTTATTTTGCCTAGTGAGTTGTTTCACTTTTGCAGTGAGTGCTTTTACTGAAGTAGAGTTTCGAATGCACAAATTTTACTAGTGTGGTGTTATTACTTTTACTTAACAAAAGATCTATGTACATATCCGACCACTGTTCAAAAAGACACAGCCATATTAATAATCTTAATGTTAAATATATACTCTTAAAGGGTCTTTTTCACCACATAATCTGTGGATCCCAACCTTGTTGGGCTTGTGACCCCTTATAATAAAGCAGTGTCCATGTGACCCCTCCTCACAGGTATATGGATTGTTTCATTTGAAGGATTTTTAGAGGGCACAATCCATTAAAAAAAATGAAATTAGGAAAAAAGTGAGAAAAAGGTTAAGTCCTGATCCTGATATTGGGAACCACTGACTTAGGACATCATGTTTGTCATACATTTTGTGTTTATAAAGCTTATAAAGGATGAACTTTTTAATTTCCTCCTAAATCTTCTACATAAGAAGGCTGTAAGAGCATAACATACGCTGCTGGATAACCATCGAGTGCACATTTAACACAACTTAAAGTACTGCGGACATAAAGCTGTGGCCGTCTGACAGGTGTATCCTGGCCTGCCTCCCCTGTGGTTCATTGTGCATTAGCCCTTCAACTTTTTAAGCACTATTTGTGAAGCATTAATCAGATCAGAGAGTTCATCACTGTAAACAGACCACAACTCTCACCCTGCTAATACAGTCTTTATTTTATTTCTGTTATCCTGGTCAACATTTTAACCTGGCATCCAATGAACCCAAACAAATGCAGAGAAAGGCAGAGAGTTAGCTGAATTAACTGAGGCAACGAAGAAACCTGGTTTCACCTGGTGCTAATCTTAATAGTGATCATAATTAATCTAGTACATTAAGATTTCATGTATTTCAGTCACTATTGTTCAGAGTCACTTGCCCATGAGTGACAATACATGAATAGGGAGGCACAGTTAAATAGACAGTCCACAGAGGGATGCTTTAGCAGTAGTTTCACTAATGTGACTTCTCTTAGTTGTTGTAGGCTTTAATCTTATGAATGGCATAAGGGCTGGAGTCTCGATGTGGCCAAATGTCTCCGTTGGGCAGATCTCTCGTCTGTTCCACCTCCCGATCCACCATCTCTACCGTCAGAGTAGAAGGACTGAAGATGTCTGTTGTGCGGTAGGATTGTGTGAGGCGACGGAAGGACGACGTGTCTGAGATGTCCTCGTCAAAGAGGTCCTCCATGAGCTCCTTGCGCTGCCTGCGGGATGCTTTCAGCTCGTCGTTCAGCTCAGTGACCAGATCTTTGACATCCCTCACAAGTGTGGAGCGCAGACCAAACAGGCAGAGCAGGAAAACCAGACCAGCACAGATGCCAGAGACAAAATACAGAGCCACTCGCTCTGGGAGACCTGGAAGAAATCAAAGTAAATTCAAACTTGTTAAAGTCACTGTCCCTCTGCACCAAATCATTCCTTAAAACACTAAACTGTTTTTTTATGTGTTTTATTTACCACAATTTACTACCAATTGCTTATACTTTGCATTACTGTTGACAATTTACCAAAAGATTCCATACGTTTTTACATTGTTTAATTTGCTTTTAACTTCCCCAGCAGCTACTAACTCTTTCCTGACAGGACTATATGAAAATTGGCTTGCAGAGGTTTTTAACTCCTAAAGTAAACAGGCTATTTTCACTGGGAACGTTAAGTTGTCTTTATTGGCTTCATTTATTTATTTTTGGATTTACATTATTTTTGCCTGATAATGTGGTTAAAAGCACAGATTTTTTTTAAGTCCTCATGGATGGTGCAATTGGGTGCAAATGGAAATAATTAACATCCAAGATTCTAGAGTTGGCTGTGGATCAGCGACATTATTGCAAAAATCTGGAAATTTCACATTAATTTTGTTCCTCCAGTTTTCCACCCGTACACGAACTGATTAGCTACATTACAACTGTGATTAAATGGTCTTACTGAAGATGCACCAGTGAACTAATTCATTGGAATTTTGAGGAAAAAAAATATTTGAAGACAATAATTTTTACTACAATCTTTAGCAGCTTTCGTGTCTGTGTGAGCTGAGTTTAATATACTGTGATAAACCGAAAGGAAACAATGGCTGACTGATATTAAGAAAAAAAACAATATAAAAACTATGGCATGCTTTGAAAAAAGTTCAGTAATGCAAACATATTTATACACATTCTTTACTAGATAGAAAAATGGAGGGGGGGGGGGTGCATTGTAGTATTTAATATGCTCAGTTTGTGCAGAAAGAGGAACACAAATAGGCTTTGACAAGTAGCTACTCATAATTAGCCATGATATACTGTAAATGTGATGTGGCTGAGCACTAAAACTAAAACACCCTAAAACACCTGTGCTTTAAATGTTATCTGCAACGATGCAAATAAATGTACATGGCACCCTAGCCCGAGGTCCACAGGCATCAGTGCACATACCCAATATTTTTTCAATGATCTCCAGGGAGTTGGTTAAGAACACGTTTTGAGGCCTGTAGGTGGGGCCAGTGTACCATCCACCTGCAGGTGAGAGGGGTCTGTGCTCAGACGCCAGTCAAAGTCTGCAGCATGCAACAAAACCTGTGGATTTTCAGTCTTGCTCTCACCGTGGGTGTAGTCCGAGATCATGAAAGGGTCTGTCGACCCTCGGCCCACATCTTCCAGCAGATACCGGGGCACTGAAAATGAAAATCAGAGGTTTTTTTTTCTTCTTTTTCTACATGATGCAGCAAACCATATCAGCAACATCCGGTTCGTCACGTACCACAAGTGAAGGACACTCGCAGGTGCTTCCTGGTGCCGGGAAAGCAGGGGTCCCCAAAGGTCTGAGTATCAGCCAGGACTGAGCAGTTCGCTCTGCCATGACACCTGCGTGACACCTTCCTCAGAGCCGAGGGTGACAAGCACTCTGGAAGAAATTAAACTTAGCAAAATGAATACTTAAAATTTACAATGATCATTTTTATGCATTATTCAACTCTTCTTTTATACAAACAGATGAATAAAGCACAACAATTATTCTCCACTGTGTCTTCTTCAGACCCATGTCAGGATGTGATCCAGGCTCCTGAGGACAGTGTGGACTGCCGTGCAGCAGGTGTCCAAACGTGGCGGAGTAGATCGCGAGGACGGTCTCATTTTTACACATCAGCCTCAGACGCTCGTTTTCACACACCAGCCTTGTGCGGTGGTGCTCTGTAAAACAGATGACACACACATAATTACAGAAAGGAGCAGTTTGATGAACATCTAATAAAGAAACATAAAGGAACACATTGTGCTGTTTTTACCTCGTTATTATCAACAATAGATTTTATTGTCATTGCTGAGCTTCGTTCAGTCACAGGTTTCCAGTGGTGGGAAGTAACTGAGTACATTTACTTCTGTACTGTACTTTGGTACGATTTTGAGGTATTTGTACTTCACTTTCTATTTCTCTTTTTTATTGCTTCATACTTCAACAGTACTCCACTACATTGTACTTTATTGTACTAATTTTTGTACTCTTACTTTTGCATTTGTAATACAGGACTTGTTCAACTTGTTTTACACTACTCATAGTAGTACTCATACTGATACTTTCACTCACTGAAACATCTGCACACCGCTGGTTTCATTTCCCTTCCGTTTCAAATGTAGAGGCCAGAAAGTAGTAGAATTAGGTAATCCATCACTGTGGACATCACCTGCTATTATTGCTGCTTTTGTTTTGGAGAAATATCTTTTTCTGCTTGGCTCTGTATGAGGAACAAAAACTTCAATACAAAAACATACCGAAGTTAAGTTTGTCGAAATAATACTTGAATATTTATCAATGTGTGCTTGTTTGCTTATTTGCATATTTATTTATTTATTTGTTGCTTCCTTATAATTTTGTATTTGCTCTCCATGACAGCTGAGCTAATTTTATCTGCCGAAAGCCCTAAAAAAAGCTGGTGAGATGGAAACACAGCAGAGCAACATGGCAGACTCAATGGAAGAGGACCCACTGTCTCTGCAGGCATGAAGAGCTCGTTCTAATGATTCTGTGATTGTCCACATAATTACAGTACATCAGTACAGGACCTTAGCGGCATACCTGGTCTGCACTTGTAGGCGACTAGAAGGTACTTGCTGGTGAGAGGACAGGGGTCCTGACCAAACACTGGACTGAAGACAGGGATGTGGCAGGACTGGCGATCCTGACACTCTGACAGCACTTTCTGCAAGGGCGAGAAAACATGTTGAGCACAAGAATCAGCTGTGTGAAAGAAAAGCATTCAAAGACAACAAGGTGCTTTACTGAAACATGGACTTCACGTTAATCTGACTGCGGCTTTATATACCTCGATAGCAACCGGGGAAGTGCATTCTGTGTCCTCCTCCACAGTTATGTTTGAGTTTGCAGAGGGGCACAAATGCTGATTAGGAACACGTCGTCCATAGAAAGCTGAGAGGACGGTCACAGACGTCCGGGAGGGACACTCGATGATGAGCGTGTCCCCTTCGCAGGCATGAGCCGTGTGGTTCTTCAGGATGGTGTGGAGATACACTGACAGAGAACACAAGGCGAGGCTAATTTTGCTTTATTCTGCAGCTTGTGGGAGAGCTAGTTAACATTTACAGGTGGGCAAAAAAACTGGATGGTGCAACTTAAAGCAAATCAGCAGGCACTAAAACAAAAGCTGATATCTAATCTCAAACACAGAGGTTTGTCACTTTCATCTCATTTAAATATAGAAATAGGCACAACTCCTGTTTGACTTTCAGGTGTCTGATTTGAACAAAGCAATTATTTTTCCTTGTTAGCAAAGCAGAGATGACTGGTTGACATGGTGATTATCACTAAATAATGCGTCATTGTCCATAATTGGCAGGTCAATAGCATGACTTAGTAGATGCTTTTTTTATGCTTACAGCTCAGCCCTGCTTGTCGACTGGGTGGCGTCCCAGCCGGTGGGTGTAGCCTCCCAAGACAATATTTGGACCATGACCACACATACAAACATACAAGACAACAGAACACAAGTGAAGTCTCCCCTCCCGCGTGTGCTTCCCGTACTAGGCCCCCTGCGTTTTGTGTGTGTGTGTGTGTGCGTGTGTGTGTGTGTGTGTGTGTGTGTGTGCACCACAGAGGCAGTCTGAAGCTTCAGGGAGCTGATGAGAGGCAGTACCAGGCACTCGCTCACAATGAACTATTATTAGGCGCCTCAGAGCCTGCAGCCGCACAAAAAATGGAAATATCTGCTAAGGTCAGATAGCTACCTTTGGCTTTGACTGAACATAACATTGTTACCATAATGTCATCCATCACATTTTATTTCCATGAGTCAAAACAACTCAACCATAGTTTATTTAATGCTTTGGGAGTATCTAGTCCTATTCTATTAAGGTCTAAGTTCAGGACCCTGCTTCGGATCTTTTAGCAGGAGTTGGATCGGCTGTTTGGAAAACAGGATGTGCAAAAAAATTAGGGGATGCTTAAGGAGCTTCCTTTGCAAACCTTGAATGGCTGAAAAA
Organism: Chelmon rostratus; assembly: GCF_017976325.1. NCBI lineage: Eukaryota > Metazoa > Chordata > Actinopteri > Chaetodontiformes > Chaetodontidae > Chelmon > Chelmon rostratus. The sequence goes on from NC_055666.1 coordinate 18,744,334, forward strand.
TACCCAGTCGACAGTTTGATTTTCTCCTGAAAAAGCAATTACTGATGCCAAAAACAGAGCACTTACGAGAGAAATCAGGAGCCGAATGTGCGGCGCGTATCCTCAGAGCGAAAAGGAGAGATAAGACGAGGCAGAAGAACTCCATGGTGCTGTCATTGTGCATATCCTGCAGGGTTTTGTTGTAATGAGTTTTTGTGCTATTGACTGCATGTGAGAGAGCGGTCAGCAGGTCAATGATGCCATTGTGTTTACAAGAAACAGCCGCCCCCTCTTCAGCAAGAAAAAAAAACAAAAATCAAATCAGTTAACTGCTTTGAACAGAGTTGACAGCTAAGCTACAGTGTTGCTTTGGTGGAGCTTGGGATGATGTTACAGTATGTGTATGCGTGTGCATGAATGCATGTGCATGTAATTTCATATTTACGATGTGAAACCAACATCTTTATACTGAAGCCACATGCTGCAAAAACCTGTGACATGACTCCTCTCTTTTGATTGGTTGTTGGAGCTTGTGGCTTCAGTATAATGATGATTTTTTTTATGCAGTGAGTTTCAAGAAATCGTTGAAGAGTTGTAGGATAGCAGGAAAAGCACTACAGAGCTCAGAAGCTGCAGCCAAGAGGCTATTAGCTTAGCTTAGCACAGGGAAACAGGTAGCCTGGCTCTCTCAAACTCTCAGAAATATTCTGTGGACCCTCCACCCAGCACTTCTGTGCAGTGTCACTGGCTCCAGCATGGATAGGCAGATGTGACTGGTGAGCAGAGGTTTCATTGAAGCCCTCAGTTTAAGCACAATGGCACTACAACTTACAGCCTCACCGTGGCGACAAGACTCCAGAAAGTCACTGCAATCTGCCATTGTTCACCAAGAAGCACTTACAGCACATAACACACCCTAAAACCAAAAATATTTCTGTTGTTCTGTGTAGGGGTGTGTTCAAGGTACAGCATGAAAATTAGTCCAATTCAGAGCCACGTAAGATATTTCCCCCTGCTGCTAGTCTTTATGCAAAGCTAGGCTAATCACCTGCTCATACTTGAATCACCTGAATCTTTTCAACATATTTAAACACACTGACCTTGTGTGTGTGTGTGTGTGTGTGTGTGTGTGTGTGTGTGTGTGTGTGTGTGTAAAGGCAAAATCAAGACTCATTCTCTTGGACAACAGCGAGGGTCCTGTTTACGGAGATAAGGCACTTTTTTCCAGGAGGTCACTTCCAGCTGCTGTGTGTGTCTGCTGGAGATATGTGTGTATCTCTCTCCATGAGATAGGCCTCTCCGATCTTTTTCTTTGTGGAAGAGGAAGTGAAAGGTCAGCGGCAAGCTATACGTTTCCTCAACAGGCAGTCTTTTCCGGGAATATTCGGGAAATCCCTCCTCTCTGCACAGTCAGAATCGGTTGCTTTCAGTTTACTATAAAGGCTGTGATTTCAACCTTAATTTCCCTTTTACGCGTCTTTCTTTCTCAACCCTGTGTGACGGCTGTCGTCATACCAACCAAACACTGACACAAAATACACACAAAGTGATTCAGCAGCGCTGAGGACATTATCAGTAATTGCATCTACTTGTGGTGGTGAATCAGAATGAATGTTTGAATGGCGGTCCAGTCATTTATCACACGGGCTGCAATAAACACTCCCTCCATAGCAGCGGAGTGGACGCAATAATGGAGGCTGATGATTTAGAAGGAGAAACCCATGTTCTAATGATGTGCATAAGTGAGAGTGACCCTCCCACCTTATACTCCAGTAAAATTCCAGTCTCCTCCCATAGGAAGTGTCAATAAAGTGACAAATTATTCCTTAAAATCTTCTACTCTGCTGAGGTGGAGGAACTGCTGGACGCTGTGGAAGGGGAGATTCAGACAGTTGGAAAATCTCAGGCCGTAATCTCCCTGACTTCACAGACATTTAAAAGGAGGATGAGGATCAAGCACAACTTTCTCTGCCTCTGTCACATTTCCTGTGATGGTCCCGGGTGTTATTCATCAAATTTCCAGGATTTGTTTGGGATTGAATGCGATGGGTTTTGTTTTACATGGCACAGAGCCAAGTAAAACAAAGTACGTGGCTCAGTCTGCTGCCTTTACTTTTTAGATTCCTTTTCACGAATTGCATAATCCTGTGCATGTGATTTAATTTCTTTAGAGAAGTCTACGCCACAGCGTTGGGGGTTTTGTCATAAAATTTCCCTTCCTCTATTTACTGTAAGGGAAACCATATTACAAGAACACTAAACTGAGCCTTCGGTTCTCAGCCCCAGGGGATGTGTGGTCCTGTCACGTTCATCAACTTTTCTTGCCTCTTACAAAAAAAAACTAAATGTCTTCAACTGGAAAGCACAAAGAGTTTACCCATTCATTGTTTTTAAGCTACGAACACTCATAAAGTAAAATCAGTGTGACTTTTAAACGGCATGTTCAAGTATTTCTTATAAACATCATTCAGTCGACCAGATGTGAGACAAATGGCTAAATCAGATTAGGTGTCTCTCATGTCTTCCAGCGTATGTCAGTGGGCGCTTTGTAGTTAATACAGCCCTCCTGTGAAAAATGCCCCTAATCCATTACTCCTTCCATCCTTCTGACGGTGCTGGAATGTGAACGGCCCAAATGAATTGCCTGAATTTGTGTGAGTCACATGTTGTTATCGGTTCTGTGTATTGCAATATGCCGAGACTCCTATTTTAAGCTCTCCTCTCATAGAGTTTGGCTACGGGTATATAAGAGAGAGCACCCCGCCCATCTCTCTGGATCCTCCCTCCTCCCCTGACTTGTAAAGTATGTTTAGAGCGATAGCCTCCAAGGAGCCCTCAGACAAAACACAACCAGCCGTGCGGTGTAACACCTTCTCCTGACATCCACGAGCACAGAGACACTTGAAACCGGAGCAGAGCTTGTTCAAGGGCATCAGCAGCAGCTTTCTCTCCTCGGCTCTGTGAATTTTCTGGGGGTGGAAAGCACCACTGACTATAAGGAGAAACCTTGACTGGAGCGAGTACTTGGAATTTTAAAAAGTGAATTAAACTTTTTGTTTAGGACGACATGGCACTTAGGCAGAACTCTGACAAGGAGCCATCCATCGAGTTGTTCATTAAGGTGAGGTATTTCTTTCAATTCCACTAATTACTGGAAAGAAGAAGTAGACAGTGACATGTGAAAGAAAGGCAATCATACCTGAATTCCCTGTCAAAAGAATGTATTATGTATAATTCCACATTAATTTTCCTGTTTTATAACCTTTCTTTCAGAGGAAAAGTTACAGGCAAACAAAGGAGTCACTCATTTATCAGTATTGTTAAAGGGCAGAGATCTACAGTACTGCTTTACGAGCAACATCAATCAGAGGATAACTCATTTTGATTGTGCCCGTCTATAGATACCGTGTGCTGCAGATGCTGAAGTGTTTGCATCCCTCCTGAGGGTCACGGCACTTTGTTTTTTATCAGTAAACTCCGGCCACAGATAGACAGTCAGCCTTATCATCGCACACCCAGAAGGACGAGGGAGCATGAAGGGGGACTGGCCTCAAGCCTGAGCCTGGCACACCCACTTTACTTACGCACACATTCAGAATACTTCATCCATATCAAGAGGTCACATAAACAAAAAGTCTTTTTTCCCATTTCATGTTGCTGCGTGATATCCAAACATTCAAACACACCGGGATCTTTTCATACTGTCACACACGTACATAAATGTGTTAATGGCATCTGTTCAGGGACAAAGCGTCCTCTGATATAAAACAAGGTCAGATGAAGAGGAAAAACAATAAGCAGTGTTGTGTCTTTTTGTAAATGAAACATCCAGCCGTCAGTCACCTAAAGGAACAGTTTGACATTTTGGAAAATATGCTGATTTCTATGCTGAGGGTTAAATGAGAAGATCGACACCACTCTCATGTCTGTAAATATGAAGCTACAGGTAGCAGATGGTTAGCTTAGCCTAAGATAAAGACTGGAAACAAGGGGAAACAGCTAGCCCGGCCCTGTTCAAAGTTGACAAAATTTGCCCACCAGCACCTTTAAACCTTAATAATTAACACGAAAAAGAGAAATGTATAAACGGTTTTACAGTGGTTATAAGCAACCGTGCTGGTTTTTCTTGGTTGATCATGGTCAAGGCTCCAGGAAATCACTGCTCCCTTCCAGGAATTAGTCCGGCACATAAACCCTGGTAAAAATGCGACATGTTGTAAACATGCGTCATTCAGTGAGTGTTGGAGTTGGGGCCGGAAGACAGATTTTGTTACCTTACAGAGCCAGGCTAGCTGTTTTCAGCGTGTATGCTAAGCTAATCAAAGCAACTGTTGCGTCATTACCTTATAGACATGAGAGATGTGCAGTAGGTATCCTTTCATTTAACTTACGGCAAGACAGATATATGTGAATTTCTCAAAATGTCAAACTATTCCTTTAGCAACATTTTAGCTAAAAGCTCATAAAAACACAGGTTGGGCTTTAACCAGTTGTTGTGTTGTGAGCTAGCTGAAGCAGGAGATGCTAGCAAATGTTAGCGTCTGTTGTTTTTCCGCTACAACACAATGCCTCCTTTTCCCTGCAGAGAGGAAAACGCCTTTAAATGTCCCAGAAATGCCTTTCGCTTCCAAAATCTCTTGTTTATGAGCAGAGGAGAGGAGAGGAAATGTTGTGATAGCTTCACGGGCTAATACAGGCAATGATACAATAGCAGAACAAAATAAAACTTTATTACTTTCTGTGTTCTTTTAGGCTGGACATGATGGCGAGAACGTGGGGAACTGCCCCTTCTGCCAAAGGCTCTTCATGGTTCTGTGGCTGAAGGGAGTCAAGTTTACGGTGACCACTGTTGACATGAGGAAGTAAGCGCCCCTCCTCCGGCAGAAACACTTCCTGACATCTGGCCACGGGGACTTTTTTACACAGAACGCTATTAAGAGGCAAAGCGAGAGAGAAACGGAGAAGTTTCTTTCAGTAATCCAGAGCATTTCTCACCGATCAATAGGTGTGTTGCTCACTCTGTCTCCCAGAGGTCAGCGGGAGGAGCCTGCAAACGTGTACAAAGAGCCCTGTGTCGCCTTCAAACAAACACCTCCTTTAATTGAGGCTTTATTGTGTGAATTTCTCAGGGTCATTACCGGAGAGCAAATAAGATCAGGAAACTTTGAAAGGATGCTGATAATTGAATGATTCAGAACACACACACACACACACAGCGGGCCTATTAAACAGACGACCACTCCCAGTGCTGTGTTTTTTTTTTATAACTAAACCAACAGCCAGTGTTGAAATCATTCATCCATGGCACCACATTTGATTCTGACAAGTGTCAACAGCACAACAGGCTCTCAGTTTCGATGCGCTTGACAACAGTCTGATTGAATGAACTGAATTAAGCAACTAAGTCCCATCTTTCCACGTCCTCTCCAGGAAGCCGGCAGAGCTCAAAGACCTGGCGCCCGGGACCAACCCGCCTTTCCTCCTCTACAACGGCACCCTCAAAACAGACTTCATCAAGATCGAGGAGTTTCTTGAGCAAACACTGGCCCCTCCCAGGTATTGCTGCACATTAAACAGATATTAATGCAGAGTGATTTTCTCTCCTCAAACACGCTTACTCCCGGGCTTCTCCTTTCTGCTCTGGCCTGCAGGTATCCTCACCTCAGCCCATTAAACAAAGAGTCCTTTGACGTGGGCGCTGACATTTTTGCAAAGTTCTCAGCTTTCATCAAGAACAGCCCGAATAACGCCTGTAAGTTGTGGTTGTTGTGATTAATCAAACATTCAGCAGCTCATGATGCTTATACTTATTCGTACCTGCATGGAAGCATAGAAAGCGTATCTTTAATGTGCCATCACAGGAAATACATTTACTCAAGTATTGCAGGCAACTTTGAGGTACTTCACTTGAGTGGTTCCCTCTGATGCTACTTTATACCTCTGCCTTTCAGACAGAAATATCACAGTTTTTACTCCACTTCATTTATTTAACAGCTATACTTCCTTTTCACATTCAGATTTTATATACAAAATATCTGATCAGCCTCTAAAACATGATGTTTTTCATAGAATAAATATGTCCAATAATATATAAAGCACTTGAATTAGCTTGACTTTGACCAACTACAACATTGAAATACCTATGTGATAATACATCAGTCATAATAATTCATTATTATAATAGATAAACTATAAATGGGACTATTGTTGTGAAATGAGCACTTTCATTTTGCTGATAATAGGAGCTTTACTTGTAATGGAGTAAATTTAGTCTATGGAATCGATACTTTGACTAAAGTAAAGGATCTGAATACTTGTTCCACAGCTGATCAAAAGTAAAAGTACTCACTCTGCAAAAAATGTGTTTATTATTACATAGGTATTATATTGGTTATTATTAGTGATACATGTGAATGCAGTATTTGATGTTGTAGCTGGTTGACGTAAAACTGAATTTCACTCACACTTTGTTCCATTAACCGCAATCTGTTAATAAATGTAATGGAGCAAATGTATAAAGTTGCATCAAAGAAAGTACAAGCACCTCAAAATTGTAGTTAAATGCACTTACAGTTTATCCCTGACAGCTACAAAACACCAATGGCAATTCCAGAAAAAAACACAACATATCTCTATTGTTTGTGACTCTACAGTCCATGAGAAAAACCTTCTCCGGGAGTTCAAGCGCCTGGATGTCTACCTGAACTCCCCCCTTCCTGAGGAGATTGACCACAACTCCACAGAAGCCATCACCGTCTCCAAGAGGAGGTTCCTGGACGGAGACCGCCTCACCTTAGCTGACTGCAACCTGCTGCCCAAACTGCACGTTATCAGGGTGAGGCAGGGCGTTTTCTTTTTGGGGTCATCTCCAGTGTAGTGCTGGTTTCTTTGTTCACCTGGTTTACCTGAATATTTGGATTTTAGGCCACTTTAAACTTCTGCTTCACTATATTTCAGAATGAAATATTGTACTTTTTACTCCACAGCATTTTTTGACAGCTCTAGTTACAGTTTACTTGAGTATTTGAGTACTACAGTGTTACTTATTTAAATGATCTGAGTACTTCTTTCACTCCTGATCTTTATGTACCTGGTGTACGCTGTGTTTCTCAGGTTAATATTTGATCCTTCTTTCCATTTATTTCAGATTGCTGCCAAGAAGTACTGCGACTTTGACATCCCTGCACATTTCACAGGCGTGTGGCGATACCTTGAAAACGCCTACGAGAGAGAGGAGTTCAAACAGACGTGTCCAGCCGACATTGAGATCGAGAAGGCTTACTTTAGTGTGGCCAACAAGAGGAAATAAACCTTTGATTCTCTATTAAAGTCCTGTTTTCAGCCAGTGTAACCATGCATGTAAAGTTGTTGATCTGTAGAGGGCGCTACAACCTACACGAATAAGCTGTGGCAATGAATCGGTAAATATTCCACCTGAAAAACCTTGACCTGTTGCAGTAGACTTTGGGACACGCCAAAGCAAAACGTTTTATTGGTTGTATGTATTGACAATCTGTAGTCCCTCACAGAGAAATGGTGTGTTTATCCCACAACGGAGAGGCCAAATGTGCAATTGACTGTTTTTGTTTATAGTGTAAATATATTATTTCATACTTTTTGATGATCAAAACACCCTCATTAAGTACAAAGATTGTGTTAGTGTGAGCAGCAACTGCAGAAACCTTCACAAACAGTTCATTTTTATTCAAAACATGAAATACACTTCTTCTTCTGACACTGTACATGTACAGTTTGATTAAATTGTCTCACTGTCACACTAATAAACATAGTAAAATCATTTGTTGTATTGATGTGTGTGTGTGTGTACTGAGGTCTCATGCATCAAACATCATAAATATCTTTAACTTGAAACATCACAACCAGAAGCAGGTCACATAAATGGCATTTCTCATATTCAAGTTTATTTTCAGCCACAAAAAAGACCATTTTGCATTCTTCAAAAATATACTTTCTGTTGATCCAGTTTAGACGACAAAAAGACTGTTTGGTGGGAAACAAAAATGGCGATGGAGAGCGAAGGCATTTCCAACCAGGCCGAGCAGAAATCGCGCCAGATGTCCTGCCGCCGCCGCTGCCGGGCTCTAGTTGGTGACACAGTATTTCCAGAAACATGCTGTCAGGACATCAGAGAGAAAGATTAGGAACAAAGCTGAAGACGAGAGAAGTAAAGTTTGATCAATCCACACTCTTGTGCCGGAAATTCTTTAACTTACTGCCCTTGATATTTGTGTTAATATTTACCTAATATTGCGACTCTGTTTAACTGTCTTGCAGATTTACTACTGGTGCTTCTGTAAATTCGGTACATGTTGTGTACACACAGCATCTATTAATGTCTGTCCACCCTGGAAGAGTTATCCCAACTCTGTTGCTCTTGCTGTTTCCTGTTAATTTTTTATTTTGTTAAGTTTTTCCTTCCTTAAAAGGAAGCTTTGGACTATATTGTTGTCAAATACTGTACATTGATAAACTACTCTTACACCTGCTTACAAACTACATTATAGTCTGTTGTAAACCACCATTTATTAAATGGTTATATGTGTTTAGAAATTCTAAATCAACGGACTTCCACTATAGAAATCAACTTCACAATGTTTGAAATCCCATTTCTTGCATCTGTCGCTCATGAGAATGAAGTCATGGCTAACATAGCTTTACTTTATTTACTCATGTTACATTAAAATGATCTTGTTTGACCTCTGTGCTGTAAGCTTATATAACCTTAAGATATGTGTATAGCTTAAACTTCACATTAAGCAATTCATAGTTTAAAAAAAGTAACCTAGTTTTTACTGAGCATAAAAGAGTTACTGTGTATTTTCACCACATTGTTGTGTACCAGTACATGTTATATCCATTACAGTGCACTAAATGATACAAGCCTTAGTTAAACATCCTTTTTATTGGAGCACACTGGAGCCCGTGTCACAGACTGTGTGTGAAGAGCAGGTGTGGCATGTGCCAGATAGAAAACAATAAGAGTCACTCACCTCTTTTGTTTGTTTTTGGCAAGTTCTGCTCTGATCTGACAAAACCCTGAGAGCGAAGCTTGTCAGCCGCTGCCAGCTTCAAAACGGCTTCTTTGAGGTCCTCAACCTGAAAACAAGGAAAATATATGATGCTGCTGCAGCCAAACTCCCGTCACCCACATTTTAGCCTGCTTGCATTGACTTCCAGTTGATTTTAGAGTTTATTTTAAGGTAAACCACTTTTGGTTCCATCATAAACTCAAACTCAGATCATGCAACAAAACTACTGCTATTAATTCAACCCTGCTCTAGGCTAAAGGAGATGCTTTCATCTTTTTTCCATGCACTTTGTAACCTTGTTTTGAAAAGTGCTATACTGTTATACAGTACACAGTGCTATATCACTACTTCCTTAAGATAGAGTACAGAGACATAGATTTTCAGACTTACCATGTTCGCAAACCTATCCTGCTGTGCTGCATCTTTAGCCCCTTAAAAAAATTGAAAATCATTTAATCAACCATATCTGACTGATTTGTCTGCAAACGTCTGCATGATGTTTGCATAGTTTTTACCTTTATTCCAGGGGTCTCTCCCTCCATTGTGCTGCATCAGTAGAGGATACAGATTATTCACCTCTCTCTGCTCCACCTCAGCAGTGTTGGGTTCATCCTCCACCTCTGACACTAATTTCTGAATGAAATCTGTTGAGATGAAACAACTTCTGCTAATCATCCTCACGTTGTGACATTAGCGGCCCCGCACTGAGTTCAGTAGAAAGCCTTTAAAAATGCATTTCTGGATTTTGAACCATATCTCAAAGAGCAAATTGGAGAAGTCTTCTTTCATCTTGAAGGAAACTAGAGTTACTTTGAACAGAATTTGGTTGGGTTACTGTCTGTTATCTGACAGTCTTTCATCTTTAAGTTGTATGCTCTACCAGCTGAGCTAATCCCTCATAACCAGCAAAGCAGAAGTGCTGCTCTCGTGTTGCTAATGACAAAAGGTCAAATTTGGCGAAAGTAATCCAACACTTTCAGCGAAATTGAAGATATGAGTGAAAGCGTCTTACCTGCCTGTGGCTCCAGGTTGGAGTCAGGGTACAGAGGTAGAGCATGTGTCCTTCTTGCAGAACAAATCACAGCTACGAGGTAAAACAGAGCTACAGAAAGCATGGTGCCTTTACCTTTAGATGGTCAGATCTGGACTATACCTCTGCTTGGCAAAGAACTTCACTTATATACCCTCAGCGGTCATCCATCACAATCTGATCAATACATTATCATCACACCCAGTCTCCTTCTTAATGGTTTTGACGCGATGGATCAGGCGTCATAGACGCAATTTAGGGGACCCTGTCAATTCAGCTGGAGCCTATCTGTGCTTGTACAGAGAGGCCTAACAAATGTTTGCTCTCCAGCAGTAATCAGCGGCTGTCCAGCGGAGCTCTGATGGTTTATGTCTGACACCATTTCAGTGTGATGGGCTGTTCAAACGCACCATTGCTCATGTCTGAGATCACAGGCACACAGCTGGTGGAACTATGTCACTGAAGGTTTCGACGTCACCTTCTGTTGAATGACTAACATTTCTGAAGTAATTAATTGTGACCGTCCATTAAGGCAAATAGGTCCCATTGTGGTGATTGTTGCAAATGTTGTTCATCTTGAGCTAAAGGTGCAAACAGTTAAAGACTTTGCTCTTGCACCATGCTTTCTGTTGTTTGTGGAGCACAATAACCCTGCATAGACAATTACCGGCTGATTTAATATTTTATTCCCCTCTATATTTTTGCACAGTTTTCATTTATAGAAAACATACAGTACATGCCTATTTATTTATGTTCTGTGGGCTTCATTGTACACTGCTCCACTTTCAATATGCACTTTGTACATCGGCCCAACTATATCCAAAGTAGTGGCACAGTATGATATTTAAACAATTAATTATTTCTTAATTATAAAGTGGCATGGCATATCTTCGTCCTTCTTCTGTAGTGAAAATTGCAGATTAACCTACTTTTTGTGTTATTTCTGCTTGACTTGTCTCTAATGTTGAACATTTCTTTACAGTTGTAGTACTCTGAATACTGTGCATTATTGACAAGGATTGGCGATGGGAGGTGAGTGGGTTTGGGAGAAGATCTTGAAGGGATGGATGAAGGGGCAAAGCTTACTGTGGTAAAATAATCTTAACAGAAAACAAATATATTAAGATAAAATAATTCAAAATAAGTAGCTCTGTTAGACTGGAGTTAGCTGTGCTGTATGCTAAATGCTAACATAGTTTAGATTAGCGTGTTTGCATTCTGACATCTGCTGATTAGCACTAAACACGAACTAGAGTTGAGGCTGGAATGTCAATAGTTTTGCAGATATTTAGTCACAAGCCAAAATGTTGGACGAATTCAGATTTTGACCTGATGGTGGTCAATCATTAAAGCCGTGCTGCTGGCATGGCTAAAAATGACAAATACATGTAGAAAAAGTAAATAACCAATGTCGCAAGTGTAAACCTGCAATGTGCAGGGATTGGCTGAAGGCAAATTCTCAACAAGGCTGAGGATGTGCAGAGGTCAGACTGTCCCGACGGCCTGAGGAAAGAAGCGTTCTCTTAATGCAGACCTGTTGTGTACCTGATAGAGAGCCAATTAGAGCTTGAAATGTTGTCCTTTCCTAATATAATTAAGAAATTCACAGTGTGAGTTCTAACAGTAATTGATTAATTAATTCATAAAGGCTTTAAATGTAAAAGGAAACTCTTATTGGACTAATTGTTTGGCATTAAGATCAAAACTAGTTAAGAGTTTGGCTGTTGGAGTAGGCTGCAGGGCTGCAGGGCGTTTTGTCAAACTGAAAGGTCACTAATGCTCCTCAGACGAGTGCACGCGGTATCAGGTGATTTATAAGGCTGTCTCCATGTCTCTGAAATTGCTATTGAAAACAACAACATTTGATACATTTGGCTGCTGAGCAGTCAATGAGAAGAACACAGCTGAGTTTGGGTCAAGCAGGGACTTCAGACACATTACTCATTTGGAAAAGGAAAGAAACAATAACTAATTGATAACTGGCAATAACTGTCTTTGTTAAAATTAAAAACAGGATTTATGTTGATGGGTTAATCATTGGCCCTGCATTCAAAATCTCACTGAAGCAAAACTTTTACCATTAAACTGTACTTGAACTATTGAAATTGTTTTGGTTTGCAGGAAAGTGGCCCCTGACTAACATATCATTACATCAATAAATTGTTAATAGGGATGCAACAGTGTGTACAGTTGGCAGTATTTTACTGGTGTAGCCGGTGGGTTGGACCTTGTTTATGTACTTTACTGCCAGGCAGTTTAGTCTGGTGGTTGTCAACTGATGGGCCAGGTCCCTGGAAAGGGAAATTTGTATCTATTTTTAGACTTTGGACCAAAATTTGAATTTTGTGCAATGTCGGAGAACTTGCCTCTTTCTGCCTTTGACCCTTTAAGTAAATGAAAACAACTTGTTCGAAGGGAAATATCTGTTTGGCTGAACTGCTGACAACCTCAGAGACATCTAAACAAGACAATGAACCCTAACTATCCACTGTTTATTTCTAGGAAGTCACAAACAAAAAGAAGTTGGGAACTGCTGTCTTAATCTTAAACAATGAATTGTGTTTGATAAACATGATATAATTTATGATGAGGATGAATGAGGTTGTCCTCATTTGCAAGAATGACAAGTTACAGACAGGTTAAAAGAAGAAAGGACAAAATACAGATGAGAATAAAAAGAAATCAGTCAAAGCAGTTACACATGGAAGCAGGGAGGTTTGTGATCATGGTTCTGAATTGTGAAAAGCGTGTGTTGAAGATCATTCTAAGAATTTTGGGCACCTAAAGAAAAGGCTAACTTTCCAAATTCAGAATGGCTCTGGGGACTTTCAGTCATGTGAGTGACTTTGATTGGGTCCTAAGTTCCAATACAGCATAACTAAGTCCAACAAGGGCTTCTGAAAAGAAACAAATAATGTTTATTACACCTCTCTGCCAGACAAGAACAGCCCACCTTATCATACGGTTACAATGGCGAGTGATGTAGCTATCACCAGTGATAGACCGTGTCTATGGGTTTCAGGGTGGAAGGAGCAGCATTTTTATAAATTATATGCCCTGATCTAAAACTGCCTCAAAAATCCTCTTTATACAGCATTTGAGTAAATGTACTTAGTTACTTTGCATCACTGGACATGAACCAGCACACATTTTGTCTTTTTTTCAAATGCAGAAATTCTTCAAAAATAAATAACTGTTTTCTGCAGATTGACTATAATTATTCAGCCAATTGTTGCAGACTTAGCTACATTATAATTTAGTTACATTGTCTTTCCCCAGTTTCAATAACTTCTTGTATATCTGTCAAAAAGTTTACTGAAATATAAGAAAATAACCAATCCAGAGCTGAATTATTACACATACACAACAGTTAAGTTCAGTCATGATTGGAGCAATACAACCCCACGTTCAAACCAACCTGAATCACAAAAAATGTCTCAAAAGCATCAAAATACACCAACTTTGTCCAAGCAACAGTTTGAAAAGACCAAATTTGAGGGCTAATATTATGGAACTCCAAATCAACAAATGAAGACATTATAACGCAATCATATGAAGAGATTAAGTCAAAAATAGCAAATAAATTAAATGTGACATGAAAAAATAGGGAATTTTCTTTGTGGAAAAAATAATATAAATACAATAACATAAGTATGAACCCCAATAAAACTGTTAATATGAAATTGTGAATCATAAACTAACATTACATAATAATACTAAAGTTTTAACAGTTTTGAAAAGTACTTCACAATTCATTTATGTGTGCGTTTACGTTATTTAGTCATGTGATTACAACACAACTGAAAGCAGCTGTTGAAATTATTCGGACGAGCCCTCAGCTGAGTCACATGACCTCAGAAAGCGGAAGTCCGTGTTGTTGAGCGTTAACACTAGTGTGAACCATGCAGGTACGTGGTCCTTAATTAACTGTCCTGGCCGACGTTGGTAATCTCACCAACCAGGAAAAGTGGGAGCTGATAGACAAGCGAAAACGTGAGCACCACCTATAACGGCAGCATTAACCCAGCTAGGTACAGTAAATGCTCTTTATGTATTCCACTCATGTTGCTAACAAGAATCCCCAGTTAGTCGTGTAGTGTAACGTTACGCAGATAGGACGCTAACACTTAGCTTACAGCTGGTAGTTACAATGACCCCACCTAAACTCCCTCATGTAATGCTAAGACGTTAGCTAACGTTAATGCTAGCTGAACGAACTGACAAAGGGTTCAAACATGGATGTCTGTGGTGTTTAATCGAAACGCTCAACTGTTAACACGCTCAGACCTTAAGTTACTAGCTGCTTTAGCTTTCAGTTCGTGCCTTGTAGCATTTCTTTAAAAAATAGGATGATAATGAGTGGCATTTGGTTTATTTAGACAGACAAACCAAGAACTGCAATATCTCAAACCGAGCCTTGTGTCAGGATAAAACTGTAGGGTCGTCAAACAGTAAATTAATCTGTACAGCAGTATTTGTTTACTGTTTGGCTACGTAGATGATTATCACGTTATGCTAGAAATGGCAATAAATTACATAAGGGATGCCATCAACAATCATTGTCATTAGTCAAAGTGTTTTGCCTAGAATGTGTCAGAAAGGATGAGAAATGTTGATACACGTCTTACATAAATACAATGGATTCATCTGGCTGAACAATACACAAATACACTCAGCAAGACATATGACCCAGATTAAATCAAGTTCTAAAAGCCTTCCATAACAACAGGTTTAGTTCAGGCCCTAGTTTAGGCCTGAACAGCAAAAGCTCTGTCCCCTGTAGTCTTGCAGCTTGACATGGGAACAGCCAGCAGGTTCCTGCCTGAGGACCACAGACTGTGTTCCTGTTGGTAAGGGGAGTAATCAGAGATGTAGTCTGGGGCCAGGCTATGATGTGCTTTAAAGATAATAAGTAAAATCTTAAAATCGATTCTGTAACAAAGTGGTAGCCAGTGTAATGTTATATATATCTTATATTACTTTTTGATTGTACTTGTTTCTGATTTATGCCAGTTGCCAGTAATAAAAGTGTGTACGGTGGGTTTCAGTGTCTGTGAAACTCTATTGAACAGATTTTTGCAATATTTTTAAGATGATACATGATGATTATTCTTTGCTTTGCAAACAGCTCAAACACACGGACATCTGTAGTGTTTGATCAAAACTTAAACTCATCCGTTTAATGTTTTGTTTTGAGATTTTACCAGCTGCTTTATTTTGCAGTCACATTTTGTGCCATGTACCACAATTTCTCTACAAACAGTGTAACAGTGTACATTGTTTTGTCAGACCAACAGTCCAAAACCTAAAGATTGAACTTACATTCAGATATGATTAAATAAAACCGTTGATAAGGTTTAAATATGTCACGTTTGTCATTTTTCCTCTTGGATGCGTGCTGCTTGTTTTATGGTCTGGCATCTGCTCGCTACTTACAGCAAAATGAGAAAATAACAGGCAAAGAGCAGGATCTCTACAGATAAATATACCATTACACACTTCTAGTGGATCATGTGTGATGATTGAGAGAGAGTCTTTTCAGTGTATACATTGTTTTTTAGGAAAACACTTTAATGCAATTTCTCTCTTGTTCAGTGTCTGCTGTCAAAATGCTGTCCGAAGGAGGTTCTTTCATGAAGGGGATGGTCATGGGAGGCCTCTTCTGCTTGGTGCTGTCACTCCTGGGTAGTTTCAGCCCCAGCTCAGAGTCCAGGACAGAGGACCATCATCATCATCACGTCAAGGCACCAAGTAAAGATGAGCTGACACGCCTCTCCGACAGTAGGGTGCAGGAGTTGAGCAATCAAGTCCGGGTCTCTTGCATCATCATGGTCCAGCCCAAGATCCTTGTTTATTGGGCCACTGTTGTTGACACCTGGAGCAAACACTGTGATAAGGCTGTGTTTTACACCTCTGAGTCCTCCAAGGCGCTCGAGGCAATAGACCTGAATGAAAAAGATGACTGGGCGAGGTTACGTAAAGCTCTGAAGCATGCTTATGAGAACGCTGGAGACCTGCGCTGGTTCTTTGTGGCACAACCTACTACATTTGCCATCATCGAGAACCTCAAATATCTGGTGCTGACGAAGGATCCCAGCGAGCCCTTCTACCTGGGCAATGCTATGAAGTCAGGGGAGCTTGAGTATGTGGCGTATGATAGTGGCATTGTGCTAAGCTATGAAGCGCTGAAAAGGCTAGTGCACGTGTTCCAGGATGAAGACAAATGTCCAGAGAGAGGACGTGCCCTGTGGAAGCTGAGTGAAGACAAGCAGCTGGCTGTGTGTCTCAAATATACAGGCGTGTTCGCAGAGAACGGAGAAGATGCACACGGAAAGGGCCTGTTCAACAGCAAGAGCGTGGACACCCTGGTAACAGACAGCATGAAGGACAACCCCACCAATGTGGTGGAGGGCTGCTGCTCCGACATGGCGGTCACATTCAATGGGATGTCGCCGAACCAGATGCAGGTTATGATGTTTGGAGTTTACAGACTTCGTCCTTACGGCCACGTTTTTCACGACTCGTTAGTATTTCACCCTCCTGAAGGTTCAGACAATGATTAGGGACTCATTCCTTCAAGCTGGATATGACATTTTAAATTTTTGCTTCTGTGGTGGCAAACCTAACTTTGGGAAGATAGTTTTCTTATGCTGTTTGTAAAACTGGATCCTGGGTGGGAGTAACACTTTTATGTAATTTGTACATTTTGCACTTGGCACAATCAGCACCCCATTGCTTTGTGGTGTAAGTTAACAGAGTTGATGGGTGTGCCGTTCTTTGAAGGAAGATGGAGCTGAGAAATGAAATGTGTGACATGAGACAAGATATTTGGAAGTTTTTGTTATTGTAATGTTGTTACGAATCTTAATTATTTGTCTTTCTGTGGTCTTAAAGCTGCATTAGAGTTATTAGCTTATACTATTTCCTGAAATTGACATATTTCTGAAATTATTTAACTGTTTAAAGTGCTCGGCCATCTTTACCACATAATGAACAACTTCTTTTTTTATCTCTGAGAATACATCACCCAACTGATTTAAAGATTGTATGGATGCACCAATTATTAGTAACATATCATGACCCAGCCGAGCCTTTAAATGAAGTGCATTTTTTTTGTGACATTATGCTTGATTATCTCCACATCGGAAGAATTGGCCTTCACAGCTGAAAAGGAAAATAATATACCTCAGTGCTGACTTATGAGTAAAGTATATTTCTTCTGTCACATATTAAAAAGACAAAAAAAGGGACTTTTGGATAATTAAATAAAATAATTTTCTGAATAAACTTACTTTGGTGGTGTTCAATGATCTAACAAAGACGGCTCAAAGGTGGGAATGAGGATGAAAGTGTGTCAGGGTGAAAATGATACAGAAGAGCGCTGGTAGCTTTCCAGGTGTATACCTTGTCCAGCATACTTTTAATTATTTTTGGTAAGGGGAAATATTTGTAGCTAAAGAACTTTGTTAAGCTAAAAACATTTTTTATATAAAACTAAATGCATTCTGTCGCAGGCAAACTGTGGCCATCATGTCATATTCTGTTTTGGTTATTAGTAACACAGCTGACCACTATGTTGTTACATCTTAAAACATAATGTCTGTTAATGTTTGCTGCTGTTGGGTAAGAAAAGAATAAAATATTGTAGCTCTAATTGATGCCCTGGTACTGTTGAAATATGTTGTGAGACTAAAACAAATGTTATTAACAACGGTGAACATGAGGGACCAATTGCGTCGCCACACTGATATAAATGGGTTGGACAACATTTTAGAAACACCTATACACAGAACCACAAACTACAAGCTGAATCACACCCCCAGAAAACAACAAAATCTGAATCTTTTTCACTGGGTGTATCTTATAAATTGCTTCACCCACTAAGGCGAGGAGCAGAATAACAGGTCGAACACTGGACAGCAGTCACTCCCTCGGTCATTATTTTAAATATGCTCACATGGTGTATTGACACAGTACCAGTCAAATGTTTGGACATGCCTTCTCAGTCAGTGTTTATTTTATACATGGTAGGTGAATACTGGAGCCATAACTATGAACTAATGTGAAAATATGTGTAAACAAACAAACAAGCAAAAAACCTATACAAAGCAAAATGCTTTATATCAGATCCTTCAAACAAGCCACCTTTTCCTTCGATGACAGCTTTGCACACTGCTGGACTTCTTTGAACCAGCTTCAGGAGGTAGTCACCTGGAACGCTTTTCCCAGCAGTCTTGAAGGAGTTCCCATATGTGCTGAGCACTTGTTGGCTGCTTTTCCTTCACTGTGGAGGAGGCCACATCATGTGATGCAGCACTCCATCTTGATCAAACCTTTACATCACCTGGAGGTGTGTTTTGGATCACTGTCCTGTTGAAAAACAAAGGATGGTCCCACCAAACACAACCCAAACCTTGAATTTTGACTAAATCCCCAACAGTGTCACCACCTCCTCCTCCACGCTTCATGGTGGAGGACTCTTCAGACCAAAGTACGGTCCACTTTTTTGGTTTCTGGGCCAAAGCTCTCTCTTATTGACTCTATACCAACACAACTGTTGGTCTCAAACACCTTAAGAAGGCAAGAAATTCCACCAACTTTTCACAAGGCACAGCTGTTAATTGAAAACCATTTCAGGTGACTACCTCATAAAGCTGGTTGAGAGAATGCCAAAAGTGTGGAGAGACGTCATCAAGGCACACAGTGGCCACTTGGAATAATCTAAAAGATACACATTTTGCTTTGTTTACCATATAATACAATGGAGAATATAATAAAAATAAAGAAAAACATTGAATGAGAAGGTGTCCAAACTTCATCATCATCATCACATTAAAACCAGGAAGTCAAGGTTACCCTGAAGTAATTAAAACCGCAATCCTAAAATCATAGGCAACGCAATAATGTGGGCATATTTAATTGGATTAAATGTAAAATACCCACTGAAAATAAGGTTTAAAGCAAGAACTTTTTATTTGTGCATAATGGCGATTGATTCAAAGCCTCCAGCAGGTTACACAGCTCAGTCCATAGGTGTACACAGTTGACTGGCAGCTCATGCCTCACTGTCAAGAGCTCCACATTCTCCGGGGGGTAGTGGCAGGGGCAGGCGTCACAGGTGTTGATATTGTCATTTATACGTCTTCATGTGCCACAATCCATCATTCAGGTAGTGAACGTTCTCAATGCCGATTCCCTTGTTGACTTTTTCTCTGTTTACAAAAGACATTAAGATCAGGCACCGTAAGGGCAGGAACAGAATGGACATTTTGCTTCTCTAAAGTGTAAAAATAATAATAATAAAAATAATCATACATGCTTTCTGCAGACATTTTCATTACGCCAACACAAAGTGCATGTTGTTTTCCCTCTGCCATTATGGCCTGCAACCACTTGTTAAAGACAAACTCTTATGAAGTTGGAATAAATATGTAACTGTATAGCATAGAAGAGTTTGACAAATAATATTTTATAGTGTTAACATCAAATAGTTTCCATGTGCAGCATCATGAATAAAAGGATACAACTACTGTGTCAGCAGCAGCTGGGTAGAGTTTAGCGCCTGGTGATGTTAGCCCAGGGCACATGATGTTGGCTCCACTTAGGACAAATTTAATGGCCCCTTTGTCTACTTGCTGGTGTGGAAGAATGAACGGATCTATGAAAAGAAAAAGGGAATTTCTTATCAGTATGAGAACATTCAGACACGGCCATCACCCAGCTGACATGAGGAGATCTTACATTTATGCAGCAGTCTGAGAGTTGGGTAGAATGATCCTTCTCTTTGTCTGAAGAAGAGCAGTTCTCCGTTCACTGTCAAGATTTCAATATGTTCATGGCTGTGGGAGGAACAATAGAAATATGAACTGCAGAAGGAAACCCAATGTACTGAAAACACTTTGCATATGAGAACCTTGAAGAGAAAAATAATAAGTCATACCATCTCACTATTTTGACAGGGTCCTTTTTTGGCATTATGTGATTTAGCCATGACTCAATGTCAGGAAACTGTTCCACCAGCTGATTTTTGATGCCTTTGATCACTGATGTTTTCAGCTGGATACAGTTGGACACATTTTCCTTCTCATCAAATCTGAAGCAGAAACAGAAAATGTTTGTTTGTTAGTATTTTTTCTACAGCACAAACACAGGTTGAAAACAGAGCAAAGCTTTTGCATCATGTCCATCATATCCTAAGAATCTTTTTACAACAAAGCTTATTTCTATGTTTGTATTTTTAATTTGTCAGGTGTGTTAATGTACTGCAGGCCTGAATATATCACAAAAATATAGCACTTATAATACAATTAAGCATACTGAGTCCACATTGCGGCAAGTATTGACAGTACAATGTTGGTTTAATTCCAATATGGCTTTTTGAAGCTAACATCAACCAATGCCCCAGAGTATACAGATATACTGGGAAGAGAATCCAATTTCAGGATCAATAAAATACACAATTGTATTTTTGAGTAAGTAGAATTCTCAGTACAGCCTAAAAATTGAGATAATTTTTGGAACCTTGTAGACAAGGAATGCACCTTTCAGTCTTCTGATACTTAATTCAAATATATGATTATCATTTTTAAATTGGAAATATGCTAAGCTAGTGTGATACGTGCCTGGATGTCACCAGCTGTCTGAAGAATAGCGCGAGTTGATTTTTTTTTTTATCTTGGTCAGAAACGTGAATGATTTCTCTTTAGATCACACACGGCTGGCAAAAAACTGAAATGGATATATATTAATAAAAAGTCTAGTTGGACGCAAGCCTAATCTAATATAATAACTGAGGATCTCACAATATGTCATAACTCATAATCTGTTCGTCTCATTAATTGAACATGAGTCTACAACAAACTCAGAAGACCTGACTGCTATTCTGTTAGCGTTAGCCACCTAGCTGTGGTTAGCTAATGGTACAACATCAACAACTTACTTCTTGAACATCCTCGTTGGTCTCTGTTTTCCTGTTCCTCAGTTGTGACGAAGCTTGTCCGGACTTACTGTGGCAGCTCGGATATGGTGAACACAAGTAAACAACACAATACAATTTATCTATCAAGTAATGCTATGGCAAAATCCACGCCTGTTTCGCAGTGGAGGGCCAGTGGTATACGTTTTACGTCATTTCACGACACTTGTTTACGATACACGGCAAGTCAGGTCGAATTCGATTATGATTGGAGCTTCCATCCTCTTCTGTCACCTAGGTAACTTCTGTAAGGGGAACGTTTTGGCTTACGCAGTCGGGCAGACTGTTCATCCTTCATAGACACTTTAACAAATGATACGATAGTTAATGGTAAGGCTAGTTTCCATAGTGACAAAACAGTTTTCATGCGCTTGTGACCCTTTCTGTTTTCCTAATTAGATCATGGATTAGACAATTAAAACTCATCACAAAGCTGTCCCCCAAAAGATATGCTTGGAATTTATAGACAAAATTGTTTAACTATTGATTTTACACAGATTTTATACTATTGATTTTACATTGCAGCAACATTTAAATTCTGTATAAAAATGAAACAAACGGGCCTGGATATTTCCAGCTGTGAATATGGTATTTCCTAGATAACTACAAACAGCATTATTTTATCTTTCACTTTGTACTCAGAATAAAACTAAACATGGATAGTTCCATTATAAATTGATCTCAACTATTCTGGAATATTTGTGGACTGACAGAAGGAATGGGAGGCGTTTCCTCCGTCAGTCCACAACAATCATACCTGTAATCCATATCCAATTTTAACACAACATTTTTCACAGGAAAGATACAGTATTTTATATAACATCTCACTGACGTGTTTGTAACACTAATCACACACACTGCAGTACACTGAGCAGTGAATCATCTCCATAGACTGTTCACAGCGCATGAAAAAGAGAAAAATACAAACAGAAAAGAAAAATACATACTTAACAATAAAACAGGGAACCCCCTTAGGAACATTTCAAAAAGTAAATTTAGATAACAGAAAAAAAAATTAGTGAAAGCAAAAGCAGTAATAATGATGTGGTAGAAGATGTGGATCTAGATGTAAGGGCTATGAACCATGTGATATAAAATATGGAGCAATATAAAAAAAAATTAAAACATTGTACTGATTGTAAAAAGTGTAATGTAGTATAAAGAGGCTTTTTCATAGACCAAAAACAACTTGATGACGGATGCACAATGCTTTTAGGTTTCATTAATCATTTAAGTTTTGTTTTACAGTGTTACAGTAAATATCCATTAACCATCTAATAACTAAACAATTGTTTTTCATTCACGTTTGGGTCAGTCGTGTCCCTCACAATGACGTCAACCCCTGAGTCCATGGCGCTGACATGGCGCCATCTTGTGGCCAGAACAGCCACAACAGTGGAGTCGGTATAAAAAAAAACACGCTGGTGCAAAAAGTACTTTTGTACAAAGTACTTCCGGTGGGGTCACCGACTAGCTTTCATGAGCGAAATTTTTCTCTTGTTTGCCAGCGTCTGTTTTCACTATCATGTGAGCCTGTTTTTGCTGTAGCTACATTTCTTCTGTAAATAAATTTCCTTAACGGCCGTTTACTTTAACCGCTGGCACTCAACGACTTTACAACGCGGTTCGACAAGCGAGGCAAAAAGAGGAAGCAATAGCCAACCATCTTTCTTCTTCTGCCAGCAATAACAAGAAAGAGACAAGGCTGGATCCAAGTGGAGCTGTGTAGTTTGCAATTTATTGTGTGTTTTATACCGGATAAAGGACTTGAGTAAAACCTCTCCGTATTGAGACAGATAAAAGCTCTCGGACACTGAGCTCATCCTCCGGCAAGCCTGGAAGTTTCGGATCAGAAGACTGGCTGTTAAGAATTAGTATTCCCGTTTTTTCATGTTTCCAACAGGTTTATCTTCCCCTAATCCCCCACCACCGCCAACCCAGGAGGCTAGACCAGCGGCTACTGATGTCAAAAACGAAAGCGGTAGCATCACATCTCCGAAGAAGAGGAAAATAAACGGCTCAGAGAGGGACGACACCGCTGACACGATCTCCTCTTCGCCTCCCAAGACCCTGAATTCCTCCTCCTCCTCTTCTTCCTCCTCCTGCTCTCCCACTCCGCTGCACATTCAGAAGAAGTTGAGGTTCGAGGATTCAGTGGATTTCATTGGACTGGATGTGAAAATGGCTGAGGAGGCTGCCGCCGCCGCCGCCGCCGCTGCCGCTTCGTGCTCCAATAACAAAAGCAAAGCCGTGTTCCTGTCCGGCGGCGTGGGACACCATGCGAACGGACTGACGAAAACCGCAGGCTCCGGCACCTTCTCCAACAGTAAACCCGGTGCTGCCAAGAAACTAGTCATCAAGAACTTCAAAGGTAGCAGATGCACACTGGTGGAGACTGTGATTCAAGCTCTAAACTACTCACTGACAGCTATATGCAACTTAAACTCAGCTGCTAACAAGCACCCAGGCTCTGTGGTGCTGTACAGCACTGGACCAAGCATTGTGAAATTGTCAAATCAGAGTAGGGCTCGTCTTTTTCTTGCTCCTAAAGGCTGCATCACAATTAAAAAGCTAAAATATAATAATCTAAACTGAGTCATTGAACCGTTGATAGCTACCGATTGGGCTATCGCGTTGATATGACTGAGAAATGTGTCAAAAAAAGGTCCAAGTTAGGTTTTCCTTCACCGGTCACCTTGGTAACGAAGATGTGCCAATGTTGGGATGACTGTTAGTTCATCCAGAAGAAATGTTTGCATAAATACTCTTGAGAAGTTATCTCTTTGTTAAGTAGAGATGCTCTTTGCTCATTTGTCATAGCTGAATCAATTAAATAAGTTAACAATTAAGTTCTAAAAATCCTGTTAGCAAGTCCTAATAAGACTATAAATGGTGTTTATCATATTAAACAATACTGAGCAGAATTAAGACATAAAGCAGGATAAAACACATAAAGAATTGGGCCCGGTATAATGCATAACAGTGGCGCTCACTTTAAACACTGGTTTGATCACTTTATACATAATTTTGCAGTTTGGGATAACATCCAGATTGTCGTTGTGATGATGATTTCAGTCATATTTTAGTAATTGTTTTGATCGGATAGTTTTAATGAGAACAAGATATCTTTATCGACAGAGACCTGAGAACAAGAAACATTCATAGTCAAGTCATCACACAGCCAGCATACAAGAACAAGACATATATGAGGCAAAACAACCAGCAACCGAACAACAAATAGAGTTAAAAGAAACTATTAAAATAGTAATAAATCTGATCAGGTCATAAACATCTCCCAGAAGAATGAAAGAAGTTTACAGCATGAGGGCAGTTTGATCTTCATCCTGTTGAAAAGCTGCATAATACCTGCCAATGTTAGTGCGTACATAATATCTAAGGTGAAAGAGGTATTGCATTGTGTACTTCAGTTTGAAGATTCAGAGAGAAGAGATGTGAGGTACTTCAGAAGCTTTATAGATGAATATCATGACATGATTGCTCAGTAATGAGCATATTGCTGAGCCCTGGTCATCTTTATATTGAAATAACCCAAAACTTGATCACTCTGTTTTAAAGAGAAACAGACACAGTTCTTTAGAATAGCAGTGGTCCGGTGAGGTCCGCTGTTTGTCGTTCAGGTCCTGCGAAGGTTGACATCGTTATCAGAAGAGTTTGTGTTTTGTTTTGCACACAGAAAAACCCAAATTGCCTGAGAACTACACGCAGGAGACCTGGCAGAAGCTGAAGGAGGCGGTCGAGGCCATACAGAACAGCACTTCAATCAAGTACAATCTAGAGGAGCTCTACCAGGTATCACTGCAGACCCGCTGACCTCTCAGAGGAGGCTCACTGAAGCCCTTCACTGACCCAGGCCTCTCTCACGCCTTGTTTTTGTCCCCTCAGGCCGTCGAGAACCTGTGCTCCCATAAGATCTCTGCCAAGCTTTACAAACAGCTGAGGGCCGTGTGTGAAGACCACATCAAGGCACAAATTGATCAATTCAGAGAATATCCTTTACAGTTTGTATTTATCTTCAGTCGCTGTCATTTCTATCTGTCATTAATCTTGTCTAGCATTGTGTTGATTTTGTAGTCATATTGCAGTAAAGCTCTTGAATGAAAGCAAACTTTTTTTTGCCTTAACGTTGTTCATACGGACGCCCTGGACAGTGTGCTTTTCCTGAAGAAAATTGATAAGTGCTGGCAAGATCACTGCAGACAAATGGTATGTTTTGTAACTCTAAGCAGTCGAGTGGTAGCTGTCATGTCCGTTAAGAGTCTGTTGACAGAACCTCACTTTTCATGCAGTTTGTTTATAATCAGAGTTTCATGTTTAAAGGGGTATTCCACTGATGAATTCCACAAAATTGGGCAACCTGTGAGAGATGTGAAAAAAAGAGGCCTGGTTCTGACTTTTAGTTCCTTTGTATGAGTCAAGCATGCTGGCTTCTACTCTTCCAATAATACAACTCGATAGTGTCTGTCATTAGTCTCACCCTGCCTGGTAAATAGACATTTTTGCAAATATCACTATCTTATGCATATGCAAGGGCTTCCCATCTGTAAACGCCACAAAAGAAAACATCAAAACAAATGTCAATTTCAACAAAAAGGTCACTGTCAGCGTGAAAGTCTGGACTGTGGTTCAATCTGTCAGCTTGTCACATGGGACCCACAAAGATGATGGCGATATTTGTGAAAATATATGCGGCCGTGTCTTTCAAACTCCAAACCCCCAGCCTGTAACGCAGGCCTTCTGTTAAAAGAGTTTAAAGCCCGACTCGCACAGGGCTATTATTACCAGGGGACCTCATGTGGTTTAGAAATTACCTCCCCACGTCTGTGTTTAATAAGCAAAGTCTGTATTTGACTCGAATTTACTGACATTATCCCCCGGATATGATATCAAGGCTCTGCATAAGACGGATGCTGGCTTTCAGAAGCGGAGCGTCTGTTCTTCAGCAGCCACATTAATAAGATAGTTTGCAGTTGTTTTGCCCGCTTTCTGCATGTGTTTCAAGCATAAATGCACATTTGCAGCTCCTTCCGATCAAGTCACAGATTATGGCTGCGTGTCAACCTTTTGTTACACCCAAACTTCTCTGTCATCACTCATTTTTAACCTCATTATAGCCGATCTCACTGCACAGCTGTTCACTGCTGTTCCACATGTGAGCCGCAATCAGATTTCATATTTGTTCAGTTGTCTGACAACTGAAAACAGATGTTTAAAAAAAAATACAACCCTAAATCACAGAGATGCTGATTCACACAGAGCTGTCACATGACCTCTGGGTTTGGTGAAATATGTCATATTCGCTTCCGATTAAGATCACAGACGACCTCCACAATTATTATAAATTATTAGAAGTCCCCATGTGATATAAGTCACATGCAAATAGGGCTTAAGTCTCAAACCCAGGTCAACATCAGGCCTATTTTCTCAGACTTTCTCTGTGAGAGCATCACAACAGATATTATACAGCTGTTTGCAAAGAGTAAGCAGGTGTGCCCTTTTATTTTAA
This sequence comes from Chelmon rostratus, assembly GCF_017976325.1. Taxonomy (NCBI): domain Eukaryota; kingdom Metazoa; phylum Chordata; class Actinopteri; order Chaetodontiformes; family Chaetodontidae; genus Chelmon; species Chelmon rostratus. Next base: position 18,770,892 of record NC_055666.1, read on the forward strand.
TCAAATTAAAAGGTTTAAAATGTTATTAGTGCTTATTTCTGATTATGAATATTTGTCATTGTTTCACAGATCATGATTAGGAGTATATTTTTGTTTCTGGACCGCACCTATGTTTTACAGAATTCAATGCTGCCATCAATCTGGTGAGTGACCGCTGTTGTCAGCTGTTGTGTTGTGTGAGGCTGATTTCTGTTAAAAGTGGGCGTTGAACAAGCTGCTCTGGTCTGCAGGGACATGGGTCTGGAGCTGTTCAGGTTCTACATCATCAGTGATCTGAAGGTCCAGAGTAAAACCATCGACGGGATCCTGCTGCTCATCGAGAGGGAGCGAAACGGAGAGGCGATAGACCGCAGTCTGCTGAGGAGCCTGCTGAGCATGCTCTCTGACCTGCAGGTAAGTGACCACTTCATCTTTACGCCATGATGATCCGCACACGAGTGTCCGCTGGTGTAAATCTGTGTTTGAAATCACCTGCGTTTCATCTGTATTACAAGAAAAGTGTGACTTTGGCAGCTGCGTTGTCTGAGATTATCACACAGGGGTGTGGTGAGTTGTCAGTTTCCTGTTGACAAATGGTTTTAATGAAAGCTGTGTTCTCTCCGTCCCTGACAGATTTATCAAGACTCCTTTGAGCAGCGCTTTTTGGAGGAAACCAATCGACTGTACGCTGCAGAGGGACAGAGGCTGATGCAGGAGAGAGAGGTGATTTATGTGACCCTCATGCTCAGGGCCCATTTAGTTGTTTGCTGGCGTGTGTTTCTTATTTCACAGAATAACTGTCGAAGTATGAACAATCTGATCACACTGTATCCATCCAGTGTCCGTGCTGGAATTTCATAGTATAAATATTTTTTCATCGAAAACATTGAATTGCAACATCAGGTCTTGATTTTAGTACCTCAAAATGAAACCGACCCAGTGTTTTGTTTTGATGTTCGAAAGTGAATACTGATCAACCACTCAGCAATATGTTTGTATGAAAAAGTTCTTACGGCTGGTGCTGTTGGGTGTGTCTGGGGTGGGATGGCTAAGCTACAGCCCAGACTTTTTGAAGACAGAGATATTTCAGCATCCTGACAGCCTGATGTGTGAAGCTGTCACACAGTCTGGTGGAGTGGGTGGAGAGACTGTAGAGGCTGTGTGAGGGAAGGGTGGGGTCACTAACGCTGCTAGTGGCTTTGCTGGGTAGGCAGGGGTTATAAATGTCCAGGAGGGAGGGGAGGGAGGCACCAGTGATCTTCCCAGCCACGTTCACTATGCGCTGTATAGAAGGCCAAAAATACCAACACATCCTCCATCCGTAGCTTCAGGTGATCAGAACGCAGTGGCGACACGTTAAAGGTGTGTTTTAGACGTTTTCTTGTATCTCTTTGTTTACTTGCTGACACAGTGGATTCAGGCATATTTTCACTCTTTTTCACGCATTTATTTTTGAGAAACTTTGGCCTAAGGAATTTCTAGCTAACTTTCCATGTAGCAGTCCAACTCTAAATGAATGGACTGTACTATACGCACAATCAAGATTTAGCTGTTCAAATAAATGGCTAATTGAATCCTGATGCTAATATTTAATGAGTACAACAACTCATGTGCCTGAGATTAGTTTAGCCTCAGAGAGAAGACCAGCTGAGTTGGTACCATCTTCTTCTTCTCAGATTTTGACTGGTGAAAAAAGTACAAGTAACTTAATTAAACTTCGCCAAATTAACAAGCACCTTTTAATTTTTGATTCACTTTTAATCACTGCTTTTGCCCCTCTTTTTTTCGTAGGTACCAGAATATCTCCATCATGTCAACAAACGCTTGGAGGAGGAGGCTGACAGAGTCATCACATATCTAGACCAGAGCACACAGTGAGTGTTAGACTGTCGTGTTCAGTTTGCAGTTAAACACTGACAAAGATTGATTTGTAACCTGAGCTGCTTTTTTTTTTCCTCCCCCTGCTCAGAAAGCCACTCATTGCTACCGTGGAGAAGCAGTTGCTGGGTGAACATCTCACAGCTACTCTGCAAAAAGGTACAGAGCAGTAAATACTTGATATACACGGCTGTATGTTGAAAGAGTTCTGACCTCTGGCTTTCTGTCGTCTGTAACTTCCAGGGTTGACTCACCTGCTGGATGAGAACAGAATTCAGGATCTGTCTCTTCTCTATCAGCTCTTCAGTCGAGTGCGAGGCGGTGTTCAGGTCCTGCTGCAACATTGGATAGAGTACATAAAGGTATGAGAGCTTTAACAGTTTGTAAAAGTCAGAAGATAATGCATGATGAGTTGTTTTGCATGTTCTGTTGCTAACCGTTTGCCATTGTCCTGAAAATCAATGGCCAGGCTTTTGGAAGCACAATCGTAATCAATCCAGAAAAAGACAAAACAATGGTGCAAGAGTTGCTGGATTTCAAAGACAAGGTGGATCACATCATCGACATCTGCTTCATGAAGAACGAGAAGTTTGTCAACGCCATGAAGGAGGCTTTCGAAACATTCATCAACAAACGGCCAAATAAACCAGCAGAGCTCATAGGTCAGTTATCGTTGTCCCCCATTCAGAACTGCTGCACCAGCTGTAAATGAGCAATGAGTGATGATAATCATCAAATAAATTGTGCTATGAATTTGCTTCTATTTCCAGCAAAACATGTGGATTCAAAGCTAAGAGCAGGAAACAAAGAGGCAACAGATGAAGAACTGGAGAAGATGCTGGATAAGATCATGATTATCTTTAGATTCATCTATGGTAATGTTACTGCATTTGTTTCAGTTTATGATCTTTTTCCCTGTGTGGTTGTTTTTAATGGAGTAATGTATTTTCATTGTAGGAAAAGATGTTTTTGAGGCATTTTACAAGAAGGATCTGGCCAAGAGGTTGCTGGTTGGAAAAAGCGCCTCTGTGGATGCTGAAAAATCAATGTTGTCAAAACTGAAGCATGGTCAGTTAAATCCCTCAGTGTCACTTCTTAACACGCAAACACCCTCGATGTGAAATACATGACAGAAAGGGAATCTTGACACACATTGACTTGTGACCTTCTTGCCATTTCCTCAGAATGTGGAGCAGCGTTCACCAGCAAACTGGAGGGGATGTTTAAGGATATGGAGCTTTCTAAAGACATCATGGTGCAGTTCAAACAAGTAAGAACAACAATAGTGGGTGCAGTCTCTAAGAATATCCATATGATAGGAGTTTTGTATATGTATGAATGTATGAACTGTGTGTGTGTACATATATGTATATATGTATATATGTATTCTAATATTCCATATATGTATATGGAATATTAGAATGTAAAATTTTGAATTGGCGTAGCAGTATAAATAGTTGTGTTACATGTGTTTATTTATATTTCCACAGTTTGAGAAAGTAGTGTTGTTTGTTGTCATGAAACCACTGTCGTCCCTGAGTGCTCAATAATGGCTTCTTTATATATATATGTGTATATATATATATGTGTGTGTGTATATATATGTGTGTATATATGTGTATATATATATATATATATGTGTGTGTGTATATATATATGTGTAAATATATATGTGTGTATATATATATGTGTATATATGTATATATATATGTGTATATATATGTATATGTGTGTATATATATATATATATATATATATATATATATATATATATATATATATATATATATATATACATATACACACACACACACACACACACACACATACGCACTTAGCAATGTTCCAGTGGGTTCTTCATTGACCTATGCTACAGCCTTCCACCAAGTTTCGTTAAAATCAGGCCTGTAGTTTTTCCGTAATCCTGCTTACAGACAAACAGACCGAAGAGAAGACATAACCTTCTTTGTGGAGGTTATAAAAGAAAAGCAGCAAATTCTCACATTGGAAAGCTGGAACAAGGGAATAAACATAAACATAAAATGTTTTTTTAATGTCATTTGGAAAAATCAGTTAATCAAGCAAACCTGATACCATGATAAGTTTCCACAGTTTTAAAGTTCCTCCTCATATTTATTTTTATTGTAATTGTAACAAACTGCAGTCTTTTGGAATCCCATCAGCCTTCAGACACATTTATTCATTATTCAGATTGGACTTCATGGATTATATTTCTTCATCTCACTGGCACCTGAAACCGAATGTCCTCAACAGCACAGTGATGACCTAAGGCTATTAGTTAGATCATCACATGCGTCTCGTTTGTGTTTCTGTAGTATATGCAGTGCCAAAACATTCCTGGCAACATTGAGCTGACGGTGAACATCCTCACTATGGGTTACTGGCCAACCTATGTCCCGATGGAAGTGCACCTGCCTCCAGAGGTTTGTGCTGAGCAAATACTGAAATTTTCAGAACGTGTTGTTTTTACAACCTGCCATGCAATAAATATAGTGAGTTGCTTTTAACCACTCTGTTATCTTTGTCCAGATGGTGCGACTGCAAGAGATCTTCAAAACCTTCTACCTGGGCAAACACAGTGGCAGGAAGCTGCAGTGGCAATCAACGCTCGGCCATTGTGTCTTAAAGGCAGAATTTAAAGAGGTTGATACTGTAACAGATTACTACGAATGTTCTGGTATGTTTTGCTCAATCACTGAATAAAGCTCAATGTTTTTGTTCTTCTCTTTAATTGAAGGGCAAGAAGGAGCTGCAGGTGTCACTTTTCCAAACACTTGTGCTGCTGATGTTTAACGAAGGAGAGGAGTTCACCCTGGAGGAGATCAAGCTTGCCACAGGAATAGGTCTGTATGATCACATCAAAGTTAATGTGGCCGCACGTTGACGAAGAAGTAAAGGATGTCAAGAACTCATTATGCAGCAGTACTGATCTAAACTACCACTACTGTGTTGGTTTGCAGAGGACAGTGAACTGCGCCGGACTCTGCAGTCACTTGCTTGTGGAAAAGCACGCGTCCTCACCAAAATTCCGAAAAGCAAAGATGTGGAGGACGGGGACAAGTTTTCCTGCAATGATGACTTCAAACACAAGCTCTTTAGGATCAAAATAAACCAGATCCAGATGAAAGAAACGGTATAAATATCACCTTGTATTATTTTCCTCATTTCAAGGCCTTTGAGGGGAATTCTTTTGACCAGCTGTTTTTTTTTTCAGGTGGAGGAGCAAGCCAGTACCACAGAAAGGGTCTTTCAGGATCGTCAGTATCAGATTGATGCTGCCATTGTGCGAATCATGAAGATGAGGAAGACTCTGAGCCATAATCTCTTGATGTCTGAGGTGTACAACCAGCTCAAGTTCCCTGTCAAGGTGATTAGCAAAACACTGTGTCACAAAATGGTTTCATCCTCCATAAGGATGTCTTATTATTTTTTTTATTAGGATCATTATATCAGATTTTAAAATTGTGACCACAGTTTGTACTTTGTGTGACTTTTTTTCCACTTTCTGCAGTGGACTAACCATGAAATGGAAATGCACTTAAACACATTTTTGACATTTTTATACTCTTTTTTTGTTACTTATTGGCCTGCAAATACTTCAGTATCTGCTATAAGTTAATATCGAATGCCTGTTTTTGGGTGTTATTTTACAGAAGCACCCTCCTTTCTAATAAGCTACCGCTCCCATTAGCTAACAGTACCGTCCTAAGAGTCAAATTAAAATTGATTTAAGACAGGTCTACCAGGAGAAGATCTAAACTGACTTGTGCAAGAAGGGCTTTTGTATCATAAGGTTGCTGAGGGGAAGTGGCCTGACTTACATGAATAAGCTTTTCACTGTGATTACCTCACACCTCACAAGTATAAAAATAACCAGAAATGCTGGCAAGTGCCCCGTGTGTTAACCTCTGCCTCCTGTCTGTGTTCTGCCCTTTCAGCCTGCTGACTTGAAGAAGAGGATAGAGTCTCTTATTGACAGGGACTATATGGAGCGTGACAAGGAGAACCCCAACCAGTACAACTATGTGGCTTAGAAAAAGTGACAGAGAAAAAGAGATGCGGATGGTCCAGTCAGGCTGAGATGATCAGTCTCTTAATCTTTTGCTCCAGGGGACGTTAACCATTATCATCTTCAACCCAGCGACCGACAAGTGAATGGATACTGCTCCACAGGATTTTTGTCAGGGGTCTTGTGATCCTGTGGACTGCATGCCCATTGAAAAGAGAATATTGTCCATATTTCTCAGTGCCTCTGAGAGAGTTGGGCTACCGTGGACAGACAAAGAAGACACGCAGATGTTGTTCCGTTGGCTCTTTTTTTTCTCTTTTTTTTAATGGAGAGAAAAAGTATTTATTTTCAAACTTAGATTTTTTTGTCCAGTTTGAATCAGTATGCTCTTTGTTATCAAGTCACTTTTTTTTCTTTTTGTTCACTCAGTATCCCAAGCAAATGCTGACACACTTAACAAAGCTCTAAATGTACCACACGTCGGAAAGAAAAAGGATGAAAAAAATTAAACTGATGCTTGTTTCTTCAGTCAGTGTCAAATGTGGAACTATTGGAATAACATTCATAGTAGGGAATTGAAAATTTGGGAAATATCTGTGTCAAACGTGTGATCCTGCAGCAAAGTTTTACAATTTTTAAGGCCGCGTAGCCATCAGATAAAGCTGTGATCCTGAACACGCAAAGCGTTCAAAGCAGAGTTTGTGCCAAAAAAAGGAGCACTTCTTTTGTTATTCAAGCTGCTAAAACTCTTCAGTTGTACAAGTATATGCATCTAAGTTTCTCTTTGTTCTGTCTTTGTATGTTTTTGTACATACTTCACAAAAGTGACATTTTAAATGATCTCATCTGACAGTCAACAGCTTTTTAGGTTTTTGTTAACCCTTAGAAAGTATACTAAAAGCACAACAACAACAGAGCCCATTTCCCCATCATCGTACCCCACACATACACTATATATTTTTTTTGTATGTCTCCCTGTGGGGCTTGCAGGCCTTGCTGAAAAGTGGGGGGAATGGGAGTGGGTTGCCTCAACACGAGGAAAAATATGATTGATTAGACATGCCCTTGTTTGTATGAGTCTGTTAGATTTATTGCTAGAGATTAAAATAACTGTTTCAATCGGGTTTTCTTTTATTAATCATTGATTTGCTAACACATTTCACTGTCTTGTATAAAAGTCGCCCATTAGTAAGTGTCTTTGGTCTGAAGCCAGTGAATATTCACATGCTCGTGGAACATAAAAACGCGAACAGTACAATAATTAACTCTATAAAAGGGCAACAGAGATTTAAAGCTAGACTGCAGTACACACGTCTTCTGGTTCTACATGTTGGTCCCTGTCATATGACTTCCATTTCCTGGTACAGTCGGCGGCGGCACAGCTACATCCCAAACACCGCTGACTGAGCGTCCCTGTCGGGTTTCTTCATCTTTTCTCCGTTGGCGGACACTCCAAACTACTGTGCGATCATGAACCGATGCGCAACATTTGTTTTGATTGTCGCCTTTGGAATCGGTATGTGTCATCCACATTGTTAGTCTTTAAATCAACTGCAAAAAGTGAGATAAAAATGCTATCCGTTTCTGCGAAGTGACGCGATTAAACTTGCGGGACACTCCGGGCCTGGTGCTTCTCGGGCTCAGGCTAAAAGCTGCTCTGGGAAAGAGATTTGAAGAATAGCTCTTACTTGTAAATGGTCTCTAATTTATAGACATAGACATAAATGTGCTGTTTGTTTAAATTTACAATACAGGCCTTTAATCCAATCCATCATTGGCTGTTCATTCGAGGAGTCGTTATGTTTTGCTAACGAAGCTAGCTTGATTGCTAATTGTTAACTACGTCAACATTTGAGTAGAACGCCGTTAAGTCACCGTATGCATCTCAATAAACTGTAATTTCCTGCATTTCCTATTTATTTTTTCTTGCCAACGTATGACAACCAAACTATGCTCTGGAGGTAACTGTCAAGCTCCTTTGAACCTTGTGCCAGTCGGTAATGTGTTGTTAACATTAGCTACCTTAGCCGTTAGCTTACAGGTTGGAAAACACTTCTTCTGAAGCTAAAGTTTGAGGTGACGATAAAGCCTTCAGACCTTCCGATTTATATCTGCTGCTAAACAACGTTAGCCACACACACTAAGCCTAAGAGAGTAAAAAATGTGCCATAAACCCCGTTGCCACAGTAGAAAAACGCATTACCATTATGTCACCTGGTTATAATGGGTAGCATTAGCTACATTTTTCAGGTTACAGTAAGTTAGCACGTGACAGCACAACTACAACGTATTGCCGTAAACCTCACGTTCATATGATTTAGCAAGATAGCTATCTGACAGCGATACATACAGAGATTGATAGATTTTGACTCCAGAGCAACGGACATTAAAAGGCAAACGGCCATTACCATTAACACGATCACTTTACATTTAAGATGACCCTCCGTTTTAATTGAGGACTCTCTTCTGTACACTCTTCTGTTGTTACCAGCTGATATGTGCTTGATGCGCTGTGTTTCAGCTAGCGTTAACTAGTTTGGTAACAGAGGTTATAGTTTGCTTATAGTGGGTTAAGTTTATCTCCAGTGGTAGTCAGTCCAGGCCATATGACCTTATCAGGAATTTCATTTATGTTGCCACTATCATTTTTTATCATACATTATCACACACTGTGTCTTAAAACATGGCCCTTAAGTAGGAATACAGTATTTTTATAACAAGGTCACAAGCATGGAATATAATTAATATTGAAGGCTTTATAAGTCTATGTTACTTGGGGAATATGGCAGGTAGCTGTTGTTGAGGTGATGACAATGCATACTGTCAAAACCATGTAGTAAATCTGAAAGGACCTCTTCTGTTAAATTGCATACACTTTCTCAGAGCCAGTGTGAATGGCACAGTGTTTTGATGCATGTATAATGTGTTATGAATAGTGCACAGTCATTTTTTAAAGTGTTTTCTTGTTTTCCACTTCAGTCAACTTGTGGTCATGTGATTCTTGTGTAAACAAGGAGATAAAGAGTAATTTTTCTTCTTTGTTTTCAGTGTCCCAGCTGTCGCATGGTGCTGAGGTTACTGTCCAAGACAAAGATGGCAAATTATGCCTCTATGCCAATCTAATGGTCAACTTCTCAGTCTCATATGAAGTAACTGGCAATAAGGTGAGTGTTTGGTCTTTGTCAAACTAACCACAAGATGTTCTACTATGACCAGCTGTGTTTGGTGTATTTAATACATCATGTTGCACATTATACTCATGAAATTACTTTACCCATCAAGCAAAGCAGTTCCACTTTGATTAGGCCGCTTCAGCAGTGTGATTATCAACCTCTTGTGGGAGCAAACGTCATCTCGGAAAGAGGAAATGAGAGGAGTCATGACAAAGCAAATAAATTCTTGCTACTCAGCAGCATTCAGTCATTGAGTTTTCCTGGTGCATATCCTGTTGTGCTCCATCTTTTCACTAGTGCGTCGTTGTGCTGTAAAAAGCAGCTCACAGAAATTAATATAATATTAAGGAATTTCCAAACTTCTATTTATTATTCTTTCTATCTGTCATGGATTTTTAAAGTAAGCTGTCTATCAGGCCTATTAATATTTGTGGCATGTTTACAGAGGTAATGTTTCAGGTGATTAGAAACTGTTAGTTGGTTGAATTCTTAGAAGCAACAGACTGTGTGACAAAGTTTCATGTCATAAACTTATATAATCATGTCAAATGAGGTCACCCTGTCACACTCTTTCTTGTAGAGTGCGACTGTTGAGTTTGAACTTCCGGGTAATGTCACAACAGATGGAAGTGAGTGTGACACCAAAAGCTCAACGCTGAAGCTTAATTTCGGTGAAGGACACTCCTGGAGCGTGAACTTCACCCTCAGTGAAAATGTGTACCAGGCGGACTTCGTCACCTTTTCCTACAACCTCAGCGACACGACACGCTTCCCCAATTCTGTATCAAATGGTAACTTCTACACCCCACACAGCAAAAAACACAAAAATACAAGCATGCACGAGGGGCCTTGTACTGATGCTGATGTGTTTTTGAATGTTTTTTAGACACCACCCGTGTCACCGTGAAGCCTCACATTACAGACGTAAGGATGGACACCTGCTACTCGTGCAAGAGCAACGACATGATCGAAGCTGATTTGGTCAATCAGACGCTGTGGAACGTGCTCATACAGGCTTTTGTCAGTAACGACAGCAGGAGTGAAAACAGTAAGTGCGGCTGCAGCATCGCCTTGATTCTGCCTGTAATGTTTCTGTCCTGTTTACGCTGATTGTCGACTCTGTTTTGTCCCCACACAGTTACCTCTTGTGCTGCTGATCTACCCACAACCGCTGTTGTCCCCACCACTCATTCTACCAGTACCACCACTGCAGCCCCTGTCACAACCCCTACTGCCCCTCCTACTACCACCACCCCGACCCCCACCCTCCCTACACCCTCCACTGGGAAGTACAGCATCAAGCCTGATGAAAACAGCACAGCCTGTCTGTTAGCCAGCTTTGGCCTGCGGATTGGTTACAAGCAAGCAGATGTATGTTTATAAACAGAATTACAATGTCGTAATCTTGTGAAGCCCTTCCAGATGAATGACACTTGATCTCCCGTAGTCGTTCCTGATTTGGTTCCCTTCTCTTCCCTCTGGCACAGAAATATCAGGAGATGAACTTCGACCCTAATGGGACCATAGTCTCTGGATCATGTGAAGTCAACAGCAGCGAGCTGGTGTTGGTGTCTAACACTTTGACCCTCATGTTCACTTTCACCAATGTAAGTCCTCAACAGTATGCTGTTATATCCATTTGAAGCTGGACTTTTCAACCATTTATCCATTGTGTTCAGGTACCCATTGAAGCATTTTTTTTTCAAGCAGAACAGCCAAATATTTTACAGTTTCATCTTCTTATACGAGCAAATTTGCGACCTTACCTTCATTATCTTTCCATATTTGCCATTGCTTCATACCTCTGGATCTGAATCTCTGAATTAGATTGGGTGGATAAATACCCACATTACATAACGTCACAGAACAAGGCAGGATGCAACAAAATGTGAGATGTTTGCTGACAGTGTCACTCATCCCTGGAAAAAGAGAAGGGAAATGTTTGTATCCTGGATGTCCCAGATGCTGAGCGTCTGTATTTAGCCTAATTGAGAGAGTTTCTAGGTGTAATTTCCTTTGTTCAAAATGAAAATATTTGAGGTGTATTTTCAGTTTCTGAATCTGTACTTTCTGGCTAACAGGACACGAAGAAATTCCGCCTGCGCGCGCTCAACGTCACTGGAACAACAAGTTCTGGTAATTGGAAGAATCATACTTACCTGCATAGACCAGGCACCACACTGAGAGGCTAATGTCGAGTTTTTCTTTTGTGTCTGTGCGTTTCTTTCAAGGGGTGCATTTTTCTGAGGCCAACACCAACCTGAGTCTGTGGGAGGCGGCCGTCAGCAGCTCCTACATGTGTAACAAAGAGCAGAACTACACCATCACCAGCCAGCTCACCCTCTACACCTTCAACCTTCAAGTTCAGCCCGTTGGAGTCCAGAAGGGTGTTTTCAGTACAGGTAGGTTATTTTTTAATGTCTTTTAAAGTGCTTCATATGTAGAGTGTGGGGGAAATGGATGTTCTAGATGATGACTCTACAGGTTGCAATGAGGAAGCTGATGTTTGAAGCAGCCAAATGGATTGTGTTGTCAGGTTAGTTTGTAGTAGGGCTGGATGTCATTTGAAAACTAGTACTGACAGCATCTTAGTTAAAGGTAACTTTTTCAATAATACTGAAGGTCACAAGTTAAAAATGTTAAAGCAAGAACAATTTAAGAAGTATTTTATTTGTTAAAATTGTAATTTTGCACTATAAGACAGTCACATTTTGGTTCGATAAGATGTCCAATTCGATATTTTATGATTTGTAGAATAATATGAGTAGAACTAATATCCCTAACTTATCTATTGTAAATTTCAAGACAAATGTATAATTAGTGCAGCCAAAACCAGATGTAAAAATGACAACCAAGCGATACCTGGTTTTTGTTTTTTATCTATGGCACATAAAACAATTAGCAGACCCTGTAGTAAAATTACTGGTTTAGTTTTACATAAAAGATGATACATCTTTGATTATACACACTTGAAATGAGCGGAGCTCAGCCTTTCTGTCCCCTTAAACTGAAGCAATGTCTGCTTATGATCCCTCATCATGAGTCATTTGAAGGATTTTTAGAAGCCCGAAGATGTGAAAGTATCCAGTATTTGAGGGGTCCTGACCCCCCATTTTTGCTTTCAATATTAAAAGTCCATCCACTTCCTGAAAAGGAAATCTGGTTAATGTCCATTTTCTTGTTCACTTCAAAACCATCTGAACGACTTCCTGCAGAATCTCTTCATTTATATCGTGGGCATCTACTATTATCTATTGTGCCCAAGATGTTCATTGAAATGAGCACAGTGTTATGTGACAGCTTTGAAGTCGAGAAAATTAAGTGTTTCGAGTATTTTGGCACAGTTGAAAAGATCAGCTGTTTTTAAAGATGGCAAATAATCTGAACTGCTGTCGTGCTGCTCCAGTCTTGTCTCTTGTTAATCAGAAAATCACTGTTCCACCTGTTGACTGACTCTCTTTTTATCTGCAGCCCATGAATGTTCATTGGATGACACCAGCATCTTAATCCCAATCATTGTTGGCGCTGCTCTGGCTGGCTTGATTCTCATTGTAGTGATCGCTTACGTGATTGGTCGAAGAAAGACTTATGTTGGATATCAGACCCTTTAAATCCAGTTTGCTATCGATCCTGAAATATCATGGGGTTCCCAAGCCTGGTCCTTGGGTTTTATGTTCATGTCTAATTTGCAAAGGGCTTAAAAATTCACGAGTCAAAATCTGAACTAAAGTCACAGCTGAGAAAACATGAGATGCAGTTTTATAAACTGTCTGCTGTCAGAAAAGTAGATTTAACTCTCTCTTGGTATTGAATTTATTGATCATTAAGGGACATGAAAAGCACATGGAACATTTTTGAATTGCAGTTGCCTCAAGGGTCTTTAATGATGCTATAATAAGAGGAGTAAAATCCACGTAAAGTTGGAGGGTTTGGCGTTTTTCTCAAGGACCAAACTTGTCTACCCCCAATGTTTGTTTCTTTTTTGTTGTTATCTGGATGTTTTGTCTTTCCTTTTTTGTTGTGAGTTTTTTGTTTAGTTAATGAGCAAGTGCAAGATCCACACAACTTAAATTAAGTAATTCCAATCACATAAAAGGTGACATTCAACATATATTATATAGAATTCTTGGAGTATACGTGTACAGAAGGACATTACAAAAGCCCCTGGACATTCATTATATCCACATTTTTAGCATGAGACGTGGGGCAGTTAGAAGTTTCATGCTGCGAGGTCCTGCACTTGCTCTCCAGACATTCCCTTTTTGTTTTGTCATTATTTAATCTTTGTGCACATTTTAGTTACGTTTTACTTCTTTTATGGTTTGACTTGTCATCTCAATTATTCACATCATGACATACAAGAACGCTAACTTTCACAGCATTTCACAAAGGAAGATGGTCAATCAGCCTTCTTCCTCTGATCCCAGAAATTCATGAACGAGGATGAAGGTCAATTCCATTTGGAAATTTGTCAAAGGAAATTCGCTTTAGCCCATGTTTGCCCCTGTAGAGCAGGAGGAACATCGGAATTATTGTCCTGATTTTTGTGGCTCCAATCGTATTAAGAATGTGACATCAAAGTGTTTGTTGTTTAAACATGAATAGAGCTTTTTTTTGTGTGGAAGACATTTCGACATATGCCAAGCAGTAAAAGTCCAGGTGGGACTCATGACATTAACGATGCCATTTAAAGCTGAAGGCCCCGAAACTGACAACTACATGGGATCAAGCTGTCGTTAGTGTTATTAATTACACCTGTGCTTCTTCTGCTACACCATCTCCAAATGTCTCCTGTTTAAAAGGTCTCTCACATTTGCACATGCTCCAGTTTATTCTCCAGAGAACAAATCTGCAAAGAAAGGTCACCTGTTGTTTTTGCTCACATGATACATTACGGCATTAGGTTTAGAAAAGGGAGAATTTCGTTGTGTAGACACTCACTTTCAGCACAGACAGTTCTGAAATGAGGATATATACATACAAATGCACTACGCCGCTCTTTTGCATTTTTGCTTTATGTTGAGACTGTTGTCACATTATCTCACCTGTGTATAGGTCTGGGCTTGGCCTGAGCTCTGAGGGCTGCAGCTGCATCAGGGGACATTAAAGCTCCTGAAAACTTAAAGTTCAAAGTTCAGGAAAAAAATGTCTGAATGTATTTTTTTCATAAGAGTTTAATGCAGGAATATGTTTTTTTTTAAGTGAAATAGGCTTATTTCCTTTCCTGCTGAGAGTTGGATAAGAAGATTGACACCACTTTTATGTCTGTCTGTAAAGTGTCAGGCTGCAGCCAAGAGAACGTTTTCAGTGTTTATGCTAAGCTAAGCTAACCTTCATTTTACCTTTCAGTCTTCTCAACAAGAGAGAACGAACGTGAAAATGAATATTTCCCAAAATGTCAAATGAGTGCTATAAAAGCTCAGCTTATCTGGACCAGGTCTTGTGACCTCGTGGGTGTGGTTTGATCAGTTTAGTTCAACAGACCTCACACCTGTCTTCAGAGTTTGATTCACGAGCTGCTAAATCCACCCAAGTATGTGATACAACATCACACGAAATAGACAAAATTGACGCAGGCAAATTGTGTCCTCGTGTAGGACCCCGTCGCAAATAGAAGCTGAAAGTGAGTTTTCAGGAGCTCGCGAGTCAGGGAATCAGTGCAGGTTGCAGTGATGCAGGATCAGGGGTGAAGACAAGCCTCAGAATGTGTATTTCTATGATAGAAAGCCAATGTGACACATGGTAGTAGCTGTTATTGTTGCTGAGCTCTAGCAGAGTGCTGTGTACTATCAGCCTTGTTCCAACTCTTCAGGGCTGGAACAACGCAGCCAGTAAACTGCACGTGACAATGACGAGAATTACTTCCATTTCAAGGTTGCTTATAAAAGTTGCTCTCCCAGGATGTTGTACGTGTGTATGAATAATAGCTATAAATCAAGTACTGCTTTGATTTTGCTTGTGATTGTTGCTGTCCTGTGTATTTCAGCTTTGTACGAACTCATTTGCCTTAATTATGCAGATAGTTTTGCAGCACTGGTATAAATGTTTGTTTTCTCAAGGTTTATCTCCCGTGTTCTCAATAAATCATCGAACATGTCCATCATCATGACAACTGTGCCTCGCTCAGTGGAAACGTTGGGTTTTGGGTTTTTTTGGCAACATGATTTGGCTCGCTATTTATCTTCCCTTCGCAAGTTGAGAACATTGCACACACGTATTCAGCAAAGGGAATTTGTGCTGCAAGACTGTCATTTAAAGATCAATCAGTGTGTGTTATGTGGATACAAATGACTGCTGATTTCATCTTCATTCTCTCACGCTGTTAGCTCTGATAAAATTGTGTGTCAGACTGAAGTGGAGCTTTTTAGTCTTTTTAGGATGTATGGAAATAAAAGTGCATTGCTGTCCTGGACGCTTGAGTAATGTTTATTCCTTTAAAAACCATAAAAAAGGTTCCATGCTGTAGATACTTGGGACCTTCTTAAAGTCAGTTCTTTCTTTCAGGAGTTCATGCATTAACCTTTAATTTTATTTCTTCTTGTTGAGCCTTTAAGACATTCACCTCTCTGCTCTCTTCACTCTCGTCTAGCTGAGGAATGCCAGGCTGATGCAGACAGCTTCCTTGTTCCCATAGCTGTCGGAGTTGCCCTGCTCGTTCTCATTCTTATCGTTCTGCTGGCCTATTTCATCGGGAGAAAGAGAAACACGGCCACCGGCTACGAGTCTTTCTAGTCAAACTTGGCTCGTTTTGATCTTGATGCTATACAAAGGGTAGTCGGTGAACCGCTGCCTTTTCTGCCTTGCTGCCTTTGACTAATTGTGAAAAATGACCAGCGTGTGTTGTGATGGTGTTTCCACGCAGTGTTTAGTGCTGCGGACTTCCTGACTGTGTTCGTAAAGGAACATCTCCACATTTTGGGAAATATGCTCGGTTGTTTTCTTGCAGAGAGTTGGATGAGACCTTAAACAAACGAGATACAACATGCTAGTTAGTGAGCATTAGAGGTGCTGATTGGCCGATGTTTTCGGGCTAGCTGTTCCTCTCTCGTTTCCAGTCTTTATGCTAAGCTAAGCCGCCGAGCTGCTGTCTACAGGTTCAGAGAGTGCTATTGGTCTTCTCATCTGACTCGTTTTGCATATTTCCCAAAATGTGGGACTACTTTTACGAACTTCCTTTCTTTTTTCTATCTAAAATTAACATTCATGTAGAATAAGTAATAACCACTTGAGTGATTTCCATTCTGTGCTTTTTGAATATTTAATCCTTTTCTCTGATCTACACTACAGCTCCGTTGTTTATTCCACCTGTTGTAATTTCTGATGTACTTACTTGCTGCTCTGCCTCTTTCTAATCCTTTGTAGACTGTAAATATCCTAAATCCCTGTTTTCTGCCGACTAAACCACTAACCTGCTGTCTGTCTGTCTGTCTGTCTGTCTGTCTGTCTGTCAGCTGAGGAATGCTTCCTGGACTCTGATTTGAGCTTTTTGGTGCCCATTGCAGTGGCCGTGGCGCTCAGCTTCCTAATCATCCTTGTGCTTATCTCTTACCTGATTGGCCGGAGGAAGAGTCGCACTGGCTACCAGTCTGTATAATCCAACTCAGCCGCTTCCGCCCCTGACACCCTTTCAACCCTCACAGCTCTTAAAAACACCTTCCCGACCACTTCGCTGCCCGTCAGAGCATCAAAAGCATCCCGAACTTCTGCTTTATTCTGTCTCTAAAAATAACCTTTAGCTTACTTCTCGTACACAGTTTAAAAATTATCCCAGCAAACACCCCGACTGTTTCCTTGGTTTTGCTTTGATGCCAATGACTGAATCAAGTACCAAAACATTTATGATCAACATTGCATCGTTTGATTGTAGATTGCATGTTTTGAAAATTAATATCATGGCTGTGAGTAGCCGTCCACCTCCTCCGAGAGCCGTCCCTCCTCCCACCCCAGAGAGGCTTTTCCCTCTCGGTTTCTGTGCTGTACAGTAGTATATGTGTAAATTACTCTCTTGTATAGAATGAATGACATTGATTTTTGATGACGTGAATGTACGAGCAAGCTAATAGATACACTGTTGTTCACACCCCAGATGCCGATCTTTTCATGTTTGTTTAACCATCACTTAACATACAGTTAACGGATCAATGAAAACTCATGTCGCACATGCAGTCACTGAATTTAAGCTTTATGAAAGGGACACTAACTTATCAAGACACTTCACCTGCACCGGGACTATTTTTTCTTGATTTTGTTTGGAAATGTGTAATGTTAGGCGTTAATGTTTCTGTCACTCATGTTAGCAAGATTGAATTTTCTTTAAATGTACACTTCTCTTAAAAGATGCACATTTGAGTATTTGTTGAATCGCTTAAATTGTTCTATTTTGATCCCCTATTATTTCACAAGTCAAACAAAATATGTTTTGGCGAATGGGAGACGTGGTTTAAACTTATAATTACATTGGTGGCCAGAATCAAACTTTGGTTGAAAATGCATTCATTCGCTCTTGATTTAACAACTAAACATTAGGTAGAGTGAGATTCTTACATTTCCCTCCATGTGATCGTATGAGCATGAGCAGTTCAAGTATGCAGACCACGAGTAATACTTCACACCATCTCACCTCTATGATCGTCAGTTGTGTGCATTGGTTCACTCCCCCTGACAGTTTCGTGCCTTTCTGTGTTGCACCTCTGAGTTGCTTGCTTGAAGCTTGTCTCCATCTGATGAAGAATGTGATATGATGAGCTTGTTTAACACAAGTGGGGAACAAATTAAATAAAGTTTCGTTCTTGTTTTGTATCGCTGTCATTCTTTTAGCAGTTGGCGTTCTGCCTCCGTCGTGACGTTGCACAACAGGAGCTTGTGTGTCATGACTGAAGGTTAACGGTTGTAAACTAAACATTCACGCTGCTGAGTGGCCTGCTGCGATTGCTCAGACTGTCTTTTCGACTTTGATCAACCATGTGCTTTTTAGCACCTGTAATGGCACGCAGAGGCCTGACTCCAGCTATTACTGGCATTTAGGCAGATATGAAGTTTACACAGGGGTCACGCCCCATTGACGTAGGCGTCACTCCTTTCTGAGACGACTTTTAATTAACCTGTGTTTTGCTGACATTGACTTTACTTCCTAATCAGCCAAATCTTTTACCCTAAATATTTTGAACAATTCTTGTGACCTTTTAAAGCCCAACATGTAGACAAGTATTGAAGTGGTAACCAAACTAGGCCAGCCAGTACATACACGACCACTAAGCTTTGTTAACAGCCGAGCTATTAACACGTTCTGCTGGACGCTTTCAAGTTATTCAAGTTTCGTGGGCTATTCATGAGCAAAATATATGTTCCCTTTGTCAGCCCAAAACAGCTATTAGACCTCGAATACACAAACTGGTAGAAAACTCCAGTAATACACATAATGCAGCATAAAAACTACTGTCAATATAACTCATAGAGGAAGTAGAAATGTACTGTATTTAACCACGCTGACTTCTGAAACCTGCCGTCAGTTTGAAAGTCTCATAAAATTAGTAAAATATGTAAAGCACACAATTTAACTATTACTATACTATTGTTGTTAAACTATACTGTTTATAGAGTTCTTCTAAAAATTACAGTTTAAATGTGTTTTTTTTAATAAGGAATTCAATGTTGATGTAGACTATTAGTCCCATGTGGAAGAAAACTTGCAGGACATACCAGAACATTGTATTTATTATATGCACTATAATAGGAATAAATACAACATTGATACCAAGTTTAGTAGCACAGTTCAGGCAGGATTAATACTATCACAAAATAGTTATACTTTTTTAAAATGGTACAGACCTTTCACAAACTATTTCACAGTACAGTATGTCTCTTTATTGATCAGTCTTGTGTAGTATTTCATTTTCAAAAGCAAATGTTTTTACAAAAGAAGGCAAGAAGTGGCTTGTGATGCTTTATCATAAATGTATAATACTGCTCTATTCAACAAAAATATAGTAATAGTGTATTTGCAGTCATTTATTATCTTTTTTTTACTGTGTAAGTACAGTACAAGTCCTGCTTTCAGTGTTTGCATGATAGTTCTTTGAATTCTTACAATATACATGTTTGAAAAATATAATGCAAAACAAATTAGTACACTTTATCACGCAAAAATGTGCACACAAAACCAAAATCTAACCGGATAAAACAATATTCCTAATTTCCTATTAATGTTTTAAGTCATAATTGGATTTGCATAGCCAGAAATGCTAACTATTGGGCAGAGTGTAATTTAGTTTGATTAATCTCGCTAATCATTACAAAATATCAGGAATTGAATTGTAACTCACTCTACGCACTTGTCCTGTGCCCAGCACTGTTTGTTGTGGGTGCAGGTGCCAGTGGCACGCTCAAGGTACAAAGATACAACAGAAACACGCGAGTAAATATCTACTTCTTGAGGAATTTGTTTCACAGCAGAAGACGTGGATATTTAAGTGAAAGATGAGGAGAGGGAAATTACATATTTCATGGAAAATAATATTCTTCTTGTACATTTTCCTGCCTCATTGTCACGGGAGCATCCTGCTGGCAGCGATATCTTTTGCCTCACGCTCCGACGTCCAAGGAGAAGGTCACACTGCCCAGATAGCGGTCAGTGGGTGAATCGTTAATGATGCCCTTTCCGTTCAGTTTGCATTGTACTTGGATGTGAGTGTCGTACTGCACTCCTGCAAAACGCACAGCCACCACCGGTGAGGAGTAGTTTACCTGAGGTCGAGACACGACAGGCGTTATTTCAAACTTAAGTAAAGCCATCTGTATGCTACAGCAGTTAGTCTCAAGGATGAAACTCTCACTCACATGTCTGAGCTTCCCATAGTATGGATAGTACTTCATGTCAAAAATGCTTTTAGGAAAAAACTGGATTTCTCCCAAAGCTTCTGGAGGTCCTTTCTGCAAGAGGAGGAAGTTAAGTTTCTTTGCTTCTATGATACGATTGTGATATCCTTTTTATGGCATGTCACTTATCACTGTGATAAAATTACAAGCAGGATGGTTACTGTACCTTAACTCCACAAGTCACATTTATTGGTTTGCCCTGGCCAGGTAAGTAACCAAGAATCTATTGAAAAGTAAGTAAGAATAGTAAGAAAAAAGTCATCATCATGCAATAAAAAGTTTTAATGTTGTTTTTGTCTGCAATGTCTTCAAACTGAACTGCAGTGGATGTTTGCTTGACAAAGACCTTGCAGGCTGAAATTCATTTTGGTAGGTTGCAAAATTCAGTGTGCAGACAACCTCTCATTTTCCCTTGTATGCTATTTTTTGTCCTGCTCTGTTTGGATGTACAAACTGTTTACAGTCTGTGCTTCAAACTAAACTCCAGCAGGATAATTTCTTTACACACAAATAATGAAAACATGCACAAGTTTACTTCTAGGAGAAGTGCCCAAACTTTCCATGATGTAATTCCATAGACTATGTTACTGAGACGAGAAGTGATGCACTTCTTGTGTCTTCAGCCTCTCCCTGAAATGGCCACAAGATGTCACTCACTGAGAAACACGTGAGCTTCAGCAGTCCAGTAACACACAGCGTCCCGGCTGTTTTATGTTCCCTCCCTTGTTTTTTGTGCTGATAAACATGTTTTATCTTGTCAACATGCACCGTGTCACAGGTTTTGGTGACTGACATCTTACCCGGTTCATTCGAAGGAGGATGCATGGCCTTCCCTGAGAATAGCCATAGTGGGGGTCCTGCAGCCCTGAACAGTCCCCCAGCCAGGACCTCTTAAACTGACACGCTTTCCGCTCTGCGCTCTCCTCCAAGTCGTCCTGCATGAAGTATCTGTCCTGTGCACAGCGAATATTCTTCCTCTCCTGAGCGCCATCGTTGTATGCTGCAAATGGAGAGCAGGGAGAAAGCGGCAGAGAGGGAGGGAGGGAGAATGAGAGAGGAGAGCATAAATAAAGCCTTGCTACAGCAATGCCCTGCCAGACCCAGGCCTCTGATTAAGGAAGCTTGACAAAAGCGGGGCGTGAAAAAAAAAACGCATTGAATTGCTGCACTCTGCCCACAAAGAGGCTTCCCTTCCCAGCATGCCCTGCAAGAACCAAATGGAAAAAGGGGACAAAGGTAGTGAAGATGAGGATTAACTCATTGCATGCCCGCTTCATTTTGAACAAACTCAACAACCTCGTCCGCCACAATCACAATCACTAATGACTCACACTTTAGATATTCGTCCATAGACCTCGCGTACTTCTTCCAGGATTTGCGATCAGAGGCGTTAAAGGCGATCTCGTGGCCTTCTAGGTGTGGGGCCATCGTCATACCTGCCAGTGGAGACGCAGAGACAGTCAACTGTGCTGAGACTCAAGTAGAAGCAACAGACAGAAGGACGGTGGAGCAGAGAGACGAGAGGAAAGGGACAGCGGAGGGTGCAGAGTGGTTTGAGTTTGGGGTTATATTTACCTGGTGGCATCACTCTGTCATTGAAGGTTGGATGGTAGGGACTAATGGACCACATGAGGCAAAACAAACAGCCGCCAAACATGGCCGCGAGAAACATATAAAGTGCAGCATAGAAGAGAAGGATGAGGCCTGCAAGAGGAGGGAAAGAATGAGTTATTAGGGTGGATACTTCTGATGTAGTATTTGCACAAAAGTGGCTTGCATAACAGACAACTCTCAATAAATCATTTCTCTAATCTGAGTGGAGAAAAACAAAGAACCATAAAGGATTTCCACTTTTTCTAAGACAGCGTGGTCTGTCGGGACTCCAGCGACCGTCTTTGATCAGGACAGTCACTAATTTGTTTTCTCATACTAAAGCACTGTCCTCCCTTCATGACTGCACATGCAAATAACTCCAGTAGTTTTGGTGTTAAATGCACAGCACTGAACCAGTGTGAGGACCCCAAGAACTATCATTGTCCTGCAATTTTCAATTAACAGTCCATTAGCAACTAATCAAGCCAAACGTGCCCTAAATTAAATGGCTTTTGCTGTGCGGGCAATTTCACAGGGGACTAGCTGCAGCCAGCCTTGCGTCCCCAGAGCCACAAAGGCCTTTCTGTTTGAGCTCAGTGAGAATTCTCCCAGCTGTCCTTTCACTCAGGAACACAGTGAACCTCCGGTTGCCATCGTAGTGAAGGTCTTTTGCAGCCATAGAGGCCCGGCCAGCTCCAAGGAGCCTCAATCACCCCACTCTGGTATTGTGTCCTCTCTTACACACTCGTCTCACAGGACACACAGCACAGACTTCAACTCAGGGCCTTTCTTCGTCGGACACATGGGCCCCACTCCTCCACAAGTGTGCACACACTGGTTGTGCAGCTGAAATGAGCTCTTAGCCCTGCCTGGGATCCAGCATTTCAGCTTATGCAAGAAACACACACTTTCCTTGGATATTCTCTCTACATTCAGTTGGATCATGTTTGCCATTGTGTACAGTGGAGCTGAGGGAAGGTGGGGGTGGGTGGGGGGGGGGGGGGGTTCAACACCGTCACATAGCAACTACCCTGGAATACCAAGAGGCTGCTCCATCATCATTGACTCAACAAACTCATCCAGTCTGTCGCTTCTGCCAAAAAAGTTCGCCTGCACCAAAGCTCAATTTGGCAGTGAGCTGAGTGGATTTAAGAAAAAAGAAGCATCTCTACGTGTTTAACTGCAACTGAGGGGCCATAAGCATGTTAAGTTCAGCGATGAGGTCGCCGAGGCTTTGGGAAAGAGGCTGTGGAGAGCATGGTAAGATGTAGAGGAATGTGATTCCTGGCCAATGCGAGGCCCGGATCAGTGCGCTCCCGCTGGGGACGCGTCCCCAGGCAGTCTGTTTTTGTCGGGACACTCTGAATTGTCCTTGCACCTATGTAAACATTGAGCATAAGGACACACACACACTTGCAGCACAGTGAGCAGACTCACTGGACTGCAGAGACGTTTTTCACCCTCTAAATGATCCCCGAGTGCATCTTTTAAAGACATTCAAACACCGTGAGATTGTTTTAGATGATTCAGCTGAAACACACTTAACATTAGATTTGTAATCACTGGACACATGCAGTAAAAAATAACTTTGCATCAATCCAAACGTCCCTCCCCATACCCCAACAACACAGAACCTGTCTTCATCAACTCACTCCAGCTCTTTCCAGAGCGACCCATGAATTCGTTGGTCTCCGCATTCCACAAGTATGTCTTCAAGTCGTCTATTTTCTGGTGGAGCGTCCTCTTGGGTAACGGCCTGCGCTTCCATCTCTCAAAGTTCAGGTCCTCCTGCTCTAGCGGCTGGTGCTCGGCCAACTCCTCCTGCTCTTCCTCCAGCTCTTGGCCATGTTTGAGTATCACTTTGTGAGGCTGGTGGAAAGAAGAAGAAGAGAAAAAGCCCTCACCACACATATTCTCAACTGCTAAGTTCTGCAGTCGACCTATTTTCTTTCCAAATCACTGCAGGAAAAATATGGCATGCCTTCTGCTCCGAGTATGACCGATGATATAAACTGCCAGAGAGTGCTCTGCATATTAATGAACATCGCACTGCTGGTCCTGTCCCCTGTTTCTGCAAATTATAAACCCGCTGGTGACCTTTCTGGCACTCGTTGGGAGAGCTGACCTCCTCTGAGTGGACCCTCCTGCTTGGAGCAGCAGCTGCAGACAGCAGAGCTGGAGGGTCACTCCGACAGCCAGATGTTACTCACTGACTCTCAGCATCCGCAGGACAGGACACACAGATCCCAGAGGGACCACAGGACACAAGTCACTTCATTTGTGAGAGTTTGGCCTTTAAAATAATTTGCTGTTAAATGTTTAAAACGCTTATAAGGAGCTTTGATTCTTGTGCCTGTAAACCACTTGATTATTGAGTTAACGATAACTGTACTGTTTATTAAAATGACCTTCAGTGCTAGTGGAACAGAAGCCTTAATGGCTGCCTCAGTGAATAAAGTGATTAGAAAGTTTTCCATGTAATTTCAGCACTTACAAGACTTGGTGGATGGTTTTTAAGGAGCGTCTCTTCAGCTCCTCCCTCTGTGGAACTGGGCTCCATCTTCTTCACAGAAAGAAAAGGTACTTGTTATACACCTCACATCTCTACATCTGCAAACTCGTCAAGTTCAACAACATCCTCAAAGCTTTTCACAACAAGGCCGAGCTGTCTGAGCGACCTGCTCTACAATCAGACACAAGAAAGAAGCATCGCAGCTGCAGTCAAAGTTCTGACATACCTGAAGTTTTCTTTGCAATAAAAACGCGGATTAATATGTCGAAAACCCTCTTGACCCCCGGAGGAAGAAAAATAATGTTTGTCAAAAAGTGTTTGGGGATTTCATTAGAAAGTTTTAGGCACGCAGGGGGGACCGGTATGGAGAACCTCCTTCAACTAGGCGCGCATCATAGTGAATGAACGCTGGACAGAGAAAGACCGGGGGTGGGATTCAAAGTGCTTTTTTTTGGGTCCCAGAGACGTTTTGGCAGCGACCTGGACCAGAGAACTGCATTCTGCACACGCACACCATCACCCATTGTCTGCTTAGCTGGGCTAACACCGAAGCAAAGCCTGAATACAATATTTATGGCTTATCCCGACACAAGACTCCGCTGTCAATCTGCGCAGTGTACGTGCACAAAGGCGCTCGAATTTTTGACGACATATTTCTAAAAACGTGTATTATTTATTATTATTTAGCGGTGCATATTGAACATGATACAAAATCATCATAAATATAACAGCTGTCATTGGGTATTGTCCTTGCACATGCATGCGTACTGATCCAGTTGCCAACGCCAGCATCGCCCATACACTCCTGCAGCAACTGCTCACCAGAAGCTTCCCTCTGCTGAAGCTCAAGTAGCCCCCATCACTGACCCCATCTGCACTCCGGTCACGTAACGCTCTGTTACCCCATGTAAAAGTGGGAGCGGGGGGACTTTTGAAAGTGTGTTTTTTTTCTTCTTCTTCTTCTTTTACATGAAAAGAGAAATTGCGTCATGGAAAAAAGCTGTTCTTTGAGATTTGCGCGGCAAAAACGTGCACGTGTTCGCGTGTGTGCGCGTTTATGTGAGTGTGTTTTACAGAGAAGGCCAGTGATGCTTCTCACAACACGAGGACATTCTGCAGAGAATAACAAAGCACGAGAACTTTCTGCAGGGAAAACCTGGTAATCAGTCCATGCACCTCTCCATGCAGAGTAATGACAAGTTGACTGCAGCGTGCATGTCCTTTAAAAGTGTCTTTAATGCATTTTTATCAGGAGTTACATGCTACATATTCTATGCGAATTTGTGCAGGGTAAGATCCATGGCCAGGTTAACCTGCGAGGGGTCTCCGGGGCACAAATGAGCTGCTGAGCCCCTATTAACCCCTTATTCGTGCTGCACTCTGTGCATGTGCAATGTGCTCTGTGCTGGAATACAGCTACTTTTTGGGAAGTTTCACTGCTTTGTTCAAGAGCACTGTGGAGGCTGTCCTGCAGACCCAACAAAAGCCCTCTGCTGCTTTTGAGCAAACTTTCTTTTAACACAAGAACATCAAACAAGAGTTCACCATGCAGCTCCTCTGAATTAAACACTTCCATGATGTCAGATTTTGAGGAAAATATTCCTATCATATGAATGCAACCGCAACCCCCACAGAAAGTCTGCAAAATATGGAAAGCAAATTTTACATTTTATTCTCTCAGTTAACTAAAGTCTGTATTTGAATTCAATAAATATAATGAATCCAATATAACAAACAGCATTCTTGTCTGAAGTTAAAGTGGTAGTTGTGAAGTCTTACATGATGATCCAAATTATGTTTCACACCTTTTTATTTTACAGGACAAAGAATAAAGTTTATAGATGGGAAACTAGAATTCTTCTTATTTGTTCAGTTCGTTTTAGTTTGTTAGTTTTATTATTTTGTTACTGGTGAAAGAAAAAAACATTTTCCCTACAACCCTGTCAGTGTGGCAGATAAAATTGCAACCAAAGTGAAAAAGAAATGTAATAAATGAGTGATTCAATTGCGGAATTGGATTTGTGCACAAGACTTGGAACCTTCCACGATGTACTTGAAGGCAGCATGTGTCGCTTTCTTGGATAACTCCACAGGGAATGTATAACTCGTGTGCTGCTTCCTGAATGTCCGATGGCTCTTGAACGTAACGCCGTGCTTCAGACAGATGGTGGCGCTCGATGCTCGGCCTGACCATGGCCCCGACTCCCTGAACCCACATATCTGCGTCACTCCGCGGCTGTATGAATGACCTTAAACATACAAAGCCGGATTTATTTCACTCCATGTGAGGTAAAGCAGAGTTCTACTCGGAACTTTTTACCGTTAGTCCCAGTGATAAACCCTCAGGTGGTGACCATGGATGCTAATGACCTGTTACAAATTACCATGACTCTCTTCTCTCAATGAAGTTAATTTATAATTATTATTACGTGTATTTGCTCCGCATAATTACGAAAGTATATCATCTTTGTTTTATATCCCAAACCCAGTTTTCGACTTGTTCAGATAAGCTAACGTTTACCTCAGCTCATCTTTGCTCATCTTGTATCTTGGAACATAAACCGTTAATAAGCTAATTTTAAAAATGGCGGAAGATTTGTCATTCGGTCAATGTACAATCTGTTATTTTTATCGACAGATAAGATGATAGTGTAAGTGATAGCAGGATATCAAGCTTATTATCAACCATATTAAGTTCTCTGACCATTCAACTTTGATTAGCAAGTTATGGTGCAACTACTGACGGATTTCTAACGGAAAGTAACGAATATGGCGGTGTAACGGCCACGAAGCGATGGGGAACTGGTAATATGTTGGCTAATTAAGTATCGTTACAGTGCTATGAAACAAGCACAAGTAACTGCTTGGTTTTTTTTCTGGAGTACCTGTGTGACATGCGCACATACAACCAGCAGCAGCAGCAGCGACTCACTGTCCGAGTCCGACACCGACACGCCGTGAGGACAGAGACCGACAGACGTGTCAGCAGCTGCGGGGATGTGAACGAGACAGACTCGGGCTCAGCGGGGACGGAGGGCTGTTGTCAGAGAATGCAGCAGCAAGCGAGCACACTGTCTCCTTCGGCCAACGATTTTATGCAGTTAGCTCTCAAATATATAGCGAATAACACTGAGTCGTGATTATTTTAAATATTTTTTTAATCTGCAAGAGGATCGTCCGGCGGACTGCGTAAACATCCTCCAGCCAGCATGCCTCCTGCCCAGAGCCTTCAGTCCAGCGGGCTGACTCTCTCTGAGACCAGCATGGGTAGGTGTGTGCAAGGTCAACGGCGTGTCTGCAGCAGGTTTTACCAAATAAATAATACAATCGTTTTCATAGGGAATTTATTGAAAAAGCGTATTTTGGTTGTTCGTGCATCCAAAGGCTGATAGATTGGCCACTCACATGCTATTTTTGGCGGTTAATAACAGAAACGGCCTTTGTTGCTTACAAAGGCGGACAAACACTCGTTGCATCACCAGACCGTGTTTTTTTTCTGGTCCAGGCCGCAGCGCGTCACTGCAGGTGCGGCGACGTTGAGTAACCACAGCAGCCTGGATGTTTGCCTCTGATGGGCAACCTGACACAGATTTTGGCAGGATGCTCGGCTGCTGCTATGAAAATGAAAGGAATAAAACGGAAAACGATGTAAGGGAAAATTAGTATTTATTTTGTATGTTTTAGTGCAGCCTGATTGTTGTAGTTACTCTGTCTGCACAGTTTTGCTGTTGTGGCACAAACAGTAGAGTCATCCGTGTAAATTTGCTCTAGGCTTCCTCATCCTGGTAAGGCAATGCTTATTCCCATTTATTAGACATGTAATCATACTGAAGTAATTATATCACACAGGCCATCTTCAAATAGCTACATTTGTAATATCAGATGATCTAATATTCTCTGTCAAAATGGAATTTCTTTAAGGAAGCGGAAGAATTTTGGACTAAACAAATTAATTAATCTGACTAATGTTAAACAGAAGTAATATTACTTCTACATGGATTTACTTTACTGCAAGTCATATAATACTAGAATGTATACTTGTAGTTCCCTGGTCTTAGGTATAACTCCAACAGGTTTCAAAGAAATTCACATAATAAACAAATCTGGCCATGCATGATTTTTAGCTACAAATCCTTTTACCACGAAAATCATTCAGAGTGGAGCCTCAGGACACCAACTAAATCAAATGTGTCGGCAGTGTTTTTGCTTAATACTTATATTGACCAGATCAGATAAGTTGCAAATTTTTTACATTTCATATGTTATTTGACCTATGCTGTGGTTTCTGAGATTAAAACTGACGGGATGTGATCAGAGGGAAAATTGAGACATTCATTACGAACTTCACTGATGCAAAACATCCTCACTCATTGTTTTAGTTAACAGTAATCTAGCAATTGAGAAGCAGGAGGAGAACATAATCTACAGCACAGAATTAAAATGAACATAATCCCAGAGGAAGTGCACACTCATCACAGTATAATTGTCATTGTAATATAACTCCCAGCTCTGCAAAATTCTACATATATTTCTAGATCATTAATCTCAGAGGCTGCGTCCTTCTTTATGCAGGCACCATGATGACAAAATGTGGCTGAAACCATGTGCATTCCCTGCTCAGTGAAATGATGAGCACTGAAGTACTGATGTACTTCTTATTGATCCAGGTCGTCAGCATTCAGTAGCAGTGACGTCTGTCTGTGGCTTGCCAACGCTTGTGTTTCCGCAAATTGATAAGACTGAACTTAGAAGTGACTTAGATGATCTATTATCCTCAGTCAAGTCGTGACCAGCTCTCTGAACACAGCAGAAGGAACTGAAGAGGTCCAAATAAATGGAGTATATTAGAAGCAAGAATAAGAAGAATATTAGGGCAAGTGCATCAGACAAAATATTTGAGACTGCATGTTCAATTACTGGCCGCTCCCTCCCGTCTCTCTCCTCAGTTTGTAACTTCACCAAAAGGTCCTGAATATTGTTAGAGATGATTCTCACCCAGCAGCTCCCCTCTGTGAGGAGACGCCCTCAGGGAGTAGGTTCAGACCACTCTGTTAGAAATCTGACTGGTTTAACAGATGTACATTAGCTGAGGCTATTTGACTCTTGAAAGGTAAACCTCTCACACTTTAAGGTACATTTTGTTTCTAGTTTAAGGTTGACGCATAATTTTAATATCTTTATTTTTATGGCTATTTGACATCTGAATTTCAAACCTCACACACTTAAAAGTGTTTCGTTTTTAGATTAAAAAGCGTTGTGTGTTTTAATATGTTCTTCAGTAAATGATGGTTCTAGTGTTAGTACAGGATGTATTGAATGTTCTTTCTGTTCTGCTGCAGTGTGAGCTCCCCAAGGCAAGTTACTAACTATGTTTGTTGTAATGACGAAGTCAACTCATTTTATTGAAGTGCAGGATAAAAACTGCTTTACAAATATACAGGCTACAGTGACCTGGCCAACTCGTACTGGATATAATACACAGGATCCATATACGTCATATAAACACTAAAGTGCCTGTTAAAGTGATCACCTCCATTTATGCCTTTATTATACAGTTTACAGAGAGCTGAGTGGATATGAGTGGAGATAGAAAGAGAATATAGGGGATGACAGGAAAGGTTGTTGAACCTGAAGTGGCGGTGTTGCAATTATATGATCAGTGTTTCAAAGCCCCACGCTACAAGGACGCTCATTAATACAACTTATTCACACATATAGAAAAAGCTCTTTAATGTCAATGTAATGACAGTTTGTTACTGGTAAGTATAATTCCCATGTGTACTTTGAGTTTCAAAAACATTTCATCAGAAGTGGCTGCAAACTGTAGAATCAAACAGAACTTCAGGAGTGTCAGGACGTTTTCCTGTTTAACTAAACCATCTGTGATTTAAACAAAGTAAAAAATATCAGTATGTCAAGTTAAATTTGGGTATTTTCTATTTCATTTTGCTTGATGTTTGCTCAGAGACCATGTTTTTTTCCCATCATGAGCTACATAAGTTATTTTTAGAGCTAACTAGTATCGTAGCTTCTCAAAATACAGCCCTGCATTTTGAACTGAGCTTCATTATGGAAGTTACTTTCCCTGTATGTCTGCAAGACACAACAATGAATTGACAATGTTAAATAATATGTAAAAACATTGTATGTAATTCAAAGTCACAGTCACAGTTCTGTTGAAAGGGTGCTGAGTGTTTCACAGGTTACCTTAACTTGATTTCTTTGCCTGTTTCCCCTTAAACATATACGTACAGGACAAATAGGAACAGCCAGTTTGCAGCATCTTCAAAAACTCCGCTCCAGTCATGAGTCTCTTTAACTACTTACCAGCGCAGCATTGCTTGTGATGGATTCTAGTCGCAGCCTCATCTTCTAATTTCATGACACTTTACTGATGACGCGAGCAGTTCTGTTCCCTCATGTGTTGTCTTGCAGGCTCCTTTAAGAGGAGGAAGAGGAAATCCATAATAGTGACGGTGATGCTGCTCATTGTATCTGTGCTCATCCTCATCTTTGGCCTGGCAGCGACCACCAGGACGCAGAACATCACGGTGGGCGGCTACTACCCAGGAGTCATTGTGAGTGCACATTCACACCTGCGTGCAACAGCAACAGGCACAACACAGCAGGCCCGTTCACTGACAGAGTTCATATGAAGTGAGGTGTGAGTGAAGTGCGAGTGTTTGCTGTGAGCTCTTCCCGCTCCTGGACTCTGATGAACACAATTGCTGAAGGTCTCTGAGGGGTGAATTTTCCCCACATTCATTATTCAGCATCGCTGTCATTAGAAGCTGAGTGAGCGTCTCAGCCCATAAATGTGTTTTCTTCACAGTACTTGGCTTTCAGCATTCTTCTTACGTAAAGAGCTACCAGGAAAGCAACCAGTGTATGTCAGCTACATTTCCTCTAACTTTAATCTCGAACTCATCAGATTCATGGTTTAAATCATCAACATATAATGGAATTTACAGAGATTGATAAAGAATAAATCTCAGATCCTAAAATTTGAGTAACTTAATTTACAATTTATTTTGCTTATCTATAAAAGTGAATCGGTGATATCACTGTAAACATGCTGAAAAGCTTCTCCAGAGCATTACTGAAACACTTAACACTTAACTGAAAGACTGCTCTATGAAATCAGAGCTTTATCGTTAAATTAAATAAATGCTCTAACAGCTCTTTCTCTCTTTTCAGCTGGGCTTTGGCTCTTTTCTGGGAATTATCGGCGCTCATTTGATAGAGAACAAGAGGCAGATGGTAAGAAGATTTATATTACCTCTGTGCATTAAGAACACTTTCAGTGCTGGCTGTCTCCTTGTCTCTACAGTCACAGAGGACTCTCATTAAACTGCGTATCAGTCCCAATTACCGTACGTCAGCTTGATTATGTCGTTAATGTGACAATAGACACAGCAGACCTAACCCAGACTGAGTCCCACTTGGCCTGAGGAGGTTTGTGTATCAGAGCAAGTATCCTCGGCTTCAAGGGAGATGAAGCCAGAAATAGAAATAGGGTGTAAGTGGAGGAGGACAGATGTCCACACTGGAATGTGCGTAAGGAAACTGCAGATGAAGGGAGCAGGTGGGACGTGCCAGGCAGAAACTGTCAGTGCTGAGTGAAGAATGAGTTTGTACCGTGACACCTTTTCCCATAATGCAGCAGAGTTTGGATGCCTGGAGTCCCCGTGTGTCCGTGTGTCCGTGTGTGTGTGCACAACTGAGCTACAAAGTGTTACACCACACAGCCTCTGATTTGTTGTTAGCCATAAAACGTTACTATGTAGAAAATGTATTGATATCATTTATGTTTGGGTTATTATTTTTGTTATTACAGTTTCAGTAGAGCTGAAATGATTAGCTGATCAACAGGAAATTAAATAAGCAACTGTTTTGATAATCGATTAATGGTGCCATTCAGGTTTTAAGCAAAAATACCTTGAATTCAATGATTTCTGACACTGAAATATGAATATGTACAGGTTTTCTTAGTCTTCTATGATAGTAAATTGAATATATTTGGATTTTACTGTTGGGTAGACAAAACAGGACATTTATCACTTTTTTGACTTTTATTAGATTCATTTAGAGAATAATCAGCACAAAAATCAATAATTAACGGAAGTGTCACTGCAACCCAAATGTTTAAGTGCAAAGAATAATTTTCTATATTGTTTTATACTTGTAAATGGGTTAAAGTAAATGAATCATAACTGATAGGAAGCGTTACTGTGATTCAACTAATAATCCCTTTATCAGAAATTAGCAGCAAACTGTGCAAGGAGAGCTGAGTCCTGAGCACTGAGAGAAAACACAAATGCAGAAATCTTTCAATTAATATAACTAAAACTGATCTTATTTTGGTAGAAATAGTGTGCTGATGGATCAATCAATACATTTGTTACATCTTAAATATTGTTGAAACATTATTGAAATTCCATCATCATCATATGCTGTTGGATATGATGGTAGCGTGGCAGAGCGCATACATTCTGGTACCTCTAGCTGTTGAATCTGTTGCGTCACTTTCACTGCCTCCCCACTGTGAGCCGGTGTGACTGCAGGCAGGGTGGGGTGATGTGTAATTGAATACATGCTGCCTTTCATTGAGGAGTGAAAGGAGGAGAGTTAGGCGAACGGGGAATTTAGGGCTGCAGTGCCTACAAAGAACTGGGCGCCGTGCCAGGCCCGAACACCACTGGAGCTAGGTGACGACCACAGCACTCTGTCACTGTTGTCCTTTACCCGGCCCACAACCCCCTCCACCCTCATCCCATTCAGAGGGATTCATTCTCAGAGGGAAGCGCATGTGCAGGATGATACACTTTAAAACGTAACATAATACAAAGTGGTGACAGGAAGCAATTAAAAATCAAAAAAACTGCGTGTTTACGTTGAGTTTATAGTCGACTGTAAAAACAAAAACATCACAGCATAATGAAGAGTGATGAAGCTGATGCTCCTCTGTTTACCTTTCGCAGTTAGTGGCGTCTATTGTCTTCATCAGTTTCGGAGTGGTGGCTGCCTTCTGCTGTGCGATTGTCGATGGAGTTTTTGCTGCAAGGCACATTGTAAGTAACACTGAAGCTTCTACTTACTTAACTAAACTGATAAATTATAAATATGGATAACACTTATGCACAGACTTGAAACAAGCCTATTAATCAATGCCATCCCCATTAAAGCTTAATATACCCTGTCTGCATTAAACATATATTAAACGTATGCCCTTCTGCAAGGGCATTGCTCACATATAGCAGGCTGCAGCAACTGTGCTGCACCAGTGAGATAAATATATTTTGTGGCACAGGGAGATCATTCTCCATTATGCAAAGTACACGAAACAATAAATAACCACTAATGCACTCTGAAAACAATTAAGCTAAAATAAGTAATGGCTGGCTGAAAAGGGAGATGAGCACCATTAGCAGGCTTTTGTTTGCCAGGAGTGTCAGTGAAATGGAAAAGGGGAAATCTTCTGCTCACCAAACTACAAAGAGGCACACTGTTCATCGGCAGAGAAGGAGGTGAAGGTATATGAGACAGTGGCAGGCTGAAGTGATGCAGTCAGAGGTTATACATTCTCATTTTTCTAATTTTTCTTACATTTACCTAAATTTTTTGTTGCTTGTACATATTTCAGAATTGCACTTCCCAAAATAAATCACATTTTCGGTGCCAAAGGGCACAATCCTTTCCTGCTTTACCTCGACTATACATCTAATGTAGGGCTGCACAATTAAGTGCATAATGACCACGGTCATGATTTTGAGATGATTGAACATCATTATGGGTGATATTGATTTTGATGCATCCGGTCCAGTGCGTCCTATTCACAGGTAAAATTTCTGACACTTCACAGGTGTTAGTTTGGAGTACTCAGTGATAAACGGGGCTCTGCTTCAGGCAAGAACAATACACCATACAATATACTACTTGATCTCAATTGAACAAAGTATGTTATGTAGTAACACAGTTAAGGTTGCTGTTAAAGGCATATTATTGCATAGGTTTGTGAATTAGGTTATTATGATGATGATCGTTTGTTTTGGTTGTTTGTCAGATAACTCCTGTTTCTAGAAGAGCAGACAGATGTGAACAGGTAGTTGAGAAGGTGGCGAGCTCAGCTTAGAGTGACTCTGAGAGTGACTGCCTCTGTTTCCTTGTTTCTTCTAGCTGAGTGTATGTCCACAAGCAGAGCAGTGATAAGTGTTGTCTGTTGTACTGCAGGACCTGAGGCCTCTGTATGCAGGTCGTTGTGACTATCACTCCAGTGAGACTGCATCTGACCGCGATGTAAGAAACACATATTTAACTTTGTGTTGACAGAAATACGATGAATTCATTCTCAGCGTGTGTGCATGACCTGTCAGTGCAGCCATGAAGTTGTATAGGGACACACCGTGGGTAAGAGCCAGAAGTCGACCCAAAGTGACAGGATTATGAAATAATTTGTGAACTTCAGGTGCCCTGTCAGACATCATCACGCACGCCCTGTAACCTGCGCGTGAAGAGCAACACCTGTTACTGCTGCGACCTCTACAACTGTGGGAAGTGAGTACGGCCAACAGGCCTCTGAGTCAGTGGCTACGTGCTTTGCTGCATTGCTTTGATTGTTTGGATTTTTGATGTGAACCGTTGTGTGATTTTTGTGGGAGATTTTTTTGCACTGCAACTGCACTGATTGTATTAGAACAAGAATGTTTCTTTTCTTTTAACCTTTGTTTCAGAGAACATCCTCTTATGGGACTTCAGAATAAAGATGTTTTGAAAAAGTTTAGGAAATCATCCATGATTTGGAAGTAGGTCCCTTTTTTTCTAGAACCATATCGGCCATTATTGATCAACTCAATGTTGTTTTTTTTTCTTTTTTTGATGTGATGAATGAACCGTAGTAATTGTGTAGAGCTTTTCTGATTTAACCCGTCATAGAACTGTGTTTTTCGGGTGCCATTTCCTCTGCATGTCCTTTTGTGTCTGACCAAACATCCATCCATGTCCTCTGCGTCTATCAGATTTGAACCAAAACCATCCGAACTTTTACAGACATAGACTGATTTATCGATGTAAATCAAAACTTCTTAATGTCTTCATTGTGTCCTGAATACAAATGCACAGATCCTGTTGGTAGCAGCATTTGAAAAAGTGGCTTGACTGTAGGCTGTTTCCCTCTCTGTCCCACCCACTGGGCTAGCCGTGTAGAGGTGATTGGAGGCTACCATGAATACACAGATGTGAAGAGCTGCCAGGACGTGGTGCACCTCTATCACCTGTTATGGTCCGCTACCATCCTCAACATCGTGGCCCTCTTTCTGGGCATCATTACTGCTGCAGTGCTGGGAGGTTTCAAAGACATGGTAAGTCAAGGGAATGATTTACCAACAAAGAAGAGAAAGGGCTTAAATACTGCCAAATGTGTTGAAATAAGTCTAAGGCGAAATGATGATGTGTTTGTATGAGTTGATGTGGAGGTTTTGTAATTATCTCGTGTTTGAACTGACAAAAATGGATCGATATTCTTCATGTCCTTGTCAGACTCCCTCTGCTGCCTCAGAGAGTACATCTGAACCAGAGGCCATCACAGCTCCAGTTCCCTTAGAGCCTCCTCCACCCACCACTTCCCTCAACTCGTACTACAACACTGCCCCCTGCCTGCCGCCTTACACTGCCTATGACGTGCAGGTACAGACCCACTTCAACTCTGCAGCACTGCATGTTGAGCACAGAGTGGGAATTTGCTCAACACAATTATTGATTGGTGGTTGGCAGTTAATTTATCAGTGACATGTAGTTCAGATGAAGGATTTAATTGAAAAAGAAATAGTACGTGAAATTACAAGGCAATATTATAAAAAAAAATTTGTGATAAATAGCATGTAACTTCAACTTAAGGTTTTAAAGGTACAGTTCCACATTAAAATGCCAAGGAACAACTAGATCTGTTATATATGTTGTTGAGTCGACTTACATTATCAGAAATAATAACAATGTGCAAGCCCAGAGATATCTGTAATTTTATTCAAAGTAAAGGTGTATTTCATTTGGTTGCCTGTCAAAGGTGTAACCCCTTTACTTGGTCTAGTTGCTACAACTTCTGGGGACACAGTGGAAACGCCAGATGATATTTCAGAGAGTGATGAAGAAAGTCGGCGAACGTGACTAAACCTAATGTGAATAAAAGACTCTTTAAGATACCGTCTGCCATCTCTCTAAACTCTGTGAGTGACATGAGCACAGAAAGCCATCCAGGCCCAAATTCTAAACATGTAAAGATTTTATATTTTTACCCATAATTTTACTTATTTTTAAATTGTGCGCTCACTTTATTTGTATTTTGTGTTAATATGTATTTATGTGCTTGTGTTCGTTCTGTTTTTGTCTGTTCTGGAACCAAACTCGTTAAATGCTGTTCTAATAAATGTTTGGCCTTTCCTGCAGGGCTCCTACTTGTTCCCTGACTCCTCAGGCCTGTCAGATGACTCCCAGTCTGGAGCCAGCCACCTGTGGCCCACGATGGTCCCTCCACGCTACTCTCCTCCTCACAACCATCCTGATGAGAAGCCCCCACCGTACAGCCCGTAAGACGTATCGCGCACAGAGGGCACCTGAAACGTTAGTGGGTGTCGTTGGATGCTGATTGAGTGGTTTGAATGCACAATTCCTCTGGGCTCTTCCTCACAATCGCTGAGAACTGTGTCGAAGGAAAGGTGGTGAGGAGGAGGATGGCCACAGAGCACGCTAACTTTGAGTTCAGCCCAGCACAGGGGAGCAAGTGTTTGTCTCCCAGGGCGCCACTCACACCCATGCCTGCACTGTGTGTGTGTGTGTGTTTGTGTGTGCATATACACATCAAGGGAGAGACAACCGGTTCAAAGCCAGGACTGTTTACACATCTATCTGCCTTAATGCAAATGGACTTATGGTGCTGCTGCACTGGACTACTGTACAAGGTCAAAAACTCTCCTCCAGCTCATGCTTTATGTTCACCTCTCTTTAGCACATCTAAATGCTTTAGTCCATGCTTCCTGCCTCGAGTGGTACATGTAATAATGCCCTCACTGTTTGCACAGAGGATCACAGCACAGCGGCCAGCCTTGTGTGAGATTAATGCAGAGTTAGATGAAAGCTTTGGTGTCTTTCCTGAATCTGAATCAGCTAGAAAATTTAAAACAATAGAGTTACAAGCCCAAGCAGTTGTTTCTTCAGTGGTCAGTAGTGTCACTACATTATTTAAGGCAAGGTTAGTAGTAATGGAGGTGTTACATGCTCATAATGTATGTACAGCAGTATGATAAACAGTTGCTCCTTTAGCAGTTAAGTCTAAGGTATACAAACAGATCATGGTATCTATTTATCAGCTCTTCAGTTTATGTTCAAAAATATCTCTATCAACGTGTGGTGAACTTTACAGAGCAGTGTTAATGAAGAAATAAGCTATTCTGTGGTAGTTAAGTCAGGACAGTTCCAAATCCTATTTATTGTATTTTCACTAAAAGCTACAAAGCAGGTAAGTATATATCATCTCTCTCTTTGTAAGTAGTGATAATATCACATCAAAGAATTGAAACGTGTTTGCTGTCAGGAATAAAACATTCGTAAGGCTGAGTGTGAACAGTCGGAGCTGGATTCTCTGACGTGAGATGGGAGCTCATGAAAAGTCAAAAGGACTGACGTTCACTAAGGAAGAGTGTAAACTTAGTCCATGAAACCAGTCTGTCAGCTTTAATCACTGCTTTTTATAATTTAAACAACACATTCTCAGGGGCTGATTGTCAGTTCCTTTTTGTCTTGCCATTAAAAGATGTTTTGTGTAATCCAAATAGTGTGTGTTTCTTTTTAGCCAAGCTAGCAGTGTGGCTCAACAGGTGGCAGTGTTGGCTGGGTCATCACCACCCCTGACTTTTCCTCTAGCACCACCATGAGGTTCAGTTTGTCCCAATGTCCCCTGTAAAGATAAAACTGCGATAACGAGCCCTTATTCTTCCATGTATTGCATCAAACATTTAATTTCCAAAACTTTGTTTTATGACTAAATACCTGCAAGACTCAGCCTCATCATTTTTATGTTTACTAGTAATTAGCGAATGTTAGCATGCTAACATGCTAAACTAAAACAGTCATTGTGGTTAACATGCTGCTAGCTCACATGCTGCTCGCATTGTAGAGGACTAATCTTAGTACATACATTTGATCAGTAAAATCCGTGTTTATATGGTTATTCCGTGAAAGTACATTCACTTTTTCCACCAGGGACTGAGGTAAAATAAATTTTAAGAAATAAATTAGTCTCTTGTGGTAGTGAGTTCATTTTCTGAAGCTGTACAAACAGGATTTTGAATCAGTTGTTCAGACTTGTTTTACTCTCATAATTTGCATTGCAAGACCCAGAGATAAGTTTTTATCGAGTTTTATACAAGGGCTGGTTGTGCAAGACAATTGTGAAAATTATTAATAATTTATTTACTATTGGGGGACCCCCATTGCTACCTAACAGAAAAGGGATATTTTGTACAATTTCAACATAGTAATTAAAACCTTTTTCATTTTGTTTACTGCTGTAAACCTAAAAACATTCGAAACATTAAAAAAGGGATTAACACAAATATACACTGTACAACACAAGGTTCATCTGTTAATTAAAAAACAAAACCTGCTTGATTTTATTGAATAGATTTCCATGTTAGCACTACTTTCTTTACTCATACTGACCCATCACTACATTTTGACAAAATGGAAAAACAGAATAAAAAAAAAAGTAAAAACATTACAACAAATATCCAACGCTAAGTGCTATATGTACGGACCGAAATAATCCTCAGTTTATTTCAATCCTATCATCACATTTGTATGCAATCTTTCTATCCTATGCTATGCAGCCGGCAGATTTTGGCATGAAAATAACATTTCATACAACATATAACATGGCAACCATAGGAAATAAAAGTGTACAGGTGTATCAAAATAAAACAATGCATGGGCAAAAAATAAACCATAGCCGTTTTTTCAACCACTGAAATTAAATAACCATTGTACATCTTCCCTGCCACAATACCCACGTGAGGGATCGCCAACAATCACAATTTAAAAAATATATTTCAGATCATAATTAACACTCTTGTGCAGAATTGGGTTTCACAAAGTCTCAAATGGAAACCAGGAATGATCAGTCCAGAAAACACCTCACATCTGTGAAAATGTCCATCCAATCCTGATGAAGACTTTATTTCAGCTACTGATTTATACCATAACCTTATTTCTTGCATGGAATTTTTTCTATCCATACAAACTATTTCCTTTACGGTTTTACTTTGTGTGAACCACTATGGGTTTTTTGCAAACGTGATTATCACTTATTCCAATGATAAAAAAGATCAAGGCTATTACACAATAAGAGTAACATGAGTTAAGGTATGGTCACATAACACGTCTGTCTCGAAACTCTTCGCTCTGTCTCCTTTTCACTTCAACTGAAGTCGGCACGACTCACAAAAATCAAGCATCGGTTTCCTGTTTTGGTGCAATTATGTTTTGCAGGTCACACCACCACGCTTGTTGAAACGCTGATGTGACTGAATCTTATGCAGACATTATCGAGAATTACAGCAGAATGTTGTTTACTGGTGCAACCTGGAAGCTCACCTGGAGCGTATCATGTATCAAGGCTGAGATCTCATCGCAGCAGCCTGGGTTTGATTCCACCCTGGGCTCTTTGTTGCATGTCATCCCTTCTAGTCTGTTCGTTTTTCGTCCGCCCTCACCCTGACTCTGTTTACACCTGGCATTAACATGCGTCCTGGGTGAACCCATCAGGTGGACAGCACACACTGTCGTTCACACCTGTCTATCATGTGTCTCCAAGGTGTCCAGCTGACCACTTGTGTTCAGATTTCATTACTGCCTGCGTCACTTCTCCTAGAAGGTTAAAGAGCTCTGGAAAATGAGCGCAGGAGAAGACGAAAAAGGAACCCACACTCCAGTCACTTACATCAGTGCTCCTCTCTATTATCTCAAGGGTTGGCGTGCAAGCTAAACGCCACTGCTAACACCCCCCAGACAACCACCATGTCCTACATTGATGAGGTATGTTTCCGTTATGCCCTTGTTGGGGACTCATCAGAACACAACAGCACTTATA
Source organism: Chelmon rostratus (assembly GCF_017976325.1). NCBI lineage: Eukaryota > Metazoa > Chordata > Actinopteri > Chaetodontiformes > Chaetodontidae > Chelmon > Chelmon rostratus. The sequence continues at coordinate 18,811,067 of NC_055666.1, forward strand.
CTACACAAGATAACGTGGTCGCGTGTGTCCAAGACCACCTCTGTAAGTGCTTTGAGTGGCCAAATCACAATGTCTCTTGGTAGTCATTTACACTTCTATCTAACATCGTCCACTTGAGATCGGATCACCTCAGATGCATGTTAATGTCAAGTGTGAGCACAGTCTTTCTTCTGGCTGTCCTGTCTCTTTCCAGATGTCACTATCTAAATAAAGCAGAACTGCAAAAAAATATTTGTAACAAAAATGAAGAGGAAGAGAGAGAGAGAGAGAATGAGAGTGTGAGAGAGAGAGAGACAAAATTGCTGACATGGAACCAAAAACGAAAGTGGGTGGGGGGGCACCTAAAAAGGCACAAGTAATGGAGCAGTGAATGTTGCTCAGTAGGTCTCTGGTATAACAAAGTCAAACTCTGTGGCTGCCTGTGGAGGAGAGTTAATGGTTGACCCCGGTCGGGGATGATCACCAGGAGGCAGGTGAGCATCTGGCTCGACAAAGATGTCATCCCAGTTCAACATCCTGGTCTGGGTGGAAGAGTGCACGTCTTCACCGGGGGTCGTTATGTGATGCACACTGCCATCCTCAGATATGACGGGGACCCCCTGCCCGCCAGTAGTCCACGAGTATGGCTTCATCTGCACCGTTTTACATGGTAGCAGTCGGTATAAATTGTTGTCGCCGTCATCTTTCTCTTTCCTCCCGCTGGGATCCTCGTTGTGCACTTGCTTGCAGTGGGTGGACAGTAACTGGTAGTTCATGAACATTTCATTGCACACCAAGCACTGGTACCTCCTCTCTCCTGTGTGGTGGATTTCATGTTTAGTTCTGTACTCGGCCAGTGCAAAGACCTTGTTACAATAGCGACACGGGTACTTCTTTTCCCACGAGTGGGTGTTGAAGTGGCGGCGGAGACTTGTCAGACACACGTAGGGTCGCTTGCAGACGATGCACACGTAGAAAGTCTTCCCGTCCATGATCAGCTCGTAGTGATCCTCAAGCTCTGTTTTGGTCCTCTTCTTGTTTGGGCTGGCCTTCGGTGACGTGGGTGTTTTCTCCAGGGGTTTCAAGGGCGTTGCCATTAATGACCTCTTCCCTTTATTGGCTTTAGAGCCTCCTTCGCCTGGGTCTTCCTTCACTGGGACAATATCATACGTATTTTCTCCAATATTGGCATACACTTTACAGCCTGATGAAATTGAATCAATCTCTGTGGCTGTGTGGAGTGTCACTGTCTTTTTTGCTGCTATAGTTGATTTAGGAATGTTTGATTGATTTGCTGGGCTTTCAGACACATCCGAGAGCCTTAATTTGAAATCACCTAGGTGAGATGAAGTAGTGACTTGCTTCTTGTGGACTCCCATTATATCACTGTTTTCAGAGGGCTGAGAGGCACTCGAGGGCTCAGGTGTGAAACTGCTTGACCTGGCTGGAGTTGTGGGAGCACTTCCTGAGGAAACTCTGGCAGGGGAAGACGAGTTATTGGAGCTGCTGTCTGGACTGCACAGAGGGCTGTTGTTGGGCAAACTGGGATTTGGACAAGTGACGCTGGGGGGTTTTGCAGTATATGTTTTAATAGGGGCTCTGGTCTTCTCTGTATTTTTTGCGTCCGCTTGATTTGATTCTTTATTCTGATTTACTGCTACATTTTCTGAGTCAGCTGAATCCAAATCAATGACCTCACCCGAGCGGGCTTTCTGATTGGCTGCTTTGGTTTGGGAGACAAACATAACATCGCTGTCCGAGTCCTCGTCATTACCCGCCTGCTTGCTTGTCTGATTGAATTCCTCCGCAGATATTGAGAATGACTCTGTGATGATCGGCATCATCTCTGTGGCTGTGTCGCTTTTGTTTTCCGTCTCCTTCGACAAGCCGGGGAGACCCTTAACTTGAGATAATGGTGACCCCAAGTTCGCAATAAACTTGACTCCCAGTATCTGTCCAGCATTTATGAGCTCCTCAAGCATGTCAGAGCGGACACGGATAATCTTGGAGGTGTAAATGTAATTGAGAATCTCCTCAAAGATTTCTGCCCTGATGAAGTTTAACTCGATCACTTGTCCAGCGACACTGAAGAGCTGGTGGAAATATGTACTCGAGGCAGACAGGATTGTCTTGTGAGCTCTGAATTTCTTTTCCTGTATGATAATGGTGACATCACAAAATAATCCATGGTTTCGCTGTTCGTTCATAGACTTCAGCACAGTTGCCGAGTACTGTGTGTCGGTAGCAGATATCAGCTTTAGACTTGGCATGACTGTAGAAGGAAAAATCAAAGAAAACAAATCAGAATCACATTTCTGAATGCACAAGTAAAGTCAGTTAATTACATTACAGCGACATGCAGAATACCAAGTGCTTCAGCAAAACACGCTGCGAAAGAGCTTCCAGGTTCCAATTGTCATGAACATCCCAGCAGTCAGAGAAGTTTCACTGAGAGGAAGCCTCTCTTTGGCTGATCACATCTGCACAGATACACACATTCACACCTGGAGGCTGCCCAGAACAACCCATCTCATCTCAGGACTGAGAGCCAATTCAGATTTATCCTGCCGGTCCAGGGAACAAGCGTCCCCGCCACACGCTCGCTTCTCAAACCTTTATGCTAGCACTTTAGTGAGATGCTGTTGTACATAATACTGTCATACTAGGATGTGTTTCAGACATACACTGACGATTTTTGAGGCCTATATTGATATTTTAGATTGAAGAAAACGTCAGTGTTATCTGGTGGACAAACTATGTGATGGTGACGCTAATATTACTATAATATTATTACATGTATTTGGCTCTTCTGAGCTGAAATCTTGTACTTCTATCCTATCAGTCAACATACGTGCCGTTTACAAGGAAAACATAATAAGCTAATATTGGCCCAGCGAGTTTAGTGGTGTAGTTCCAGCTTCTAATACTTAAGTCTATCTACACAGATATAAATGATGTGGAACAAATATTACACAGGACAAAACACTTTAAACAAAAATTCAACATTCAAACCTTTATGGAGGCATGATATTAGGCTGTTTTAATATTATATCGTTGGCTGCATTAATTTAAGATGATTGTGACCAATAAACTGGCTATTGCTGGGATTAAATTATTAATTCATTTTCATCAGAAAAATAACTTCACGCTCTCGAAAAGGCCGTGTTGCAGTCTTTGAGGAAACATGAACGATGACAGTGTGAATGTGAAGTTCACTGTTAGTAGCCATGTAAACAAATGTAAGGCATGGTAGCTATGTTTGTCAGCCAACAAAAACAATAACGTTAGCAATACCGTTTAGCTAACGTTCGCTCAGTGGCTGACGTTAGCTAAACGTTAGTTTGCCAAAGTTGTTGTAAGTAGCTGAAATTTTAATCTGGCATGACATGACATAAGTGCAGAACTACGATTATATAACTTTAACGGTGACATTAGCTACTTGACAAATCTATTTTTATTGTCATCGATGTGTTTAGAGTAATATTCAAACGCTGCTGTTAGCTAGTTAACAAAGGTAACGCTAGCTGTGTTTCCTCCCTGCTTCCTCTCTAATGGAAAAATGGACAGCACGGCCTACTATCTAGCAGCTTGTTAGCATGCTTGCTTCAAATACAAAACAATGAAAACATGCTACTATGAAATCTTGCTGGGTGAACTGGCTGCACGTGACATTAATTCTGTTTACCTGCAACCCTGGTGTTTTCTGCCAAGACCAAGCAGGACCGCTACTACGGACTGTAGTAACTTAGCTGGTTGTAGACAATGGCTAACAACACACAGCTTCCCCAGCCAACCGCTCTCGGCGCTCACTACAGCCTCATTGATTGAGCAGCCACAAGGAGTCGCCGTCGCGAAGGTTTAGAAACAACAAGATTAAAACAGTATAGCATTACAAGACACATTACAAATATCAGGTTGAATTCGCGATAGCCTAAAACGACTATGAAAAAGTACCTGTGCGTTATTTCATCTTAAAACTGTTTACTTTTTCCACGCCGGTTTCAGCGTGTAGATAACTACCGGTTCACGACTTCCGCTTTCAAAATATAAGCGAGGAGATTATTGCCATCTCAGCGGACATTAAGTGTAAAAAAAAAACGGTTGAGCTCTGGTCAGGTTTCGATTCTCTTCTCACGTCGTGGCCTGCTCGAGTCCCTTTCATGCGGCTGAGGTTTGCATGAAGTCCCTGAATAACACATTTTGCCCGCAGATGAGGCACGTGGCGGTCGCACTCTATTGCCAGTCTTCCTCTGTTTATCGGGCCCACTTTCGTTTTCAGTTCAACGGTAGAAAGACATCTTGCTTTCTGATTTTTTTTGCTGCTGCAAGCACATGCGTGCTACTTCACAGACAGCAGCAGTGTTGCTGTATATATCATTACAAACTAATTCATACCGCCTTGCTGATCGGTTAAAAGTCCACAGTGCACAGGGTTCAAAAGTTCCGCAAGTTTTTCCAATAGGATGGCGAAGTAATGACGTCTGCCTCTGATTGGCTTTGCCTGATGTTCTTCCCCTAACCCTAACCAATCTCACCTCTCACGCCTAAACCTAACCAATCCAACCAACGGAGGCAAGAGCTATTTCCAAAGAGATTTAACAGCAAATCACAGCTGTGATGCGTTTAGGAGGTTGCAGGATACAACAGAAATTATTTTGGTATCCGATTCTTCCAATAATTTTCTGTATTTATATATACTATAGTATGATAGTTTGCCACGCTTCAATTTTTTAATAACAAGTGCAAGCGGAACTATGTGCATTCCATAGTCAGGAAGACCGGTTTGTGTTTAGGAACGGACGTGCCAGGACTTCCTGTTTTGAGACTTTTCTGCTACGAAGAGAGAAAAACAGAGTAGACACACAAGAGCGAATATGTGCTAATATCTCTGTTAATTTCCGTCAGAATCAAACTTTTGTCTTCAGTGTGTCCGTGGTTTCGGTGTGAGCCTAAAGCAGTCAAGAGGTCAGTTATGCCACTGTCGGATCGCTCGAGCTCCGACGGCAGCGGGGATCCTCGGAGTCCTCGGGCCCGGAGACCCCGGACTCGTTCTCGCAGCCGCAGCCGCAACCGCAACGACAGTCGTGAAAGGAGCCTGTCTCCGGATAGCTTCGGGCCCAAACTCCCGAAGCCGCGGAACAGGGAGAGGGAACGCGAGGAACGGGAGCGCCGATTCCGAGAGGCGAGAAACCTCAGACGGATCCGCATAGCAAGCCCCCGCCGTAGTCGGTCCAGGTCCAGGTCCAGGTCCAGAGAGCGTCACAACAACAGCCACAGTCACAACCACAACCACTGGTCCGAGCAGCGAGACGCTCCTGGAAAACACGGAAGCTTCAAAGATGACTATTACTACGAGCAGCAGAGGGACGATGCTCAGAGACAGAGACAAGAGGCTTTTATTGCGAGGTAACACATGAAAACACAGGTGTTACAGCTGATGGTTATTCCTGGTGTCGCTTAATCGTGTAACTGTTTCCTTTCATTTGATCCATCTTTGGTCACTCCAGTAATTAAGTGTTGCAGGTCCGTGAAATTAGCAGCGTCACAAAAGACAGATTAGAAAGTAAGCAGTCAAAATTGAAGCAGCAGAGGTGGAGAAATCCTGATATCTTGCAGATATCTGTGAGCATTTTTTCAAAGTTCACAAAACTTTTCGAATAGTAGCTTTGATAGATGAAGTCCCCTTATTGTCACATACAATCATACACAAAGAAATTTGTTGTCTGCGTTTGAACCCATCCCTGAGGAGCAGTGGGCAGCCACTGTGCAGCGGCTCGGGACCAACACCAGATATTCATTCAAATGTTGAGAGATGGTAAAATAACATATAATATTATACATATTATTGAACAATCAGTCAGTTAATACATAGAGAGAGAAGAGATCAATTGAAATTCTCACGTTAATGGTGGGTTGTGATCGGTCCAGTTCACTGTATTGTGGCCCAGTTTAATAAGTTGTTGTTGATGCTGATCATTTTCTGGCAAACTCCTGAACACAACCAGACGTCCTCTACAGCTCATAAAGGGAAATGACTCACCATGCATTTGATCCCTTAGATGATGATGATAAAAGTCATTGAATCCTTGTACGATTCTACTGCAGGTCATGATGAAATTAGGCCTGATTTAGTTAACAATGTAAAATATGCTAGAATCAAACCCTTGACTCATGTTTTTGCTGTATTATTAAGTTTGGGGATCCTGCTAAAACTTTTAAAGTTAACTAGTCATTCCATTATTTAAAGCAGAGAATTTCTTAATCTTTTCTCTTTATTGATGAGTCCAGATTCATCCTTATTTTTCCTTAGAAACCTTTTTTCCTTAGAGACTTTTAAATCATTTCAGTAGTATTATCTGTAATTGTCAAACCTCATGGATACAGTAGCAGTTACCCTTAATGAAAAAATAGTATACTTTTGGAATATTTCTTGATCTTTCAAAAGCTTTCTATACAGTTAAACACAATATTTTGCTTGCTAAATTATCTAATTCAATGATCTGTTGTCTGTTGGAAGGATTTAGACAATAATGTGTTACTATCTAAAAGAGTAAAACACATTATTTTTCTCAGATTTGACAAAAGTCCCTTGAAGGTGCCAGAAGACATTGAAATCCATAACATGTAAAAAAGGTGGAAGCTAATGGGTTTCCACAACCCAAAGCGTTATTCCACTTCAAGTCAGACAGACAACTAAAAGACTAAACTATTAGGTTTATACTTTAACTTCTTTTTCTTTAATTTTAATCTGCAAGTTTTACTTTTTTTGGGTGTTTTTACTCAATAACTCGCAGTTGTAATTGACTCATTCCTATTACCACAGCCAGTGAAATGAACACAGCCAGTTATTTGTTCGACTGCTGCATGTTCTGTCTGTCTTTCTGTCACAGGCGCCTGCAGGAGAGGGAGAGGATCGGTGAGTTAGGTTGTCCTGAGGTTTGGGGATATTCACCTAGAGTGAAAGAGCCAGAGTAAGTTAAGGCCCTCACAGCATGTTTATTGCATGATATTTCTTCTCCAGTGCTGCACTTACAGAGGACGATAGGCAGCTCGTACAGGTGCAAAAGGCATGAATCTCTTTCTCTTGTCTCCACCAGCTCTGATGAATTCACACCAGTGGAAGAAGATGAGAAAAACAGCAGTTCAGACTCGAGCTCAGAAGGTACAGCCCACGCAGTGTTTAAACATGAATGAATTACAGTGATATTGTAGGCTGTTTGAATTTACAAGGCACTCTGTCTTTAACTCACAGAAGAGAAGAAGAAGAAAAAGAAGAAGAAGAAATCCAAGAAGAGAAAGAACAAAAAGCACTCAGAGGACAGCGAGCTGGAATCAGATTCAGACGGTAAGACAGTCATAATAATGCTCATTTAGGAAAATGTTTGTACATTTTTATTTTCAGCTAAACTATCATGTTTTCATCTTCCAGAAGAAGAAATAAAGAAGAAGAAAAAGAAAAAGAAGAGCAAGAAGTAAGTATGAACACGCAGCTATAAAAGCCAGCTTCATTCACACAGACAGGAGGAATTTGATTGACCAAACATCACGTTTCCCAACAGGTCTAAGAAGTCCAAGAAGAAGAAGGCGAAGAAGAGCCGCAAGGAGTCGAGCAACTCCAGCAGTGAAGAGTCCGAGGAGGAGGAGGAGGAGGAGGAGGATCCTAACGGGGTGATGTGGGTGGAGAAGACCTGCATGGACGAGCATGTGGTCGGGCCCGAAGCTCCGCTCACCCACATGTCCCAGGACGACAGACCTCTGGAGTGAGTCTGTTTGATGTTAGCATTGTCCCTGTTAGCGTGTTAGCATGTATCTTAAAGCACTGCTGTGCAGCCTCACAGACACCAGCAAGACTTAAAAATTCAGTGCTTTCCTCCTCTGAAATGTTAATATTTGCTGTTTGTCATTTCTTATATGAAAAGTTTGGAAGTTTTAGTGATTTATGATGTCGATTTTTAAGACTTTTTGACACATTATGGGACAAACAATTCGTTTTCAGAGTGTGTATTTATAGCACATACATACACAAATATTGCCTACTTATTAAAGAAGTGGCCCTTCTCTGCTCTTCCAGTTTTGGTCATGCGCTGTTGCCGGGTGAAGGTGCTGCGATGGCGGAGTACGTGAAAGCAGGCAAACGTATCCCGAGAAGAGGTGAAATCGGTCTGACCAGCGACGAGATCGCAAACTTTGAGAAGTCTGGCTACGTGATGAGTGGCAGCAGGTACATAATGTTTACTCCACTGATACTTTACTGACTGGTACACCGATTACAACTGCGCTGTAGTCTGCCACTGCTGTTTTCCTGCACTTTACTGGCTTCCATCCAGTATGCTTAAAACAACCTCACATTCACGATAAAATTCTAGAATTGTTTGCAGTTGTCCTGCACTGTTGTGTTGCACTATTGTTTATATTGTTTGTCATGCATGTTGAACCACAACTTTTTATTATGCTGTAACGACAATAAAGGTGAAATTGAAGTGGGACTGTAACTGTGAATTGGTCCTAAGAGATGTCCATCTTATCATTACACTGACAAATTCCAAATATAATCCTGCAGACATCGTCGTATGGAGGCTGTGCGTCTGAGAAAGGAAAACCAGATCTACAGTGCAGATGAAAAGAGAGCTCTGGCATCCTTCAACCAGGAGGAGAGGAGGAAGAGGGAGAGCAAGATCCTGTCAAGCTTCAGGGAGATGGTGTACAGGAAAACCAAAGGCAAGGAGGAGAAGTGAACGTCGCATTTCTAGTTTTCTCTCAGATCTGCCCTCTAGTGGACACCTTTACTTTTTGTGTCATGACATGTTTATTTTTAAGAGGTTAACGACATTCAGTTTGAAAGGAATGTGTGGTGTAGAGGGAGCATTTGAACTGTAAAGAAATGTGTGTAAATGAGAAACTCAAAAGTACTCAGTTGTGTGTAATTCTCCATCCTGTTCACTCATTGGAACTAGTCTTTCCTCTCAGTCGGTCAAAGTTAATTTTCTCCTCTACATTTTTACAAATAATCAGGACAGTGAATAAATTTTCTATGTGGAGTCGTGGTTTTCAAATTTGTTTGTTTTATTTGCACTAAGTGACAAACGTGTCCAGGCGTTAAGTGAAAAGCCAAGATTAGATAGTAGAATCATATTCTGACCTCTTAGATTTGAGGGACCCAAAACCCAGTTCCAGAGCCACTGAATTAGAAAGTCTTATCACGTCTACCAAGTCAATTGAGTCTGTATGTTAACCAAAGCTGATTAAGTATCTCAGCCATATTTTTATGTCTTTAACAGTGAACTAAAAGCTGAGAAATATCAGTACTTCATCCTGTTTCAGTTCAGTAACTGGAGCTGGTTGATTAAGCAGTTTATATTTTTTTTTTCAATTAATCATAATTTTCTAGAAATCGTAAGAAAATTCCCAACACAACTTTTCAAAACCCAAGGTGACGTCTTCAGATGTCTTGCATTATCTGACTAACCAACCTAATTACATTTAATTAACAACTCTCAGACTGGAGAAGCTGGAGGGTTTTTTTTGGCATTTTGTATAATAAATTACCTAAAAGATTAAGAAAATAAATTCAGTTAGTTTTTCTGAGCTGACTGTTGACGCAGTCTCCACACCACAAGACATTTCAGATGTTTCACAACTGTATGTTAACGATTATCCCAGACAATGTCTGGTCTCACTATAGATCTTGATATGTTCCTCAAGTACAAAACTGGGTTAACAGATGAACAAGCGACAGTAGAAGCTCCACAGTGTGTTTAGAGCACCAAGCTCTCGTCTGTTGCTTTTGAAACAACAACATCAACAAACATCAACAAGACTTCCAGTATGGACAGTTTAATTGACAACAGGAACAACTGAAAAAACAAACAGCTGAATGTGAAATAAAAGCTTCTGATGTACAATAAAGGACTTTCTTCTCATCTGGGTCTTCATATTCTTTGTCATCAGTGGATGTTTTCAAGTCCCTGTTGGGCAAAAAGAAAAGATTATCACAACCAGACCTCTAACAATAACAACATTTCACACATCAACTGACTGTCAGGCACATGTGTATGTACACACAAAAACATATCTATATAAACATATCTTTTATGTCTTTTCAGAAAATTTGCACACCGCTGAGGTCAATCCGTTTTTTAAGTGTTACTGTAAATAAAGCTGTGTAAACATCTATATAAAAACACTGGCAACATCGGTGGTTAGCTGGCCGACAGCCCCAAACAGGACTAACGTTAGCTGGAGGGTGGGAAAATGGATTTTTAAAACAACCCGACCCTATATTCTTTCTAGCGAATATATGCACAATTAAAACATACACGTTTTCTTGCAAAACGTTTTATTCCTACTGAAATATGGACACTCACCTTGGAGTCGTAGTACTTTCCTGTTCCTGACACTCGCTTGTCTCTCTCCATCAGATACCACTGCCACGGGACCCGAGCGATTCTCTTTTCCTGCACGGAAAACGAGTCTTTAATCAAGTACTTTACAGTTAGACTACAAAAACACACACAAGCGGCATGTTTCAGTGTTTAACTACGCTGGGCTTGTTAGCATGGGCAGAACCGCATTAGCAGCCAACAGCCTCCTCCTCACCTTTCCACCGTTGGTGAACTTGTGGATGAATGCGGTGGAGACGCCAGGAATGATCAGACACACGGTCATGACGGCGACGCCGGGCAGAATTTCATACCACATTGTTACAGCCTTCAACTGTCAGGCGACAAAGAGCAACTTCAATGGCAACCAAGTTGCCCTAAGACTGCTTGCCACAGTTTATTTTGCTCAGAAGCTAACAAAATGTCTACCCTCCGAACGACCTATGTTCCGCTAGCGGAACAAGAATAATACTTCCTGTCAGGGTTTTTCAAAAGAAAAAACGTTTGATAAAATCCTCATTTTAGTACAAACAAGATTATTACGCTGTTAAACTCCCGTAAACATTCTGAGAAATCATTTCTGTTGTAATCCTTTTGTTAAAAGATTGCTTCCACGATGATTCTTTAGACGACGCATTGAATATTTAGATAAACGTTTAGTTAGCATATATAATTCGAACTTTTGTTTCCTATTGTACCTTAAGTTTTATATCAGTTGCTAACTGGACACTTGACTGTAAATGTCACATTCAAAAACTGCTCAGAAATAATAACTTCAATTTTCAAGCTTTTACTTTGAAGGCCGAGGAAAAGAGGAAGATTTATTTTGCTGACTGTAAGGTATTTCCTTTTTAATGGAAGAAACAGCGAAGTTTAGTATATCAGTCATTTTCCAAACCGAGGACAAAAACAAACTTAAAAAAATATATACATATAATTACAATTTGAAATTCACGACACACGCTCGGTTTTCAGCCACAGCGCCCCCTCCTGTGGTAACGCTGAAGTGCGGGCGATGTGAGAGAGGAAGCTGCCTTTAGCGAGTTCGTTTGCCACTAGCCGGCTAACTTGCTAAACAAAAGTAAACAACTGTGCGGGATGAGATGAAATTCAAACGCGGGACAAAGTAACTTTTCAGCTATGAAGGAAGATAAGGAAAATACGCGGCCAAAGGAGAAAAAAGTGGAAATAAAGTGCGAAGATGTGGAAAAGACGGAGAAGCCCAAGGAAAAGAAAGAGACGATGACAAAGGTAAAACTTGCTAGCTATGTTAGCTAAGGTTGCTATAAGTTACAGATACAAATAGTTCCATGAAATAGGAGAATGTTTTTGGCTAGCTGTGTTTTGTCAGATATAACATGCATACTCTTCTTCGAAATTTCTGTAGTTAGTTGAAACCAGGCAAACAGTCACATTATTAACCCCAACTTTTAGTCAGTGTTAGCCAATTGTTGCCCTCTTTTTCCCTATCTCAAACTGTCAATAATCTTTACTCAGATTGTGATCAGACGGTTACCACCAAGTCTGACCAAGGAAGAGCTGGAGGAGCAATTACAGCCTCTCCCAGAGGTGGACTATCTGGAGTTTTTCTCCAACGACACCAGGTGAGTTGACAAGAGGCGTTTCATCATCTTCAAAATACGACCATTCACTCTAAAAGTTCAACCTGACATGTGTCCTCTGTCCATTCAGCCTTTACCCTCACCTCTTCGCAAGGGCTTACATAAATTTCAAAAATCAAGAGGATATAGTTCTCTTCAGAGATCGATTTGATGGATATGTGTTCATCGACAGCAGAGGTATGAAGAATACACATTTATAGCTGCATTAACAAATCTAAGAAGCTTCTCAGACACTAATTGAGGCTCTGTGCTCGTCCACATAATGTTTTTATACAGGACAAGAGTATCCTGCTGTTGTGGAGTTTGCACCTTTCCAAAAGACTGCCAAGAAAAGAAGTAAGAAAAAGGATGCAAAATGTGGAACAATTGTTGAAGGTAAAGATAATATGTTGATGTGTCTGATGTGCCAGGAAAAGTGAGATTTGGTGATGTTTTTGTAGGAATTTCTTATTCTTTTCTTTTTGAGCATGCAACAAACTACAAATACTTGCTACTGTATGTGAATATATTTGCCATTGGTCTCTTAAAGGAGTCACTTCAAATAGCCTGGATTAATGCAAGTGGTTGTCTTTGTAAATATTGTGTCAGAGGACAACTGCTCTCAAGCTGATGTTTTTGTGTGATCTGAAAACTCCAATTCAATTCAGTATAGTTTAGCAACATGTAAAGCTCCAGAGAAACAGTCTCACCAGAAGCAGCAACATGTCTTTATTTGTATGTTCGGACTGTTTTTTCAGATCCTGAATACAAGAAGTTTCTTGAAAATTACAACAGAGATGAAGAGAAGTTGGCATCAACACCTGAGACCCTGTTGGAAGAGCTTGAGGCAAAATCAAAGGAACTTGTAGGTAGGTGAACTGTCCTTTTTATTTAAAAAGTGCACCTGAAGCATCATTGTGTATATTTTATAACAACCTGGACACATACTGCTGGAGTTATGAATTCAAACATATGTTTTTCTCCTGTCAAGCTAAAAAAACAACTCCTCTACTGGACTTCCTGAAGAATAAACAGGTAAATAAGTACTGTGACACAACAGTGTGGTGTTGTAGTTCTGGATGTGTAGTTGCATTGTGAAGACTGGCCTCATGTCCTGTTTTGTTGTTGTTCAGAGACTCAGGGAGGAAAAGAAGGAAGAGAGAAGGAGAAGAGAGCTTGAACGGAAGCGTCTGCGTGATGAGGAGCGTCGTAAGTGGAGGGAGGAGGAGAGAAGGAAGCGCAAAGAGGCTGAGAAGATGAAGAGACCTGAGAAGCAGCTAGAGAAAGACAAGGACCAAATTAAAGAAGAACCAAAAATTAAGGTGTGTGCTGCAGTGGATTGAAGCAATTTAACACAGTGTGTAATTTCCTATAACTAATTATAATTTTGTCTTTATTTTCAACCACGTAGCTCCTGAAGAAGCCAGATAGAGGTGAAGATGCAGATTCTGAGAAGCCCAAGGAAAAGGCCAAGAAACCAGAGAAGGCAAATAAAGAAGACAGATCCATGGGGAGTGCGGATCTGAAGAAGCGTCAGAACGAGGATCGAGGAAGGAAGTTAGTTACTTGTGTACTTTTTGTATTTGAAGACACATTGCTCACTTTGAACAGAATGTTTAAAAGAGGATTTGTGCTTTACACGCAGAACGGATGAACACGGGCGCAAGGAGTTCAGGGAGCGTGACGCAGATCGAGACAGAGAGTGTGACCGAGAGCGGGAGAAGGAGCGGCGGCAGAAGGAGAAGGAGCGCTTCAAGCGACAGGACGAAGATCGGCGGAGAAGGAGAGAAAGGCAGGACGGAGAAAACTCATGCAGGAAGCGGGAGGAGGAGGCTAAAAAAGAAAAAGAGCGTGGCTTTGAGAAGAAAAAGGGTGAAAACATTGGAGACTCGTCTCACTCTGAGAGGCCGGAGAAGCCCGCCAAAGACAAGAAGGAGGACAGTGGTAAAAGAGAGCGGCTGCGAAATAAGGTACTGACTATAACCTTTGAAATTATCCTGTAATTTCTCACAAGCATGTTTCAGTATTTCTAAGAGTGCTGTTTCTTTGCACCAGGACCGGCCTGCTATCCAGCTGTACCAGCCAGGGGCCAGAAGCCGCAATCGAGCTACGGGAGGAGGGGGAGTCGAATCCAACTCCGCAGACAGGAAGCCAGATACTAAGACCGAGAAAGTAGTCGACAAAGGAGATGATTGAGCACATTTCTGCTAATGGTATTTTAAGCCTGGTGAGGAGAGGGGAAACAGGTCTGTGAGGCTCAGAGCCGCAATGTGGCGCCTCAGGGCAACGCGCACTGCAGTTCAAGCAGGGCTGCATCCAGCTCTCCCAGTCTCAGAGGCAGAGATGTGATTGTGGAGCCTCTTAGTGCCTGAATGTGACCCACTTTAGTTTTATTTGTTAGCAAAGGTAAACGTAACCTTTGGAAAGAGTTTGGCTGTAGGGCACATTAGGTGAAGCCAAAGCTTTCTTGGACCACGTGAACTCAAAGTGACCTTATTTCAGTATTGTTTTCTGATGTAAAGTGTTGTACACACTGCGAGCATTGGCTTTAAACATGTTCACCCATATCACACTCTGGAGGTATGAAATAACGTCACCAGTGTTTAACTTCCCAGTCACTCAATATGTCAACATGGCCAAGTTCATCCATATTCTTTCTGTCACGCTGCCATTTTCAGTTTGAAGTGTACACATGGAAATTGCATCTTACCCTGCTTGGAGAGCTAGACAATCCAAATATATGTGCAGAGCTTTTATTAAAACTTTTCATGGTCTCTAAAATAGTTGTAATGTTACGGGCGCAAATGCTGAGGGACGTTGTCTTTACTAACCTGCTTTGCGATCATGTGTTTTGTTCCTGCATTCACACAGTGACTGAGGAGAAATAGCCATTTCTGACTAGACTGCCATGTGACAGCCATGCCTGCATGCATCCTTCAATCTGAGTGAACAACCTGTGGCCTTCCCCCTTTTCTAATCTGAAACTCTCCTTAAATATGAATGTTCGATGCACTAAAGTGAACACAGCACGAGAACACGTCACTGCTGGTGATGCTAACATACAGTAGTCACTTTTGACTGGAAATAAAAAGTCTTTGCTTAATTTGCTCCTCCTTTTTGTAGTTTTGTATAGGTTTTTTTTTTCTATTCCTCAGGGCATTCATTTGATATTTTTTGGTATCCATATATCACAATGGGAAATAAAAGACAGAGTGGGTTAGCTACTGGCAGAGGTGGAAGCAGTACACACGAATTATGGCAAGATGTGAAAATACTACAAGAAAATGTCCTCTTCAAAATAAAAGTACAAAAGTATTTTAGTATCAGTTTTCAAAGTTTATGTAATAACGTGTTAGATGTGTCTTAATATTGTGGCTGGTGGAGGTGAAGTCAATTTACCTACTTTAATTATTGTTGTATAGTCTCATCTATAGCTTTTCATATGTTTGTATGTATGTACATATGTTTATCTGAAAAGTACTTTTGGCTAAGTACAGCTGTCAGATAAATGTAGTGAAGTAATGAGAACAATTCCCTCTGAAATAAAGAGGAGCAGAAGTGTAACGGCACATCAAATAGAAATACCCAAGTCACTTGAAGCTAGCTCAGAATTGTAATTAAGTACTAAACAGTATATATTATGTATTTTGTCTTAACAATAAGGAATCCCAGGGCGTCAGAAAGTGCAGTACTTCAGTGTGCATGTCAAAATGAATTAATGTTAAAACAAGAAACCTTCACGTGGTGTCGCTGTTTGGTGCGCGCTTATTGGATAAAAGAGTAACGTCACTTCCTTCTCTCTCTTCGACCACCGCCATAGTCGGGAAAGGACTGTGGACAAAATGGTAAATACAAAATCTTTAAACATCTGTGTGTGCTGCCCCCGTAAACCTGCTCCGATACACTAAACGATAAATAAATATGTTAGTGGTACCTCACAAGTATGTATGTTGTGCAAGTGAATAGATTATGATAATATTAAAGCCTCTCAACGATGCTAGCCGGTACAGAGTCTGTTGTGCTGCGCATGTTAGCATCCAACTTCCTACGCAGGTGCTAGCTGCTAGCTTGCTCACTTTTACGTTGTAAAAAAAAAAGTATATTTGTTTGAAGAGGCGATCACACAGCGTTAGATAGAAACGTTTGTTGACGTGGTGTTAACAGGGCTTTTTTGGTTGCCTCTAGTCGTCCCACAAGACTTTCAGGATCAAGCGCTTCCTCGCCAAGAAGCAGAAGCAGAACAGGCCCATTCCTCAGTGGATCAGAATGAAGACTGGCAACAAGATCAGGTGAGTTTGCAGGATGTACGATACTGTAAGATGAGGCTGTAAGACAGGCATGCCATCTGTACAGGACACAACGTATTAAATTTGATTTAAGGTCAATATCGAGTCCTAGCGATGCACTCATGTTGACGCTTGTTTGCTATTAGGTACACCTACTTTGTAGTCTAATAGATCAATGTTCATTTATATGTTAGATGCTCATAGCTACTTCTTAGAAAAGACACACAGCAATTGCTGCATCTGAGTTTATGCAAAGTACAAGTCTTTTGCAAGATTTGTTAGACACTTAAGTATTTGGCTGTGTATTACGTATTTTACCTACAAGTCACTTTAGCTCCACTAAGTGCTCCCTTTATTCGCTCTCGTACACGTGCCAGTTTATAAGGAACACTTAAAACTAATGCACAGTCCTGCAATAAATCCTACATCCATGACTGTTTTAATGTTCTGTTTCTCTTAAGACTGTGTGTTAGAGAGGCATTGACTCAACTTCATGGTCATTTTAAGGGGCTTTACTTTGTGGTGCTGAATTGTCCTGTGTCATACTGAGATGTATGTCAAAGAGTAAGCAGTATTACCATTGCATAGTAGTAGTATAATCTAACAGCACCACAAACTACAGCCTCCATAAATATCTTAAATTGGAAATCTTTACATTTGCACCTTCATGAGGGTAGGATTTTATGCAGGGCTGTTGGGTAGACCTAATAAACTAGCAGCCATGTGTTTAAACAAAACTTCAGTGATGGCCTGCTGTATTCTGTTGAAGGTTCACTTGATGAAAAAGTTTGGATGGAAAATGGAATAAGCATTCAAAAGAACAATTGTCCTGGCAGGTGTAGAGAATAGTTGAGTCTTCTATTTGAGAGAGTTGGGTTTGTGTTCTGATGGTTTTAAAATTGCACTTCAGTACTGCATTCATTGTTGAGCTGTCTCTCAGCTTCCTGTCCTGTTATCATTAAGTGCAGAGATGTATAACTGACTGACTAATGCAGGGAAGAAGCAGGAACTCCATGTCACTTAAAGCAGGTCTGCAATTGCAGCACTTCATTCCAGTAGAGTGCTGTCATTAACCCTGCTGAGAGCATCTTTCTGCTATAGAGCTTGTGTTCCTGCTCACTGTTCTGGTGATGAGGAAACTCTGTAGCTGAACATTGTACTGTTTGTCCTTATGGCCGATCTGCCCACTTAATTTATTTCCTGAAGGATTTCCTTGATATCAGTCGTTTTTGAAATGAGTGTGGCCTGGAACGATTCCCATATTTGCCACAAAGACTTTGTGCCAGTGGAAAGGGATTAATGCCTCCAATTGTTTTGTCAGAGGAGGATTTCCAAGTAGATTTCAAAACCTTTTACGTTCTCTGCAATAACTAGAGTCCTTTCAGTAACTTCAGTGATTAGCTATGTTGACTATGGTATGTGTTGTAAGTTCATGGCTTCCGAAATCTGATATGAACAGAATTTGCATTGTTTCAACTGAACCCTTGAACCTGCTCTTAGTTTGGCTGTTATTTGAATGAAGAGACTGGTATCATTGGTGTCTAGACTACCCAGCTGGTCTGAGTAAATAAGTAGAACACCATTAACACAGGACCAGGAGACAACATAAAACCATTAATTAATGCAAGACTTGCACAACAAAGATACTACAGGAGTGGTTGCTACAAGATAAATGGTCTGCCATGACTATGGAAAACCCACCATGCATACTGTGAACCTCTTGATGCAGACCAACTTTTAATAACTTAAAATGTTTTGACAAGCTTTACAATTCAACCTTGAACTGAGTTTAACTGTATGTAGTAGCCACGCTGTCAGAATTAATTAATCCTCTTTTAGTAGGGTGAACAGTAACCTTTTCTTTTTAATATTGCTTATATTTCTATTCAGGAATTAGAATTTGTGATTTTGGTAAAACTTTCATTGCATATGAGCAATATATTCCTTTTGGTGTTGTTCACAAATAAATCAGTAAGTAAATGAGTGGCTAAGATAACCCGCCGAGAGAATTAATGGGTCTATTAAAGGCTCTTGTATTTTACTGGAGTGAGTTCTATTGAGGGTCCGTCTTCAAATTTGACACAAAAGTTCACTTGATCTCAAAGGTGAACTGATTAGAATTTTGTGGTCAAAACCTTTTGGCCACAACTCAAGAATTTATACTCTTATGACAGAATTTCACACAAACATCTCATAGAATAAAATGAAGTGATGACATTGTATATCCAAAAGGTCAACCTCACTGCTTTACAAAGACGCTATTCTGGCCATTATTCAACACCGTAACTGAGGAACAGAAGAGGAGATTGTGACCAGTGTTTTACATTTGGTCAGATACTGAATTGTTGACACAACTCTTGAGTGTCCACTTTGAAACTGTGGTGATTGTACAGATCTACTATGCTGCCAGTGTGTGTGAAGCATCTGTGTTCAGATTTTGTAGCTTCTTTGCAGCAACACCCATATTTGAATCTTTGTAGTCAACAACAAACTCATGGGTTCTGCTGATATTTAGCTTCAGGTGATTGTTGCTGCACCTTGTGATGAAGCTCTCTGAGTTGTCTGTACCCTTCTGTAAAAATAGTGTTTAAGTGAAGACGGCATGTTTCTCTCTGGAGAGAGAAACATGTCACATGTCAATATAGTGGTAACTTCCAAATTACCAAAAAATACACTTGAACAATTCATTAAATTCCAACTTCTCTGCATATATTGTGAGTGTGGACAGACATGGATGTAAACTGGATCTTGACTGTTTGGTGGAGGCAAACAACCGTAAGGCAGTAATTCTAGTATTTGACATCATGAAAAGTCTATATGTTCTATCCTGACACATTTTAATGTTTACATTCAGGTACAACTCCAAGAGGAGACACTGGAGGAGGACCAAGCTCGGCCTGTAAACATGAGGATCCATGCATCCCAGGATCCCTCCATCCCAACATCTGCCAGGACCTCCAGCTGCTGGGCCTGACCATGTGGAGGGAACCATGTTATCCAGAGCAGCAGACGTTTTGTACAGATACTCTGGTTATGACCGTGTTTGACAATAAAAGATCTGTGATCAAACTTGAAATGATGCTGTTCGGCTTTTCTCCCCACCCCCCTCAAAGTGTAGCTGAGCAATATTCGCTAACAGGCGTAGTGTTTTTCTGGGGCAAACCAAACATGACACGGGGAGGGTTTATGCTGACACAGCTCTGCAGAAAGAGAAACACTCTGAAGGGGTTTCAGTCTCTTGACCACATGGCAAACACTTCAACACTACTGTTTCATGGAAGATTGTGGTTATTTCTAGTTTAGCAAGATTTTGAGTACTGGCTTTGTTGCACGTGCCAAAGAGAGCACACGTTCAAGAAGCTTAATCTGGCTGCAAGACAAACGTTTATTTCAAATGCTAATAACTGGGAGAGAAAGTTCGCCACGTCAGCAATCACCAGCATTTGAGTTGACACAGCAAAGAAGCATAACTAGGTCAGCAGCAAGAAATGTTAGGAAAAAGCTCTGTTTTTATTAAAGTTAGGTTCATTGAATGTGTAAATGAATTTACTGCCAGTCCTTTTTTTCAACATGATGACTTTCTAGGAGTGATCATCCTGGAGAAATAGTGCAGTGGCTACCAACCTTTCTTTGAGACCCTTTAAACAGTAGCTTTGTCTACTTGATGAATTTAATTATTTCTGCCTGTACTTCAATCAACCCCATTTTCTTAAAACAAGCAGAAAAATCAGAGGGAATTTCAGTATGTTCAAATCAACTTGCTTTTAAGAATGACCTAGAAATTAGTATTTCTGTCTTGACAGAGTGAGGCGGGTTGCAGCTAGAGGAAGAAGATAATACTTTAAAAAAGCTGTTTCATGGTGGAAAAACATGGAGAAACACTCGCTGCACTGCTAGAACTGCAACGACTCAAGCTGCAAGCAAAACTAACTTGGTAAGATTTTTGCGGTGACCTCTCAGGTTGGGAACCACTAAAATGTTGACCTGATGCACATATTTGAAAGGCTGTGTCACAGTCAGCTTTTGTTTCCAAGAAATGAAAACGAGGGTAGCAGCTTCCTGAAAGACCTAAACCTCCTGCTGCCACCCCTCTTAGTCCGGTCGAAGGGGTTCGCTTCACCTGCCTCTCCTTCATCGACCTCATCAGACGCGGTCACGTTCACTGCGCCAGCGCTGTTGTTGTTGCCGTTTCTGTTGGCGTTTTGCGCGCAGCCGTGTCTGTGCTCGTCATCCCATGTCCCCAGCAGCTCCTTCATCTCCAGTGGGGCGTCTCCTTTCAGATACTGCCAGGCTCTCTTCCCGTTGTAGTCCATGGCATCGACGTTGGCGCCGAAGGCTCCGACCAGCAGCTTGATGACCATGTACTGCCGGTGCATGCTGGCAACATGCAGCGGGGTGAGCCCGCCGCTGCCCCTCACGTTCACGTTCACGGGGATCCCCGCGCGCTCTGCGTGCCGCAGAAGTTTGAGCAGAGTCTCGTCCTCTCCTCTCTTGGCCAACCAGTGCAGGACTGAGTATCCGCTGATGAAATCCTTCCTAGTTAGCAGATGGGGGTCCGCGGAGATGAAGTCCAGAATGGTTTCATAGCTCCCCTCCACCGCAGAAACCATCCACGCGTGTTCCATCGGGTACAGAGCCCAGTCTGCGTCCTCCTCGGAGGACACGCTGGAAGTTTGTGAGGACAGCACGCTGCTAAACCCGCTATGTGACGGGTTGCTCAAAAGCAACTCTTTCAAGTATTTCTTTCGCATAGCAGGTGTGAGCGACACTCTCTCCGGTGTGTCTCTCTGAAGTCCTCCCGTCGCGGAGCCGTCACTGACCTCCAGTTGCCTCTGCAGCCTCGACCTACGCTGCAAAGCGCTGGGCATGACCTGCATGCCATATCTCGAGAGTCGCTCCACAACGCTGCCCTGTCTGGACGTCCTGCTGCCGTGGGCGTCGGTATTGCTGACAGCTGGGTCACATCCAGTTGAGCCACATCCAGCATCATCCGATCTGCTGTCATGCATGCTGCTTGGCTCCCTGCACGTCGAGTTCAAGGCTACTTCCCTTTATTTAGACAACACCCCAGAGATACCAGTGTCAGTTTATGTTCTGGGAACCGTTTTCCTTCGCTCCGCTGGACTCGTTCCCTGTGTCATGAGGGGAAAGAGTTTATTTTTAATACGTATATACACGTTTAAAAACATCTCAGAAATGCGTAAAGACGCTGTTTTAAGCGTCATTAGAGCGAACTGAGGAAGTTCCTCATTTTGCAAGTAAATCAAGATACGTTCACTTTCATCCCTCATCCCATAACGTCTTGAATATTAACAATGTTTATTTTGCTCGTCATTTGTATCCGACTGCTGCCCGCCCACGTTACTCACCTGTTCTGTGTCCAAAGCGCATACCGACTCAGGTAAGCGCACGCTGCTCTCCTGCTGTACCGATCATTTACCATGAAGCGTCCCCGTAGGTCCCTGTTAAACGATCATTCATAGGAGAGGAATTCCCATTTTAAAAGGACTTATTTCAAATACTGAGCTACAGATTCAAGTCGAGATTCCTCCTTTCCTTCGCAAGAGGAAACGAGACAAAGTTCATTCTCATCTCTGGCAAAACCAATTGCGAGAATCCTTCACATGTGACCACTGATGGACTTCAAAGCAGGAAGTAAGACAGTGAATACCTCCCACGTACTTTCACAGCCCGTCACTAAGTACCAGAGGTGGTACTCGGATACCACAGTGTAGAAATATCACGTTACAAGAAAAAGTCCTGCATTGAAATGTTTTATGTAAAAGGACAATAGTATCAATTACTCTTGAGGAAAAAAAGTAGAAATCTATGCAGAATGGCCAGCCACAGAGTGATTATAATTGATGCATTAAAGGGTCCCTCACTAATACTAGCTGGTAAAGGCAAGAGTCATTTTAAACTACTGACCAAGTTTTGTATATATCATGATCATAGATAAGTTTGTTGGTTACATTTTGCATTATTAATCTGAGCATGCAAAGTAACTGGCAACCAAACGTATCCAATATAGTGGAGTAAAAAGTGCAATTTTTCCCTCTGAAATTGAGTGGAGTAAAAGTATAAAAGTAGCAGACAATAGAAATACCCAAAGTACAAGTACCTTGAAATCGTACTCAAGTAGTGCACTAGTTACTCTCCACTGGCAATTGCAAACTGGCACTGCGATACAAGCAAATAAAGGATAGCAGCGAAAGATAACTTTATTTCAGTAAAAACGTAGTCGGAACAAAAACACACATTAACATTCAGTCAGTAAAAGATTCTGGGGGAAGTTCAACAGTCAGCTCATCAAGTGTTTGAAGAAAGTCATCCAGCGCTGAGCAATAATCTGGAAGGGGGAAATACAGTACACTTAATGATACAGTTGGTTAATGATACCTGCAGCTAATGATACTTGTGCCCCCATACTTTGTGGTTACAGGTGCCAGACAACTGGGACTTCTTATGGAGCAGGTTGTTTTTCAGATCAGATCTTGTAAATCTGCCCAACATCCATATCAGATGAAACATTTTACTCACTAGACCTGTTTGTCCACAACTGCTCTGGTTATTTTTTCCAGTTATAAGATAAAATTGGGTTCAGAGAATTTCTGTAATTGTGATCACATTATTGAAAAGTCTTGTTGCACCATTAAAACCTGCTATACGACTAAACATTGACGGTAAATGAGAAAACTTGCAATTTGGGTAAAGTCTGTTTCATTACAGTTGGGCAATGATGACAAACCATGAGACAAATAATCAAGTAGTCATAATTTACTGTACCTTTCATATCTGGTGGTATCTGATCATTGTAGACAAATGTTGCAAATCAATAAGGATTATATTATGCCAATACTCATTATTTCTTCAATGTGATGAAGTATGTCAATTAGTCATGTACATAATTTAACAGATTAGCATGATTTAAACAGACAATTCCATTTGTTTTTATCCATACTTTTTCAATGGATTGTCCCAGTTATTTATAACAGCAGAGTGTACATATCCTGACAGGAAATTGCCTATACTGCGACAATGGATTTTACCTTTACTGATACAGATTTAAATTCCAAACAGTAAGTGTGGAAAAACCCTAATAGGAGCTGCTTACCTGAACGTTTTGGCATCTTTACAGGTGACAGGTTTGGGAGTGGATCAAACATTTCCAGGTCATCCTTACACAGATGTGGAGCTTGTGGAAAACAGGCCAGTCCAGACAGAGCTAAGCCACCGAGAGGAATCAAATCCTCCGGTACGCTGTACTTCTCAAACTCTGGAAAAATATGTTTCAAACATAATGAATGAGCCTCAATGGACTAAGTCCTGAGGGAATAAACCGTTAATGGACTGAAGCAAACCAAAGCTAATGAGATGCTGCAGTGGGATATACAGGGAAAATGTAATTTCTGCTGAATCTGCATTTTACCTCCAAACCCCACACCTGAAATGTGATCATACAGCTGATTTCATAGTTACCTAGTGGATCATAAGGGATGAACTTCTCAATTTCTGGATATTCCTCCACTTTGGTATGAGGAGCATGTTTGACTTTAGTTTCCTGTGCTCAACAAAATGTTGAATTAGTACATGTGTTGTCTGAGGCACAGCTCAAACAGGTCACATTATAGCCTCACATTACGTTTAGATTGAACAGTCATGGTTTATTCCAACCTGTGGCTTTAGTTTTTCTTGTGCATTGACTGCAGGGGTGGAGATTTTTTTGTTAACAGGAGCAAAAGCCTTACGACCCAATGGCAAAGGAGTGGCAAAGGTTTTGGCAGTCATGGGAGATTTCAGTTTCTCTGGTGGGGAGAAAAAGAAAAGGTTAATGCAGATTCCCATACAGACCAATATTACTGCAAAATCTGAGAACAATGTGGACATTTCTATACCTGGAGCAGACTGAAGCCGCTGTCGCATCTTCAGAGTAGGTGGATGAAGATGTGCATTTTCTTGCTCTGCAAACACAATGTTGGCCATCGCTTCTGAAAACACAACCTGATATTAGCCACTGCAACAAATTACAATCCATCACAATGGAAGAGACCTTTCTGTGGCAGAAAGGTGTCAATTATAACATTTTGTTATCAGGCATAATGGCTGCATGCAATGAAATGTTTTTTTAGAGCTGAAACAGTTAAGAAATCATTCAGCAGAATATAGCAACCATTGATATATTTTAAGCAAAAATGTGAAATATTCTCTGGTTTCTTTGTCATATGATAATGAACTGAATAACTTTGCACTTTTTGCACTGTTGGATGAAACAAAGAACTTTAAGCTGTCACTTTGGGCTCAGGTATTTTCACCTTTCTAACATTTTATAGATAAAGACATTTATCAAGAAGATGAATCAATAATCAATGTTGTGAAAGGTCATTCTTTTGACCTTGGAAATAGTAACAGTGACCCTGTTTACCTGTGGAATGTTCCAACAGGTGTTTTGTTGTCCGTCTTTTGTCACCCCTGTCCCAACTCGTTTAAAAAAATGTTGCTGGCATTACATTCAGAATAAGCATATATTTATAAACATCAATGAAGTGGAGGTCAAACATTAGTGTTTTTGTACTTTTGAGTTTGTAAAAAAGGATTGCCTGATTATCACATCCTGTTTTAAACAGTGTCCCAGCTTTGTTGGAACAGGTGTTCTTGTACAGCGTTCCAAAAGTCATCTACACAAGCAACAAAATATATTATGCTGAATTCAAACACGTTTTCTGTAATAGGGTTTTTTTTAACCTTACATTGGATCAGGTCATGTGAAATCAATGCAAGTTCAATAGCCACTATTGGTAGCCAGCCTGTGCTTACTTAGCACCTGACACTAACCATTTAGCTAACAGTTAAGTGCACTGCATCTAATAGTCAATCTGGCAGTGTCACAGTTGTATCCATTAATGAAATGACACTAGCCCTCTGCTCGCTAGCCCCCAAACTGCAGAAGTATGCTAGTGTTTGCTAGTGCTTCCTGTCTCGATTCCGTTTTTGGTTTAACGTTAGCAGCTTCACAGCTCACTCTGTCAAGTTGCATGTTCTGGCATTACAATAATTTAGTTAGACCTTTGTTTGTCGTGGCAACGAGTTAACGAACGTTATACAAAACCTGCGTGACTTTTGCAAACTTGCTGTTCGGAAACGTTTGTTAACTGTGAGCCAGCTAGCATCATACTGCTAACGTCAGCTTGGCAAAATTTCGTTACAATTAGCTAGCTAAAGTAAAATAAAAACCCAACAACTTGTCATTACCTTAATTAGGTCAAGGTAATCAGCTTTTGAAGTAACGTTACTAAAGATAAGGATACAAATTCAAAATATTACCGCATATAAGGTAGCTTTGTGTCTTCGTTAATGTTAGTTTAAAACTCAATAGTATTAGCTAAGCGTACTTAGAAATGCAACAGTCACTGGGATGGACCTGTGTTAGCTTACCTCTGTCAGTTGTGCTAAACGCCACTGGTTGCTCCCTTGTTCTCAAACCAGAAGGTTGTTATGATCTAAAATTTCTCCCGGACGGACCGCGGCTCCTTTTTAAATTCACTACCCTCATCCGATTGGCCGCCGTAGCCCTGCGAGCTTGAATGGGCGTTTCCCAAAAATATATTGCCAGCAAATTTACGTTTGTTATAGAAATAAGTTACACTACATATTTATACATATATATTATGATACGATCTAAACATCTAGAAATTAGCAAAATACCTATAGTTTATCTATGATGAAGAGCTTTCGTTTTAGAGATACAACAGTTAGCTACCATAGTCAGCCATACTTCTCTCCTCTTATGTGTGTTTATGAGTACACTTAATATTTTGAAATCATATCAAGACATCAGTTATATGTCGCCTTTATATAAAGTATTTCCGTTTGTTTGTAACGTTCATTGACTGCGGTTCCCTTCATTTCGCACCGGACGAAACCATGAAGGCATCCTGTGGGGGATCTCAGTTGCTGGTGCTCATTTTTAATCACAATTGTTGGGCAAGAAAATTCAAAACATGAGGCGGGATGTATTCGGTGTTCAAAAGTAACTAAACCTAGTGAAAAATACTCAGTGTGAGCAAGGCTATCACAGTATCGTACCTATACTAGCCCGTTGAATAGTGGTACATTCCTACTAGGCCATCTTTCGGCGTAACTTCAACGGCTCAGCCCCCTTTGCTAAACACAGAGAGCAGCAGAGGTTTCTTCCTCCAGCTAACAGCTACTACCATGGCGTCAACTGAGATAGCGAGGCAAGCGGTGAGTAGTCCATTTTACTCATGATGCCATTGTCAGTGCTAGCATGGCTCTTGGAATGTGTTTTCTAGTCTCGGAAATGTCAAAAATACGTTTCAGGCGTTACATAAGAGAATGTAATTTGAAATAGATTTAGGCTAGCTAGGCAGTCACCATCCGTTTTCCGTGGTTATACGTTATTCCATCCAAAATTCAGTGAAATGTCGCTAAACAATATGACTTATATTTGCTGTAAGCTATTAGAAATTTGGGTATGCATATCTAAATCATTTAGAATTTCCTATTTTAAAGTAAGGCCCACGGCTGCTCAGTCGTAGCTTCAGTTAATATCTTTTCATTCCGGTGTTCATTTTCGTAAGCTAACGCCTGCAGATTTCCTGTGCCGTTAGCTAAAAATGCCTTTCAAACGATACGGTGCTTTGAAATAATTTAAATACCGTGCCGTAGTCTTTGTTAACTCACGTTAAAACCATAACCTATTAGAGAGCCATCGGTAGGCCATTCATTCTGAACGCCCCCATTTCAGCACAGCTACGGTGTTCATTTCCGTTATGTTGTTTCATGCAAGTCCCGTTAACTTTCAGTCGGGCGTTGTCTGATTTACATAGCAAATATGGACAAAGCCGATTCTTGCTGTTTATAGACATTTAGGCCTGCAATTTGAAAAGCGGGTGTAAAGTTTGCCTGGTTTTTCTTTCGAGGGGGAAAGGAAGCCACTACACCCATGGAGAGTGCTCAGAATAGCAAGGTTTTGCAGTTTGATATCCCTTTGCGGCTCAATGAATGAAAACCCGCTGTGTAACTTGGCTGTGACTGTCTTGAAAAGAAGGCATGGTTTCAGGAATGTTGCACTTGCATCTGAAGAGGAAAGGCTGTTTGTCCAGCCACATTACCCTCAGTTTTACAAATACTCCCTCAGCTGTTTAAACCCTATTTCAACTATCCAAATAATCCACAACTGTCCAGTACCATCACCATGTCCAGTTATTTTAAATTGACCCTCAAATGGAATGTTTTCCTCTCAAAGCCTACGCCACATTGGAAAGCAACATTGTGTTATGTTAAGCCACATAATGGCTGGTTAGCTGAGGTTTAGCTGGTTTAGAGCTCTTGCTTTGCCATATAATCTAAATTCTTTGCTTTTCTGCACCTCGTAATGTAGACGTAGGCGGCAGAATCGAGATTCACAGAGATAGAGATGCTCAGCTGCAGCCACACGCCCCCACACACATGTAACAACAGTGCTTTTACACTTTACTGTTTTGTGTCAGTGTGGTCCAGGGATAGCTCATGGATAAACAGTGTAACAGTTGTGTGAATGGAAATACAACCAGCCAAAATAAAGGTTCAAGTCAAAGTGACATAACAGAAACACACAGCATATAATACTATATATACCATATTAAATGGACTCTTATTTTGTCATTTTTGTAATGTCACAACAATCAACTTTTAGTGTGTATTTATTGTCAAAGCTCCCTCTTGTTTTTAACAGTTATCTTGACATGAACGATACCTTTCCATATATGTACATTGTGGTTTACAATTGTCTTGTCTGTGGGAAGAAAGTTACAGCTCAGGAAACAGGAAGTGAGCTATATTGCACCTGAAGTTAGTCTCATGAATCAAATATGGTGGAAAGTTTAGTAATATCATGTTATTTCTCCACAGGACATCACTTACTAAAATGTAGATGTTGATTATAGCATGTTAGAGAGAATCCTGTTTCAATGTTTACAGCCATGAAAGCCCTAATAAGGCTTAACAATGCATAACATGGTCAGTGATTGATTGATTGATAGGTATGCACCTGATGTTTTTTGCTGATTTCATTTGTATTTAGGGTGAAGGTGCTCGTGCTGTCCCTCTGGCAGGCCATGTCGGCTTTGACAGCATGCCAGATCAGCTTGTCAACAAGTCTGTGAACCACGGATTCTGCTTTAACATCCTGTGTGTTGGTGAGTGTGTCATGCATGAATTTTTTCATTGCTTAGATTCTTTTGAGCCAGTCAGCACAGTTTGGAAATCCAAAAATGACAGCAGGTGGTTATTTGATTGTATATTGACAAAACAAGTATCTTGAGCTTCATAATGTGCTGCAATTATTCACTTACATTCAGATGCCAGTTTATCAGGTGCACCCAGCTAAAACTAGTGAAATCTGATCCAACAGTCCTGCAATAAACTTGAGCTTTATGGGGGAGGGCAAGTGCAGTTTGTTTTGAGGCTATTTTAGAAAGGTGTTGATTCAACTTTATGGTCACTTGTAAGACTATAGTGTGTGGTGCTGTTTTGTTATAGATTTGTATCAATGAGTGCTGGCTAGAAGTTCAGATGTTGGGTTTTTGGCTACATTGCATGACTGCCTGCTTCACACAGTCACACAGTTTGTTGCTATTGGGAATGATCTTGTGTCAGGGGCTCATGAAATTCACTGACAGCAATGGAAATGTGTAACCAATTGGTTGGCAATGTTTCCTCTGCCTTTTGTTTGTTTTTTACTATTACATAATAACAGTTTAATTACATTTTTAGTAAACACAGAGTGGAAAGTATCGCACACACAAATGTGTTGCGCATACTAATATGCACACACTTTAAGTCTCTGATTTTTAGATTTCTGATGTTTTGTAGATCAAATATCTGATGGTGATGCTACATCAGTTTCTCCAGTTTTCAATATGTCATTGATATGTTAGAGTACAGTTGCAAAAGTTGATTTCTATTACACTTAAGACCTTCTGTACTATCCATTTTTGTGCTATGTTGCTATTCCGAGGTCTACCTATGTCACTACAATCTGTATATATATATTTATAGATTTTAATGATGCTTGGTGGCCTTTTTAATGGCATGGTTTGTGGCCCTGGCCTCCTAGCTGAAAACTTCCCTGTTATTTTGTGGAGTCCATTTATATTTGTATATGAGTGGAAAGTGTTTTTCCTAAGTTAACTTTATACTGGTGCTATTACACCCATACTTTGTAGGCACTCTAGACAAACAGTACAATCCATTCAAGAAACTGGAAGCAAAGTTAATACAAGAGAGGAACAACAGCTTTTGTTGCACACTGTAAAAGCTGTTGTGTGACTTGCCAGTCCAGCATTTCTTAGCAGTACAAGCATTACTTGAGGCAACAGCATGTGATCTTTAATTATAATTTTGTTGTGGTCTAAAATTCCAAAGGGGGTATCCGTAATGTGGTGATGAATGGTTCCATTGGACTAAAAGATGACTGACATTTCTGCACAGGGTTTTTAATTAGTTTTAATTTCAGCAGGTTTGATCTCCAGTTTGGCACTCAGTTTCTACAAACAAGATGCCAAATTGCCTTCAGCATTAGAGACTTCTCTATAGTGACTTAAACAGAGCTCAGAGACAGGCAATAGGACCCTCTATGCATCAGTTACTTTGGATTCTGATGGAAAGGCTGGAAATTTGGAACAGAGATATCCAACAAAAATGGGCTAGCTTGCTTAGACTGTAGGTCAGGCTGTGACGAATAAAAATAGAATATCTTACAGAGGGAGCTCTGTATCTGAGTCATCTGACAGCCTCTAACAGTAAATGGATGTCAGAATACATCAGCAAATACACAGTTACTTCTGCTGCTTTTGTGGCTGCAAGCATTTGAAAATGATATATTTTGTTTGCATTTTCAAAATTTTTAATCTAGTCTCAGTTTATTCGACATCGTTTAGGCTGTCTTCTTTCATTCTATTAAGTATGTGGTCAATAACAGAAGCTGACAAAATAAAACAAAAGAAAACATAACTGAATTTCTGAGGACAATTTAGTGCTTCGCTGATTTAAATGATCTAATCAAAAAAGCATCAGCTGGCTGAGCACAAGGTCAAGAATTGTAGAAGCCAAGTGACATGATGCATTTTCTCTGTGTTGTCAGGCGAGACGGGTCTGGGGAAGTCCACCCTTATGGACACGTTGTTCAACACCAAGTTTGAGGGTGAGCCCACCCAGCACAACCAGCCCGGAGTCACACTCAAGTCCAACACCTATGAACTCCAGGAGAGTAACGTGCGCCTCAAACTTACTGTTGTCAACACCGTGGGCTTCGGAGACCAGATCAACAAAGAAGACAGGTAATGCAGTCACATCTTTGAGAGGGTGGAACGGTCTGACCTCAGCAAACTGGTCTCTTTTATACATTTATTTTTATTTTTTATCATTGCCAGGCTCTGCCTTTGTGAGCAATAGCAGAAGTCCTCACTTGACTGTAAACACAACATTCCTGGCATACAGTGACTCTGTAAGATCTCTGAGCCTTTTTGGTGCTCAGGTTTCATTGTCCTGCTCCTGCAAATGTACCCTTAGGATGTGGAATCAAGTCTCATTCTCAAGTAGTTTCATAGTATCACCTTTTAAAAACAGAAATCACACACAGATGCTTTCTTTTCTGGCACAGCACTGAGGCCTTTTCTGGTGTTAAACAAGACTTTAGTCTCTGTAGACCACTGCCTGGAAGCATTTCATCAAACATAAGATATTGTGACCAAGTTCGCCATGTACAATGTAATTGCTACAGAGGATATAGCACGGATTTACTTCATTTTACACAAGTACATGCTGATGGTCATGTGAACTGCACCAGAATATCCTACAGTATGTGCACAAGCTGTGTGTGCCTCTGTGTTTGCGGGTGTGCTGGGAAGGATGGATGCCTTTGAAGCTTTCTGTAGTCCTCAACACATGGGGTCAAACATAGTTTTCTTATGTCCAATTTCTATAGCTCTATGTCACTTACAGGTTTGCAGTTAATGTTAAAGATGATTATTGCAGTGTTCTATTGATGCAAAATTAATGACAATTTTGAAAATCTATTCAGCATGCTTGTCATTTATTGACATGAACATTACCATCATAGCTCTCAAAAGACTGACAAAGTATAAATACCAGGTGAAGGTTCTACATTATCTGAGCTTACAGAGTTGTGGTATTTTAGTTCAACACATGAAGGACAATTGGCAACAATATCGCATGCTAATAATTAATATTATTAGTAACAACACATCCTTTTAAAGTAAATTATTATTGCCTGGCTCTCAAGTTTTACACCATGCATCAGCTTTTTTAGTGGTTTATATTGAGTCTTTATTGGTGATAACCAGCTGAACACAAATACCCAGTAAAAAGGATGTTGTTTCATTATATTTTCCAAATTTACGAGTT
Source organism: Chelmon rostratus (assembly GCF_017976325.1). Lineage (NCBI taxonomy): Eukaryota > Metazoa > Chordata > Actinopteri > Chaetodontiformes > Chaetodontidae > Chelmon > Chelmon rostratus. Next base: position 18,842,738 of record NC_055666.1, read on the forward strand.
GATGGGTATTGCCTTCATGCTTTATTGAACAACTGAAAGGTGCATAACAGATTAGACCACAAGTGTCAAAGAATACTTTATCTGTTTCCTCCATATTCAAATTTGGGCAAAAGAAGTCTGCATTTCTGACATATGTCAGTAGGAACCTTTAAAGGGCACAGTGTATCTATAAGATATCTAAAAAATGTTCTAATAAAGAATATATCAGAAATTATTTCTTCCATGTTTCTCCCTTTTCTGACAGCTACAAGTCTATTGTGGAGTTCATTGACGCCCAGTTTGAAGCATATCTACAGGAGGAGCTGAAAATCAAGCGCACGCTACACAGTTACCACGACACCCGCATCCATGCATGCCTGTACTTCATTGCTCCCACAGGACACTCGCTCAAATCCCTTGACTTGGTGACCATGAAGAAACTTGATAGCAAGGTGAGTTTCCTTCAATAAACCATTTGTCTGTCTCAAAGTTTCCATTAGACGTAGCTGATTTTATGAGCCGGGTGATAATTTAGACTAGCTTTCAGTTCTGTGAGTTTTCTCGTCAGTTTCAGATCATTTCCAGCTGCTGTTTTAAGATTTAGTTGTGACTCATGTAATATAAAATCATCATACAGTTATTCGCAAATGTAATTGCCACGGTGTCTGTATTTTTATTTTTAGTGTACGTTGAGAAGGAGAGTTGCCCTGCAGCAGAATGATGCTAAAGAATAACTGTTACATAATGCCTACGAACACTGATGGAGTTACTGTAGCACGTCATAGATATACTTTAGGTAAATCCCCTGGTGCTGTGTTGCTGTTTGCAGCATTTGATCTATTTCCACTAGTCATGGGTCATAAACCTTTTTCCAGGTCATCTATCTGCATTTAAATTGTCTCCGGTCTGGTTACTGCATCGGTGTAGGTCAGCTGTGAAATGCAGTCAGCTCAGTGACCGCTGCCTCCTTTTTTACTGTGAGGTCCTCTCCACGGTAGCTAATTTGCATGAACCTCCTTGCTTTTGTAAAAAGAGTCGGCTCACTGTTTGCCAGAGCAGCTGAGCCCTCTGGCAAGCGCTTGCAACAGCAACATCCAGAGCAGAGCATCCTCTGTATACACAGTCACCAAGAGAGGGCATTCAGACAGTACTCTGCTGAAGTGTCTTTGAGCAAGACGCTGCATCCTTACCAGACCAAAGTGTTTTTGTTCACATGACCCTGTGCATGCCTTGCTGTTAGTTAAAGGGGCCCCCAGTGGGTTAGAAAATAATTTGGGATTGTGTGGGCGACAGGGCATGTAGAAAATAGCTGTGTGGGAGTGAAAGTGTCGTTTTTCATCACCTTGTATGTATGAGAATGACCCTGCCTGTTTTCCCCTCCTTCCTATGGTTCTGTGTTCCTTTTCCTGTTTGGATAATGTAAATGTTGTTGAAATCAGTTGAGTTTGACTTTAAGGTGATCTGTAGCAGGAGATAGAAGCCTGCTGCTCTGTTTTCTGCTTATACTATTTATATCTCTGTGCTTGAGAATGTTTCCTTGTCCGCAACTGGCAAAGACCTGATTTGCGGAGATGCAGGACCTAGAGAGAGGTACTGTGATGGATTAAAATGATGAAGAGAGCACAGGATATTCAGCACCCTTCCCTCATCAAATTACATTTTAAATTACTACTACAATCCTGGGCAGCCAGTGACTGGAAGGGGTATAAAAAAAATACCTATAGGTGTATTTTATGGATTCAGCGGTGTATAGATAATGGATGGAGGTGTATTTTATTCCATTACTAAACCTGAATGTCGTTCAGTTGGAGCTACTGCCAAAATTGTTTGATTTTTGATGTGTTTAAGCTTTTGGTCGTTTTTTAAAAATACCTCAACTCTTTTCCAAAATTGGACTACACAAATGGTGTTGAGAAAAAGTTGCCACTCACAGACAAGCTAGAAGTCACTCTATATTTAGCTGCATATCAGAAAGCATAGTCTGCACTTTGTCATTGTGTCATTTCTCATTTTGCAACTGCAGGTCAATATTATTCCAATCATTGCCAAGTCAGACGCCATCTCCAAGAGCGAGCTGGCCAAGTTCAAAATCAAAATCACCAGTGAGCTGGTCAGCAACGGAGTGCAGATCTACCAGTTCCCCACTGATGACGAGTCTGTGGCAGAGATCAACTCCACCATGAACGTAAGGCTCACAACTACTTCTCTATCTACATCACATAATTTTGCACACAATCCATTGCTAGAAATGATGTTTGAAGTCATGTTGGTCAGACAGAATCCTCATTTCTCATCTTAACATCACACATTTCTTGTGTGTGAGTTTTAACACAAATTCTGTGATGCGTTGCCGGCATAAACAACATGTGATGTAGAATCAGGACAGGCGTCGTCTGTGTCTGCTCAGGCTGTCAGGAAGCTGCCCCATGCAGGGAGGAGTGTGTTCAGAGCAGCACAATCAGGCAGCTCTCTCTGCAGGAAGCCTGCAGTGTGGGAAAGAGCCTGCGTTCACTGACAGATGAGCCAAGGCTCACTTAGCTGTTATGAGGTCTGATCTATGGAAATGCCTTAACTCTCCCTGACTGATTGTGTTAGACCGTTGCCTCTCGGCTGTTGTTGTACAGTCTGACCCCGACTGTTTTGATGAAAGATCATACATCCTTCTGTCATTGCTGTTTCTCGCCGTCTGTGAAAATCGGTTCTTAATGGTCAGATTACGTAAATAAAAATAACAGTTTTTATCTCAGTGTTTATGATGTTAATAGGAAGCATCCTTAGCTTTGTGTAGGTTTTGCCCTCATACCTTGTGTATGAATGAAACAGTTGCAGTAATACTCATGGATTTTTAAGTAATGAAATGTGATACATGGTGGTTTGTGGGGAATTTGAGGAGAATCTGCTGAGCTCTTAGGTGTGTTTGGCTGTATACCAACATTGCTTTTCCCTCTGCTCCACAGAGCCATTTGCCGTTTGCTGTGGTGGGGAGCACAGAGGAAGTGAAGATTGGGAACAAGATGGTGAAGGCACGGCAGTACCCCTGGGGGACGGTGCAGGGTAAGCCTAGGTCATATCCTGCACAGGAAATGAGAGCGTGCTCCCTCTTGTCAGAGCTTCTGCTGCTACTCCCTCCCCTCATATTCCTCCTCGGCTCCAACAGCTGCTGCAAACTAGCTGATGGCTGGTTATATAACCTCATTTAGCTGCAGCAGCCTCGCTGCCATTATACTGTGTGTTATAGCAGCAGAAGCTCTTTGCTCTTACAGATTCATATATGTATATTCCTGACCAAGTTGATCTGTTATTGAGTGGGTGGGTGGTTTGTTAGGACTAGGCCTGTTCAGCTTAAATGCTGTGCAATCCATTAGAGTGTGGACAGCTTTGGGTTGGTTTTGTTGAGAACTACAATTCAGTATTTTCATTATTGTTTAACCTGCCGATCATTTTCTTTAAAAGATCAAAAAGGTTTTGGTCATCAATATTCCCAGAGCTCAAGGTGATATCTTCACATGTCTCGTGTTGTCTGACCAACCGTACACAACCCAGAGATATTCAGTTCATAATGATATAAAGGGGATCAAAAGGTGAAGCTAGAACCATAGAATGGTTGTCCTTTTTGCTTGATAATAACATCAACGATTAAGTGATTATCAAAGTATGTGCAGATTAATTTTATGAGTGAATATGTATGAATTTACTGTTCTAGTTTTGGACTTCGGCAAATTATATTTAAAATGTATTGTTGCCTCTGCAGCTGGCTGTCACTTGCTTTAGCATTAATTTTAGGCTGTTTACATCAACATCCAGTGATCTGTGTAGAAATTGTAGCCCTTTTTCTACACAAGCCCTCAGGATAAATAGGGCTACGATTTCTACACCGTTTACCCAACATGGATATGAACACCCTCAAACATCCCTGAAGCTGAAAGTCAGCACTTCAACCTCAGTCTTTGTTTCACTTGAAATTCAATGTGCTGGATTACAGCCAAAGCAATGAAAAACATATCACTGTCCTAATGCTCATGGACTGCACTGGATAAAATTTCTGGCCGGAGGCTTTACCTGACATTGGGTCTGTTTACCACACAGCATGTGTACTCACATGATGTCACATGGTCTGTTGGAATGTGGTGCTTAGCTCAGTCCAGTAACAAAATCAATAGATAAACCACAGTACATGAACACTATTCTGTTTTGAACTTGTGCTGCTGGTAGGACTGAGTCTGTGAAATACTCTCTGAAGCTGTAATACATTCATTTGTTTGCCGCAAATTAATATAAATGTTAAATGATGCAAATGTTATCTGTTTCTGCTATTGTGCACTTGTTGTAATATGCATTATCCAGAATGACCAGAATGCCATCTGTTGTGTTGAGGAAAACATTCACGTGTCACTATGGTGCGTCTCTCACAGTGGAAAATGAGAATCACTGTGACTTCGTCAAACTGCGAGAAATGCTGATCAGAGTGAACATGGAGGACCTGCGAGAGCAGACTCACACACGCCATTATGAGCTGTACCGCCGCTGCAAACTGGAGGAGATGGGCTTTAAGGACACAGACCCTGACAGCAAGCCCTTCAGGTAGTGCATCTGCATCTGCTGTGTTGCACAGCGTATAGTCCGGTATAATGTTTCCGCTATTCATTTTTATCCCCTTTCTCCTTTTTCCTTTGTCAGTCTTCAGGAGACATATGAAGCTAAGAGGAACGAGTTCATGGGTGAGCTGCAGAAGAAAGAAGAAGAAATGAGACAAATGTTCGTCCAAAGAGTCAAAGAGAAGGAGGCTGAGCTCAAAGAAGCAGAGAAAGAGGTACCATCATTAAACTTGGATCCTACCCCATCCTGAAATATTTTGTGCATCACTAATCTTTGAGGAACTTTCTGCTCCTGTCTTATATAACACCAAGCAATGTTTCTTGTGTCAACACCACACAGCTTCACGAGAAGTTTGACCGTTTGAAGAAGCTCCACCAGGACGAGAAAAAGAAACTGGAGGAGAAGAAGAAGTCCCTGGATGACGAGCTCAATATGTTCAAACAGAAAAAGACTGCTGCAGAGCTCTTGCAGAACCAAGCCCAGCAGGCAGGGGGCTCCACCACACTCAAGAGGGACAAAGAGAGGAAAAAGTAAGTATTGTTCTCTTGCTCCTGTGCCTTCCTTACATCTGTCCTTACAATTTAGGTGCAAGGGACCACCTCCAGTTTTATAAGGACTGGAAAAGTCTGGATGCTATGAACCTGGAGGAACAAGACCGCATGTTATGACATTGACCATTCAGGATGACGATAATTTTCCAAATTATTTTATGGGTCATGTTCCGAGATTTGCCAAGATTTATGTTACACATCAGTACATGAATGCCATTGCCACCATGTGAGAGGTTGTTTGGAGTAAAACCTTTGGGGTCCTTTTGTTGTGCATTAAACTAAAATATGTAGCAGTATCCTCACAAAAATGCACACTCCTTGAGCAGTCATTCTACTTTGTGCACATGTGCTGCTGATAGAATTTAATTATGATCTGTCTCACTAACATCATCAAGCCTTAGCAGTTTCCCTGTCACCACTCATTAATAATCTACCAGATATTTGTATAATTGAATGAATACAGTAGATACAGGCTGAAGCTGAAGCTGAAGAACTTTCTCAGACTCTCACTCTGCTTGTTATATCTGAGAGGCAGATGAATGCTCCGGTTCGCCCTCCATATAATAACAGAATGTGTTGTGAGCTGACCATAATTCATAATTTATCACCAATATGGAAAAATAGGAGGAGCAGAGAGGGCGGACGAGCTGTCCTCATTTTAAATAGTTGAGAAGTCGCCAACTCTCAGCACAGTTTGATGATTGAATTACTTTCAGAAATCATCAGGCTGCTTGGCTCAAGCATATGTAATTAAATAGAGATTTGCGTAAATAACTTAATTGCAACTCTGGTAACAATTAATGGACAGTTTCATTGACTTGAAAAGCATTTTCATAGTGGTCGTGCTCATCTGGTTTTAATGAATCTACAGTGTGAACTCCTCAAATTTCCAGATTTGTTTTTTGTTGATATAACTGACATTCTCTTGTTCCCTCCAACAGTCTATATCAAGAGTTTCATTAAATCAAGAAGCGTATGAGACTGTTGTCCACAACATGTTTCATGCTTCAAGGCAGTGTTTGAAGCCAGATGTGTTGAAGTATGGTGGTAGTGTGCTGTTGACATTGTTGGTCCCTTCATGTTGATAATCAACTCCTGGTTTTGTGTTGAAGCTGATGTGATGCCGTGCCTGTTAGAAAAGGAAGAAGACACTTGCACTGAGAAGGTTCTTGTTGCTTTATTTTCTTCCCCGTTAATTTCTTTTCTTCACAGCCACTTTCTCCTATTTCTGAGCTCTGCCTGGAAAATTTCTCTTCCGAATGGGGGCAGCTTTGCCACTTTAGCTTTGTCCGTGGGTCACTGATTAAAACCGACTAGAGAGGTCTTGCACTTCAAGTGTTAACAAGGATGATAATGATGTATTTAAATGTATTTAACTTTTGGGATTAAGTTAGTGTTTTCTTCAGGTCCCAGAAGACACAGTTACTGATTACTGCTTGTTGCGTAGATGTGAATCTGTCCTGTGAGTGCATGTGTCAACTATGTTGCATCCATAATGTTTTCCAGTTAACTCCTCCCACACTTGCTGCATGCTGCATGAGGCACCTTTTTCTGGTAAGACTCCCTTTCTGAGTTACACCACCAACAAAATGAAAATAGAAAGGAGGTATCATTGATTGGATACACAGACACATTAATTTGCATGTACATGAATAAAGAACTATTGTTACGTACAAGTTAGGAATAAATCATTATCCAACCTAGAATTTGGAATAGAATTAAAACTGAGGCCAAAAACATCTCCCATTGTCCCCTGGTGGCTGGCTGCAGTACATGTCATAAACCCCGCCCCCTCTGTGTCAGCAGATGGGCCAAACTAAAAAACCAAAGTACACTAGATTGTTTCTGTAATTTTAGGTAGTTCTTATCAGGCTGATAGTTGCTCATGTTTTAATTTTTCTGATAAGTTTTAATCAGTTTTTTGATGCTATAAAAAGTATGTAGGTGGGGCCTCGATACAGTGGCTCCACACCCCAGTGACTACTTTGCAGACTCTGGCTCCAAATGAAGTCGGCAGTGCCTGTGAGCGGGATATTTTGGCTTCATTTTTGTACAGTGGGAAGAAGTGGGGAGACATCATCCATCTTTATATACAGTCAATGATCTAAATGTAGTAATGCACACAACTACCTTTTTGCATCTCCACATTAGAATTTAAATGAATCAAATGAATCTTTTGAAAGCTGTTAAGACTGTTATCTAAATTCAAATGCATTGAATTTGCTCCTTAAAGTTACTTGAGTGTGATACAGAAATTGACATATTAGAGTGTCGCAGGCCAACAGTATATCATTGGTAACATCTGCGTTGGTCATATCCTTGGGCAGGCAGTGTTTACCGTCCTTGTGCCAGCGACTAAATCAACCAGTTTATTAGATCCCCACACACCCATTTGATGTACGGGCCCATCTGCCTCCCTAAATCCACAACAGTCTCCTTTATTGTGACTCTCCCAAGTCCTTCCCCACATGGCTCTGCAATAGCACAAAGAGCCATTCATGGCTGAACTGAGACTAACAGGTCAGGCCAGACCAGACCAGCAAACAGCCTCAGGGCCCATCTCTGTTCATAGAGATTACATGTTTTGTTGATCTCACAGCCATATGACGACCCCTTCTGCCTCCCCTCCCTCTGGATGGGATACAAAAGCCAAATCCACAGAGAGAGATGTTGTTAAGACTCCACCGCTGGGGAGGGTAGAAGTGAACGAAGACATCTGTCTCGCAGTCTGTAAACTCCTCAACAGCTCAGGACTATTAAGTAGATGACAACAAGCTGCTGTTTGACAATGAATATACTGAGCAACAAGGATAACAATCAGACACATTTGCTTGAACTTTTTGAGTTGCCTTGAGAGCATGATCTCCTTTAAATGCCATGTAGTCACTCATGTTGATGTGACGTGTGTATGTGTGTGTGTGTGTTCTGATGTTCTAGAAAGAAAGAAATAACAGCCCTTCTCTCTCATTTCCAGCTTAGGATTCCTGTAGAAAAAGTGCTCCCTTGTGGCCATCCTGCTGTGAATGAGTTTCCGCCCCATCATCCTTTACAGTACCCCTTCCCCACCCTCACCCTCACCCCATAATTCAACCCCCCCCCCCCCCCCCCCCCCCCCTCTATTATACAGTCTGTACAAGCAGTTATTCAGCTTGTCTTTTAAAACAAATTTACCAAAAAAATGCATTCCTTATTTGTTTTATATATAGTGATTCTTTGCATGATGGAGTGAGCTTTTTTAATATTAACATACATGACTACTGTTGTGATGGGCAGAAATGTATTGAAGCATAAAGTGAAACATGCGTCAGACGGTGGGACCTGAATACGTTAGCGTGGTTAAAGATCTGCAGTAGATTACAGAGAAGACAATTGAGGACGTTAAGATAATGTATATAACTGATCCTTCTTCAGATTAAAGGTCCCATGTGTAGGATTTAAGGGTATCTAGGGGTGAGTTTGCATATTACAAGCAACTGAATCCCCCCACGCCTTACCCTCCCCTCATGCAAAAGGCGCTCTCTAGAGCCAGTGTTTGGTTTCTGTTCTGGCCTACTGTAGATATAGAGTTCATTCTCTACTAACAACAATGCAATGGTTCTTATTTTCACCTGATTGTACACAAATGAAAATATACCCACAGATATTATATTTCTGCTATATTCTGTCAATAGAGTGCCTAAATCTTACACACTGGACCTTTAAAGGGCTGCAATCAGCTTCATGGTTCTCAGTTTCAGTCTGAAATAACTACTTACATTGAGATTGCAAGCAGTTGCGTGCATACTTGTTAATAATTAGTCGCTGGCTTGGTCGAGTTTGTTATCAGTTTAAAGTTATAAGTCTCAAGATTTCAGTCATGGTTGGTTTGGACACACTCGGGACACTTGTTGAGCTCCTACTTTGTCAGAAATACAATAAAAGAGCAACTTGTGCATCTGTTTTCAGCCAAGCCAAACAAACTCCCATTGGTCTATTTCCATCATGAGCGATCCCAATCTGAACTCATGCTGCTCGCTGCAGTGTTCAACACTGATGTCAAAAAAAAGTTGCAGTTTTGATCAGCAGTCGCTTTTAGTGGTAATTACAGTAATCGCTATATTGTGTTTCCTATGACTGCTTCAAAATAACAGCCACCCCGTGTTTCGCCAGTTGAACACTTTTAATGTGAAGCAGCAGTAAGAAATAAATGTAGCAATAACTTCATATAGCTGTGATACAGCTGTGGGAGAGTGAACTGTAAACAGTGAAACTGATACCAGTGAGATAAAATTACAGTAGCGCTGGATTACATGCATGCATCATTTCCTGCTTATCCCTTATACGTGTGAAACCCACCTCAGGAATGGCGGACTCTGCCACTAACAATGAAGACTATGTATTACAGAGAGAGATTTACAAAGTGTAAATACATGACAACTACATATAGTAAATAGTACCAAAAAGAGGATTTCATGATAATCTCAAGGAATATAACTATCAGTTATTACCTCAGCCAGCTGTTAGGGGTCAATAAGAATTGAACTTGTTTCGGTATTTATGTCCCTTTGCTGACGCTGTTTCACTTTAGCCTGATGCATGAGTAGTCTAATCTCTTTGCCACTTATCCCATACCTCATTCATTGTCATGTGTTATGTGCATACTTGTCTTAGCTTTCACAATTGCACTTTTTTTATACACAAATGTGATGTTGTTTTTTTTAAAAATATGTATTAATGTTGTCAGTGCAATTGTAACTTTCTTTTTATTTTACTTATTATGAAGGCACATTTGAAAGTCAATCATCATGATGTCCATTGTCCTGCAGGGACCAGAGTTGTTTGTATCAGTGTTACGCATAAAGGAAATATTCTATCAAAAGAAAATAAAGGCCAATTTTTCACCAAATATTACAACTGTGGCCATAATCATTGTGTATCACCAATATTTCTGTAAAATTGGGATTTGATGAAAATTTAATAACCTCAAATGGGAAAGTGGGTTTCCTTGATTTGCATGATGAAGCCTGTTAGTTGATTAAAAATAGTATTGTGGAAGTCTACAGGATGGTGAATGACTGTTGATGCAGATACATTTTCCTATGATGAGGACCCCTTCGCTCACATCTGTATTTCTAGAGGACAGTGTGAAGTTTTCTCACAGCTTTAGTTCACATCTTAAAGTCCAAAAAATCCTCTTGCACCTTCATCCAATCTGTTTAAAATCTTCAGGTTTGTTTGTTTCTTTGTGCTGCAAATAAACTCTTTGATTCCACATGATACCAGGCTCAAAATACATCGAGAGAAGAGCCGTTCCCTCGTCCCAATCCTCAGCTCACTGGTTTGTGTGGTTTCACTTTCCTTTGCAGCAATCCCTGGCTCTGCACTGAGTAGGTCCTCAGCCCTCAAGCTTTGCTAAGGGACCAGCCTTTGTGGGTACTGAGTACCTCAAATGTGACCAGAGGCTTTGTGGACCCCATCCTTCAGGGTGTCTTAATCATTACCTGCTTTGCTATAATATTAATGTTTACCTGTGTCTCACTGCAGCTTTAACCTCACCACCTGCTATCTAATTCTTGCTTTATTGCCTCTGCTTATATTTATACTTGTACTGTTTTGTTGTTTTTTTGTTTTTTTTTGCTGTGACTAACACCTTTCCACTTCAGCTGTGATGGAGATTACATTCTCACTTGTAAACTGTGTTGTCATATTTGGATAATATTCACATTCTCAAGACAATCATGTGGAATTAAAACACTCCATTCACTTATTTACTGTTTAAAAATCATGCACCATCATCACTGGGCACAATATAATCATTATTTGATGCTTGCTGTACTGTTTGAGACTATGATGGCAGGGATTTTACACCTGACTTTGTCTATATGATAGTCAAATCTAAATCTATTCCCTACCTGGTGTTGGATGCACTGCCAAATCTCAAGCTTGACTGATGTTTTTGTGAGCGTTTCTGCTTTGCCACTTCTCTAACTGCTGGCTTTCTTTCTCTTTGTCCCTTTAGCTTCTTTTAATCTGTCTTGACCACCTGAAGAGGGGATTGCAACTTCAGCAAGAACTAAGCACCCTTTACCTCTTCCTGTTTTTCTCGCTGTATGAACCTTTTTTATCCTCCTCCATTGCATCTCCTTTTGTTGAACATGGCCTTATGTGGACTCGCATGGTATTTCTGACCACCTAATGAAGCTCTAAACCCAGGCAGGTTGGGGGCCGGGCACAGTTTAAATCTGCTATTATGTCTTAATGTATATAGAGAGACTCTCATCATTAATAGAAGTCATCAGTTGGGGTTCACACATTTCCGGACTCGTAGGTGAAATCATTATTCGATCTTTACTTGAAACAAAATAGCAGTGACCTGCACTATGCACTCATGTTTTCAATAAGATTCTCAGTACAAAGTGAAAAAGAATGAAACACTTCAGAAACATCAAGGCTTGCTGATTAAAAACAAACTCATGAAGAACAGAAGCACTTAATGCACTATGTGTAATGTGTCATGAATTACAGTAGAGTGAGTAGTCATGTTGTTTTCTTCAATCTGGTTCAGCTTGAAATGAAAATCTGCTGCTTCCAGTTTCTCTGAGCATCAAAACGGCAAAATTAAATTAGAGTCATAATCATGCAAAAGCCAAAGCAATATTTTATACCTAGCACTTCATTTGATGGTGCCCATGTTTACATGTCACTGTTGAATACCATGGAGGTCACATGTAATGGCCTTTTATTATTACACGTTGTGCTTTAATATTCACCAGCCTATTCTATGTTTTGCATGCATCTTTTTGTTTCATTACCGCTGTGATCTTTGACCTTTTGACCTGCTTGATTTTATCCCCTATTAACTCAGTTTTGCAGTCTATTTCAACTTCATTGCTGTTTTCTTCAAATGGTGCACATTATTAATGTAAATTTGCTCTGTCCTATGATTTCAGCTCCCTTTTTGCCAAATATTAGTATAAGGTGGAGTTGAACTGAATCCCAGATAGGAGTATTAAAAAAGTACTCATGCATTTATATAATTTATAAGGATATATTTTGTGTATTGAAGTGGAGACTTGTTGTTTATTACCTATGATCTTTGGACGTGAGTGTAAAGTAACATTTTGGTGTCAGAAAATGCCATACATTTTTCTAGTATCAGTCATCACCTCATGTAGTCAAAAATTCTCCCACACTACAAATTATTCAGTATCTTTATTTTAGTTTGATTCCATTGATGTACATTTTCAATAAAAAATATGATCCAAACACATTAAGCCTCTGTCTTTTATTGGTGAGCCCTAATAATTTTGTTATTTAATTAAATGTTTTTTTATGGGCCGACAAACTCTTAAGCTGATATGACCTGTAATCAGCGCTCTATATAGTGAGTGAAAGCTGTGAGACACCTTAATGTTTAGCCAGTTCAGGAGTTCCTGTATTTTGAAGTATTTAATGTTTGTATGTACATTCATTCATTTACCCAGGAAGCCTTTTGAGATACATTCTTTCCTCTCCAAAATGACAGCACAGAGTAGTTAACACATAGTCACGCTAAACAACACATATTATTTTTACAGCATGCACAATATAATAGGACCCTCAGGGCATAAAAGAGAGAAATGTGACTTGTAAATTATTCTAAGATGGTGCATCGTAAACGGGGGAAAAAACAGCACTTTTATTTGACAGCTACTGGTTACTGATTATTTTGCAAATTGACTGCAAATTAATTCACCGACACAGGTGCTGTCAGTCACACTGCCTGATCAGCTCCCTAGTCAGGTTGAAGTTGGTTGGATCTATGCTGAAAACGACATGAGTTCACCCAGCTATATGTCCTGACAAAAACTATATTATGCTAAGATGTCCGGCTCAGACAGATACAGATAAAAATCAACAACAGGATGAGAGAGATGCTAATCAAGAGCAGTGCACACTGACACTTTCCTGTGAAGAAGTCTGATAAGGCAGTGCAAGTGAAAAGTGCAGGGGTTTAAAGATTTTACTTAAAAAATATATAGGATTGCTTTACAAAATATGTTGCATTATAACTGATTCAACCACCATATAAATAGTAGACACCCTACCATGTTAAAATTATGCTTAAATGTTGCTAGTATTACAACATTTACTCAAATTGTGTAGTGTATACTTAACTTTAACTTGTGTGTGCAGAGGTGTACCGTATATGGCATTAACAGGAAGGTTTCACCGTTGAAAAAGGTCAGGAAAAATGGCTATTTGAACTTTAAATGATAAACCAATATGTTGAAATCTGTTTTAGTGAACCTGAGATTAACTCAACTGTCAGTGGAAACTATTTGAATATTTCCGCTATAAAATGAGGACTGTAAGTTATATCCAGGTGTGTTAGTACACATGCAACACTAACTCGTTAATCACGTGAAATGCACTCTGACAGCAGCTTACTGAGCTCCGACTGTCCAGCAGCAAAGCATTGTGGGCCAGTGCGGTGTGTCAGACGCCATGATTTTACTGTAGCTGGACCACCAGAAAATGGATGCTTCCTGCTAGTTAACGGCACTTGAATGGGTATCTGTAGCTCCAAGTAGGTTTTGCGCAGCACTTTCAGCTTCCCGTAGCGGAAATTCCATTTAAGGGATACAAACCTACATGTCGATTTCCTCTGAGTACGAGTTGAATCTGCTAGAAAGCTATATGACCAAACAGGCGCTGTTGAAGTGGAGCTGGGCTGGCCAGCTAGCTGGCTAATGCTAGTTAGCAGTCACCGCCGTGTTGCCAGCGTTAGCTAACGTTATCTAAAAGAGGCTAGCACGATAATAATAGCCGCCTGATCATAAAAATAAATGTACTGACTGTTGTTCAGCGGAAGGACAGATTTATAGATCGGACCAAAGGCTGCACCTTAAGGTGAGAGTATGACACAGCTAACGAGTCGCACATTTAAGTGTTGATAAATGTAATGTTTAGCTTCTGAAACATGTTTGCTTGTGAGAGATGGACCCTGCCGGCCTACTGCGTCACTGTCATGGCCTTGTGTTGATACAAAAGGCAGCTGATTTTCTCTCCTTTTACATCATAGCCATAAAGTGTTAATTAGTGTAATGCAATATTTTGTCCAGGCACACAGCTTGTATTCCAGCCACTGCGTGCTGCAGGCATATGGTGTTTGTTTTCCTGGGAATGTTTTGAGCCTCTATAGGCAGCATGGAGTATTAACTCATTATGTACAGATGTGTTTGTATTTCATCCGTTCATGTGCTGTCTAACCTAAATCATTGATCTCAACAACAGGTATGGCCTGGATGTGATTTGGACGGTGCTGGTGATGGCAGAGGGGACTTGGACTGGCGAAATGCCCTCCTTTGACCCTAGTCCTAGTTCTGAAGCAAAAAAGAGACCTACTTCTTCTGATGGCAGTGAGTCTTGATCAGGGTTGTTTAAAAGTTTCTGCACTGTTTGTGTTTCACCAATACACCCTGATATCCAAATAGTCCCCAAAGTGTTTAAGATAATAATATTTAGAACTACTCTGAGACATATGCAAAATTGAGAGATTGAGTAAAAGGCTAATTTGCTAATTTTTTGGGGGGTCCAAACATATTAAGCTTGAGAGTTTGCTAGGCTCATAGTTGCAGCAGTAACATGAGTCAAAGGTGTGTTTTGGGGTCACAGGTTGCAGCAAAATTGCATGTTTCTAATGTTAGAAGATAAGACTGGCAATAGTATATATATTTTTGTTGTTTTCAACAAATCCTGTGAAAAGGCCAAAACCTAATGTGTCTGTCTGTCTGTCGGTCCATACTTTCTGACTTCTTCTGCCTGTGTGTGGGTCTGATTCATTCCCACTGAAGATGTAACTCTTATAAAATGGGCCACAAATGTAATCTTTAATTTCCTAAATAGGTAAAATAATTCCCTTAAATAGTTTGGCACACTCAAACAAGAAAAAATAGTGCATTTGTTTGGGACTAATTTCAGCTGCAAATTTGGTGCACCACTGAGTGTTTGAGGCAGTAGGACAGGGTATTTTGAACTGATTCAAAATGAACTACAAAATAAACTACAATGTCTGTGTGTCAAGAGGGAACATGTCACCCAGATCAGTTATGTTACTCTTTCATGTGTTTGTAGCAGTTTTTAGATGACAGTGTAGCTCAGTGGCACAGAGGATTGAGGTGTATCAGGCCTTGGCTTCACAGACAGTATTTGTTTGTACAATAAATTCCTTGTTTTTAATGGGATTTTCTGACAGTACGAAAAATACCGACTTGTGCATTTACTCGTTACCTATAGCATGTACATCTGCCTCTGTTAATTGGCCTGCCTACTTCATACACATTAAGTCCTGCCAGAATATCCTTTTTTTCAGACTGTTTTCTCAAGACTTTTATCACATTTTACCTGTTGTACCGGTGGTAGTTGATTCATCTGTTCATGCCCCAAGTCAAATCAGACATCAAGTGTGATTTTCTAACTGTTTACCTGTGTCATGTTGTTGCAGGAGACGAACCCATGAGGAAAATGCCTGTGTCAAAATTTGGTTCCAAACCTCGATTTGAGCCTGTACACTTTGTCAGTGGTGGAAGCAGTGGAGGAAGTGGTGCTGATGAGAAGGAGAACGATAAGGAGCGCAGGAGAAGTGAGTCTTACAGTACGAGACAGAGGGACTCCGAACACTCTTCTTACAGCAGCACCAGCAGAGTACAGGGCTCCTCCTCCCTGAGGCCTGCTTTTGACAGAGTGCCATCGTACAGTTCTGACTCTTGGGGTTCCCATAGAGATAGAGACCGAGACAGAGAGATTTTCTCAGGCAGTACAAGTGGTTTGGGTTATGGAGGACGTGGGTCCACTCTAAACTTCATGGCAAAAACACAGCAGGACTACGTAACCAAGTATGAAGCCCACATCTCTCGAAATTCAGATTCCTATTCTCAGCCTCACAGATACAATGGATATGGGGGAGGGAGCAGATCAGGAGTCTGGGATTCGGGACGTCAGGGTTTGGGGTACAGTCATCAGGACCGGCCATCATCAAGCAGACCATTCTGCAGAGTCTATAACAGCCCGGGCAGGAGCAGTCCCACCACTTCTCAGTCAGGCTCATCGCAGCCTCTTCCTGTATCTCAGTCAACATTAGATGAGAAGCAAAGGCTGATTGCCAATGTAGCGTCTGCGTTGGCTGTAGCTTTCAGGGACCCTATGTTCATGACTGGAAGTGAGTCGCCAAACTATAATTTCATGTTGAGCCGCAGCATTCAAGCCTGCAAGACTAATCCTGAGTATATTTATGTCAACCTGAAGGATATTCCCCAGGCTGACCTTCCGAAGAACAGGAAAGTACCAACAGATGGTTATGCCTGTGAACTGAGATGTCAGGGTGTGTATCTTGCGACTGGATACTCTGGTAGTAAAAATGGAGCGAGAGACCGGGCCTCTGAGCAGGCTGTAAAACTCTTCCTGAAACCAGTTGAGGTTCGTGTGGTGCAACGCAAATATAGACACTCAATAGTGAATGACATAGTTGTGTGCCAGTTGCATAGCCCAACCCCAGCCTTTTTACCTGCACTGCGCAACCCAGAGGATAAACCAACACCCAGCTCTAAGGGCCAATATGAGCCTGACAGACGGAAGCACTGGACAGAGTTTGTGGTTATGGACAATGCTCATGACGCCATTTGCATACTTAACAATTCTGCGGCTTTTAATCGCATGAAGATAGACTATAAGTTCGACCTGCTGCCCAACAGCAGTGCTTGGCTGTGCAGTGTTTTCCTGCAAGATGAGCTGGTGGCACAGGCAACAGGTACGAAAAAGAGCTCAAAGCATGCAGCGGCTGAAGAGGCGGTGAGGAAACTTCGCATGAACCAAGCTCAGCGACAGCAGCAGCAACAGCAGCAGCAGCAGCAGCAGCAACAACAGCAACAACTGCAACAATCACAATACTCCAGAGGGAACAATCAGTCAGATGGTGGTGGACGCTTTGGGCAACAGGTTGGCAAAAAGAAACATCTGAGTGAGCTTGTTATCCTGGAAAACTCTGACAATGCAATCTGTATCATTAATGACACAGCTCAGTTTAATAAAGTGACTGCTGATTACAAGTTCATGGTTCTGCCTGATCATCGTTGGAGGTGTGAAGTTTACTTGGAAGGACAGTATGTGGCAGCAGGAATAGGGCCAAAGAAACTGGTGAAGCACATTGCAGCAGATGAGGCCTTAGCCACCTTGAGACAGACGCAGGCTGTGGTCAAGTCCAACCTAAGAAAGGAAGGTCACAGCGATGCCATATCCCGATCCCAGATCCTGGCTCGCTCCGGTGAGGAGGCCACAAGGCAGGAGATTAAGGAAGACAACATTGGAAACCAGCTGCTCCGCAAGATGGGCTGGAAAGGAGGTGGTCTGGGTCGAGATGGGGAAGGAATCGCAGAACCTATCAGAGTGAAGGAGCAGTTCTCCAGAGAAGGGTTGGGTATGGACATGGACAAAACCGGAAACCAGCTCAGCAAGCGTGATATTGAGGATATCATTCGTAACTATGCCAGTTCAGACCGCCAGGATGATCTTCGCTTCTCCACTGACCTCACCAATGACGAACGCAAGCAGATCCACCAGATATCTCAGAAATACGGCCTGCGAAGCAAGTCATACGGACAGGGACGGCAACGGTTCCTTGTTGTCAGTCGCAAAGTACACAAAGACCAGCTCATTGGTCAGCTTTTACAGGAAGGACAGGTGGGACGATATGAGCTCGTGAAACCTCAGGCCTCTCACTAATTTGCATGTACAGCAAAAAGGGGGGGGAAAAAAAAGACAAAATTGTCATCAGCTTGGACTTCAGAACAATTCACACTCAAGTGTAACTGCTGTGCTGCTTTATACTTGTGGGTGACAAATTTACAACACACATTAATAAATGAGAATCCCTCAGATATCACCTGTGGTTTCTGCATTCCTTTGCCATGATATGTACTTTAGCTTTAGCAGGGACTGTAGGATAAGTAATTTAATTTTTATTTTTGTCTCCTGCCATTCCATGTCCTATATTTGTTTCACTTTGCACAAGCTTGTGTTCAGTGCTGTCATGTCCTGAAGATGCTCCAGTTCTTTTCACAACTTAAAAAACGGCTTTGAGTTGTTGGTTTTTTTTTTTTTCTTGTTCAACAAAATTCACATTTTGTTTTGTGGCTATTTAAGGAACCTGGCAGAATATGCAGCTTTTCACTGTTTGTTTGTGAACAATGTAGACAGTTGACTGACAAAGTTTAAAGAGGCATTAACATCAAAACTGTAGCTAGGTGTACCTGTCTCACTGTAGTGATACATCTCTATTCAGCAATACCTGTAACATTGTTTGCTGTTTTAACACCTGGAGATCATTCCACAAGTACAAGCTGCATCCATGATCAGAAAATCAAAGCTGTGGTCTTTGTTAAATGTCAGATGTGTTGGTTTGTGAGTACAGTTAACTTGTCTGCTTGTTTTCACAGCTGTAATAACTGAATAAATTAAAAATGATAACCATCAACAGGCTGAACTTGATGAAAATGGATATTTTTGTACAAAGAAAGTCAACTGATGTATATTTATTTTATTTACAAGAAAATGTACAGTTTGTTACATGGGTTACCAGTGCAAAGTTTAATAATCCAAAAACAGACACCATCCTGTTTAAACCACATAATCAGCCTATTATGATAGCTGATTTGTAAGATTGTAAAATAGCATAGAAATGTTCTCAAACAGCCTTTGAATGTCAGCATTATGAAATTATAAATGAAACAAAGTGAAGTGCCCAAAAAGAGTACTTGTTTCTGTGTTGAAGAGGGACATATATATTCACCAATAGCTAGAACATTTTCAAAATCAAAAGGCATGGCTTTAGGAGCACATTTGAGAGAAAAATGACCCCCACAGGCATCTGTTGAGTTCACAACTTGTTAGAGAGATGAATGTCCATGCCAGGTTAACTTTTCTATCCCTCTGAAAGGCTTTCAAAAGGCAGAAATGAACAAAACCAAAAGGAAACAAGGAGAAACACCCACGACCGGCTTTGTTTTCTCTAGATATAAACTGTCGGTATCTACACAGCAAACCACACAGCAAGAACATCTAATTACCTGTCACTGTATCATCCAACCAGTTTACTTAATGTATAAATAAACAGGTAGAAAAGTGACAACTGAGAGACTGGCTATTGCCTTCTAAAAAAAAATAAAAGAGTTGGGGCATGTTGCAAGTAACCCAGATATAACAAGGTACATTAACTTTTAACAAACATACGCTATTGCCCAACAATAGCATTCGACAGGAGTGAATGCCACAACACAACAGCATACAAACTTAGCAACAGTTATGGGACAAATATACTGAGAAGGATTTTAAGATGTGTCATTTTATTTCTGTGAGATCAGTTGTTTTCTTGATCGGTGGTTTCTTGATTCTGGGCTGGACACTGTTCATACTTGAACGATAACAGGGGTCAACAGTCACGCCAACTCTGTTCAACAATAGCAGAAACCCTCTTCTCGTACTCCCGCTTGTTTTCCTGGTACAGCTGGGCTGCTTGGCTGTTGGCTGGACTGTTTGGGTTTGGCTCATCCAGTAAAGACTTTAATCATCCAACAAAGAATGACAGCGGGTTAGGTGTCTAATAAAGTCAGCACATGTATAAATTACTTGAAAAACTGAGTGACATTACCTGTATTGAAGTTAAGATTGAAGAGACATCATAGGTTGGACTCCAACGATTCTGAAGTATATCTAAGCATATGCTGCCATCTGCATACACTGCAAAAGAGCATACAGAATATAAAGATTTAGATGGATGATACAGAAAAGAAGTTAGTTCTCTTGGGATGAATAAAGGATAAATGTAAGAACTTTTAAATGCTGCAACTGAAATTAAATTGAAAATGTTAGTGCAATTAGCCACGCCTGGCAGCAAAGCACATACCATTTGGATGAAACATTTTGGAGACAAATCGCACTGTTGGAGGTTTATTTGGATATTCCTCTGTGAATTCAATGGTAAGTTTGAAGGTTCCTGAAAGCAAGAAGTAATGCCATATTATAAATAGAAATTCATTTCAAAAACAGTGAATTACAGTAATGTAGCAAACTCCAAAATGTACGAATCAGCTTGTCTCTCTGCTTCTTTTGGTGATATTGATGTGACACTCAAAATCAAGAATAAATCGTTTTTATAACTCAGCTGCCAATTTTGTGATAAGAAACTGATTCCTGTATTGAAATGCTGCCTGTAAAAGAAAAGCTCAAGTGAATTGTATTAAGCCTTCTTTTCATGGTGCAGAGATGCTGAAGAAGATGGTGGGGGTGTTACTCCAAATCAATGGGTTTCCTTCTTGGACAACTAGTGCCATTCTTGGTTTTGTAGGACAATTTAACAAAGTTCTGTGCAGTAAGTTATTGATTACAACAAAGAAACACATTAAAATGCAAAGACTCCGTCTGATCAATAGTTTTAGTTTACAAGCAAAACATAGTCTCACCTGACACACTTTTCAAGGCACCATCTAAAATCTATTCATAAACATACATAACAATTTATATACACTAACTTCCAAAATCCAATGTTTTTATTCATCATGAATATTTACTGGATTAATGTCAAAGCAGGTTTGGAATGATAAATTATTAAGATAGAAAGTGCTTACCATCTTCAAAAGGTGTTCCCTCTGGGCTAAAAGAGATGTAAAACACAAGCTGTAAATAGACTTACAAAAAGCTCCTATGAACTTTTAATTCTTTAATTTGACATACTCACAAAACCTGCTAACATTCAGTAAAGCTTTATCATTCATTATATGTCCAAAATCAAGCAGTTAATACTGGTACAAAATAACTGATTACTTAAATGGCGAAAACAATCAAGTTAACTTACCCAAAAATGACAGCGTTCCATACCATGATATTGTTCTCTGATGGGGCCCCACTAACTCCAGCTGGAGGATCCTCTTGCAGTCTAAGAGATACAGTAAAAGCACAGTGGTATCACAACATACAGCTGATATTAGACAGAGATTAACAAATAGAAGTCCAAGTCCTTACCACTAGACATATGGTATTATGCCACCTGTGGCATATGTAAATCATGTCCCACAGACAGCAAAGGTCTGTTGAATATGAAGCCCACAGTTGTATCTGAGTTTGCAGATTTTCACTTCACCAGGATTTAGAGCTGGGCATATCAACATGAAAGAAACTGTTTATCTGGGTTTGTTTTAGACATAAATCACACTGTGATAATGTTGTAATAAACTGAAGAATTGTCTATAGTGGACTGTTGTACCTGAGTTCAAATTACCATTGCCTTTACCTGCTTGGTCATTACAATCACATCTATAATGAATGTTTATTAAAGTTTAAATGCCCTCAAAAAATTGTGATGATTAATTTTGTCTATGGGCCAACCAGGATTAGGTCTTGGGCTCTATGATCATCAGTACTGTCTTGTTGGAACATACTGTAGATTAGGGATAAGAAACCATGTGCCATAGCCAACTGCGCAGAGTGTCTACAGGTTTTTGGTGACTGCATGGCAGATGGTTGCTTATCCTCAGGCTTAGATAGTGATCTATCAAGGCCCGGGGATAGGAACACCGTTGATCAGGAAGAATTTGGACAGTGTCGATCCACCCATTTCATCTGGCTGTGAAGGGCCATCTGGCCATTGACTTTAGCTGTATCCCGTATAACCAGTGACAGATAGAACCCACATGTATCATACATGAAACCAATTTGGGGAAGGCTGGATAAATACGACAATAAATCCCAGTTGTACGACACCTAACTCTTAGCGTTACACCTACGAAAGCGGGCACTAAGTTACACAACATCAACGTTACTAACCTACTCCTGGCTGCTTTGCTAACGCTGGTATCAGCGATACCTACCAGTAACGTTAACAGCTATCGTTACTTGTCAATTGCCTATCAGTCATTAGTTTAACACTACCGTAAATTAACGACAGCTACCCTAACCGAGGATAAAAACACGATTATAAACGACCAGCGTTTATACGTCAATTAGTATTATTTGATGGTGGTGTTGTAGTAGTTTGGAATGCCGTTTCGGCTAAAGCTAACAAGCTAGCCGGAGGTTGCTACCGTTAGCTATAGCTACTTCTCTGTTGTTTTCTTTTCGCTTACCGTTTAAAATCTCTCATTAAACGTCGCCTTGCTGGAGTTGACATCCTGTTTATACGGAAACCTAAATCCTTAGCATAAACGTAAGCGGCTCAAGTGTAAGGAAATGTATTTCTTAATCGATGTATTATTTTAACTCCTTGCTGGCTAGCCAACGATTGCTAGTTTGTCAAATATTTGGCTGCCACTGCTAGCTGTGGGCCCTACCACTTACACTTGAAAGCGGACATAAGCACCGGCTGGCTGGCAATTGGTAAGCCATATAGCCACACAAACGCATACTAATACTACCAGTGAACGTGGTATTGTCAATTGTAGCTGTTTGCTTTTGTGAACTGGGTTCAGTTCGTTATACATATAGCTAGAATATATTTAAATTGCGGACTGGCCCCGTCTCTCCACTTGTATCATTCCAGCGAAAATTACGTCATATGTTTAGCACCCATATTTAGTTTGCTCAGAATAAGGTAAAGCTTCATCTGCGTTGAGCATCTTGTCATTCTCCTCTTGTACACATTAATTGTTTTTTTTAATCAATTCATTGATTCATTCTGTCGATATTCAGTCAATTACTTTAGTTGCCCCGTTAATCCAAGGAATGTATCCCTGACATCTTGTGAGTTTAATTTACAGTAACACTGAAAGACCACCAGATGGTACTTAGCTCCCAAGTGTTGTGAATTATTCGCCAGAACTGCCTAAAAGAAAGAACATGATTGCTGTAAATCTAACTTGTAACGACCATGATAATTACAGTTTGCTGCGGTAATCGACCATTGTATAAACGGCGACACTGAAATAATAATAAGAAAAGAAGTGCAATGGAAAATGGACATAGACTTCCTCCTTCGAAGTTGTATGCATCTGTCCCATATGGTCTAGCGGTTAGGATTCCTGGTTTTCACCCAGGCGGCCCGGGTTCGACTCCCGGTATGGGAACACACGTTTTTATCATGTTTTTTACTTTAGACTCAGACCTTACATAATATATACCGCGCTGTCCCCCTCGAGAGCACATTATTATTGACGAATGGTGAGTGGTATGGCTGTAGGTTATTTGATACAGCTTTCATCACATACGACCATCATTTCCAGTGAACCTACTCCAGACCCCGCCCGTCGAGGAGTTCTCCTCAATTGCTCTCATCTCACAAGGGCTTGGACATTCCCGGAAGATGCCCATTTCCACTTAAATCTTCCAGTGCTGACACTTATCGTAGTTTAACGTAGTGGAGGAGCGCAAACGACTCAGACCAAATTCCAACGTTAGCTTGTACCGCCATTTTTGTCGTCGTTTACTTAATTAAGACGAAATCGTGTTGAGATGCTGACAAAATTAACTGAAAAGCCACACCTGTGATCGCGTAACGGTTTACTAAGTTAGCTAAACATGAACAAAAACTCCTTCACTTTCGCTAAGATATCAGTCTCTTTTTCCGTTTAACTAACTTACAAAAGTCAAAGCTGTTCTTTGGTGGTAGATTCCACTGACTACGTAAAATAATAATGCTAATATCGATTAAGAAGAAACTATTTATTGAGCATTCTTTACTTTTTACCCAACAGGATATGGCGCGGGCAGTAAACAAATTATTTTCTAGCGTGTTTTAGTCCACCATCGTGCCTCGATGCTTGTTGCTCAACATTAAAAACCTGTCCCGGGTCCTCTGCTCTCGCTTACTAACGCTACAACCAGGCTGCAGCCCAGAACTGGTGCCGGGCCAATCATTTCCCAGGAAAATGTGACTGCTAGGAATTCCCCTGTCGGAGAAAACTGCAACCTTGTGTCAGGAAGCTCTCGAAGCTAGCGGGAGGGTAAACTGACCGGTGACTGTGCGATGATGTAGCTATTGTGCCGTTTGTCTCCAACTGGCTCCAGGGATAATCATGTTTTTCTAACGTCGCCGTGTTTCCTGAGGACCAGCCGCTGACAACCTGCGTAAAGTCGGGGAACATGCCGTGCTGATGACAACTTCCACCAGGGTAAGTCCACTGACTGCCTTTTAAAAAGCATGTTTTACAGTCACCGCTCGTTTTCTTGTTGCAAACAATCTAACTCTCTGTGTGTCATGTTAGGTCTGTGTTTATGTGTTTTTCCTCCAATTGGTGCTTTCTCGTGAAATATTCAGGACTTTTCGCAAATAATAGACTAATGTAGATTATTATAACAGTTTGTACACCAGAGGCCTTTTATCATCAACTAAAGAAGCATGACTGAACTCATATGATGTGAGTATTAGCCCGCTGGGACACATGCTGCTCTGCTTTGCCTCCTACTACATAGATTTCTGTGACTCCCCTTTGTGTCAGTCAGCTGGCATGTGACTGCACTGATGGTGTGTGTGTGTGTGTGTGTGTGTGTGTGTGTGTGTGTGTGTGTGTGTAAATCTTCACAATCTGGTGCTTCATGTAGTGCTCAGGAGATACCTGCCGTGACAATGCCACGACTACAACTGTTATAATCATCTGTTTGGACATATCAGACAGCAGTCACGACTAGGCTATAAGATGAATGCCAGGGCAGCTTTTAGTACTCCGTTATGTTTTACTACCATTATTAAAAGCACTAATACTAATGGTTTGAGCCCTGTTTTGTTCTCCATAGTCGTTATTAACTCTTGGCCCTGAGTCTATGATGCCAGGTGTGGCCCTGTGTAGAAAACGTGGAAAATACTAATGTCGTGCATTCATTGCTGACCTCTCAGAACAATGTGAATCTCATCTTCTGCCTCAAATTACAGTTGATTGTTATTAGAGCTGAAATGATTAGTCGGTGAATCTATTAGTTGATCGACAGATAATTAATGGCAACAATTTTGAGAACGAGCTAATCATTTAGAGTAATTATTTTCAAGCAGGATATTTGTTATTTTTTAGTCTTTAATAAAAGAGAACTGATTATCTTTTGTTTTGGACATTTGGTTGTTCAAATTTTTTTAATGTGTCAGCTTTGGCTCTGGGAAATAGTGATGGACATTGTTAAATATTTCCTGAAATTTTACAGACCATGTTGCAGCCCCGTTTGACATAGGATAAAGGAATGAACTGTTACGAAAACTCTGAAAAACTATAGCAGCGACTAATTATCTGCCTCCACACCAATTCTGCATTACTCAATTTGTACGAATATACGTCTTCAATGCCTGACAAACTTTCCTTTTTCGGGTGGGGGGGGTGTTGTTGATCAACCCTCTTCTGTGGCAAGTCTAAATGTTTGCCAGATGTTTACATTTTTGGGCTAAGATGCTTGTATCATGGGACAGACAAACACAATCTCATTGGTCGCTCCCTTCAGAGGAGGCGGTTGTGAAGCAGAGGGAAGGGGAGAATTACGAGCTCTTAGCTCGTCAGTCCCACTAGAGACAGGACCAGCTGGACCCACCCACCCTTCACCCACCCCATCTCCCTTCCCCGACAGTCTTCCCATGGTGGGAACACTGGCAGAGGCTTGTGGATAATTTGAAACTTCAGTCCACTGAAAGCAATTATCCAGAACAAGACTTTCCAAATATACTCCAGTGTGGAGTCGTCTTGTTTGCTTCAAGCATGTGCCCCTGTTTGAAAAACATCCTGCCATGCTTCTGCCCACACACTCAGCCCCTGTTTCGCCTCTTTCCTCCCTGCTTTTATAGACTTAATGCTGCACAGGCTTTGAGTGATACGGTCAGTTGTGTGTGTTTGAGCACACTGCAGATAGAAGACCATGTGGTCGAGGCTAAAGCAGTTCCCGGTAGCTTTCTTATCCTATGACAGTGATGTCACCGTCAGCAGTCTGAGCAGCTGAGGAGTGCGATGATGGCCGAGGACAACAATGGCGGGCTGTCCAGTGCTGCTGAGGAGCTCCTCAGGCATCAGACACTTCTTCTTCTTGCCCAAGATGTGCCCGCCTGCCTTAATGGGTTGCTGGATATTGATTTGGCTACACAAAAAGAAGATCTGAGCTTTTATCCTATTTAGAAGGCAGCACTCCAATTTCACAAAAGCTTTCAGAGTGGCCTTGCAAGAGACGGGAATCCAGCGTTTTGTTTTGTTTTTTTCTGTCTTGCAAGTTGGCATATGTGGTAATCTGTAAAAACAGGTTTACCTTCCTGTAACAGTGTTCAGAGATATTTGTATCCAGGAGCTATCATGCTGCTGTTTTACCCAAAGTGCCCACACATGCACCCACAAGTCATGTTCACTTGCTCACTAGCTCTTGCAGGCTTGAAAAGAGTGTGATGAAGTTTCTGAGGTCACCATGTTTACGCAATGACCTTTTCTTAGGTGTAAATTAATTTGGTGCCTTAGAAATAACCACAAGATGGCAATGTTCATATGCTTTGGCTAAACAAACAATCATATGAGATGGCTGAAACCTCAAATGTGCTGCTGAACTGCAGGAACCGACTTGTGAAAAGAGAAATAAAACTGTTGAACTTCCCTATTTTAGGTGTAGAAAAATACCCCGTGTTGGCCTGTGTTCTGTTCAGGGCTTGCAGAGGAACTGCTGTGCGCAAAGTTCCTCAATTGTACGCTGCTGTTTCACCACTACAGGCTTTTGATACCTGAATATCACCTTGTCAGACATGTTTGATTGCTAGGCAGCAGCAGTAAGCCGCTGCCACTGGACATGACGTCAGAGGGAAATTAGAGACGAGGGAAATTCCACCTGTAGCCTCATTCTGC
This sequence comes from Chelmon rostratus, assembly GCF_017976325.1. Taxonomy (NCBI): domain Eukaryota; kingdom Metazoa; phylum Chordata; class Actinopteri; order Chaetodontiformes; family Chaetodontidae; genus Chelmon; species Chelmon rostratus. Next base: position 18,869,658 of record NC_055666.1, read on the forward strand.
TCTCATGCTGCCTCTCTCCTAAGCATGTGACTTGGACGAGTCACCACGGCTTAGTTTCTCCATGAATCTGTGCATTGTCATGATGTAATACAGGATTGCAGTCACACTATTTTTAGCATGCGAATGAAGACGAGATGGACTTTGTGTTTGTCATTTGTAGTTTTACACTAAATGTGGGAGCAAAGGTTAGTTTTGTGAAATATTGAGGAGGTGCACAATAAACTGAGAAAAGTTATATAAACAAAAAAACTGGTATTCTGATATATTATTATAATAGTGTTAGGGTTATATAAAAACAGTTTTACATTAAGGTACAGTTTGACAGTTTGTGCAATGCACCTGTTTTGCTTTCTTGCTCAGAATTAGCTGAGAAGATTGATACCACTGTGATGTCTGTACAGTAAAGATGAAGCTAAAGCCTTGCTGCTAGTTAGCTAAGCTTAGCATAAAGCAGCCATGTCCAAACTATTCCATAAAGGGCCGTGTGGCTGCAGGTTTTCGTTCCAACCAAGGAGGAGCGCACCAGACTGGACTCATTTAATCAGCTGATCTCACTTTTCAGCTGATAACTAAGAGATCCCTTGATGTTGATTGGTTGGCCTGGTGTGCTCCTCCTTGGTTGGAACGAAAACCTGCAGCCACACGGCCCTTTATGGAATAGTTTGGACATGCCTGGCATAAAGACTGGAAACAGCCTGTCCAAAGGTAACAAAATCTGACTGTAAATCCACAACACTCATCAAACAAATCAGATATATAACATGTTAATTAGTGAGCTTTATAGGTAGTGATAAACCGACTTTTTCTTTTACCTTTGGACAGATCCGGGCTAGCTGTTCCCCTCTGTATCGAGTCTTTATGCTATGCTAAGCTAACCAGGTGCTGGTTGAGCTTCACATTAAGCAAACAGATGTAAGAGTGTTATTGATCTACTCATCTAACTCTTGGTGAAGTAAGTGTATTTCCCAAAATTTCACACAATTGCTTTAATTGAAATATTTGAATAAGACATCACATGAGTTTATATTTAGCTGAAAAGGCAGAAATCCTTCAGATACCAGTGAAAGTAAGAATAATCCTATGATATGATGTTTTCCCTGTATCACATAACCTTCACCTCAGTATATGACTTTGTCTCCAGGGAGAACTAGTGGAGAATGAATCAGAGGATATAGTGTCCACCCTGGCAGCATGTTGACATCATGAGATTAGTTAACCACATTACTTAGATATTTTTATGGTGCCACTGAGGTCCATGTAAGAACAGCGTGTAGTAAGCCGTATCACTGATGTATGTGTAATTACGTTAAGGACTGATGGCTTTGTTTGTAATGTTCAGCTCACTGTAAGTTTGACCACACGCAGCAGTTTCTCACGAAAATAGAAACTGGCTTTGGCTGCAACTTCGGCGCGTGATGACATTTCACCCTTTCATTTTTCGTGTCTAATGAGGTAGTCGTGAGTGGTTCTCGGAGGCCTTCCGTGAGTCAGCTCAGCCAGTGCCGCCCGGATTCAAACAGTGAGCTTTGCCCCAAGAAGTCAAACGAGCTTTCCTCATTCAACTGTCAACAAATTCTTTCAACAAGTGTGACTAATGCTGTACACGCGATGACAGAGTAGACGGAGTTCGCAGCGAGCGCTGGCTGCTCCTCACATCTGCTGAGGGGCAGCTGTCTGTCTTCACTGTCAGTAAATTTTGTTTGTTTTTTTTTTCTTTTGGGTTAATTTCAGAGTGACAGGCAGTCTGCAGGCTTGGTGAATTATTTAACTGCATGCAGCCAATGGGTATTATAATCTAGGCCTTGAGTGACAGACTAATATGCTCTTAGGGCCTCATGGCATTTTATTAATAATGAGCTTGAGATAAACTAGAGCTCTCGGGTTTGAAACTGCTGCTTGCTGGCGCACGCTGGGGCAGGCGTGCTCTTAGCCCTGAATTAACCTCAGTGATTGTTTATGGTAAGATGTCTGCATGAGAAACAACAGTTATGTGGTGACATGACGTAGCAGTGAATGCTTTCTGCTGGCATCTGACGCCAGGTAGCAGTCAGTCAGGCCGTAGAGGTGTGATGTGGATGATCTGGACTGTAAGCCTGCTCTCTGTATTTGATAATTGATGAGTTGTAGTTTGTATGTGTGTCTGTGGATTCGGCAGCAGGGGACCTAATGCTACCGCAACGGCTGGTCAGTTTTATGCCACCTGTATGGTTTATACGGTGGGAAATCCAGCTAACTGGATCTCAAACTGCAGGCCGGGGACCATGCTTAGTGCATGAAACAATTAAATTTGCTGCAACAGGCAGCTGTATTTAGCATGAAGCTTTAAAACCCCAATTGCACGCTACCTGCCAAGACACAGACAGACACAGATAGCAGCTAGTCAGTGAACATAGTGGAGCATTTAGCATCCATAAAGCCAGTGAAGAGCGAAATGGAGCTAAAATGAGAGTGAATATTGGACTTTGATTCAGCAAATGGGCAGAAACATGACACCAAATGAAGGCAGATGTTGCCTTGAATTCACTGGATGTGCTAAAAAAAAAAAAAAAAAAAAAAAAGGAAAGAAAAAGCAACTGTGTCCCAAGTTCTCTTGATCAATTTAAAAAGCAATATGTCAGTGTTGTGTTTACAGCTGCAAAGTAACACATCTTTAAATCCCCACAAATGAATTGATTCTTCCCACTTTTTCCCAGGTTTCTTGTTTTGGAATTATCTAATATTCTAAAATGAGTCCAAAAAAAGTGTCCGATTGTCAACATAAACGCTTAAGCTATGACCACCAACATTCAAACAGCCCAAATTTTTCATTGTAGTGGACATCTGATTCTTTTCTGGGGAGTTTAATGTGAGCACTTCCTGTTGTAGCTGTAGGGAGAAAGGTCCCTTTCCCTAGGAATACAATGTCAAGCTGCTTTTCTCTACCAAAAATGCAGAGATGCTATGCTAGGTATGAGGGAGAGGAGAGGGAAAAATTAGCTGTCAGTTTTTCCATTGAGTGTTCAAGCAGTACCCCAAGCAGACCGGGTTTGGGACCCCTGGTCAATAGTATCTCTCTAAGGATCCATTTGCAAGTCGGTGCATGGCTCATGTTACATATTAGTCTGAGTACAGTCGAGTAAACTGAATCCCATATTGAATCTTATCTGCTGAAGGCCTCTGGTCTGTGCATTAAACTCTGCTCAGAGGTGCTAATGAGTCACTTACATACATCTGGATGAGCTGCTGCACATTGAATGCATTGTCTGTTTAGCTGTTCACCTACACAGCTCTTTGTTAGGTCTGTGTCTCTATAGTCATACCCAGTCACCGCAGTGAATCATCCTCCCGGCTCAGCTCACGGTGCTCACTGTCCATGAGTGAGAACGTTTTCGCAGCACTGTGAGCCATCAGCGTATTAAACAAACCAGATAGTTGCAACAACGCAGTCCGACCTCAACCAGCTGACATGCTTTTAAACCAAAATAACTGATATTTACGTCGCATTGGCTGCATTCAACCTTTTACTACCATCCAGACCCGCCAAATGAGTGTTTTCTCCTGAAATAATTCTGTGTCCATCTTTATGGGGTTAATTATACCGCCTTCCCTCTTGTTTACCTCACTCTGCGTCTCTCATGGGCTGCACTTCTGTCCTGTTAGCTGGCCTCTGGCATCCTCCGTTGAAATCCTCCCTCTTCTGTGTTTGACCGGCCGGGGCAGCCATCCGATGACCTCCAAGCTACACAAATAATTCCGTGCGTCCTCCAAAGGCTCCCATATCTCATCCTGTCAAGGATTGTTTCAAAATGTTTGTCAGGTTTTATGAGTCTACAGTCCTCCAGCATAGCTCTTTACTGAGTGATGTGGATTTTCTGAGTGCAGGTCTTTGTGGAATGGCTTTGCCTGGTTCAAATTTTTTTGGCATGCCTACATGAAGTGTGTCATATAAATCAAGTCCAAGTGGGAGAGAAATATAAAACATACTATTTCTCTATTTACTAAACTTTGACCCACAGAAGAAACAGTCTGGCTTAGATAATAGAAATGAATACTGTCATATTAACATGTTTTCTTGTACATAGATTATCACAACATTAGGTTGTGGCAGTGTAATAATGTGAATCTAGCAGCTCAAAATGACATAAACATTTGGATAAACATGCCACAAGATCAACATCATGCTATCAGTGATCTAATGTGCCCCTTTTGGGTTGCAGGGAATTTATTGACACAGGCCGTAACCACACCAGCTTCTTGATGCAAAGCATTGCGCTGCTCTGCCCTTTAATGGGGACTTACCACAGAAATGGGGGCTGTGAAGCCCACGTCTGTTGTGGTTGGCCTCTGTTCTGTAGAACTAGCACAAAAGAGTAACGAGTGACCCTTTTTCCATTCTTAGTCTGCAAAGGAAAGGTGTGTCTTTTCACTCAGCCTGCAGGGTCATGTGACTCCTCGCGGATCACACATCAAGGCATATCTTTAATACACCACCGCTGCAGGAATAAAGCAATAACACAATGCGCCGTGTTAGACAGGCTTTTTGTGTTTGCTCACTGTGGCCTGATTTTAATTGTGTCCCAGTGACATGTCCCGAAGCAGCGGCAATTTAAACGTCTTCACTTTTATTGCTTTTCCCCAGAGTGCAGATGTGATTTGTTGTGCAAATCTGGGTGAGTTTGCGTTCAGTATTACAGAATATGATGGGAGGACTGTAAATTCTCAGGAGACAATAATTGCAAACAGGTTGTTTTTTTGTAAAATACACAATAACACATTATTCACACGCCAGTCATGAAACTCTACAGTTTAGTCTAAATTTGAGGCCATGAATAGGCCTCCAAACACAGTAAACCAAAGAATAAAGAGTGTGTCTGGTGCAGCGAAGTAACATCTGCTGCCTGTCTCTTTTGAGCAGTGATTTTCTAACAGTCTAGTGTCTTTTTGCCCAAACATGTTGGATGTGTCTGTGTGTGTGTATGACATCTTTTGCATGTTTGTCCATCCTGGATGAAAGACTCGCTTGTGGAGTTTTTCTTTATCTGACTCTAAAGTGGAAGGATGGAGGATGTCACACACATTAGGCATTTGATGCAAATTTGTGATTTTGGCCTGTATGAATAAAATTGATTCAACTTGGTGTGTTGCAGACCTTAAACAATACAAACATATTTGTATTTTTGATTTTAAATAGCTAATTTTTTTTTGCTGATCCGCTGATTGTTAGTCGATGAATCCTTTGGGTGCTACTACTTACTGCATGTTTCAGAAGCAGACTTCATAGATGAGGAGGATGCAGAAATCAATTGTTTGAATTTCTATGTTATTGGTGCTATCCATTAAAATATATTCAGCACAATAGCATCACCACCTATTTTGAATTGGTTACAAGCTTGTTTGACATTTAGAAATCAGTTTGTACTGTTAAATCTAATAATTCTTGAAAGGAAGCATAGAGTTATGTTCGATTCACAGTGCTGACTGGCATGCTTTTTACATTTATGACTCTGACCCTTCTGAATAGGCTGAGTTGTAGTTTGTGTGCAGGTAGAGCCCCTTCCTCTGTCTTCCTCAGTGAGGCCTTAGCAGGACATGCAGGGACATTTCATTCTTTCATGTTACTTTGGTTCCTCGAAACCAAAAACTACAAGGACAGCGTTACCTCTGGCTCAGCAGATACTGGCAGACAGCTGTGCTCCTTAGTATTCGCTGAGGGAGAGTCGTGAAGTGGTTTTGATGGCTGCCATGCCCACTTATCCATTTGTTCGCTCCTTTTTTAAGAGACTTTCTGTTGGGGAGATATTTTTTGCAAACAGCTGATCACCCACAGTTAGTGACCTCTGCAATGCAGCGTCTCTTTTCAGATTTGTAGAAAATGCGCTGAATTTGTGCTTACAACATCTCCTCAGTTTGTTCTGAACCATTCCTTCGATGGCTGAAGGATAAACTAAAAAAGAAGTAGTTGTTAGTGGCAACTTTGTGCCACACACATATTTTCCTGTTGCTATCACAGCATTACATTTGAGTCATTACATCCCTAATATTGACAGACGTGCTAAATGTCTGCAGCTCTCCCTCAGGCCTCAGATACTGTTTGGTGTTTGTACAGAGATTTAAATGTGTGTTTTTGTATGTTTACATAGTTGTGCTGGATTTTAGCAGCGCTGCAGTGCATTAGCCGTCAGAGTTCGCAAGAAGTGAACGGGGGCAGTGGACAGTATTTCCAATGAGGTTGACGAATGGAGCTTGTTTGGTGTAACTTTCCCTCACAGCGAGGCTATCAATTTGCCTCGAAGCAAACAGCTGCTTTCTACTGTGAGCCGAAGCGTACTGAACGGAGGCCAGGAAGAATATGTGGTGTGAGAACACTTGATGGAGAGTGAGAGGGTGATTTGGGGGTCTTTGACAAACAGACTCTGCCCCTGTTGCAGCAGAGTTTAATGAGTTCGTTTTTAAAAATGTCAACTAACAAGTCCTGTGTTAGTTTATGTTCATGGCCTCTCCCAACAATCCCAGTTTAAGCTTGGTTTTATTTAGATATGTGACTTGTGCTTTTGTTTAGTACACACCACGGCCCCATGGTGTTTTCAGTGGAAAATGTGTAGAAATGTGCACAGACAAGAGCGTGAAGACACGTAGGGCTCAACCCTCACCACAGACCACCACTTCCTGTTTGCTCGAGCGTCATATTTGATAAAGATTCTAATCAAGTCTCAGCTATATCTGTGCACACTGAACTTAACAAGACGTGTGTTAGTAAAAGTGACCCGTGCAGCCCGCTGCAGCTGATCTGTGACACTTTCTGCGTATTATCATGTTATAATAACACCTCAACATGTCGAATTTGAGACACCTGCACCGAGTTGCTTGAGTTAAACTGATGATGAAAATGATTTTTCACAACAGGAGCTTTCATGTGATCATGATCACTGAAGAGAAGGAGGAGGATGAGGAGGAGGAGGAAGAGAGAACTTTTGGGCCTCTGTGGTGAGCAGTTGCTCATTCCTAAACGCATTTGACTTCACAGTTTCATTTCTTTGTACCTCCCACTGGTAGAAGTTGTTTTATGGGGCTTTCTGCAGGGAGAACAGCTCCCCCACAAGTCAGCAGCTTAACTGGCTCGCTGACATGGCTAATAGACTCACAGTTCATTGTAAATGCTGTAATGGCACACAAAGAGATGTGAACTTTACTTCTGAGCTGCCGTACAGATTTGAATCACCATGCCTGGCCCACATTGTGTGGCCAAAGTCTAAAGTAAGTGCATACCTGTCCAACTGTTTACCTACACCTCCATCACTCCTCCGCCTCTGCAGGAGAAACCCGTCTATCGTCTTTCATGCTGTTTGAGGTGTGGCCCTCTGGTTGGACCTCTCCGCTCCCCCCTCCCCCGCTGCAGCCATGTCCAATCCCTGCCATGCAAAGAACTCACCTGAAAAGGATTTGCATTTAGGGGCCGATACTCGTCGCTGATTGGCCAGGTGAAAGCACTCTGCCTCAGGGCTCCCCTACCAATGGCGACAGTGCTTCGTGACTCATAGGGAGAGGACAAGTTGCTCCACTACACTTCTCCTTTTTCTGCTTCAAGCAGCAGCCATTGCATTGTCTTTTTTTTTCCCCTCCTCCTCTCCAGTTTTGTTTTGTCGCTGTGAGAAAGAGGTGTGGGGCTGGCCAGTGGTCCACACCTTCAGACAGCTTTGTCCCCCTCTGAATGCACCTTGGATTATTCCCCATTTCCACTCTTGTTGTCTACTTTTCTCTCGATTTTTATTGGTTACTGAGATCGACACTTGTTCGGTTGCTATTATGGACCTTGTCACCCGAATCCTGTGTCTTTGAGGTTAGTGATGACTAGTTCTCCTCCTCTTCTCATTTTTTGATGGTTCTCGTCAGTAGAAACATACGACTTGAAATAGGTTTCCGATCATTCTAAGTTTTAGAAGCTGAAATCTGTGGAAATATATTACTGCGTTGTGTATATTTAGGAGTTGTATTTGTAAGCGGACATGCAGCTAGGCGCTTAGTTCGCCATAATGTGCAGCTTTGGCTTTATGGCAGCATTCTCACCAGCACACTTCACACGCTAAGTCACGCAAGTTCACCTGATATTTAGGTTACATGTGTTTTTTTTCCCCCAATCTAACTTCTTCCAAGCTTACTTCTATATGAATTTTGTTCAAGGTAACAGCAAAACAGCATTCACAGCACTATGATCACGCGAGTTTTCTATATTAAGCATTTATGTTGGATTGCACGTATCATACCATTTTGCTCAAAGTCAGTTGACACTTTCTACGACTTGACAACACGTGAGATCAAGTACTAAGTCTGAGTTTTTGTGTTTGTAACTTTCCAAACTAACACAAAGGATCTTTTGCTGATATGTGTCATTCTTACTTTTCTTTTACGATTTGTTGCCTTATATGGTGTGCTGAAGCGAGGGCGGGATCAGTGTTTTGCAAGCCCCTGGACCAAGCCCACATGTATTTTTCATGGTGTAGTAATCAGTAATTACACATTGTGTTGATTTTGATCCATGATTGCTTTTCCAAATTTGATACAGTTGTTATTTGAAATGCTAAATGCGCCATTAGTTGACAGAAAGCTGCTGTGGTTTTGGCTGTTGCTGCTCTCCACAGTCTTGTGCACGGCGTCAGTCATGCAGTGCTTCATGCATCAAAATCTTCAGTTCATCAGAACAGAATGTTGCTCATCTTGTCATGTAGAGGTTCACAGGATCTTCATTTCAGCTCATAGGGAAGTCTGAATTCACAGTATTCTGCTTCCTTTTTTAAACCCACATTAGTTGGCCTTCCCTTAAAGTCTTTTTTTTCTTCCATCACCCAGTTAAATTATTCTGTTTGTGAGAATCTAAGAGTTGCTCAGTGCAGCAGAGATAAAAACACACTTCCTGTTTCACCAGAAATCCACCCGGCACTCTTGCGTACCACACAAGACATTGTGCACATACTATGTCGCTGAATAAACATGGGTACAGTTTGAACAACATCCAGATCTCACACCCACTTTTTATTGAAGCTTCAAATGCTGCTGCAGTACCCTGCACGCTGCAGTTATCCTTGAAAAACCCTGAACCTGTGCAGACCGAACATTTCCATCCTATTTTGGTCAGACTTTTTTATGCAGTTATATGCAAAATACCTAAGCCTGTGATTGCTTCATCGGTTTGGCATTCAGGATTGATTTTGTTGATGTAATGTCTGACGTAACTTGCAGTTGGGGCCCAAGACAGGCAACTGAGGACAGATCACTGCAGAGATACCAAATAAATATCTCAACAGGCTCAGTTACTGAACTATTATTAGGTTTGGATCAATTTGCCTTGCAGTGAAAGAGCAAAGGTTTTTCTGTATTTGTGTTCAACACTTGCTGTAGCCTCAGCACATGACCCAGTGAGTGAATAGCTGTGTTGTGTCTGAGCAGGCACGAGTTTGCATTTGAACTTTTTCATCATACTCTGTGCCCACCCTGATTTGGATTGTAAATGAGGCCCTTGTGGCTCAGAGGATGAACTCATACTGAAGGTGCTGTTTAGTGAAGCTTTGTGTGTGTGTGTGTGTGTGTGTGTGTGTGTGTGTGGACATGCAGGCTGATAAAGAAAAGAGAGGGGGGCTGGACAGCAGTGTCAGGTTGGCTCCTCTTACAATACAAAGTCAACAAGTCTTAGCCTGTAATTAGATCATTAGGCTTGGGCAAAGTGACGGAGGCGTTGCAAGAGAAGAGCATGACGAGTGGAGGAGGAGGTGGGGTGGAGTTTATTACTACAGTCCCGGCATGCCAAGATATGTAAAAATGTGGGACTTATTTTGTTTCATCTTACAGGTGCATGCTTCGAATAAATAAACACAGCTTTGCCAACTTTGTACGGTCAGGTACAAACTGTTTTTTTTATTGTTTTGGTTAGATTAAACACATAACCAACTGCAGTTTCACATAACCTGGTACAAACTGTTCTTTATCACAAAGGATAAAAATAATTTTTTTCTCTATATACATATCATATCTGTTGGCAGCAGTAATACAAATATGATGCATTTGCACCAGCTAAACACTGTTGAAAGTTAGTGGCTGTAGCTCACCTTGTTTGGTCCAAAGTGGAGGAATTATTAAGTATTTTACAGGATATAAAATATGATAACAAGTCAACTTGAAATATCAACTCATACATTCACTTTTTTACGTCAGGTGATCGTCACCTCTACCACTGCTTCTTGATTAACAGTCTCATTTATTGAGGGAGAGGCGGGAAACCAGCAGACTCATGGTGAAACTAGTAGATACACATGTCTTGTTTACCCACAGTCATTGTCTTTTAGTAAACCTAGATGGAATTTTTTATTTAGAAAGCACAGTGAGAGACTTGCTTGGGTGTTTCATGTCGCTCAAAGATGGATTTGCATCATGTTTCCATGTCAGTTTCTCCATTTCTTCTTTGCCATTTTAATTTCCATACCACTCTCTCTTTCTGGAGTGGATGGAGGCCTAAAGGTTAAAGAAGCAGGCTTGTGACGGGAAGTCTGAACTCTTGTGGGCAGCCGGGAAAAACTGGGAGGGGAAAGTTAATGTGTAACACTCTCCTCTGCCCAGCGGCTACTGTCAAGGAGCCACTGAGCAAGGCACATAGTGTATCTCTTAAGATACGTTCAGCGGATCCAACCCACTTGTGTATCTGTGTTAGTGTGTGGCAGGTACTCTCAGGAAACCCTCCCTAGATGAATAAAGTTCAGTCTATTGAGCAACTGTCTCCCCATGTTGCAACTGTCTCATACTCAGAGCATGCTGGGACTGGCAGCCCGTTGTTCTGAAGTACAGTTCGAACCAGAGCTGCGATAATTGCATCTGAATTTTGAAGATTTCCTTTCAGCCCTAATAAATGTATCTTGATTTGTGTCAGGGAAGCAGTGCTGATGCCTTGTTTTCCTTCTCGTGTCTTTCTCTTCAGACTTATTTCCTGAGAACTGAAAGGGATGTGATGTAATGCTGGACTTTTCAGTGATTATAAAGCCGAGTATGTTTCAAAATATTCACTGGTTGGCATCGGAATTTCTGAGAATTTTTGCTTGATGTATGGTGAAGTGTGGATGCACTCTATGCCACATAACTACAGTGTTTCACATATCACTTCTGTTTTCACATATCTTTTGATAATGACTCATTTGCAAATTTCCACACCAGTTTATCACATTATCACCTTAAACCCATCAGAGACTGAAAGACTGGAGCTCTCAACCTGTACTTGTCACCCACTTGGGGATCACAGAACTCATTTCACCCACCTGGCAGGTCTGGGTGACAGGCAAGAACGTCTTGTTCTCAGACAAAGTGTGTGTGTGTGTGAGAGAGGGAGATGATATGTGGAATATCAGGTCACACCTTTTGATAACGCAACATACCATGCCAGTCAGGCCACAGAATCATGAGTATCCTCCTTGCAACTGGAGGGTGCAAATAGGCTGCAAATAGGTCCACTTACTGCAGAGTCAAATCACGGCACAGTGGTTCATGCTCGGTGGTGGGAGGTAACGTTGACTTTTACTCGTTGAGTGTTTCTAATTTAGGCTGCTTTTTACTTTTACTCCACTACATTTTAGAGGGAATGCTGTACTTTTTACTCTTCTCCATTTATTTTGACCATGATTTATTTGCAGATTAAGAGTTTGCATATAAAAGCAGTGATGGCGCTTTAAAATATTTTCCAGTATATTACAGAATCAACTTCCAAACAGTGTGGACAATTGTTAAAATTAACTTCATGTTAACATTAAAATGCTGTTTATGCATAAATGCATCAGTAATAATACACAAATGATATAAAACATAATACAATGACACTGAAAAGGGCCATTCTGTTGCCTAGTGAGTTCTTAGGTACACTTTTGATTTCAGGGCTTTTACTTGTAATTAAGTAATTTTACATTACAGTCTACTTATTAGTGAATAGTGTAAGTCTCAGGTGGTGATCAGGCCAACAGACAGTAAGAAACAGTGGAAAAAAAGTCATGAATTCTGAACTGATAGACAAGTATTCGGCTAATACAAGCGCTAAGACTGTTGAGAGATTGTGTTTTTGGAAATGCCTTGCCTTTTAGTAGCACGCAGTTGTTGTAGCTAACTTCAAAGTCTAATAGTTACTTTCTCTAGTGAACTACTCTGCAGTGAAAATGGTGATATGCATGTGCATTGATAAAGAGTTGGCAGAGTTTGTGTGGGCGGAGGTAGGTTTGAGGTGTGATGTTTATTTTATGCCAGATAAAAGCAGAATGCAGAACCTCATAAAAATTTCCATTACAGCTTTCTGTTGGCTCTGTCTTTGTTTGAACCGTGGTCATTTTCACTGTACGGCAATTTGCAAATGCAAGACCATGATGCAGCTTGCCGACAGCAATAAATTATTAGCGCTATACTGTATAATGCAGTGGCATGAAAACACATTCTCACTGCAATGTTTCTCTTTCCAGATATATGGGCTCCACCCTGCATGAGGTAACGTGGTTCAAAAAATAGACTCCCAACTGTGAGATGCGTGTGAGCCTGAAACTGACATCCTCGGTGAAATAACTTCTAGCTGGTGTCTGTTGCCACCTCCCTCACACTCCCCCATGCTAATTATGTCGGCTTTAATGCAGCATCGCTTGGTACAAAGAGGCATTCTGACCCAGGCACAGAGGGAAATTGATTTCCCACATGGTTTTGGGAGGCTTTGGTCCCAGACACCCAGCTGCAGTGGTGTCTGTGTCTGGAAGCCTCAGCAGCAGGCCGTCATGTGGAAAACTGGCCATGCCCATAATGACTCGAGCGCTCAAATGATCTGCCGAACTCCTGTCTGAGTGGAAAAGTCTTAGCTCTGGTGCTCATGGTTAAAGTTTATTTATTTCTGCATCCATTTATTTTTGTCTTGAAAAGTTGCCTGCTTTCCCTTGATGCTTTGCTTTCATACTTTTCAAATGTCACTTGTCCCCCCCTCCCATCACCTCCTCCTGCGTGTTCGTGAAAAGCACAATGACCAGATATGAAAGGACTGTGGTAGAGGCTCGTGCATTCAATTTAGCTAAAGTTGAGCCTCAAAGAGCCACATTTACAAGCAAGATGGTGCTCATTTTGTGAAAATTTGCCCTGGCATGTGGCTGGCGTGGTGGACGGGATGTGTGAAAAACAAGGGGCTGAACCACAGGTTTGACAGACGAACGCCGCAAAACACAAAAAATCAATCTAACCAAAGCTCTCACTTACAGCTTCAGCTCAAATTCTGGCTTTCGCTTCACATCAGTGCACATTGAGCTCCACGCAGAAATTACTGATTCTGGGGAATCACATTTTAATTTCTTTGTAAACTTGCTCATCAAGCAGATCTAATTTGAAAATGAATCTACATCGAAAGTCCCTCTTGCATTTTATTCTTCTCAAAGAGTGCTGCTCCATCAGCCCTGTCCCATTTGCATCAAAACAACACTTCACTCGAACTTAATGCAGTTGTTTGACATGTCTCACATCTGTTCTTTGAATATGAAGCCATAGCCAGCAGCCAGTTAGCTTAGCTTAGCATAAAACCTGGAAACTGGGGGAAACAGCTAGCCTGGCCCTGTCCAAAGGTAACAAAATCCACCCACCAGTACCTCCAAAGCTCACCAAATAATATCTTGTTTGTTTAATTCATACAAAACCAGAGAGTTGTAAAAACAAAATAGTGTGGTTATACAGGGAGTTGTTTTGTGTACTCTTTCTTGCGTACAGATTAAACAAACAAGATATAACGTGTTAATTAGTGAGCTTTAGATGTGCTAGTAGGCACATTTTTTACCTCTGCACAGAGCCAGGCGGGCTGATTCCCCGTTTCCACTCTTAATACTAAGATATGCTGACTGTCTCCTTGCTCTGGCTTCATTTCTGCAGCATAAACATGAGTGACAGGCTTTATTCTTTCATGACTGTCATGGGTGTTTCTCATCATTGTCGCACCATTCACATCTCTATTATTAAAAGTGTCTGACATCATGTATCTGAGACTACTGGCAACCTCGTAATAGCTTTTCACTGTGTTGGTAGAAGAGCGTCATCCTCCATTTTTTTAGTTAGTCATGATGTCCTTGCTTGTAACAGTTTTAATTTCTTTGATTCCTACAGTACGAGCAGTTCACTGCACAGGCAGAAGTCCATTCAGTCATCCGTTTATGCTCAGCGTGCCCGGTCATCAGCATGTGTCCTTGCAAACACACTGGGCTGAATGAGGCCCACCGTCTGGCTTTCTTGTACCACAGAGCCTACTTTACAAGCCCTCTCCCTCTGCTTGTTCCTAAGCAACAGCCACTCCTTGTTTACCTTTGCGTTTTTGCATTGTGATTCTCGTCAGAACAACATAACCCCGGCCCCTCGGGAGACTGATTGTCAGGCCTCGTTATTCAAAGTAGTATTGAAGCAACAATGTACACAGTCCTTCCATTAACCTGCTATATGTTTCATCCTGAAAAGGTAATAGATTTGGAGACTTTTTTTATTATACTCATATATCTTCTACTTCCCACATAGAATTATTGCATATCCTTAATATGGTTAAACAGTAACAACATGTAAATATTTTGTTATATAACCAGATTAAGCATGGCTGTCCTTTTAGCCAGGTAGTTTATTGTCCTCATCTCCTGCACCCATGCTGCACCTTCCTCACCGCCTGACTATCATAAACGGGTGTATTTCATAAAGTCTTCTCAAATATTGACCATGCCGGGCAGACTGTCCTTCTGCTCCCTGCACACGCTCAAACACGTCTCTGAATAGGTGAAATGAACCTTGGATTGATGTCTGCAGCAGTTGAAATAAGTCATCTAAATGAAAATTGTTGGTATTAGCGCAGCAATCCGAACTTTTGTAATAGTTAAGTAGTTGCGTAAAACATGTCAAGATCATGACATGATCAAGTGACTGAGCGGCGATGTTGTCATACCTAGAGCAATCCAAACATTCGTCACCACTTTATGAGTTGTAGTTTATGCTTGTTAGTTCAGGCACTCGGCTTAACATTTTGTGTCCCTATTTGAAGTATGCACCTGACATCATGAAATGCAATGACTCAGCACTTCGCTCCCGAGATCCAGGACTGGGCCACACGTTTACTGGCTTCAAGATTAGATTAGAAACATTGGCCAGTGATACCTAATTCCGCACTGAGGCAGTATCCAATTGTGTGAAATCAGATAAGCTCTCTTGAAGGGGGCTAAGCCGTCTCAGTGTGAGTGGTCCTATCTGCGAGGCTTTACGGGGGGATCAGATGAGAAGAGCTGATTTAGTCGTTATTAGCTGCTAAACCGGAGCTTGAGCTGCAGGAATCTTAACAAAAAGCTTTGCTAAAGCGGCAAATTGGCACGTTTCAGTGTGTTTTAACCTTTCCAACAGAGGAAAAGCTAACATACATAATAGATATAAATATACTGCAGCGTGAAATACTGTAAATTCACTGTAATCTGTATTTCTATTAGGACTGAAGGATATGCAAAAAAAAATCATATTGTGATTATTTTGACATATTTGACATTATTTTGGTGGTACGAGTAAGGATTTTATTGAGTTGTAATTTTTGCATTTCATTTCACTGAAAAAAATAAAAAAAATGAATGATGATGTGGTTTATGCTGGGGCCCATATCAAACAAGCATGTTCCCTTACACCTGGAGATTATGATTTGTTGGCTGGGGCATCTCTGTAGCACCACTATACTTTATTTGTTATGGTATGTTTTTACACATTCTACCTCCATCAAAAATTGCAGCTCCTGTGCTTTGGATATTGCATTTGGCCATATTGTGGTTTCAAAAGTTTTTTCAGCCCTGATTTCGTTGTCCTTGTTGCTTCTATTGCAGAAAGTAGTGGATTTAAAGGAATAGTTGAGCATTTTTAGAAATCTGCTTCTTATGTTTTGGCAAGAGTTATAGGAGAAGAGCTTAGCTTAGCATAAAGACCTACCAGCACCTCTACAGGTCTTTGAATAACGTTGTTTAATCTTGTTTACTTAAAAACTGCAGTGTAAAATCAACAAGTTGCAGCTGCACAAGAGGGTTGTAGTTAACTGTCCGCCAGTAGGCAGATTTTGTAGCTTTGGACAGAGCCAGGCTAGATGTTGACCCCTGTTTCCAGTCTTTATGCTAAGCTAAGCTAACTAGCTGCTGGCTCTCGCTACATATTTGCTGAGCAGAAGAGTAGATTTTCTCACTAACATTTCCAACTAAGTCTTGACAAAAAGCAAATGCGTGAAATCCTCAAAATGTTGAACTCTTAAGAAAAGCTTGAAAAAGTTCATGACGAGACGGAGAGGAATGAGATTATTTCATCTCTGTTTGATTTGATTCCCTCTGTAGGCGTGTTGTCAGTTGCATGCCTGGCTATGGGTGGACACATCAGCCTGCTTGTGTCCAGACCTGTTTGGTATGCAGCCTCCTCAGCAACAGCCGGGTCCCCCGTTCCCAGCCTTGACTCAGACTCGAAGCCCTGAGATTTCGGTGCTCCATCTGAACACGCACCTAGTATTTTGCTGCAACCCTTGTGTGGAAAGTATCTTGGCAAAGTTCACACAATATATAAGATCCAAATGGAATTTCTCCCTTCGGGAAAATTAGCTGTTGTGGGAAGTTACATAATCTGATGGCTGCTATCAGTGGCGCAGCGGTTTATAGCGTAAGAAAGAATCTGGAATGTCATCCTTCGCCTTGTTTTTTCTTTAGCTTGATGAAGAGGCATTTTTCAGAGTATGATATCCTCTCTTGCTTCTGCTAGCGTACCTGTGCTGTGACATGTTAGTATTGGTATGTATGCAAACACATCAGAGATGGGCATGTGGATAAGCTAATTTAGAAGCAGGTGGAGTATGCAGCACAGTAGGTTTTAGAAACTATTCAGCTTTAGTTATTATGTTTTTAGCAGGGTTTTTCATAAAATTATCATGTTTTTTAATTCTACAGAGAGGTGACCCTATGCGCCAGCCTCCTCTACATGTCGAATGCCTGTCTGAGCCTTGCTTACTGTATTAAAAAGGAGAGCGTTTAGCTTTTACAGTCTAGTCATGCATCAACTTTCTCCCACACAGCAGCCAAAACAACAGCAGAGTCAGGATGAAGCATTTCAAATATGTCTGCAAGTAAGGAATCAGCAGGGCAGTGTGAGGCAACTGACACACACGCACAGACTTGCATGTTTTTTATCCTTGTCTTTTGTGTTTTCACTTGGAATCATTGTGATTTTGAAAGTGAAGTAATTACGTGATTGAGCTGAGACACACGAGAGGGAACAATACTTGCTCCTTGCTCCTTGTTTTTCTTTCTTCGACATTAAATGCAGTATAGTTAAAGCGTAAAAGAGGTATGTGGACATGTACATGGCCGGGGTGGAACAGTTCAAACTGAGGTCCCACTTTGTAGACATCAACAACACGTCCTGCAGCACTTGAAGGTGTCAAGATGTTGTTCCTGCTTGGCCACATGTTTGGCAAGAAGTGTCCTTTTAAAAGCAGGTTCTTATATGACCAAATATAAAACAATGGATGCTCAATATTTGTACAAGACAAGTACAGCTCTCCGCATTAAAGGTCGACTTATCGGGCTGGCTCTGATAGCGGCCGATGGCCCTCCACCATCCCAAGTGAGCGAGTGTTCAGTGAGGTCGGGATCCTATCCGAGAAACGGAGGATGGAGACGAGCACCACTTCCTCTAGCTTTGAGAGAAAATAATAAAATAAAAATCGCTCCCACCTAGTTTTTTTTACAGTTAGTTTCATGTTCAGTTCCTGATTTATTTTTGCCTTTGAGTTTGATGTTCAGGACTAAGTTTCCATGTTTATTTGCGCATTTATTACTTGGGCTTAGATGTTCAACAGTTATCCAGTTTGTAATAAAGTCAAGATCGTTCATTTCACAGGTGGGGGTGACACACATTGACAGATTAATCAACTATCGGCTTTTCCCTGGTCCATACTATCGTTACCATACCGACCTTTAAAAATCCACCATCGATCCACCTGTACTCCACATGTATTGCACGTACAGACTGGCCTGCAGAGGTCAAATTTGAAAGCATACTGATCCTCAGAGCACACAAAATGTGCATTTGCACATCTTGCTTGGGGATTTTTTGAGCTTTCACTGGTTAACATTATTATATCAGCTGGAAGATCAGGCTTTAGACTAATTTCAACAGCATTGCTGTTTTTGAGTTATGTTAACCTGAATGGTAATTTTGAAAAGATGCCACTTTCTCCCTGATACACACCAAAGACCAGTCTTACTCTGCACCTTACTGACAACGTCCAGATGCTTTAATACAACTTACAGCCTTGTGGAAATTACAGCAGCACACAGCACATCAAACTGCAATGTTTGAGGGTGCAAAATGTCTTTTCAAAAACTTTGCTGCAATTTCCTGTCCTGTTTTCACAACTTCTATGGTTCTTCCTATGTGTGACATGTGGCCTGTTGCCACATCATAGAAATATGCCACTGGGGGTAGTTTTTGACAAATGGGCTGCATCAGTTAAGTTAAAACGTGCTTCTCTGTGGCAAAACCAAGTTTTGGATTCATCTGGTAAGACAGAAGTAATATGGCCACACTGGAAATTGATGACACTCGTGCAGTTCAGAATGATTTGTAAGGGAACATTTCCAGGCTTATCGTTTGTTCATATTAAGTAGAAACAGAAGTTAATTCAGCAGATGGAATTTTCTACACTGTTAATGAATGGCTTGTATGTGCTTTAGGGCAGTCATTCTCAGTGGCTCATAAAAAGTTTGCAGGGTGCTGTAGTTGCAGACACAGCACATTAGCGTACTGATATACTCGTCTCGCGTTGTGACCTATAAGTGAAAACTGTGTGACAGGAACAATGGAGTTTGTTCTGAGAATTTCTGTAAAACCGACTCATGGGGCCAAGCAAGGGATGTGTGCATGTGTGTGTGTGTGTGTGCGTGTGTGTGGAGGGGTGGGGGTTAGTAATTCTGTCTGTGTTTGCACGCCTTGTGTCAGCATTGTGGGGGAGAGATGTCTGCAAATGGCAGGTGTGGCTTTGAGAGCCCCGGTGTGATCCTTTAATTCACCACTGCTGTCATTAAACAACTTAAGTGCAGCAGGCTTCAAATATCAGAGGGTGCGAGAATATCTGATGGTGTCTCATCATATTTCAGAAATACATTGTCAGGCTGCTATTTTAATATATTTTATTCACATATCTGCAAAAAATAAAACGATTCTAGATTTTCACTCCTGTATGCAAAACAATGAGTTTTGCTGTCTAAAATCAGTCAAATTTAAAGTTCATCATTTTTATCTTTTGTACGTCACCTGTGGAGATATTTCTAGTAACTATATTATTCATGTCGGAAATGCTCCCTGTATCACAAGACTCATATCTACGAGAGTAACAGCATGTTGTTTGAGAAGGAAGGAGGGGGAGTTAAGAACTTTCCGCTCTTACACAGAGGAAGAAATTTTCTTCTGAGTGTGGTTTAACAGACAGGAAGCAGCAGAAACCCACTGCTCAGTGATGCTGTTCCTGTGTGCAAGATTCACAGGTCAGTTTGTGGGTGTTTTTTTTTTTTTTGCACACGGTTTTAAAATACATCACCGATATTTCTTGCTGCCATTATTTCTCTTGTATAGAAGAAAGTCCAGTGTGCTGCACTCTGATAAAGGGACACGTTAGAAGAGAAAATGTAGGACAGAGACGAGCCTGTAACATCTCAGCAGGAAACATGCCTCTTACATATTTGAATGAAAATTGACCAGAAAAAGAAATGGAATCTGGTCTCTGGAGACATTTCTGAACTTTCATCACTGGGGACTTTTCTGAGCTTTTGTCCCTGGTCTGCAGGCCATATTATCCTACTGAATGTCTAATCTTCCAAAAAATGGCCACCTTACACTTAATGGTGTGCTAGTTGGCACAAACAACTGTTGTCACAGGAAGGCATGGGTCCTTCTCCTGGAGCCTGGAGCCCAGTGGAAAAGTACAAGGTTCGCAGGAGATGAGATTAAATTCCATTCTCCTTCTGAAAGCCTGCGCTCGAGGTGACGTCTTCCTTTCAGTCTTCGTTTGGCTCTGGCACGGCAGATCCAAATGCCTCCTACTTTGAGACAGACACAGAGAGTGCTGGCTCGGACACAGCGCCCAGCGAGCTGTCTGTGTTCCTGATGCCTCGTGTTCTGCAGCTGCACGCTATTAGCCAGTGTCTCTGCCT
The DNA here is from genome assembly GCF_017976325.1 of Chelmon rostratus. Taxonomy (NCBI): domain Eukaryota; kingdom Metazoa; phylum Chordata; class Actinopteri; order Chaetodontiformes; family Chaetodontidae; genus Chelmon; species Chelmon rostratus. The sequence goes on from NC_055666.1 coordinate 18,889,865, forward strand.
GCCTCGGTGCCCGTTTCTGCCATTTTATCGCCACACGCATGGCGTGGCTCGAGGATTGCAGTGAAAGCACTCCTTTATTCAGCTCAATAAAGTGGAGTTGGAGTCTGAAACATGGTGAGACTTGCTGTATTGTGCAAGGCTGGGTGGTGAGTAAAATGTAGAATGCACAGAAAATACTGTACACAGAACAGTTTTTGTGGTGCTGACACAGTGCTGGAGCAGTGGTGAAAACCACCTCTGTGTTTTCTGTCTGGTGTTGATGCAACTCCTTAATTACTGTCTTCTTACACAAACACTGTTCCAGCGCTGTGCCCTCCTTGCCCTTCTCCGCTGCTGAAACTCAATCAAAACCTAGCCTGCTCATTTGTTACCTTGAAATGAAGGAAAGATTGAAGATTAACATACGCTGTCATTACTTTCTGAGCTGTGTTTTTACTTTGCCAAAATGGTTGTGTTTCCCTTGGCACTAAAAGTGCTATTGTTACATACTGGTGCGTAGTTTAATGGCATCTGCACTAAAACGTGCCCGAAAGGGAACCGCTGTCGAGAAATGATGACCAGGATCCTCTGATGCCCATATGTGCTATCACAGGGCTCCAGGAATGAGCGCGAGCCTCATATCACTGAGTCATTTCCTTTACAGGAACCCAGAGGATCCTGCAAAAACAGCATGTCTGTGCTGACAACCATTCAATAATATGACAGTGGCAAGCCCACGCATTTTTTTTTTTTTTGCCATCTTGCACTTTGGTGTTTCTCTGCAAGGCTGAACTGGGACAATTAAACCTTTTGTAAGAATCATTTAAGGCTACTGAAATGTGTCTCTCAGCTCTGGATGATGAAGGGCAAAATCACTGCTGCTGTCAGTTTTAAAACCTTTGCAGGTGTTCAGTGAGGGCTGGGAGGACTTTTGATTTATCTCCATTTCAGTTGTTACTACTCAAACTACACCATCTATACCTGTGTGGGACAAAGATTTCAAATACCAGGAATACCACCCGCTCTCTGACACCTGCGCCAGCCACCTTTTAAGTCCCGTGTCTGCCGTATGGTAGCCACACCGCTAACACTGCTGAACAGTCATGTGACCTGAAGAAATCTGCATATTTGTAACCTGAGGTGAAAACGGCTGATAAGTTAAGTTTGCCCTGGTCCTTTTCTTGCATCTCACAATGTTTGCACTCACCACATGCAGGGTGAGTCATTGCATAGTCATTCAATTGGCTTAAATTACCTCCTTTCATGGTCAACAATGAGCTCAGCTGAAGAGACTAAAGCGGGGGAAGTAGGGCCTTCTGGGAATGCTCCATTTGTTCATGAATCCTGACTCTAATTGGTTGTTATTGCGACTGGCAGTCACCATGCTTTAGGGGTGGAGCAGGCCAGTGTTTGCTTCATACTCCTCATCAGCCTGCTACACACCAGGCCGTCATACGCCGTAGAACAGATAGTTGTAATCGTCAGAGTATGAGATTGGTAGAATCACATCACCGCGGTCACAGACGAGAGCCATGATGGAGCGATGCTATCAGCTATCCGTATGAGTGATTATCTTTAGGGCTGCTACTGAGGATTATTTATATCAATTGAGGGAAAATTAATTGGCAGCGATTTTGATCAAGTAGTCATTAAATTCATTTAAGCAAAGATGGCTCCAGCTTCTAAAACGTGTTCCTTGTCTTCTATGCTAGTAAACTGTTGGGTTGTGGACTGTTTGTCAGACAAAACAAGCTGCTTGAATATGTCACCAGTTTCTGACATTTATTGGCCTATCAATTGATTAAAACAATAATAACTGGATTAAGCAATAATGAAAATAATTGTTAGTTGCTGTACTTAAGCTTACAGAATGTCAGTGGTTAAGAACGAATGCCTATCACAAGCTAGCATCTGCTTGTTTTTCTTAAAAGTTTAAAACCTCAAATAGATTTAGTTTATTACATGAGACCCAAAAGAAACTTTAAATCCTATTTTCACTAACTCTGCAGTTCCCCTCAGCTTCAGTATCTTTCAGCTTACTGCTTTGATTTTTACGTGTGTCCTTGTATCGCCTCTTCCTTTGCTCTCCAGCAGACAAAGTGAGTTAACTCTGCTTTAAAACATACCTGCAAGTTTATTTTTCAGTTACTCTGCATGCATCAATGCTGGCCAGGCGATGAAAAGGCACATGCAGCTCATGTTTTTGGTTGGATTCAAACCCAGGACACCGCAGTTACACATTTTGTGCCGTACGTCTCTCGGCCACCACGATGCCCCGCCTGGTAACCACGCTAAAATGCTGTCAAAAGAAGGCCCCACCCAGAGCGAGTCACAGGCAGCCTGTTTGCTCTGTGGGCTATTATGCATTGACTAACGTCCCAGTAAAATCCCTCCCTTCGCCGTTCTCCTCCTCCTCTTCTCCTCCTCGTGACGTAGTAAGTGCAGTTACAACCCTGCCCCTGTGCTAGGACAAGGCAGCTGTTGTCATGTGCTCAGGGATAACGTGCAGGCTACGTCTGACTTATGGCTGGCCCTCTTGTATCCCTGTCTGCTGTTAGCACTATGCCAACTGGGCCATCCAGATCGATGATGCACTGACGGGAGGGATATAGAAAACACACACGCTCGAACACTGACACAGTCTGATGCATCGCAGCATAAACGCAGCAGCCAGCGCTCATTTTCCGGTTGATCTCGCCGATCTCCTGCAGCCTGTTTCCTGTCATCTGATTATGATGATGCTGATGATTTATTCATAATTTACCCCGAGTCCTGCCTGTAGGCTCATAAGCTGAAATGTACAGACTACCGGCTCCATAAATGTAACACAAACAGTGACAACTAGAGGAGTCAAGACGCGTTATGTGACTCCTCAGATCTGAGAGGAGGCAGCGAGGGCTGGGCAGGGCAACTTCAGAGTGATCCCATATGATACAGCCCGCTGCACTTCTACCTCAACCCACGTGGTGTGTCCTGGTCTGGCTTCAGAGAGGGCAGATGAGGGCATCTGCTGTAAATGTGTGGGTGTGTGTGGTCCATGTGAAACTGCAAGTCAGCCAGAGAGTCATTCAGCAGGCAGACACATGCCTGTTTTTTCTTCAGTTTGTCTTCTTTTTACATGATTTATACATCTTCCTTCACTGGAAGGGGTTTAAATATGTCCCCTCTTTTCTACTCGAGTCTGGTAATGACTTGTCGCACGCTCCCAGCGCAAACATGGCAAGAAGACCTGGGCAGTGAAGAGCTCCAGACAGATGGCGGCAGCGTCCAGCTCTGGCAGAGTCGGGCATGGACGCTGCCCAGCGCAGGCAGCAAAAGGGACCGACTGGAGTGAAACACAAGCCCGTTTCCCCGTCTCTCTTCTGCCTCCCAAACACGATGCTTTCCAGACCACGGCCGCATGTTAGGATTCTGTCTGGATGCTCGGCAGAGAGATAAACTAAATCGCAAAATTTGTTCAGCCCCTGTGACCCACACGCTGCAGAAGTTCTGTCTTTCTCTATCACCTCCTCTGCTGTTACCCCCCACCCCGCCTTCAAAATACAATTTGGCCTGGTATGCAATTTCGTCAGTCACACAGGCATTTCAAAGCAAATAAGCTCCACCCTGCAGCAGTGGAAAAAGCAGGGATGGTGTGCGTGTGTGTCGAGGTGGGGGTGCGCTAAACATTGCCATCTCTTACTTCTTTACTGCTGCCAGCTCTTTGGTCTCTGGGAGAGAGGAGGGTGGGGGGTTTTGTGGCCCTGGGGTGTCCACTTATTCTCCAGCCCAGCATCAGCCCCTCCCGTCCCTCAGCACTAAAACCTGCCTTTGGGTATCGGGTTGTTGGGACACACCTCAGCATACATACACATTAACAAGCGCTGGACCACCAGTTCCCTCCCCCCCCGCTGCCTGTGATCACAGTAACCCCCTGAGGATCAGCACAGAGGGGGCTTCCAGAGCATCATCAGACGAGTGATCTCTCGCCTGTGTGTGTTTCTGTGCAGAGGGAGGGTTGGTTCAGACCCTCTCTGCTCCAGCACCAGCTCATGTGATCATAATATCGGCCCCCTGAGCCTTGTGATCTCCGGTGTTGGGCTGTGTCTTCATCTCAGAGACGGACACAGCTCTGAAGCGAGAGGCGTCAGTGATCAAATGACCATGTGTCATGCTGAGATGTTGTGAAGAGCTGCGAATATGAATCGGTTAGTTGAAAGAAAGTGGGCAGCTATTGTGATTATTGAGTAATTTTTAAAGCAAAAATGCCAAAAGTTTGGTTCAAGGTTCCCAAATGTGAGGATTTGGTGCGTTTCTTGCTGGTACGTCATAGGAAACTGAATATTTTGGGCTCTTTTACTGGACAAAACAAGCTATTTGAAGGTGTCGCCTTGTGCTCTAGGATATTGTGATTGTAATTTTTTATTGTTTTCTAAAGTTTTATTGAAATAAAACTAAGCAGCATCAAGAAAACAGACAAATTAACTGATAGTTAGTTGCAGCCTTAGCTTTGAAATTTTACATTTTAAGCCCCAGAGCCTGACATGGAGGCACAAATGAGGCCGACTTTTTAGATATTATCTCTGACGCTTGGATTGAGACAGCTATTTCGAGTAGTTTCTGATGCTTGCATGATCACATTTGCGTTGTCCTTAAGCCTGAAACCTGTTACAAACTTCTTCTTTTTTCGGCGAGCACTTGACTCTGTGATTTTATTAGAGGGGGTTTGTCAGGCAGGGATCTACAGAATTTTTATGCACAACTTGATTTTTAGGCCTGAACATCAGAACTAGACAAAGCGCAGATCTGCATGTCCTGCCCGAAACTGTGTAGGTCTGTTGTTTGAATGATGAGTGCTGGCCTCACTCCGGGTTTCAATCCATTTTCTCTGTACTATCTCTGCTCCTCCCTGCCTCTTTTGTCTCTCAGTGGATTTAAACTGATCTAATATGTCTCCTGACCTTAGCCCCCATCTCTTTTCTCTCTCTTCCAGGTGTAGATGCTCCAGGCGCAGCGGGACCCAGCCTCCGTGTCAGAGAGGGACGAGGCTGCTCCCACCTGGGCCACCGCGCTCCTCTAAAACCCGGCTCGTGGTCTCGCTAACCAGCCAGATTAGAGAACAGGAGGGCGACAGGGAAGCCATTTTGTGAAGTGACGCCGAGTCCGCGCAGAGAAGGAGCCAGGAGTAGTCGTAGCCAGGGTATTTTCGGCTGCTCCCTGCCCTCTGAACTCCACTGCCATGACGACTGCAGTACAGCCCAGTGAACTGGTGTTTGAATTTGCCAGCAACGGGATGGACGAAATCAACCAAGTGAGTATCACACCGGATAACCCACATTTCAAACTTTTGAATCCAAGTGTTTGTTGCTTTTATGCATGACTGTGTGCTGCATTTTTGATTTGATCAAAAGACCTTTGGACCCGTGTTTGACGCTCCGTCTTTTTCAAGCAGATGTACTGCGATCTTGTTGATAAATGTAAGACTTTTCATAGCAGGGCAAGCAAAACTTGTGTAAACAACACGGTCCTTGGGGAAGGATTAGCCATGGCTCGGAGCCTGTGATCTTTAACTCTGACGACATGTTAGGGAGCGGAGCGGGCGGAGGGGAGGATGGAGCAGAGAGGAGGTCTGGGAAGAGGAGTGTGGGCTGCTGGGAGCACAGAAATTGAAAGAGTAGAAAACCTGCAGTGAGGTTAGGGTGCGTGGGAGGGAAAGGGTGGGGCTTGCCCATGAATGTGTTTATGGCTCAGAGGTTACTGTTGGTGCGTGAGTGCTGTGTGAACCTGTGTCTTTTCATTGCCTGGCCAGGTGTGCAGTTATCTCATCCCCGCACCCCTCTCTGAATCCTGTGGAGCAGGCTTGATTGTAAGTGTGGTTGTATGTGTGTTTACGTGTACTCGTATCTATATGTGTGTATCTAGCCTGACAATTTGTCACCGGATCCCTGAATAGCACCGGTTCAGGCCTAACCTGACAGACCAGTTACAAGGCTGCTTGGAAGGGATTGGATAATTCCTCTCAAAGGTCTTGCATTGTTCCTGTGCTACAGTTTTGTTCCTTGCTGCACCCACTCAGCCTGTTATGCAAGCAGTATGCCCCTATTTACCAAGCTGTGGAAACACCCCCAAAAAGCAACAACACCTAACATACTACTGCAGTGGCCATTTTGTTCTGCTGGCTGTTGTAAAGATTTATTTTGGCCACAATAAAGCTGTTAGAGCTGAGTGAAATCACAGAGACGCTTCTGTAATGATTGGCCATGCTATATTGGGATACAAGTCAATAAGTAGCTCTCTAAAGTCTATCATGTAATGACTGCATATTTAGCTTTGTGATTTTGAGCACAGTCAAGTTCTGTTCCAACAATGGGTAGAGATAAAAACAAGAGCATAAAAACTTGTGCTCTTATTTTGAAATAAAAGAAAAAGTTTCTTACATTTTCAAGCCCCAAAACAAAAATGCATTTGCATTTTAAGTAAGCAGCATGATAGTATCTCTCATGTTACGGGCTGCTAGACTCTCAAATATCGTGATTATGAGGATATTGAAAGTGCACAGACAGTTGGCCTCCATTGTGGCTGGGCAGGTAAAGCAGAAGAGAGCGGGGTGTGGGGGGGAACAGCTTGCACAGATGCTGTTGCTTTCAAAGGCAGAATGGGGAACTCAGATATGCAAATCGGCCCGATTCTTATCGCTCCTGTTTCCCTACTAGAAACACTATTCGAGTCAACAAAGAGGAAGCAGCAGTTCAAACCTGTTCAATATTATTTGCCAGGCTGTGTTACATGCCGGACTCTGGTTTTCCTGAGAGCCCCACCCTCTCAGTTTTACACAATTAAATCTCTCTTCCATTGTCATTAGCATTATTAGCAACATGCAATGCAAACTGTCAAATCACCGCTTGCTTTGCATGACAATGGAGGACTAATTTGAAGGTGTCCCCAGCACTAAACAGAATCCAGCTCCCATCAAACAACAGCAGAGACAGCAGCTTCAGATGTCTTGTGCTCCGTCAGCAAACTGTGTGGGACTTTCTGCGTCGGATGGGTGGGGGCGGGAGGCGCCGCTCTTTCAGGAGCTCAGCAGACCAATAGTCAAAATGCCTTCGTCTACACACATGCTTGACTCTCTCTCAAGGACATCATTTGAGCCCAGATGAGGAGATGCGGTAGCCTCGCTGTCTAGCTATCCGATAATATGTCTACCCATGAGTCCGATTAATGGGAAACATGCAGCGAGACTCTGATAGCGCCTGTAGTCAAAGCAAAACTCAGGGTTTTTATTAGCCCCGGGAGGCGTCGAGGTTTCGCTGCTGAGATGACACGAGCTATTTGTTGTTGATCCTCAGAGTTATGATAGACATCTTGTGGAGCCATCTTGCTCTAGACTCACAGACACCAACAATACATACAGTGAATGCCACGAACAGTCCATTGTTAATTACTGCTGGCTCTGCTCTGGAGGGCCAGCTGTTTAATACCGTGTCCAAGTAATGAGCTGGTCTGTTAGTTTCCTGGTTAAAGTGTAGCCGAAATGGGAGTGTGTCCATGGACTCCACTGCCCCCTCCTTCCACCCCCACGGCTCAAAGCCCAGACACCTGGTATGCCCCAGAGGTCCCAACCAACAATGGACACTTGTGCAAAGAGACAGATACGCCTTTATTCATGTCACTTTACTGCACCTTTTCTCTATCCTGGTTCTCCTTTAATCAGGTCATGATTGTAAGAATGTGGTCTTAAATTGATCTACATTGTTTTTTGATCCCACAAAATACGCACATGCATGTTTAACGAGGCACCACTTAACATTTCCCTTTTTTTAGCTGCCTTTCTCATGAGAGTTTTGTGACGCATCTCAGCTCACTGCTCGTCCAATTAACAGTGCAAATGCTCCAGTTGTAGTAGCTTGTCATTTGTAGGCTAACAGTTTCACTCTGATAATGAGCAGTATGGTGTGAAGAACTTGTTTGTCAAGTTATGCATACATTCAATTTCACTAATCTTTTAACTCCAGAAAAGATGGGATGCACCTCTCCTCGCCCTGCCGGGCCAAAACAGAGCTGCTAAGATAAACACTTTGTCAGAATGTCTCGTCTCTGTTTCAGTGTGGTTTGGACATGTAATCCATTTAGAAACCATTCCTCAAACAGCCAAAGCAGTTGCATTAGCTGCCTGGCGCAGACATGTAAAAAGAAACTGTCTCAGTCCTGTTTGAAGTGTAGTCTGCTGCCATCTGCTGGCGCTCAGCTGACTCTGTCGTTTTGCATCAGAGCACCCGAGGGGACATTTTCGTTTAAAACAGAAGTTGTCTTTATTAGCTAAAAATATTCAGTTTTGTTTGATGGTTTCTCAGTGAGACCTGCCTCTGCGTCTCACGTTGTATGTTTTTCCTAACTCTTTGATATAAACAAATTGACAGCTGCCAGTAGAACAGGAAAGCATCAAATAAGAGTTTTGGAGGACCATATGAATGACTTATTTTATAGGATTGAATCAGTCCCCATGTCCCTCCTATTGACACGAACCAAGCGCCCGACAAGCACTCTTGACACCGTCTGTGTTTGAGGATCTCTTAGGTATGTTGCTCCTCAACAGTTTGGCTCAGACTCCAGTAGTTCCCCTTGTGCCCTCACTACTTCCTGCACCAGGCCTGAAATGAAGGGTTACCAAATTCTTGAAGCACGTTCAGAACATGATGAAGGGGGTGCTTGCCTGCTATTCATGATTGATCCATTAACATTCATTTGGGTTTATATAATTTCTGAGCATAAGATTAACTTCTCAGGAGAAGTAGGCCAAATCAAACAGCTGGTTCCTGTCTTCTTCAGCGGGTCCCTGTGGACCACTGCAACACCACAGAACTGAGCTCTCCTCCATGCTATCTGCCTCCACATTAGCTGAAAATGAGTATGAATCTACAATATTTTACAAGGCAATAAAAATAAGTGACCAAATCCGGTTATAACATTAATCTGATGTCATCTGGGGTTTTTATATTGCATTTATGATGTGTAGTGGAGGAATAATGGTGTTTTTATTGCATATACACATACGTATATGCAATGGCCATCAGTTCCCTGCCTCCCAGTGATAACTCCTGTGTTACAACACCTCATCCCTTTCTCTGCATGTGTGCGTGTGTGTCTTCTCTCCGTTAAGCTGGACGACCCGTCAGTGTTCCCAGCAGTGATCGTTGAGCAGGTGCCCGCAGCCGATCTGCTGCAGGTCTATTCAGGCCTGGAGTCCGATGAGGTGACCAACGGCATCATGGTGGACACCACTCTCCATGTTGTGGAGGAACCTTCCATCTTGGTGGGAGGGGTGGACCTCTCAGGTAAAGAAACTATCTTTTTAAAGAGAACTGTTCTCAGTTAGGTGCACATGTAATACACAGATCACAGCAGTCAGCAAATTCAGCATTCATGGAGCACAGCGTTTCCAATAATAAATGAATGAAGAATGAATGCTTTGCTTTTAAAATGAGCTATTCTTTGAAAGACATTGATATTTTATTTAAGATAAGGACCAAATTACATTATTCTTTTTAGGAAACTTCTTGAACATTATTAGGAAAGTATTTGATTATTATGGACCTTTAAAATAAATCAAAATCATCATCTGTTTGTGACACTTCTTAACCTGTACTTTACCTGCTGAAGAGCCCTTTTTCCTTTCTTTTCCCTTAATTAATTATGTACCAAGCAACAAACACTGCCTGTGCAAACATAAAAAGAGGCCTGGTAGTCATGTTAGTCCAAGTACCCAAACACCACAATATACTGTACAAAGTAGTTACCGACAAGGATGTCAAACTAAATTGTTGTCTTCTTGTGGACAGAAACAACAGTCTCAGGCGCGGAGGACAGCATGGAGACAAACGAAGCTGCAGCAGCTCTTCTGAACATGGAGTCCCCAAACAACATTTTGGATGAGAAGCGTTTGAGTAAGCTATTTTACATATTCTCCGATTTCTTTGATGTAACATTGTTCATGTCTTGAGCATGAAACACATTCTTCATGGTCTATTTATGGCTGGTCTGTGTTTCTCGTTTATGTATAGTTCACACCTACGGCGCTCTGCTGGAGTCAGACTTGACATACGCCCCCCTGAGGCCTGACCAGATGGATAATGGCGCCCTTGACATGTCCCTAGATGAGGACACTTCATCCATGGACGAGATACCCCAAAAGTGTCCCTTAAAACCACAGAAAAAAACCAAAGGTAATACTGTTGTCCTCCTCCTCCCTGTTAGACCACAGGAATTATCTCTTGTGCTAAAATTTCAGTGTTGTAGGTAATTGGATGATTTCTCTGTGACCTCTCGCCTAATAACACACTACCCCTCAATTTGAATCATAGTGCGTAAGCCGCGGGCGGTGCGACCCTGCTCCCCTATCACCACCCCTAACCTGCCACTCAGGAAGAAGAGCAAAGAGGGCAAAGGTAAGCCTCACTAACTAGTGCGCTTCGCTGTAATGAGCCAATAAAAATCAAGGTCTCTCCTCCTCTTGTGTGCGCTCTGTTTCCTCCTGTGGAGTGTGCAAACAGCAGTCCTCAACCCCTGCAGTCCGGCGGGGTTGAATCTGGGCGAGTTAATGGATGAGGGGATTTCAGAGTGCTGTGTTTCACAGGGAAACAGAAGTGATTGCAGGCTGGAGGGCACATTGATGGCCTACCGATAGAAGCAGACTAGTGCTGCCCGACGTGAACCCTCATTGCACATACAGTGTGACACAACGAGGAGGGGGCTGGGGACGGCAGGTTCAGCCGCACACATATACATCACCCTGTCATGCTGTCTGGGATTCAAGTGACTACTGGGAGCGTTGCTGTTTTTAACCACTTCTGGCCAGAGCATCTCACAAATTGGAGTAGTCCACTCCCAGGCTTGCTATAATTAATTCCCTTCTAAGTCGCACATGCACACACACAACTGACAACGGTTATAAAAGACAAGCAGTTCCTCCTGTAACCCCAAAGCTGCCATGTAAATATTTATGAGTAAAGCCCTAAATTACTAAATAAATTATAGATGTCTATATCACAGCTCATTCACGGCCCCACCGTGAATGTCTGACGTGCTTGAATGTTAAAAACATGGCTAAATCCGTTCCTCCCAATTTGCAGGCAACACGATCTACCTGTGGGAGTTCCTTCTGGCTTTACTGCAAGATAAAAACACCTGTCCCAAATACATCAAGTGGACACAGCGGGAGAAAGGCATCTTTAAGCTGGTGGACTCAAAGGCTGTTTCAAAGCTCTGGGGCAAACACAAGAACAAGCCTGACATGAACTACGAGACCATGGGCAGAGCTCTCAGGTGAGGGGAACGTGCAAATGAGCACCATTTTCCGAAGCTTCATCGTCACGCACATTAGCTCCCGTTTAGCTCTGAACCCTGCAGACATGATGCCACAGATATGTTCATAATAACACTGGATGGACGGTTTAAAATTTTACGAGGCTGTTAAATTTGAATGATGATAATGTCTGTGATGCAATAAACACCTCTGCTTTCTCCTCTAGGTACTACTATCAGAGAGGCATCCTGGCTAAAGTGGAGGGGCAGCGGCTGGTCTATCAGTTTAAGGAGATGCCAGCCGATCTGGTGGTGATCGACGATGAAGACACGGGCGAAAACGGTGGATACGGGAATCAGAGATCTGCCAACGGGCGGTCTATGGTCCGTGGAGGGTCCAAAGGGAATGGGAGGGCTCATGGCCAACACCAAGTCTCAGTGAAGCAGATGAAGAAGGAGCCGAATGATGAATGTCTGTACCAGGAAGCCAATGGCGGGCAGGCCGAGCAGCTCCTCCAGTCTGTCCATATGTTGCAGGCCAGCCAAGGTTCGCTCGTCCAAGACCCGACACAAGTTATGAGGTAGGAGACTGGCAAGAGGAACACACACTCTTTAAATTACACACACTTTTACCAGAGTGTACCACGCTGTGAATCATCCAGAGGTCTTTTGAGGGGGGCTGTCAGCTAAATGGAGGATGATTTCATTTCATTTTATTTGAATGCAGCACAGTTGGTGCTCGCAACCACTCATTTCTGATCAGAGGTCTCGTGGTCTTTCAAACCAGAGCTGGACTGATGAATCAGCCAGGGTGATTATCTTATTCTGGATATGTTCATAGTGGTACATATCTAATGACACAAAATAACATAAAATTGCAGCACAGAAAGGTCAAATATATACTTGAGATCATTTAGAAGCAATGCCTCTGACACCACCATGTAAAATGTCCTCCTCAGAATCTTTGCAAGTTTTCTAAAAAAAATTATAATTTAACAGAAATTTTGGGAAAAAACACTCATTCTCTTTCTTGCTGAGAATTGGATGAGAAGATAAATATCTCTCATATCTGCATGCTAAATATGAAGAAACAGCCAGCAACCAATTATCTTAGCTTAGCAGAAACTGCAGGCATGTCCAAACTAATCCACAAAGGGCCGTGTGGCTGCAAGTTTTCATTCCAACCAAGGAGGAGCACACCAGGCTGGACTCATTTAATCAGCTGATCTCAGCCTTCAGCTGATAATTAGGTGACCTCTTGATTGGTTGGAACAAAAACCTGCAGCCACACGGCCCCATTATGGAATAGTTTGGACATGCCTGGCATAAAGACTGGACACAGGAGGACACAGCTAGCCTGGCTCTGAAGGTTGTCTGGCAACTTCACAGTGAAGAAAAGACTCCAAACCTGCAACGTGTCATTATTCCACTTCAGGTTTTGTACAGAGATATGACGTGTTAATTATTGAGCCTTGGAGGTGCTGGTGTGCAGATTTTGTTACTTTCGGACATCTTCTCGTCAAACTCTCGGCAAGGAAGGACATAAGCACATGTCCTTGAACATCAGACTAGGTGTGTGAGGGATCCTTATTGAGAATGTTATCTAAAGAAGAAAAATCATATCTTAGCTGATGTATTCTCACTGGATTTTTGTAACTATGACACAGAAATATCAGAAAAGTCTTTTCAGGTGAGTTTTTGAAGTGTAAATCTTATTTATTCACAAAAAATGACTTGAATATGGTTCTCATGCGCATAGAGACGTGCACAGAAATGAACTTGTCCTTGAAATTCACATAGTATGACTGACTCAACCCTTGACAATCTTGGCTGCGACGAGTCAGGGAGTTCAACCTTGTATCTACGAAAACTCAGCTTTTACGAAATTGAGATAAACTGGTTAAATCTTTGATTTTAAACCTGTCTCATTTAATCTAATCTAACCCAGCAGTGCTGCAGTATATGCTAACTTTGTCAACTTTATAATGTTATTTTTCTCTTGACCCAGCTCTTTGGTACTCTTTGTTTAGCATTATACTGTACAGGTTATTGTGCCCACTGCCTGTAAAATCAATATGCTATCAGACACCTGTCTTTTTGATGTTAAACACAGTCTGCAGTTAGGAATCAGCGAGAATAAATATTTCTGCAGTACATCTGACGTTTGTTGCATTAATCAGGGCATTTAATGCAGCAGTTTAAGATTATAACTGTGTGCTGGGTAACTTTCTGAATAGAAATTAAAATATAATCCTTGTCTATATTTGCAAATATACAAACTGACTCTTACAACAGTTCTGTCAGAGAAGATGAAGAAACACAAGTATATATTCAGTTCATTTTGTCTTTTCAGGACTATGACTGCTCCTGCATCAGTTCCCATGGTCCTGACATCTCCCCTCACCACTGTCCTGGCCAACGGGGACTCCAGCCACTGCTCGCCTCCTCGGGTTATTCTCCACACCATGCCCTCCACCACAGCAGGTGCTAAAGATGTGCTCACCATCCAGACGGCCTCTCTAGCAGGCGGCGCCAGCAGCCTGCAGGACGGCCTCCCTCAGCAGCTCCTAGTCACCAGTCTGGGCTCCTCCGCCGTCTCCTCCTCCTCCTCCTGCACTTCCCCGCCGGGAGTTATTAGTTCCACAGCTTCCAACCTCAACGGTCTCCCTCGTCTGGTCACCATCAACACAACCTGCGGGCAGACCATGGTGGCACAGCAGCCCGGCACCGTAATCGCCACCGTGCTCAAATCCAGCGACCTGTCGGGGCTGCAGGTCAAAGAGGAGCTGCTGGACCCCAGCTACTTCCAGTCGATGGTGAACGGTGATCCGTCACTGGTGGCAAATACGTTTGAGAAAGAAGAGATGGAGGTAGGGGAAGCAGAGCTGCAGTATAGGACTGTGATCATTGATACCAGTCAAAACCAGGGCCAGGAGGCTGTGAGTGAAACTATAATTAATGGACATTCCTCCCAGAGCAGCAGCCCCAGTGAGGGCCTGACCCCTGTGGAGGAGCTGGAAGTGCGTGGGGAGATGTCCCTGCAGCCTGAGCAGGGCATCAAAGGCCTGCAGGAGCTGCCAATGTCTGTCCAATTGCCTGCAAACTTTATCCAGATAAAGACAGAGCCTGCAGAGGCTTAGGGCTGCAGGACTCCTCCACACAAGCTGAACCAAAAAACAACCACTGATTCCATTTTCGACCACAGACTTCTCTTTTCCTACCACAGTGATCTGATCAGAGATCGGAGCGAGGGATCTTGCAGCGAGTTGCTCTTGAAGGTTGGTCAGTTCAGCCTCAGGATTTATTGTTTACTCACGTATTTTGTGACCATGTGCCTAATTTTAAAAATCAAGGGAGTGTTTAGTGTTTCTAAGAAGTCACTTTTAAGATTTGGGATTTTTTTTTTCCATACAGACATCAACCCTAACACACACAGATACAAAGGAAAACGCACACACACCTATCCACAGACACGCACATACACAAAACAAGCTCCCCCTCAAGGAGAACAGCCATTGGATAAACCAGGGATCCCTGTCTACCAAATGTGCCAGTTAGTAATTTTCTTACATCTCATTGGACTGTCTTAAAAGAGGAGAATGCGGCAAACTGAAACTGTGGACTGAATGCCAAACGATGCAATGAAACTCAGACTTCTGAGAACGTGCAGAGGGTGTGCGTATGTGTTTTTTAAAGCACATACAAGTTTCCGTTCGCCTGGATGAGGGATGGATGCTGCCTTGCGGCGTCCAGGTGAAAAACGCATCTCGGAGTTTAATTGAAGAGTGCCTTACAGGAAGTTCAAACAGCTCAAGACTCTTCCTTTGAAACGTCTGGGACAAAGATGAAAAACGGACTAAATGGCTTTTCAGACTTTCAGACATCTAAGAACTTATTACTCATTTATTTTCATATAAACAAAAAAGTTATGCATTCACTCTCTATTACTCCTGGCCTTAAAACACTGTGTTACTATGGAAATGGGCATTTTCTGTCCACCAAGGACAGTCCAACATCAGAACTGTTTGTATAGAGCTGCAGACCGGAGGCTCAGCAAGATAGGGAGGCACGAATGGAGAGAAAGAATACGCAGGATAAAACAGATTTTATCAGCCTCTGCTTCAGAGGCTCAGAGGTTTAAATCCTGTTTATATGAAATGGAATTATATATATATATACGTATAATATACAATTGAGATTCAATTTTAAGGCCATAGCGAATTTATTTATTTTGTGAATTTCTAAATTCTGTATAAAAAAGGCACATTTGTCTTCTATTTACATGTGTAAACATGAGGGAAAATACAAAGAATATGAACGTTAATACCAGAAAGCTTATTTAGTAGTTTTTTTAAGACCAACATTTTTCATTTGTATAGCGTTCCATATAATCAGCTTTGGTATTAGTTCAGTCAGTTTTGGACTCGAGTGCTCAGTGCAGCATCATTATTCCACTGTTATATTCTCTTATTGTAGATATGCCCTGTTGTGTGTCTGATTTAAACATGTACTGAATGTGCTTTGGTTCCTTCTTTGCGACAGACGTACCTCTTTACCTTTTTCAACAGTTAAGCAGTAGGGACTATGCGTTCAACAATATTATTTTCTGTGTACTGCATCAAGTCTCAAATGTATCAGTCAGTATGTCTTTGAAATCATATCTCAAGTTTCTCTCGTCATTTGGTACAAAGACGTACCCGTGCTGTTTTTCAAGCCCTCCTCTTCCTGTCTTCTCTCCTCGTCTCCTCTGGCCTTGCATCCTCTCCCCTCGTCTCGCCTCCTCTCTCCTCATCTCTTCTCGCCTCGTCTCTTTTTGCATCATTTCCTCTCGTCTCCTTCTTCCTCTCATCTCCTCTCCTCTTCCTCTCCTGCTCTCGGGTCAGTCGAGTCTGTGCCTTCTTTATTTGCTGCCCCACTTTGTTAAGGACCTCTCAGGCCAACCATGCGAATGGCCCCTCGGTCCTGCCGGGGATGAAGCCATATTGATCCTGAGCGGTACCACAGCTAAATTGGTTGTATTTTCCAAACCGGACTGTGGCTGCAGAGAGGACATTCAGACATGCTGACCTCCATCCGCACTGGCATCTAAGGACAGGAGTTAAACGCTGCTTTACAACCCCACATCAGCCAAACGGCTCTGGGTCTGCAAAGACACTCTGAATGTATACTTATTGTTTAAGTACATGCTTATGCAAATTTTTTTGACAATCAATGATTACACTGGGTTACATTTGCATCAAAATAAGTCAGTCTTTGAGTGGGGATATGCTGCTTTTTTTTGCGTTGTGTATATTCCCGTATCTGCCCTGTGTTTTCCTTAACGCACTGTTGTCTGTGAGATGGTGAGGTATGTCCACTGCTTATGTTTTGTTGCTTCTCTTGTCTTGGGTTGTCAATTGCCTCCTTTATGCTGAATATAGAATAGATTTTTAAGAAAAAGTAAATGTACTAATTAAAAACAAAATCTTCATCACTGAAAATCCTCTTTATTTATTTATTTTTTTGTTTGTTTGTCAGACAACGTGGTCTTGAAATGGTGCGAGGCGCCGATAAAATGTCACACAATTCTTGAAAAACAAAATTAAACTCGGAAACAAATAGCCCAGCTCGCGAGGGGTTACTAAGTCAATTAAATTCTACTGTCGAGATAATGAAAATGAAGTATTTCTTCCTTGAAAACTCGAAGTCGCATTGTTGGGCTCTTGCTGCTTTGAGGGACATTCGACCACATGGCATTTGAAGAGAAAGAAAAAGCTACTGTAAGAAACTGGATTGGGGCCATTAGCAGGCCAGAGACTGATTGGACTGTACTTAAGAGCACTGCTTTTTCCAGTTGCTGTGGGTGGATGAATACATTAGCATGTGACATGCCCAGAGCTGAAGACAGCCGAGTCTGTCACCACAGCTTGCAGAGTGAAGACTGTGTGTGTATGTGTGTTACACTGAATTGGGCTGATTCTTTCAGAGCATGTGTTATGTTGATGAATTTGTGCGTGTGTATGTGTGTGGGGGGGGGGTTGCGTTGGCTTGGATTGACTGTGTGTGTTCAGGGTCGGGGAGGGAGGGCGGTGGTGTTGAGGAAGCTGTCTGGCAGCAGGACTTGCCTACTGTGCCTAGCTCTGTCTACACCCACATGCACAGCTGTGTACCACACAATCCAATCTTGCCATAGGGTTAACACAAACACACACATCCACGCACACTCACACTCACACTCACACACTCACAGGAAAAACAAGGCCAGAGGTTCAGCCACAGCCTCAGCCACCACTCCAGCCTTCTTCACACCAGAAAACAGCTTCCTGAGCCTTTCGACGGATGGGAAAATAGTTTGAAATGAGTCTCAAATTATTGCACAAGCTCCACATTCAGCGACAAACAGCCCTCCATTACATCTAAACAGACACTTTGCTTTTCTGTTCAGTG
Organism: Chelmon rostratus; assembly: GCF_017976325.1. NCBI lineage: Eukaryota > Metazoa > Chordata > Actinopteri > Chaetodontiformes > Chaetodontidae > Chelmon > Chelmon rostratus. The sequence continues at coordinate 18,907,550 of NC_055666.1, forward strand.
GTTCATCGATCGCCTGCCATATGGTAAGCGGAGGTTGTTATGGATTACTAAAATAATGAAAGGCTACTAGCTGCCGTTACGTCTGTGCTATTCCTTTGCTTGGTGAGTCAGAGACCCTGAAGATGGAGCGAGAGTCGGGTCCTGGGAGACGAGGACTATTTCTGTGTCGCCTGCAGCCACTGACACAGTGCGAGTGTTTACTGCTGTGCCATGCTGCCTCTCACAGTGGGAGCAGTTGAAGGATGACGGCTGACATTATTGTGCCTCCAGCCTGTAGCAGGAACAGTACAGGGAGAGCTTATTTAACCATCAGGTCACCAGACTGACTGCAACATTACAGAGGAAAGGACTTGATGACTGCAGCCTTTGCAGCTATATGCCGTCTGTTAACTCAACGCCCTGCAGCCAAGGTTAGATTTAAACAGACCGCTTCAGAATTTGAATGTTTTCTCATAGAAGCAACGGTAAATGTATTTAAGGACAGACGGCGTAACATGATTTTAGAATGTAAAAAACAAACAAACATGAAAATTGTGTCTGGTTTGATATCGCAGCAGTACACCTCTCTCTACACAAGATGGCACTGGTAATACACGTGTCCTCAGCAGAGCCCGGGCCTCCGCCTGGGTTGGAGAGAAGTATTCCTTCAGGTTACTAATCTAAATACAGACACTCCTCATACATTGGTTTTCACTCTCCTTCGCCCCAGAATAGCAACTCATGGATCTAAATGAACGAGCGATTATTTGAAATGAAAATAAGCAGCTGGGAGTGAAGTTTCCCTGCATTTTTGATAAGTAACAAAAGGAATTAATTCACATGTGAGCCTCGGTGATAGTGGCCATTCCTCGGGCCAGGCAGGCAGAATCCTTTGAACTGTGCTAACCTGATAGATGCTCAGTATCTCTGTTTATTCTGCAGAGTAGTCGATCTTGTTTCCTCCCCTCATCAAAACAATGATAAACAGGTGCTGGAGGGGGGCTTTCCTAGACAGTGGATAAAGTGCATGTAAACAATTGTGCAGGGCTTCATTTGAGATGATGTATTCTTTCACTCTGGTCTACAAGGGAGGAGTTCACTTGCCTTACATCTAGCGTAGATAGTATTGAACCACATCATGCATGGTAGGAATGCAAATGAACCGTTATTTCCATCAATGTGGGTGTATAAAAAACCCCTAGACTAATAGTCAAAGATCATTTGATTTTGAGTGGTTCAAATTTTCAGAGGAAAAACACCTGTTTTCAAGCTAATCTCCATCGACTCTGTCTTGTTTTTCAGTCCTCTCTACATATTTGCAGCTCTCTTTAAATGAAACCATTTAAAGACTGCTGAGCCACATTCATTTACTTAATATCGTATTATTTACATTGTGAGACACAAAAACCATAAAGGCTGAACGCAAACAGCTTGAAAAGCTGTAGATTTTTGCTGTAGATTAGATAATCTTCCTCAAGATGCTTTCAATGACCTCTGGAGATTTGTGACTTGTGGATGCAATTCTTTTTAGCATGCAACAACTGGACCGCGATACATCTTCTGCTCTCACATAGGCTCAAGTACAGTATCACTGCCATCCGGTGTCTTTTTGGGTCTCCTCCATGATGATTTTTAATTGTAAGACGTTCGTACTTCAAAGTTTGACTTTCATGGCTAATATTGGACTTTTGTCCCAACAGGCATGAGGAGCTCTCAGGGAGCCGGCTGTAATATCTGTATCAGACTCTCCAGTCAGGGTGAGCCATCCCATTCAGAGCGACTCTCAGGGCTTCCATGGCAATTTACTCTCACGACTACACAAAAGAGTCCTCAGAGTCCTCGGAGACCTCGCCAGATAGACAACTAACAGCATCTTACGAAAAATAACACTTAACTCTATTTCCCAGCAACAACAGCAGCAGCAGCAGCAGCAGCATGCTGAAAGCATCCGTTTTAATAAACGCTCGACTATTTGATGTGATAAGCGAGAAGTAGCGAGAAATGAATTATATAAACACTGATTTTATGAACTTTTCAGATTTGCCTTGGGGGTTTTGTGGTACACTTGTCAGTCTATTTGAAGTATGTTTGCAATTATTGCATTTGTTAACTCATGCCACTATTTTTTACTTGACATGTTGCTTTGGGCTATTGACATTATTGATTTAAAAATAACAATATGGTTGCAGTCTGAACTCCATTTATGAGCATATCCATAAAACATTTACATACAGTAATATGTTTCGCCCTCTTTTTCACAAAATCCATTTCACTGCCAAACATTATTGATATCACTGACATTATTACCACACTGAGCCAACATGAGTCAACATCAAGATTTACTAAGCAGGCAAAACAATGCATTATTATGCATCAGATACACAAGAGAGCCTCAGGTTATAAAATGGAAACAATAAAAGCATACATGTTTTTCTTGTAGAGATGCTTTTAACTTGACGCTAAATGTTTTTGCTAATGAGCAGTGGGACTAATGGAGAATAGAGACGTTGGCCTGTCTATCCTATGGATTGCGTGAGTCAGATTCAAACCCACACCACATCGACGTTCACACAAACACCCCGGGGTGCTAAGTTTCTTTCAAGGAAGTCGCATCGTTTCATATGATAGGACAACTGAGATTTTTCATACAATGAAATTTTAATTGGAAAAAATAAGGAAAGAGAAGGAAGCACGCAGAAGGCTTCAAAGCAAACAATGACAACAAGAGCGCTCCATTTTCGTCTCTCTGTTTAACTTTTGAATATCTCACATAGCTTGAATACTCTTGGGCATTTATGCACCTTGTTATTCAGATGACAGAACATCAAATTACAAATGTCTATCTCGCTTGCTTATCTGTTAGTTGCAGATGAGAGTTATTTCAGCCCGACAGATTGAGATGCGGCGTCGCAGATTAAAATTGCCTCAGCAAAGAAGAAACTGTTTGAACAGTCGCACTATTTAAAGCATTCTGTGGCTGGCAACAACAGGGAAAACAATGGAGGATAACAGTAACAGTAACTACACCACAAAAGACAGCTGAGATCTGTGCATCTTTAATTATGCCTCCTTAGTTCAACATGATACCAAAAACACTGGTCTTTAGCAAATGTTAGCAGTTAGTATTATTGACGTTATTATCTTTGCTTATTTTGTCTTCATTTGAATATATTGCATATAATGTCGTCTTATGTTTTATTGCAGTTTTACATAATTTCTAACATGATTTTTGAATGTGAGTGAGTCTAAGAAGTGCTGTATGACTCAAGCAAGTTTGTTTATGTGTGACTGTGACAGAGCTTATATGAGGTTTACATCTGCTACTAATACACGTAAGAGACAAAACATCTATATCTATATCTATATATATATAGATATAACTGGCTAATGTAATAGCACCACTCAGATTGTTATATATATTGGTATAACATTTCCATACATTACAGTATTAGCTGAACAAGTCGTTTTAACCCAAAATGAATGCATGACAACATGAGGACACAAAGCTGAAGTGTTTTTTGGAGCAGATTAGTTTCTGGTGACACCATCCAAACTAAATTGCACCCATTCAACAGGATCAAACAGCAAGTAGACTAAATGGGTAGATAAGCAAAGAAAATGAGACAGCTGTAAACGGCCAAAGGCCTTTTAAGAAAGAATCAAAACTCCTCAAATGCCATTTAGACTGTTGAGACTGACTAAATCTCAATGGGCCAACTCTCAGATTGGTTAATAATTGTGTGCAATGGACTACTTTGGTCTCACAAGTGGTCTGGAACATTTATCAAAGGGAGGATTTGCACCTGCAATGACATAAACAGTTTAAATCCCAGACAGCACGCGGCCTCTTCAGATCCTCCCCAGCATACGGGCGATCCACCAGTTGCACGGCATGACAATCTGACAGATGACCCGGCCTCCTTGGTAGTAGTATGGCCATGGGTTGAAGCCACCCAGGGGCTCGTGGTAGCGGCGGCAGAAGCGGTAACCACGGCGACAGTGCTGGCAGCAGTAGCCGCGCTCATCCAGACGGTTATCCAGCTCGATTCCAACGTCTCTCTGCAGAGGACACAGGGGGCGGGCAGGGTTACAGTCACATACATGACAAATGCCAGTCCGCCCAAAGGCAAGGGCAGGAGAGGAAGAAGAAGAGGAGCGGTGGCGTGAATTGATGAGCCTGCTTTGCTTGTAGGTCAGCAGAGTATATGTAAAAACCAAACAAGAGTGAAAAGATCAGAATCGATGTCGGTGGAAATGCAAAGTTGTGCCACGCTTGACGACTGTGACAAAGAGATCAAGATAGCGGCGTGGGTGAGCGAGCTTGATTTAAGCTCCGGGAGCATAAAAACATGAAATAATACCCTTGACCTTTCTATTATAGTGGAGGTAGCACAACTGCTGGCTGCCCAATGCCCCCCTCTCTGAATCCAGCATTCACAGCCTCTCTGACAGTGCTATCTTCAATCAAAGGGACGCTAACATTGGTAGTTACCACCATAATTACACTATTTCTTTCATCTCTGACCCCTTAACTCCCTCGTCCGAAGCCCGCACTCTGCACCAAAATGGCAGCCCCTCCTCCAACAGAGCATTCAAATTAGAGCTCCCCGCGTCTTGGCGCCCTCCCCCTGACCTTGACTTTAAGTGCATGGCACATTCCTAAAGCAATTAGCAGAGTAATGATCGCCTAACAAGGATTCTTTCATTTGCTCTTGCTGGCTGCCTCTGAATTTATAGAGGGGCCAAATGAAACCCAAACGAAAGGTAAATTGGGTAGAATTAATGGCCCTTGGATTTTTCCATTGTGCTGGTTGGTTCATGCCCTCATAGACTCGCGGGGGCTGAGTGACACGCCTTTGATCAAGAGCAACTCCAAATGGGGTTCGGAGAAGTGCCACTTAACTCACCGTGCAAGTTGAGGCAGCGGCTGCCCTCAGTACGCATTTGACCACATTTCAATCTCTTTTAGCAAATGAATCCCCAGAGACAATCCAGCGCCGTCTCGTTAAACTGCTCAGATCGACGAGTCGATGACTTCACATTCAAACGGGCATCATTCTTACAACGTGCTTACAATGACTCAGCTACATGCAACAGTGCAGAACAAAACACATCCACTGCTGGGAATAGAAAGTGTGTGGGAATTGTTTAAGAGGACAGGACCCGCAGGAACACACAGCTGAGTCCTTGTAGTCCGCTGCTGCATTAAGTGTGGGAATTGGGGGTTTTCTTGCATCTATAAGTCACTGGGTAGTCAATCACAGCGGTTTTTACACACGTTGTGTTTGTTTTCTTTTCTGCAGCAGCTTGCAGACTACAATCGCATCACATAATAAACCCAGCATAAGCATGACTCATAAAAGAGCACACCATGCATTTGATGTGAGCTATGATAAATTGAGTAAAATTACACACTCGTGAGACACACTTGAAACACATATAAAAGGCTGCGACAGATGATATCTGGTATAGCTGGGTTTGATTTATTACTATGACAAGCGCAGGTAGGCTTTTAATGATTTATTGTTTCAGTCAAGTTTCAGGTCATCAGCTTCCAGGCAACAATCTGTTATGGAAACAACACGAAAGCTGTCAATGGACCAATGATAATCTTATCTTCTGCTCGCAGCCCAAACTGGGCTGTTACGAAATCTGGAGCTCCGGCTCGGAAAATGAAGAAAATATTTTATTCAAATGATGCCGCGTTTATCAAAACAAACAGCCAATAGGCAGCATTGTACCTTAAAGACAATTAATCAGAGCTATCCTTTTAAAACGGAGGGTACATATTAATCACTCCGGCTTTGAGTTGCCGTCTCTAGTGGGATGCCGCGGTGATAAGAATGGTTCACCTTGGGAAATCTGAGGCAGTCACTCAAAAACAAGCAGCATTAATGAAGAGTAAAAGCCATTACCCCCTTGCTGCATCTGATTTCATCACACACTCAGGCTCACGTACACACATGCACACACAGAGACACCTCTGCGCATAATATGAGGCGCTGGATATGAATGAGTCTGCAGAGTAGAAAACTGCGTCAGTCATTCAATAAGATGTAATGAATCAAAGCACGACTCCTCTAATCTCCACACTTGTTGGTGTTATTTCACACACGCTGATCACCGCTCTTCATGAGCTTGAAGCACATGCCTGAATGTGTTATTAAATCTCATAGCAGAGCGCATCACATTCATTGCGGGATCAAAACAGCTAGAGATAACATTTCTGTTTCATACCCTGCTTTGTATTCGAAAAGGCGTTTTTTTTTCATGCAGAAGTACAGGACAGTGCAACATATGAGAACGCCTCACCACTTGTCCCGATCTCCGATTCTCATCTCGCTGTGCTCGACAGTCAGGTGGAATGACAATGAAATTGGGTGTAATTGAATAAGACGATAGTCGTGTATTTCAGTAAACTCTGCCGGTTTACCCAAGTGATAAGGAGCTTTAGCTTCAGTGTAAAGATTTCTCCAGAGGCACAAACAGCTCCTGCATTCATGGATTTGAATTCCTTCAGCTTTCTGCGCCTCTGTTATGCACAACACAACAGCCATCCGAGCCTGACCCTGAATGTGGCTCCCGGAGGTTTGCAAGGCTGGCCCGGCTTTAACACACCACACGAGCGCTGCGACGCAGACGGAAACACACACAAAGCATGTTTATTCGTGTATATGTGTGTGAGGTCAGTTCATATCCAGAGCCAATCCTTGCTATTGGGTCAAGGACAGTGGTACCGTCCCTTCAGCCTTGTCAGATGGTAGTTATTCAGTTTGAAATTTCCAGGCCCACCTCTGATAGGCGCTGCTCTCTGACACGGCAGCTGTGGCAAAGGTCGCGCTCATAAACCTGTCAGCCCTCTGTCACTAGGACTCAAACAATTATTCTGCTTTACAGACATGAGAAGATGCGGCGCTGAAGCTCAGACTCAGAATCAGGAACTGCAGATGAAGTGAATGCATGTTTTTTTTACACAGCAGGCTCGGTGTGTGTCTGAGCATGATAGATGAAAGGCTGTAGGTAGAAAGAGGAATAGTGTGAGTAGCAGACTGTGTGTGTGTGTGTGCTCGGTGGTTTGCTGACTGTGTGCACATTTACATGAGTTCTGAATGAAGCAAAAAAAAAAAAAAAGGTTTGGCTAACACATGTGGCATCCCACTGGAATGAGCGAGAGTTCAGACTCCCAATTACAGACTGCTGCCTGCCCTCTGCTCGGCCACAAAGGCCTTTGTTATCACCGGACCCACAAACAGAGCCTGGATGTGCTGCTGCTGGAATGGATTGCAGCGGTATGCATAACTCAGCTGATAGAGGCAGAACGTTTCAAAAGGAGAGCCGAGTTTTTCATCCCCTGGTATGTTTTAATTGCATAGCGCTGCATCTCCCGCCACAGACGATGAGGGGGAAGACAGAGGAGCTGGGGGGAAATTGAGGAGTTGAGCGGGAGGTGTTTCTGCGACGGGCCTGATAAATGTCAACATTACAGGACGTCTCATTTCTCCGCATGTCACCTCACAGTTTCTCACGGCTCTGAGGAGGAGATGGAGCCCAACTTATTATCCTCGAATTTAACTTTAGTGGTCGTTCGCCTGCGAGTGCCGTGTGCGCATGTGTGCATCGGATGTCTCTGCACCTGCGCACGTTTCTGGCATCTTTGGCGTGCAGCTGCTAATTCATTTGAGTCGGTATGAGTGCATAAGTCCTGTAATATACTGCTCTGTTTCCCCCTCACAGTCAGGGATAATTAACCATACAGTAGTGAGCGGTTTACATGCAGTACACCAAAATATGCCACTTGGCCTTTCCATTCATTTTATACGCTTTGATAATTAAAGCATTATTAATAAATGTAACTTATCTGTGCAGCAATGAGTGACCTTCAGAGTGCTCCTTTGTGCAGAGCTCTCTGCCGCCTCAGAAAAAAGGAAGTGAAAAAAGGAACTAACGGGTGCTGTAAGGCACAAGTTGCTGCCTTTGAAAGGCTGGATATTCCTCTCAATTAATGGAGAGACATTAAGGGAGTCTTCAATGAACTGGCCTTACTTAAACAGATATATAGAGCAATTGCTATGCCCTCTGGTGCACAAAGTCAGTTTTAACATCAATTAGTGAGCGATTTATATGCAGACAGAGTCGAGGCAGAGCCGGAGCTGATTGAAGTCGCTTTACTGTATCTCCCGGTGTGGTCCCCGGTTGGCGTGGCGCAGAGGGGCCCACTTACATAGTCACTGACGGGAACGTGGTCCTGGACGTCGCGGGCGAAGCGCTGACCTGTGACCTCGGCGTCCGGCGCGTCCACGTTCTCCACCTCGGCATCTGAAATCACAGGGCGAGCAAGTAAAGAGAGGAGACGTTTGTGTGCTTGCGGCGGTTTTTCTATTGTTTGAAGTACAACGAGGAGGCTCTTAGATTACATTTTTGGCTTGTACACTCAGTTTTCCCAGTGGCTTGATGTTAATTACTAACATTCAGGAGAAATATGCTCGAATTCTTTCCAAGCTTTTTAGTGCTTCTGTCAAAGTGTGGTGTTGCTGCTGTTGTGATACTAACACACTAATTTTCCATAATTAGTAAAGCGTACACATCCTTTTGAGAGAAAAACCCTAAAAATCAAATTTCCAGATAACCGTTAGGACTGATGGGATGTAACTAAATACTTTTACTAAGCTACTTTGCACTAAGTATTGCATTTAGGTACAGATTATTTCCATTTTCCTCTACTTTATACTTCTACTTCACTACATATCAGAGAGAAACATAGATCTAAATTAATTTGTTTTATTACCATTGGCTCATTGGTATTGTCCCTTGAATTCACCCTATTTTGAAGTCATATTTCTCTCTTCAAGTTCAACATCTGCTGATTTTATAGGAACAGGCTGAAATAATTTGAGGTTTTGTCTCTTTTTGCAGCACAAAACATTGTATGACCGTCACATACAGAAGTTCATGTAACATGTGAATGCACCAGTGATAGTAATCCAATAATAGTCTATGTTTGACTTTATATTAAGACACCAGTAGTCGTTCTGCATAACACTTCTGTTTTGATTTAAGTATCTGAATGCATCTTCTGCATGCTGACCACCAGTTTCTCAACTTTCCAAACATCCAGAGTAGCTCAGGCTGGAACCTCATCTGGTTGGGAGCTCTCGTGGTCTCTGCAGACCTACATGTGGCCTGAGGGAATGCCCTCCAGCGCGAGTGTTAATAGTCTGCGTTTAGAGGCAGAGATGCCCCCTGCTCTCACCGCTCAGAGAAGAGGGATGGATCCAGTGGATGGGCAGCTCCTGGCAAATCTCCCAGATCTTGGAGTCAAAGAGGAAGGCTGAGTTAACGATGGGCTCCTCAGCAGGAACCCACACTTGGGAGTCATCCACCTTCATATCCACGGTGTCGGTCTTATCCCCCTGCTAGAAAACGCCGCACACACACACACACACACACACACACACACACCCACACACACACACAATATAGCATGTCATAGCTTGTGAAAACGTCCATGCCCCACACAAAGCATTGTCCTGCATTTGCACTCTCCTCCTCCCCTGAGCCACGCGGCAGCTCAGGCCTCATTGTTTTATCTATCACCTTTCTGTCCGCTGAGAGGGCGGCAACTTCCTGACTCCTGACTCCCACTGCCCTGACTCCCTCCTCCTCTCCTCTCTCGCCCTCTTCTCAAGCCTCCGGCATGCTCTTTCTGTTATACATCATTGAAATTCACAGACAGTGATGATTTGACTTTTAAATGACTTTAGAAGTGGTCTTCATTACTCTGAGTGTGGCGGCAATATCGTTTAATGTGACAGACACAATAAAGCCTTGCATTCTCCTCCCCCCTTCCTCCCTCCCCCTCCACCACAATGCTTCGCTTGGCACCCGGCACTATCAGTGGGCTTAATTTGTTGATACTGTAGTTCATGAGCTGTAAAGTAAACTATTATTGCTTAATGATAGGGACTACATGTCAGTGCTGTCTAATAGAGACATATGAAGGGGATTTGGTAATGCTCTCCCCTAACAGTGGAGATATTTATTTTCTTCATGTATATGTAAATACACACACAAACAAACCCTTCTTCCTATTCCCTTGTTAATTAGCAACCCAGAACAGAAAAACAGTTCACTTGACAAATGTTTTTACAAGGTGATTTTCTCCCAGTCTAAAGCTTAATTGCACATTAGTTAAGCTTGACGTATAATCCTGGGGCTATAGTAGGAGCAAGAATCATTTATATTGGGTCGTGCCCCCTCCCTCATGTTCACCCTGACACTCTCGCTTGAATTAGAAATTCGCTTTCCATGCTGCTTCTTGTTTGTCATCGAGCGACACAGTTGTGACCTGCAGAGACAAAAAAAAAAAAAGACTTAAGCACTTTCCCTCACATCAAAGATTGCGTTTCGGCGCGGGAGGTGTCTTGCCCAAGCTTTTGACACACTTTCCCCCACTTTTAAGCACCGGCCAGTAGACTAATGATGACTCGGAGGACTGGTGTAGTGGGGTCGCGGCGGTACGGCGGATGGGGGTGCGCTGGCATTGAGCTCACCATCGCCGTGCCTGCAGATATTAAAATCAAACTCGAGGAACACAAACAGCACTCTCTAATTGGACCTCTTAACCACTGAAGCCAAGTGAGTCTTCTCTGGAAAGTAAATGGAGGTCACGACAGGGGGCTCGCAACATGACTTTGACTTCACAGTTGAGAAACGACTCCAATAACTTGTAGGAGAGGGCCTGAGGGGAAGTGGTAAAGGTCAGCATTTTAGCATGGGGCAGGGATTTCTAAATGCCAGTTGACAAGCACAAAGACAACATGATTACAGTCCTCCAGTTTATACACACTTTTGAAAGGCTCTTCCAGTTTGCTATTGACAAATGATGTATTATTAGAACACAAGCAACTTTTTATCAAGTGCTGGACCTTGGGAATGATGGTAATTTGTTTTATGTGGCCTCCTCCTCGTGTATGTATTCTTTCCGCCTACAGTGCACAACTTAATTATACACCAGTTGTGCTGTAGTTAATGAATTTACCCTCTTCCGCCACTGGGTCCCAAGTGGGAAAAACACTGCCTACATGACACATCGTTTAAAGTAGTTCAGCAGAGATCAACAAAGATTTTCTCATGATACCCATGAGCTTTCACACAGGGCACATAACACAGGCAGGGGTGTTGTTATTCTGGAGTGTACCAGGTGGTGAATTTTAGTTGACATCCATATTCAAGCAACTCATAATGAGAGTGCTGGTGCTTGCCCGAAGGCCTGGTCACACCAGCGTTTAAAACAGTGAAATTTCGTGGCAGAAATCAATTCATCTCAAGTGGATTCGCTCGTGGGGGAAAAGCAAATCTATGCGAATTTTTGGGATTGAGTTCAACTTCGGTGAACTTTGACATGCAAATATGCACCGCTGACAAATAGCAAACTGTCTTGATGGTGCTGACCTTTGAGGGAACGGACAGCCGGAGAATCCAAAATAGAGGAAGCTGTTGTAGTTGCGTAAGGATGAACTGCTCCGGAGGAGAGAGATGGTTAACAGACAAATGCATCTTTTCAGTGACCTGTGTGAACTTCTTGTCCTGTTAGCGCCCGTGCTAGCGAGCGTGCTAACTTGGATAGAAACAGGAAGAAGCTCAGGGAGTTATTGTGATGACCAGCGCTACCATGTTTCTGGCTGGCAAGCATGTAAACAAATAGCGCAGAAACCTCACTAGTTTACTAACTAGTCTTTGCTACTTTGCAAGGACACACAGATGACTCTCGTTGAGCCACTTCCCGGAGTGGCCAGGCCTTGTGGCTCGCTGGCCATCCTGGTATTGAGCTCATATCGTCATGCAGACAAACATGAGACAAAACAAACTGTGCTGGATGCCTGCAGGACTTTGCTGCAGTCACATCCTCTGCTGCGTGTTGTTTCTCAATGTTTTTCTGCTTGCAGTTGTTGTCTGAGTGGGAGGTTTTGGGTTGCTGGGTGAGCTTTGGTCATCCATATTAAGTGGCTGTTTAATGGAGCAAGCAGCATCCATTGACGATGTTAAGGAGTGTGAGGGAGGCAGATGGTGGTTTCTGTGTCAGACTGGGGGAACTGGAATGAAGCTCAGGGATTACTCCTCAGACATTTCATAGAGGAGGCAAATTGAAAAGGGAGGAAAAAAATCCTGGCAAACAATTCATGTTTGTCACCTGGTTCTCCCTCGCAGGGGCTGCATTTCCTTATCAGCCGCTTGCAGTTTTCCCGCAATTTTTGCCATTGTTTTTCACCTCGCCTCTAAAGCCTGCTGCGGCTGCTCCGAGCCCTCTTTCCTGAAAGCCTGTGGCTGGGTTGAGCTAGGAACCATTAGTGCTTGGCTTTGACCCCTGTGAGCTTCATGTGTTTCACCACACGAGGAGGAACTTGTGCTGATCTCCTCTGGGGTCACACGTGGGTGGATTCTCACAGAGGACGGATCAGGGGCTGCCGTCTAGTGTGAAGAAAGACCTTGGTGAGGTCAGGCCAAGGTCAGCGTTTATTACCTAAATATGCCCCCCCACCCCCCCCGATATCTACTGTCTTACTTTTGCACAATCCAGTATTTTTGTAGTGAAATAATTCTCTGCAGCACATGCAGCAGTATACAGTGCTGCAGTGGAAAAAGTAAGGACAAAAATAAACTTACCTTAATTAGTAATTAGTGTGACATTTTGGGAAATGTGTTTATTTGGTTTCTTGCCAAGAGTTGGGATCAACCCCACTGTCAAGGCTGTCAATAGATGATTGTCCTGTGCAAAGACGGGTCCATTCATTTTCCAGGGTGCAGGCACAACGTGGTAATATAAACATAGATATTTATATTTATACAAGTTATAAATTTAAGCTAAAAACATGTTTGACATTGTTACTTCCTGGTTTCTTGGTGTTGTCGCTGCGAGGTTGCCTGACAACCAGCAGAAACACCAGGAAGTAACTCTGCCCTGTTGTCCTCTCGTAAGATCACACTTTGGTATTTACATGGATTACACTCGCAAAAATAAAATGCGATGTATTAATTAGTTAGCTTAGAGGTCCTCGTGGGCAGATTTTGTTACCTTTGGACAGAGGCAGGCTAGCCCTCACCCCCTTTCTCCATACTTTATGCTCAGATAAGCTAAACTAAACTAAGATAACAAAGCTAAATGGTTGACTGTTGCATCAAATATACCATAAAGACATAAGAGTACTGTCAATCTCCTCATCTAACTCTCAGCGTGAAAGTGAATAAATGTATATCCCCAAATATCAAACTATTCCTTTAAACACCTGACAGTCTTAGAGTTTATGAAATCCACGTTCTTCCTACAACCCTGTTTCCAAAAAAAGAGCACAAAGACAACATATGAAAAGAAATTTAACTGTTTTTTTTTTTTTTTATTATATCCTCATTTAGAATTTGATGCCAGCAACGTGCTTCAATAAATTGGGACAGAGGCAACAAAAGGCTGGGAAAGTTGTGGAATCCTTAAAGAAAACACCTGGTGGAGCATCTCACAGTTAATCAGGTTAACTGGCAACAGGTGAGTAACATGACTGGGTATAAAAAGAGTCTCCCAGCGAGGCAGAGTCTTTCTGAGGTAAAGATGAGGAGGGGTTTGCCTCTCTGTGAAAGCCTGCGCTGGCAAATACTGCAACAGTTTAAGATTAATTAAGAAACCTCTGTATGCAAGGGACAAGGCAGGAAACCAGTAACGGATGGCTTGTTATCAGCGCACAGTTCAAGAGCCTCCATCCGTGATGGTGTGGGGAGCATTAGTGCAGATGGCACATGGGTAACCTGCACATCTGTGAAGGCACCATCAGCTCCCAAACGCTTACAGTGTTGTTAAAAGAAGAGGTGACGCAACAGAGCGCTAAACACGACCCTGTCCCAACTTTTAAAACGTGTTGCTGGCATCAAATTCTAAATAGGATATAATTTAAAAAGTTTCAATAGATGCTGTCTTCGTGCCATTTTAATTAAATATGGGGTTTCAATGTTTTGCACATCATCACATTACATTTTACACGGTGTCCCAACTTTTTTGGAAGCTTGGTGGTCCAGTGTCCTCCTTTTGCAATACAAAATCAGTGTGTGGCAACTAAAATGCTTTTGACCACCATATAAAAGTAATTTCTAAGCAACAGCCTTGCATATTTCACTGCTTATTATCACTACTTAGCCTGACAGTCAATTCAAGGCTCCTTAGTAGGTGTATTTTATAAGGCAAGACTGTAGCAGCTATTCCTTAATGTGATGCGACTAAATGCAAACCACAGCTTAAGAACATCTTTTGAATTTTGATGTTATTGATCATGGCACAGAGTCATCTATTTTTACTCATGGTAGTCATAATAAAGGCTTCCATAACTACTGATATGAGTCCTAGTCTTCCTGGCCTTCGATGATTCACTTTGGAGCTGTGAATTAAACCAATTAGGCTTCACAGTGCACAAAAGAAGACAGAAATGGCACGGACATATGGTGCTGCCTAGGCAATTAGTATCTGTAAACGTGGATCAGACATTATGAAGATGGGGGGGGGGGGGGGGGGGGGGGGGGGGGGGCTTGTGTTCTTAAAGTTAAAACTGAGACCGGGTTTTGTTTGGACTTACAACTGGCTTATTCTGTTTTTTAAAATGAAGCCGTGAGCCTGAGATATTCGCCAGCTACTGTACTTCTTCCCAGCTACAATGTGAAATGTAAATGAGAGCATGCAAGCAGAAGAGACATTTGAGAGAGGGATTTTCTCTTTGAACATACAGCCCACTCAGTGAATTGCACTGTGACACTGAAAAATTGGGAATTTTGATTGATTGAATCTTTTCCATTCCTTTTACTGAAGTTCACATAGAACTATAAGAGAAAAAAAATATGAATCACTCTAAACTTAGAGAGGGAGGCTTGTGAATTTTACAAAGAATTCATCTTTTAAAAAATACCATTTTAATGGCTTACCTCTCACTCAGACCTCTCTCGCACCCTTCCCCCTTTAGGCTATTTGGGTAGAGCCTTTGGAGGAGACGATTAAAAATTAATATTGGCTCAAGATTGACAGCAAACACCATTTGATGTGAGCCACAAAGAGGCTGTGGGTTTGTGGGTAGCTTTCTGACGGTTTCACAGGCACCACAAATCCCAGTTTATTCTTCAGTGAGAGGGGCGGGGGGGAGATAGGATAAGATGGACAGGCTGAGGATTTGTGTGGTGCTCACACAACTCTGGTTATCTACCTACAATATGCATGACAGCCTCTGTAGGACTACAGAGGGTCTGAGGTACAGACAGCCAAGGGAGGAGGCGTACCAGTAACTCCGTGTCCTCAGCCTCCACCTCTGCCACCGTGGGTAGTTTCCTAGTTTGGGTCCTGATGTAGCACCTCTGATGTTCGGCAAACCGGATCCCAGTGATCCCCTTTGAAAAAAGAAAAAGAAACGAAGGGATGCTCAGAAATTCAGATATATGTATCATTCATTAGCTCTCTGTGATGTGGATATCCCATAAGCACTGGGGCGATCGTTTTAAAACGCTCAGCTTTTTGCTGATAATCAAAGCTCTTAAAAAAGTCAAAGAAGTTAAAACCTAATGAGTGAGAAGAGGTGTGTTTTGATCTTTTTTTTCTTTCTTTTAGCATGGTATAAAATTGATGACTGCTTGGCCCTTGCAACACAGCTCTTGCTTTCAAGCTGAATAGAAGTAAAAAGTCGGGGGTGTTCCACTGTGGCTGTGTAATGCTTTATAGCAGGATGTATCGCACAGGAGAGCCAAGTGACATTGTTGAGAATGAAGTGTTTTCTATAGAGAGTGCCCCCATTGAATTAGGCAGTCATAGGTCCCTGTCACTCTCTTAATCTGCGCAGTCAAGTGTGGAGTCACTCTCTTCAGCTCCACTGATGATCCTCCACCATGTGGGCTGTAGCTCTATTCAGTCTGACACACAGAGCCTCAATAGGCAAAAAAGATCTGTTAATTCTTCCTCGCTCCCATTCTATGTTAATCTAAGATATTCAGCCGGAATAAGTCTGAAAGACTTTCAGTAGATCAGATTGCATTCAATTTATTTTCTGCAGAGTAGAGCTGCTCATTCAGCAGACTGTATTAGAACAGACGTCAGGATCTACATCTGCCATGGCTGCTTTAAAATTGCATCAACTGAAAATTGTATGAGCGGTACCATGAAAATGGACTTGATTCAATCTAAATTTAATTACAGTAACACGGTGATTGCTGTGACATCTCCTTTGAATCGGTTAACTTGACCATGTGGGTGCTGTTTCTACATTTTCTGTGGAGCTGTCACTCTGAAAGCCAGATACCAGCCGCGCAAGACATGATACAAAGTGATGCCTGTCATAATCTACCGCATGTAATTTCATCTGTGTGGAAAAAGGATGGGGCAATAATAGTCTCGAGCACAAAAGCATAATGTTTATGCCGGGCTTTATTGTGATGAGTCTCTGTTTAATTTGGGTCTGCTGAATTGTAAGCCGCAGCAGAGGAGGAGAGGGCAACGTTGTGATGAGATACAATGATTACTGGGGTTGGTCAATCAGAAAATGAAGAAAGACACATTAACACAGGGATGAGGAATGGAAAAGCGATGTCATTAGAACAGACAATGTTAAAATATTCACTCTGCGTATCCATGTGCAAGATGCTCATCTGTGCCTACTCGAGAGTACAGAAAACATGTGACTGCATGCATCGTTCAGCTGGCGTGAATAAAGAGCTGATGTGAGCAGTTATTTGTTCAATGCCTTGCTATTATCGACATAATTTAATGCATTTAAAAGACATTCTTCTCTTATCAAATATCATAATCTATGCTTTAAACCACAGCATAAAAATAGTTTCATGACTAAAATCTGCATCATTTTTCTTTCACTTTTTTTAACATGAAGCAGCAAATTTAACATAGTACATATAATCAGCATGCCTGTGTCTGCTTATGCGCTTGTGTTTAGCTTTCCTGTACATTCATAACAGCCACTTCCACAATATTAGTGTGGATCACGGAAATATAAGCAGGATGTAGTGTAACCGCAGGCTATCATCAAAATCGTCAGTAGTTTTCCTGCAGTCGTGGATTTAAAAAATGCTCCAAATAATTTTTGGACGGATGAATGCTGGAGGGGATTTTTGTTATTTCCATATTATTAGCTCTGAGAAATGGACACAGCACAGTGTACACAGTGTACAGTGCACTGAAGAAAATAAAGGTTAGCTTTCATTTTAAATTCTGGCCACTACATCCTCATAGCTAAAGGCTATTAGAAAGGGAGACAGCACTGACTATAAAGTACCCTTATAGTACAGTATTTCATATACAGTGAAAGATATTATAACTGTCAAAGCACTTTTATATGATTAATTGTTTAACTAAAGCTAAATTTTGCAGAGCATTGTTTAGCTAATTGGATAAAACTCTGCTTATTTAGCTAGCCAACAGTTTCATTTTTCCATTATTTTAGATTAATACTTTTTTTTAATTAACCATGCAAAAGTCTGCAACATATTTGACATTTTAAACAGTTAAGTCAAACTATGTGTCTTTTTTAAGCTTGTTAGTTTTTTTTGTCAGTTTGCTGTTTTTTGTTAGCTTTCTTTTGTTTTGCTAGCTTGCTAGTTTTTGTTGCTTCACGGTGCGTTGTTAAACTAGTATTGGTTAGTTAATTTCCTAATGTTTTGTTAGCTTCACAGTGTTTTGCTAGCCTCCATTTTTTTGTCAGCTTGGTAGTGTTTTGTTAGCTTCCTAGTTTTTTGCCAGCTTGCTAGATTTTTGCTAGCTTGCTAGTTTTTTTTTTTAGCTTCCTTTTGTTTTGTTAAACTACTATTGGTTAGTTAATTTGCTAGTGTTTTGTCAGCTTCACAGTGTTTTGCTAACTCCCCAGTTTTTTGTTAGCTTCATAGTGTTTAGTTTCTTTGCTTCATCATCCTTCAAGTTATCCCACCTTTCAAAATGATCTACGAGGGACCAGGTGTAAAAACTGAGTTGTGTCTTAGGCATGCTATGGAACAATTTCAGCCCCCAATATTTTAAGATGAAATAGTTCCAACACAGACATAAGTTACAGCTTAAATCTTACATCTAACCCCAGAAAAAACCTACTCCAGTAATGGTACGTAAACTAACATAAACATAGCATTGCACTATACGAGTAGCAAAGCTGGCAAATTTGACATTAGACAGTAACATTATAGTGTTTGGCAAATGTAAAAGGTAAGATATTTAACATCTAATGTTATTTGTATCATCCCTGTGATAGGCCTGTCCACGTACACTGCGTACACTGCCTCTTGCCCATGCTAAGGAGAAGCAGAATTATATTGGATAGATAATTACATAGTCTACATGGGGAGCATAACATTAGAAACCCCTGGTGACATACATCTATTAATATTCATAAATCTAAGTCTATGAATCAATAAATGCTGCAGTGTTGGCTTTATGAATTACCCGAAATATGTTCTGTTCTGATGTTTAAAAATGGGATGACAGGGGAATTAATCGGTAAGTCAGAAAAAGAGAGAATATTTACATGCAAATATCAGCAAGCATGTAGCCCTGTTCTTTCTTCTGTAAAGGCATGATCATGGCCATTTTGTTCAAAGCCATTATGTGTAGAGACAGAAACTTGTTACAAATCCGCATTTTTGCTATTGACAGTCAAAAGTTTACTAATGAGTGAGTGTGGAAAAATAAAATTTCCTGTCTAACCATTACTAGACAGTACAAATGTGTACACTAATTTGCGCCGTAACACCGAAGCAGTTTGTCATTTTATTGAACTAAATTTTCAGAACAAGTTTAAGGCCAATTTTCCTAAATGTGCTTTTGTTCACTTGTCAAGAATATTTATTATGAGTTTATTTTAACGTAAAAACGACCCTGGTGGTTCTCTCTCAGGATGCTCTTCCTCCAGCTTTCTTCCCCTCTCTCTTTCTCTCTCTCTTACTCGTTAAAATGACTGTAGTATTGGCTTGAAACAATAGTGAATGGATTTTTGCTGTGGTCCACGGCCCTGGTGGCATAATCCCCTCATTTTCCATTCCTCACACAGCCCTCAGGCTTGATGGAGACTGTTTTAGTGGTGGCTTTGCTATGTGTAATAACATGCAACATCCTCCTTTTTTTTGTATTAGAAAAATCTTTTCTAACATCAGCGCACAAGCTACCACTTAGCATAACCTATTGTATGTTTTGTGTGATTTTCCTTCCCTTTTTTCCCCTCTCACGATAAGGTTTGAATTACTCTGCTCACTCGCTTGTTTCTTAGTCTACCATGGTGGGGCACTGAATCAAACAAATCTCCTCAGGGGATGTGCTTCACTAACAGGAAGTGGAACAAGCAACAGGCACGTGTATTTATGCATGTGTGTGCGGGTATATGGGGCGCGCACACACACACACATTGGCTTGGTGATGGAGAGAGGAAGAAATAGAGAGATTGATTGCAGAGGTTAAAGTTTTCCGGCATTGTGCTTGGTTTCCATCATATAGACATTTCAGACTCACAAAGACCATTGTAACAAAAACAATAACAACTCAATGGAGTTTTTTTTGTTTGTGTGTGTGTTTGTTTTGGATGAGGTGTATCCTGTAACGTTCAGCCTTGCAACCAAACATTTCACGGAAAATAATGGTGTGAGAGTAAGAGCATTCATTACCCAGTCAAGCAGCACGCTTCCCTTTCTGAGGCGTAGCATGTGTAACCTCCTGCACACTCGAGCAGGATTTAGGAATGAAAGGTAAGTTAATGAGTTCTGCTGGAGACAAAATTGTAGTTGAAAAAGGTGTGAGAAACAAACACACGCAGATAGATGGGCTTCTTAATGGTGTTTGCCTCTGTAAGGCGAAGATGGTACTGTATAGAATTAACAGGAAGAAGGAAGTCTTTTAGTAAAATACCGGTCTTTTATTCTGGGCTGCTCTGTGTGCACTGAATGCACAAAATCCCATGAAATACAGTTACTGATTTACATTCATTTTGGTTATAAATGTAGATATTTATATGTATTTCTGATCCCTGTGTGCATCTCATTGAGTATAATTTGCATTGTTTTGTTCCAGATGCTTCAAAGGTTTCTCGCACATTTTTTTCATTGAGTGGCAAAAGAGGAGAAAACATTGTTGCAGAAGGAAATATGATTTCAGCGAAGGATAAATGTTGTCGACCGGCTGTTTGAAAAGGGCAGGATGTGAACATCATAATCCTTCCTCCGCTGAAGAGGAGCTACAATCACAGCATTGAGCTTTCAGCAAAAGACGACCAGCTTACATGGCCTTGTTTAACCTTTTACTCACATTTTTGAAGTCGTGCACCTCAAGAACCTCCTCGCTTCCGTTTCCCATTCTGAAGATCTCAATGCGTTGATCTGGGTCAATCTCCATCAAGCTGTCTGTCTCTACACCATCCAACACAGCTTTGTACTGATGGTCATACACCTGCAGCAACACAAACAACCCTCAAGCACAAATAGAATACAATAGATTATTGCAACTGTGTGTATTTTTTGTTGGCTGTATCATCCTTTTGTGCCAAAGAATAGTAAAAGGCCAGTAAAAGCACCCACAATGACATTCAGAATTGTTCGTCATTGAACAGCTCTGTGCTGAACGCAAGAATATCCTGTTCAGACTTCTGAATAGCTGCCAACATCTCAGGGTTTTTTCAGCGATTCAAATAGGTCTTGGTGTTGACAGCTGTTTCCCAAGTCGGAAAAAAACAGGCCAATGAGAGTTTTGTAGAATGGGGACGTTTGGGTCATCTTCCCGTGCCAGATCCAGAAAAATAACAACAGAAAAATGGCACAAAGAATGGCAACAAGTTTGCTGCATCTGTGCAGGTCGTTATGAATCAACTTAAAGCAATAACAACCCTTAAATCAACCAGCAATCGTCGTGAAAAACATAAAGTTAATGGCTCCTAACAACCACTACCGCCGCTTGACTGAAAATGACGACGGCTGGACCCCATATGTCACTTGCTGGTGATTGCTTGTTACTTGCTTCCGATTGAAAATAATCAATCAAACAGAAAACAGCTGACAGGAACACGATGTCAGACTGAATAATGAAGTGAAAGGAAATGGCCATTCTGCCTCATTATCCCGCTGAAGGAGTCTTAAAATACTCGCCATATACAAATTTGTAGCAAGTTAAAACTCTGTTCATTGATTTCTCTTTTTTGGGCCACTTGAGGGCAGCACATCAACCTGCAAACACATTGACCCGCTATCCCTTTATAAAGATTTTTTGCAGGACAAGTTAACAAACAGTTGCCTATTTAGACACCCAGAAGAAAAATGATGTTAATTCAGAGTCGTGTTTCCGGCTACCTGATGAATCTAATCCAGTGTTCACTCTCTGTGTGTTTGTTACCTTCAGGTTTCATCAGAGATTTGGATGAGGGGTCGATGAGAGCAGTAAAACCAAACCAAAACAGTTAAAGCTGTTGACATACAACGAGTAGAAAGATGCTAAAATGATCCACACAGCTGAGGGGAAGTGCAGAACCCCTCCGGAACCCCTTAACATAACACATCTGAGCCATTATTAATATAAAATTACTCATTATAGCAGCGTTACAGTATAAAATGCTGGATATTTCCTTTAACTCCTCATAGCAGCCAATTACACTAACATCACCCATGATCTCAAACATCACAGCAGCTACAGTACTGACAGACAGCTGCTTGAACTGCTGCAACATCAGTGACTTCAGCAAGTAAGATATGTCTGTTGACAAGCTGTAAAGCTAAATAAGGTTATTATTCTATTGATCGAAGGTGCCTGACATACGTACCATAAAGACCTTTTGAATCCCCCGTACAGTTAAAGCCTCTCCACTGTTGCCTTAAAGCAGTGTTGTTTATCACAACTGCTTGCTTATGTACTGTTCTTGGACATGCATGGATAGCTCTTAAAATTCCCTGTCTGAAAAATGATTCATGCCCACCAGCTGAAAAGATGCTATTAATATTTATGTGAGGGTTGTGTTATGATGAGAAATATATTGCTGAGTTCATCTTCATCTGTCTCAGTGGCAAATCAGAGCCTCGGCAATGAGACGCATGATTAATGAATACACTCGGATGGGAGTCCATCAGGATTTATATCCCTCATCAGAAACATCTGAATGTCCTCTAAGGCGCTAACACAAAATTAGCTTTACACTCTTCCACATGTTCGGGATTTCACGTGTTTTGTGTCTGCTCTGCGGCATCCAGGACATTTAAACACACTGCATCACACACAGCCACGACTTTTCTTTTTTCTTTTTTTTTTTTCGGGGGGGTGAGAACAGAGTAATAATGATCAAATGGGATATAATTCTTAATAGAAGATCACTGTTAGAATGGCACGAGCCTATAAATCTCCATTAACATGGGTCACAGTAGCCTTGGCTCCGAAGAGAAGTAGAACTTCAAATCGTCAGGAGAAGCCAAATTAAGATGGGCTTGAAATTTAAGTGTCAATTGAGCAGTTATGGATAAAATTGGGGCTATTAAACAGTCTAAAAGTCTGTGTGGTGAATTAAAGTTCTATTTGAGCATTTCTTTTATATTAACATAAAGGTGGAATGGGGGAATAGATTCTGGAGGCTTATTGATTTATACTAAAACAGTGAATTACATTTTCAGCAGGCTATCACTTTTGATGAAAATCCAGCAGTGAGAATCTCCCACCGTACCAGGTTGAAATAGATAATAATGTATTACAACAGTTTGACTTCAACTGGTTCAATATCCAAAGCTGCTGCTGTGCACCATAATTGGCATTCTGAAAATAGAAATGAATAGCCTCTGTATGGCCTCTTTTGATACTTATAGATGCTTCAGCACACAGAGAAACTTGGAGTGTGATTTATGCTGCAACAAGGGGAAGATTTTAGAGCACAACACAATATTTTGGCTCTCTGTAATGCGGATGATCGTTATAATTTGTTTTTGTGCTGATTCCCATTATTTCCATCGTACATTTATGTTCAAAAATATGCAATGGTAGATTTAAAGGGGACTTGTGTCTCATAATTTACTTATCTTAAACCATTTCTTAACAGCAGTTCCTAGAAACTGTCACTACGCTGCACAACCTTTCAAAGAAAAAAAATACTACGAAAGTTAATTAGCTTCCCATACGACAGCGAGCAGGCACATGAAAGGCCAGCACACACTGTACAGGAGGAGAGGCTCCAATTTATGTTACACCCTCAGTTTTTACAAAGGCTACATGTGAGCATTTTAAGTACATTTGAAGCTCTTGAAGCCACTGTGACATTAAAGGTGCAGTATGCAAGATTTATTTAAAAATACACCGTGAATTAACTGAAAGTCCAGATGCTAAATCAGTCAGAGACACTTGTGTCAAGGAATTAACCGTTTAAAGCCAATAGTTATCCGGTTAAATTTGGTGGAAAAGGATCTGCTCTTTTCTTAGCAGCAGCAAAAACTCTGCTGGGGGATCTAATCCGTCTTTAAGAAATATGCATGAAATAAACAAGACCAAAAGCCTCATATTAACAAAGTAATGGTGAGCAATGTCAGGTTATAATGGTGACCGGGTGCATGAATTTGACTGGATGTCACTCATCAGCTCATAGCCTCATACTGTAGCTTTGATTGAGCAGTAGCTGTGATGCATGACTGAACTAGCCGGTACCAATCAGCTAATTCGAGGACAACGTCAGCTCTTCAGAGCTTTTAGCTATGTTTTGGTCTTTACCAACTCCTGAGAGAAACACCCAGCAGCTAAATGCTCCACTATCTTCACCAGCTAACGGCTAACTGTGTCTGCCAGCTGTCTGATGGTGGACAGGTAGCCACCTCCTGGTTGGGCACTCTCGTAGCTCCCTGATCACCTCCACACCTGCAGCTCATCCACCATCAGCACATCGACCCCACTTCTTCACCCATTCTTCTTCACCGTGGCCGTCTCCTGTCCTCAGGCCCCTTGATTTCCCGGTCGTTTTGAGAATTTGTTGTGTCTGTGGTTTTTCATGCTGACACTCGCTGTCTTTCTCTGCGTTCCCGCCTGCCTAACCGTCTGTCTAACCCGCCGGCTTGTCACCTGCCTCCTCGCCTCAGCTTCACTCCCAGACAGCCAACCTCTCACCCTCGCCTCACTCCGGTCCAGCCACGCTCCGGCCCCCTCCATTACCTCTCTTCCCCTCCTGCAAATCCTCAGCCAGCATTCCTCCATCTGGCACCACACTGGAACACACATTAATTGCAGAAGAAACATTACCGCAAACCAAACCTTCCTATTTATTGAAAAACTACCTTTCGCATATGTCCAGAATCCCTCAGGAACAGCTGGTCTTTTCTCACATCACAAGATGTCCCAGACTGTTGTTCAGTATGAGATCAAGAATTTAGATCTGCAGACCATTCAGGCTCACGAGTGTGAGGCCATCTGTGTGAAAGCCTTCGCAGACAATGCCTTGTTTATTTCCTCTGTTCAAGGTTTCTGTTTGAAGTGGTTCTTAACAATCTCCATGGTTTCAAACACAGGCTCCAGTGAAGGGAGTGAATGAGAAGCGGCAGGCGCAGCCAGACCTGCGGGTTGTTTGTGCGAATGGGTTCTGGTGTGGAACCCGAAGGCATTAAGCAAAGGTCACGTAGATGTTGTTACAGGTGAGTGGGTCGCAGTGGGTACAGTGTGTGTGTGTGTGTGTGCGTGCGTGCGTGGAGAGAGCGTGTGCATATGTGCATCCATGGAGGAGGCGGCCATGGGAACGAGAGAGATGAGTTGATGACAATATGTCCTCTTCGTTGTCCTTGAGGGTTCGGAGATAGAGGCTCCAGCCAGGCGGAACTGGATGCCTGTCACTCACGGCGGGGTGGTGATGGCGGTGGAGGCGGGGGGTTGGGAAGTGCAGGGGACAAGGTGGCGCAGGGGCTGCGCAGTGCACCGGCCTCCTGGGAGCCATAGACAGCCCTGTGATAGATTGAGGTGGGCAGCAGCTTAGACAGTCACACTGGCAAACATTGTGTCCTTTTGGTTTTAGTCCTTTTAAAGTCCTCGCTGGTTTTAAAGCACATAAAGACACATAGCTTCAAATTTTGTGTGACAAAGCCTTGTCGAAAACAAGCAACATATCGTGGCATTATACTGCATATGAATTTTATTTGAAATACATTAGAAAGCATATATTATAAACAGAAAAATCATCCTTCTGAAACAGCAAAGTAGGTTGTCAGTGCCCTCTTTCAGCCCAGTAAACAAAATAATATACTATGTGGTACAAATAATTAATAATAATATATATACTACTAATTTGCAAGTACATTTTGTAAGAAATGTAATGCTGCTCAGATTGTTTTCTATCAATATGGTGACAAATATGTTTAATTATTGTTTTGCACAATGCTGACACTTAAATGTTCAAGTATTTCATTTCCTTTTCCTATAATATTTCCTACGGCACTACACCATCAACACACAACAAATAACATATGATTAAACTTTTTATTTGTTAGATTTAAACGTCCACAACCGTCGATCACGGTTAGGAAAACACCACGGTCTGGTGGTATAGAAGTGTCATTTCTACGAGTTGCCGAGCCCTTTTGAAAAAAGCACTCGTGAGGGCCAGTCCTATTATTGAAGTAAGGTTAAGTGTAAACTCAAACTGTAAGTTCAGGGAAAGATCAGCTTCTTTACTCCAGTTAAAAACACTTTTCACCGTCAGTGGAAGAGAGGATGTGAGCTGCTACTGAAGAGAGCCTCTATCAACAAACCTCCCACCTGTATGACTATTCATCATGGTTAACATGGCCACGCTACATCTGGCTGTAAAAGTCCCATTATGTTCTTTCAGAAAATGACCGACACTATTGGTTTTCTAGAGAGCCGCTATTTGCACGGCTGCAAGAGGTTTCTTGTCTGACGAAGGCCGCCGGCTATCAGGTGAGAAATGTGCCATTATTGAACACTGCCTTTGCATTAATATTGATATCTTTTTGCAGACTTATTTTCCGTGGAACTCACATTCAACTGATATCGTATTTTCAAGCAAGATGAGCACACCCAGTGATGGACTGGGATCAGCAAACAGCCCTGGCATTAAGACATACAGAGGCCCAATTTCCAAACTGAGCAGGGACGCCCCACTTCTGACAAATCACATCAAAACTGGAAACCCACACACTACACAGCAAAGAGGTGGGATACGAGAATTCACTGTGAAAGCAAAGACACCCAAAACTTGTATTGTCCACGCTCGCCTTGAAATATCATAAGAGGAGGAAAGAGACGCGCAATTACCAGACTATAAAAGAGCCGACAGCAAGCACAATGGTAGTAAGAGCTGCTACAACACACCAAAACAACATTCAGCTGTATGAAATGTAGGTCATATGTATCTGATATGTAATCTACCATCCCATCACAGCTTTATAGGTTAGCTCCAATACAACCACCACAGCAGCTACGCTATACTACACAACCCCACTAATTCAGGCTTACCTTCATGTAGCCTAGTTAGAAAACATGAGAGGAATTAGCTTTTCCCTGCAGCCCCATCAATCATTTTGTCATATTGAATCCAGCTTTAGATCACTTTATGAGTTACTATAACTTATCCATAACCATGAAGGCCTCCAAATTGTCTTGAGACATTCTGTTCCCTGACGATAATCCACCTTCTGTCGGTAAGACGTCTTTCACTCGACGGCCTGAAGTTGGGAAAAGATGATATTTTTTAAGAATCACATAAAAGGGCTGATTTAGAGTGTTTTGGCCCGAAATTACATTGATCTTTTTTCCTTTTGAGCGGCCAGGCGGCCCATCTGGCAGCTTGCCAGATAACCGGTCCCTCGCTGTGTACACCTTCAAATGTGCCTCCTTAATGGTAGGTTAAAGGTTAAGTAAATAATAAAATTAATGTTGGCTGAAGTCCATTTAGCGGCTTCAGTTTCAGGGCCCTGGCGTTGTGTGTGCTGGCTTACTGTCACACCGTCAGGACTTACTGGGACGCCGGAATAAAAGAGTCTTTGTTAATGTTAATGTGCTTTTTCTGCTATGAAAAAGATCCATTTGGAATTTCCAGGTCACACATATATTTGCGAGAGGCTGAGTTTGACTCCTTGATTAAAATTGCGCATTTAGTGCGTCTCAGGAACATAATTAAAATTATAGGCCTGTGCTTAGAAATACGTCAATAAACTGTCTGCATCGGAGAACATTCAGAGCTCAGAGTCAGTCAGTCTGTGTATCAGAGGAGCTGCCTGGAGCTTGTTTAAAACCCGTGTTTGAAACTTCGCTAATGGGCCGACCCATTTGTTCACAAATCACACTGAGTGCCTTCAGCTGGCTAAAAGTGACGGTGTGGTTCGCCTGCTCGAGAGCTGCTTTAAATAGACAGTGAATGCAACACTTCCCCGTATTTGATCGGAGGAAGCTGACATTTCTTAAAGTGTTTTTTAAGGAGATTCCTTCGTTGCACTGACAACGAAACTGCTGATAGTCATGCTGTCTGGGTGCTGAGTCACACAGTTTGATGTCTCCAGATGTCTCCTCTCTATTGCGTTGTTTGTGTAACGTCAAGCCAGTGCAGGCTTCAGACATTTAAGGTTTGTTTTATTGTCATTTATGCAGCTTTTATTTGCGCCTTATTGTCCAGGGTTTACATCTGTGAAGTATTATTATGGGCCAGTATTTTGCAGTGATATATGGCTCTGGCACAAGTGTCAGTGATTTACAGAAGCAAAAAAAGAGTGGAAAAAAACGCCTCTTTAATCAGGTTTGTCTCACAGGTATAAAAGGAATCATCTGACTTTAACTCAGAACAGCTGAGCGTGGAAAAAGCAGAGTCAGCCGATCACCTCAGATCTCTTTCTTTCTCTCTCTCTGTTTCCCTGCTGCTGGATCCTTGTCTCTAAGACAAGGATTCAGGATGCCAGACTTACTTTTCAAAGTTCAAATCTCCTCACATGAGCAGCCACATACCTAATGTCTGCTAATGTCTCCCAAGTACTCTGCTTGCACTCTGGTTGGCGACGTTGTTTGTATTAGAGTTTCTCATTTTCTCTGGAGTTAAAATGGAACCTCTCTGTCAGACACACTGGAAATTGCCACTGCAGAGGTGTAACCTTTACAAACACAGGCGAACACAGTTACTGCCAGAATAATTAATCCTCCCCTGGAACAATGATGATTAAAGGCGCACACACACACACACACACACACACACACACACTGAGGTTTCAACAGAAACATGAGAAAATTACAGGTAATGAAAACAAACCTGGGAGGAGAATTCTCGGAAACACAATACATTAAGCTCGAGAGCAGAGTAGGAGCAGCTTCCTATGGAGATATTACTTGAAAATGAGGATCCACAAGGGAAATAATTACAGCCAGTATAGATTTCCCAGCCAGGAACAGTGGCCCTCACACATCTGAACACACGTGTATCTGTCAGACTCTCTGTGGTGTGCATATTTGTGGATGTGTTTTAAGGTAATTTTAAAGTCTGAGAGCAAGAGAGGGAAAAGAAACAGAGAGCGATCTGATTGTGTGGTGTCTTGAGACCATGGGGATTATGCTTGTGGACACTGATTACCAAGCCTGTCAGCTCCCAAGGCCTGGAGAATTTGGATAAATGAAGTGGGAATGCTCCCCGGCTGCCAAACGCATGCAGGCTGCTGTTCTGGACAAACACCGGCTCAGATAATTCAGTTTAGAAAATACTGGTCAGTCACTAATGTGTCATCAACTTAGTTGGTGCAGGGTAGAATGAGCCCGTTGGCAGTGCACGACATCCATCTCACTCACAACATGGTGCAACATGTTCCAAACAGTGGAAATGCACTGTTTGGCTGCACTGATGACGCTGCATCTATTTTTTTTTTTGTTTGTTTCGGCGTCCTTGTCAATGAGCGCATCGGCATACGTGTATATTGAAAATGAAAATGATTTCACTCTGTAAATGGCTGCACAAGCAATTCTGGGTGAAGATTAAAAAAAAAAAAGGCAATTACTCGGCCAAAAAAAGGGGCATTGAAAACAACACAACATAGAAGAGATCTGACTTTTGTTTTTGTTCATTGTTATTTAACTTTTTTTTGTGCACTACACATTTGTGGTTCCACTCTAAAACTGATTAATCCTCTACCTTAACTGAAATTCTCCCTTTTAACATCCACATTCATAAGAATAATTAAATCAGATGCCCAATAAAGTGATAACCCAACTGTTTTGCAATGTCATAATCTTTAACAGGAAAAAAAGGGGATTTAAAAAGTATCTATAGCAGCACGATATCTGCTTATAGCAACCAAAGTGTGAGCTTTTGTATTTTTAGCATGCATTTAGTAGCATACTGGCTCTTTAATCATCATTACAAAGCAATTATTAATAAATTATTCCAGGGGTTGGGTTGTTCGGGGTTAGGTTTTTAAGATTGTAATTAATGTACAACAACTTTGTTTGTAATATCAATAAGCATTAATTAGGAGGTTGTTGAGGGAAATCTCTTGGTTAAAGGTCAAGCGGAATAATTACGAATAAAAAGCCAATATATTGTTAATATACATGCTAATATGTACATATGAACATCCAGGGGGAGGACATTGAGACAGTGGATAGTTTCAAGTACCTGGGTGTTCACCTTAACAATATACTGGACTGGTCCCACAACACCGACACCCTGTACAAGAGGGGCCAGAGTCGCCTCCACCTCCTGAGGAGACTGAGGTCCTTCAGAGTGTGCAGACCCCTGCTCAGGACTTTTTATTACTCTGTGGCAGCCTCTGCTATCCTCTACGCTGTCGTCTGCTGGGCCCCGGGCAGCACAGAGTGGGACACCAAGAGACTGAACAAGCTGGTCAGGAGGGCCAGCTCTGTCCTGGGCTGCCCACTGGACTCTGTGGAGGAGGTGGGTGAGAGGAGGCTGTTGGCCAAGCTCACAGCCATCATGGACAACAACTCTCACCCACTGCACTGGACTGTAGAGGAGCTGAGCAGCTCCTTCAGTGGACGACTGAGACACCCTCAGTGCAGGAAGGAGCGCTACCGCAGGTCATTCATTCCCACCGCTGTCAGACTGTACACCTCCACTGTGTAGTTATTATGTGCCATAACCTCTGTTCTTCTCTGATCACAAACATCCAAATCCACTACTGCTGGACTAAAGACACTTTAAACTTTCACAGTTGTAATTTATTGCTCCGTTTGTTCCTATTTGCACCTTTATTTGCACCTCTATTGTTCTTGTTCTTCCTATTGTAGCGCTACCGCAGGTCATTCATTTATTCCTCCGCTGTCAGACTGTACAATCCAATGTATGGCTATTATGTGCAATAACCTCTATTCTTCTCTGATTATAAGCATTCAAATCCATTACTGCAGGGCAAAAGTCACTTTTAAACTTTACAGTTGTACATTTTTTCCCCCGTTTGTTCTTTTTTGTCCTTCTCTGATTATATACATCCAGATCCACTACTGCAGGGAAAAGGCCACCTTACAGTTGTTATTTTTTTGCTGTTCTATATATATATATATATATATTTTTTGCTCCGTTGTTGCTTATTTGCACCTTGTTCTTGTTCTTCCTATTGTTCTTATTAGCACCCTAATTGTTCTTATTTTGCATCTTATTGTTCCTTATTGTTCTTATTTGCACCTCCATTTGCTATTTGCATCCTGGTGGTGCGGTCCGGCTGCACAGTATGTGGATTTTGTGCATATGAGAAATGCTTAGATGTAAACTAGATGAGCACAGATTTTTGTGTGGTGTCCAGCGTGAGCTTGCAGGACACACTCAACCGAGCCCAAAATACATTTCCTCTCGACAGACTGTCCAATGGTAGACTGTGAGGCAGACGATTCCCACACCACTCTGTAATTTTTTATTTGTTTGTTTGTTTTTACATTTTTCTTTCTTTCTATTCATCACAAAATCCACTTCCGTGGATTTTTCTGTGGAAATCAACCATATAGATAATCTCATTAGTCTTAATGCAACGTAGTTTTTACCTTAAAGGTGGGCTTAGTCATTGTGAGGCATTGTTGACATTTGCTGAATTCAGTCAATATCTCTTCACCGTCCACTCTGTTCTGCGTGTGTGCTGAAAAAAAAAACAGTTTTTTGTACACATTCCTGCCTCTGTGAACGGGAAACAAACAAAGCGGCTCGCACTGAGCTACATAACGCCGTTTCAGACAGCCAGCAACAGGTGGGGTCCTGCTTATGGAGAGGACAAGGAGAAGGTGAGGGGAGATGGAGGGAGCTAGAGGGACAGTAAACCTGCATGTTGCTGTGTAACTGCATTGTGAAGGAGGAGACATGGCAACATCAACAGTCAACCCCCAGAATCACTGATTCCACTTTTTATTCTTTACTCCTCTATAAATCAACTGTGAGCCTCAAACAGTGCAGCTTTAATTTGTTTTTTCCCTCCCTTTTTTCTGTAATTTGCCTTAAAATGATACTGGAAAATATCACATTGAGTGAAAGAGGTAATGTTGATTTACATTTGTGATAAGCAGCTTTCATTCAGCAGCGGCTCGGGCCGGTAATGCCGTGACGGTCACGTGATGCAGAGAAGATGTATTGCTCGAGTATAGTTCAGTGTGAGCAGTCTGCTGGTAATGGCATGCTTAATGGTTCATTTAGTAGGCAGTGTGTAGTCCATACTGATTGAGTATGTAGTATGCAGCATGTTAGTATGCGATTTCAATCACAGCCCTTCTGCTGTGGAACTGTGTCAGCAGTGGTTGCTGCTAGCAACCAACTGACAGAACAGTTCCTGTTACTTCCTCCGAAGGTGTCGTGAACCCCGGTCGCAGAAAAACCTGCGCTGGAAGCCGTCCACGTTTCAAGAGAAGAGCAAGTGTTTATTTAACGTAATTCCATTTTTATTCTTAGTCACTAAAATATGCCTAACTTTCAGATCAACAACCGCACTAAGCTTTCTTGGAAGCAAACTCGGAGGAATCTTCCAATATACAAAGCCAAACATGTCGTCTCGACTTTTGTCTGGAAGCTGTATGCATGTGCCCAGTCAGTGTGTAATGAAAGGATGCAAAGTCAGACTCTGGCTCTAAATATAAGCATTTGTAAAGCACAGAAGTATTTCTGCATTGTAATTAGCACCAGTCTTTTTAGTGGTTTTGTTATATGTGGAGGTAAATAGCTGCATGCAAGCAATTATGAAACAGTGCCCAAGTTTACCCTCTTTTAATCTTCAGGAAGTTCTATCAATAGCACCAACAAACACCAATGGATGTTTTGACTGAAAACCTGCTGAACCTTGAATATTTACCACTCACCAGACTGACATGAAAAATAACGTCAACTTATTTGGATCTCGCTGAAATTTATGAGTTTGCGTACTTGAGCCTGAACCCTGGCATTTTTGCGGTATGTTAATATGCATTTGGAAGCCATACAAAAATCACAGCGAGAGTATGTGGTGCATGTAGCATTAAATGGAAAGCTAAAACTAGGTTGGCGTGGGGTTAAAGTGCTTTTGGGAATTCACCCAAGCAATTACTTTAAGCATCAATTTGATGCTAAAATGTTTTACAGCTGCCAATGCCAAAGGGCAGTTAAGGAAAATGCTAAGGTCATTAGCCTTTCAACAAATAAGCTAGAAAGTGTCAAGATGCAAAAGCTTAATGGAGCCATCTTCCTCAAGCACATTAACACTGTTAAAACAAACAGCTACTGGCATGCACCGCCCCTCCGAGCCGCCAGTTCTGTTGCTTGATAGTGTATTTTTCTCATTTTGTAGCAGAT
Source organism: Chelmon rostratus (assembly GCF_017976325.1). Classification (NCBI taxonomy): domain Eukaryota; kingdom Metazoa; phylum Chordata; class Actinopteri; order Chaetodontiformes; family Chaetodontidae; genus Chelmon; species Chelmon rostratus. The sequence goes on from NC_055666.1 coordinate 18,940,273, forward strand.
CACTGGCAAACACACAGCCAATCTCATATATTTCCAGCGGTGCTGCGATGGAGTTTAATTGCAGAAACATGTACAACCATCTAAGACATTGGCGATGACGGAGTCACTCTTACAGGAGCGCAGAGCAAACGCCTCTTCTGCACCGGTGTTCCATATCCACACAAATCCACTGTGCGAGAAAAGCTATACAATTACCTGCCACTGGTTAAAAGAAAGTGCATTTACCAAAAAGTGAATTACGACAATTCATCACAAAACACTCCTGAAGTGCATTAATCATCACACACTGACGATACCTAACAGCCTGAGAGTATCCGAGGGTGGACTTTTCCTTTAGAGTGCAGCACACTGGAAAAGCATATTACTGTAAGTCCATCAACAGCCCCCTGGAAAAAAAAAGTTGTTTTTATGGGCATAGTGGTTGTGAAAATGCTTGAGCTTCACAGGGTAATGGGTTTGAGTCTTCTGCCCCTAATCAGATTGGTATCAGATAGGTGTCGAATGGCGCAGATGGCCATCAGTCTGGCGAAAATATACTTTGAGATATATGAACTCTTCTGTTTAAATTCTTTTACAGCAGGCCAGGCAGATTTGCCCACAGATTTTAAAGACATAGCTCAACATTTTGGGAACTACACTTGCTTTTCTTTCATAATTGGATGAGAAGATCAACCCCACTCCCACGCTTGTACACTAAATAGGAAGCGAGGAGACAATTAGCTAAAATCGTGACAGACAGCACGTCTAAAGCTCATAATGAACACGTCAGCAAATAAATCTCTCTAAAATCACAATTTTTTGTTTGCATTTCTGCTTTTGTCTGGATTAAACAAATAAAATACACTGCTGCTAGGTGTATCTCTGAACTCTGTTCCCCCCTGCTTCAAGTCTTTGTGCTAAGCTAAGCTAATCGGCCTCTAGCTCCACACTAAATGCACGTTAGAGTGGTGTCAGTCTCTGGAAAGTTGGAAAGTGAGCATATTTCCACATTCTTTGCCTGGCTGTTGCCTGTTGGTTCAGTGTGAACCAACTAGAGGTTAAAAATGTTTTCTGCTGAGCACTTTAGGCTAAAAAAAAAAAGTGGAGGAAAGAGGAAATAACACTGCTTTAGAAACAACAAAAAAACCCAGCTACCAAATAAAAAGGTTCTTCCAGGAGCACCTTTTTGTCAGGAATAATGGAGCGTGGAGATATCTGAGGGCTTGTGGAATAAATGGAGCATATTTGTGCAGTGTGGAATTTTGGCAGAGCTCACAGACTCTCATGCTTCTGCTGTTTTATTTTCATTGCTGAAATCAATTCACTGTGGAGCCTGTGAATCTTGAACGTAGCCTACCTTCCTCTTCTGTCAACCTACTCATACCTGAAAGGGGTGTAATGACCCACTTTCTCTCCTTGTCCCCCAGCGACTCTGCCGCTTACCACGTTTGACCACCTTGCTGTGGTCGACTACAGTCTGCAGCTGCTGTTAATTTACAGGAGCACTGTGCACCCCTTTCCCGGCTCTGAAGCATATATGACTAATCACACCAGTCATTTTAAACAACTTGAGCTCTCTCTGGCAATAAATCACCTTGATTCGTGCTACTGTGCTCATAATAGAGCTGCGTTCAGGAGGGAGGCGAGCTGGGGGAACTTTGGGAGCTATTCAGTACTTTTGGTCAACGCGCTGCTGTGAGACAAACTCAGGGACTGGGACATATTGTTGTTCGATGTGTTGCTTGTTTCTACGATCTCAATAGAAATCAAAGCGAGAACAACAAAGGGTTGTATTTTCTTTGTACAACAGCTTGGGGAATTTGATGTTTCCCTGGACTTTTTGCTTAAAGAGTACATATTTTCCTCTCTTTTTAATCTGTTTTGCAGTTTACAACTTTTACAAAATTCACCATCTTAGTGTGATTAATATGCCACAGAGATTTTTCAAAACACAAAGCTGCGTGTTCAAACGAACGTGACACCGACCCCACCCGGGCTGAAAATGAGATGTTGCTAACTTACATTTAACCACTGTTTGATCTACTTTCAACTATTTATTTTCAAGTTCTAGCCAAAGCCCAGATAAACTAGAAAGACGAAATAGTGGCTTTCTTCTTCACCTCAATAACATGGAGAAAAAAGGCCTTCCAACATGGCCAAGAGTGTACTTTTTTATCTTCACCTGCCAACTGTAAGAGAGAACAGAGGGACCTCACAAGGCCTTTAAAGATGGTGTTAAACCGCTTTTTTCGGGACATGACAAACGATGTAGCAGTCCCCAAATTCCACAAGCTAACATATGTCTTCCAAAGTATCAACAACCAGTAAAAAGTAGTAAAAAATGAAATGATGTTTAAAGTCCTGGGCTATGACGGTGTCGTGCCATTTCTCTTTTTATCCCTGTCATTGCATTGTTCCATTATTACATCTTCCCTTTGTGCCTTCCCCTGCCTGGTAACCACTGTGCCGAGCTGAAGAACAATCTGCTCCTTGTCAGGAGCGCTGAACGAATCCTGTTGCTTATTGTTGAGGTGAACACGTTATTTGAATACGACCAATCTCCTGTAATAAAAGGCCCGTTGTGGTTTATGAAATATTCATCAAAGGTATCCCCTGGAGACTCTGATGCATTCAGATGCATATCTCCGAATCTGAAACAGACTTCGACAGACAAAATATTGCAAGCAGCTTCTGAACTACGGCAGACAGTCACAAGGTGGGTGACCTCCAGAGTGGATACGTCTCCTTGTCGCTCTGCTGGTTTTCAGCCATTTCGTCTCTTAATAAATCAACAAGAGCACACTCTGGGCTCCAGCAGCTAAGTGGCATTTAAGAAACAGCTTGTGAGGGCTGTAAGGCTGCAATTTGGATCATTTAGACGCAAGGCAATAATTTGGCCAGATGAATGACATTAACAGCAACCGGAAAGTTTTTAAGCCACTAAAGCCACTAAAGAGAAAAAAGTCCAAGTAGCATTTTATTAAAAGTCAATGAAGGCTGAACTTCTTGTGGTTCAGAAGGACAAAAACGCTTTCCATTTGTTCAGGTTCGCTCAATATTGGGGATGTGACACATTTAAATTCTCTGGCGATTTACCAACAGATGACAATAGATAGTCGCCTCGCTATTTATCAGTAGTGCGTGTACTGCATTTATCTGCGTGCCAACTTATGCGCGCACAAATTGTGCTTGGAAAGCAATAAAAGCCGGCGGTCTACATTCAGCTCGCAGGGAAAATGCCAAGATACTGTTTCTGCTACAAATAGCAATAACAGCAGCTTCAGCCGACATCCGTGGTCTCGTCGGGATGATCAAAGTTGGAATCGCTGCAACAAGAGCGCAACCACCTCTCTTCTTCATATCACAGCATTCCAAGAACAACAAATCCCCCACCTCGCCAGTACTTCATCTGCACCTTATAACATATAGAACAAGCCAGCGACGCCGGTAACAAGGTAGACTGTTAGAACAAATCCTAACAGGGCTGCTGGTAGATACAAAGGCTCATAATTTTTCAAAAATTGTTTACAGCATGCTTCTGCCTTGAAGACACAATAAAAGAGGGAGTGATAATCCTATGCAGAGATGCTGGGCTATCACACTGGGACTATGGGTACTGATGAGAAGCTCTTGGTCTGTTGCCATGGCCCCTGTGTGGGTTGCATGTCAGTGCTGGTCTTCTCTTCTTTTTAATAACACTGAAAAATACTTTGAAGACCCACTGGGGAAACACAACACATTATGCTCCCAGTGGTCTGGGTCTGTGACTCCACAGCTTAACATTGTTTCATGCTGCTAAAAAAAAAAACAAAAAAAAACGTTAGAGCGTCATCATTTGACTCAGTTGTTCAGCACAATCTATTATCAAACCCATATGGTTCATCATGGTCAGCCACTGATGAAAGACATGCAAATGAGGCACTTAGAAAGAGCAAATTACAGGAGCGCTTTTCAGGGTTTTTGCAACTGGTTGGGACTTGAAATGAAGAGAAATGTGATTTCCTTTTTTGAGAATGAGGTATCGTAAATTAGCAGGTTTCCTCTCAGTGTTGTGTCGGGTAAAAAGGTTGCTTTGATTTACGTGTACAAATTAAACTCTCATCCTTGACTATTAGCCGACGTTACTTTTATTGACAACCTGGGAGCTCATCTATGTTCCCAAACTCCCCAGTTCAAAATACTGTCCACACACGTTAAGAGTCCTGTTGTGATTGGTTCAAAATCCTAACCCTAACCCTAACCCTGGGAACATAAGACCCCGGAAACATCGGAATGGCTCCGTCCAGGTTAGGTCAAGTGTTGGCGTCTGAACCATTATTCTGACCCCTCAGACGTCTCCAGATGTGTCTGGGGCAAAATCGATGTTTGAATCCAACATTTCCACTGTCTGGAGCGAACCTAATGTACATTCCTCTGAAGACGGAGAACAGAAGGATCAAGTCTGGAAATACTATATGTCTTTTTTAATGCGTGTGAACAGCCAAAATTTATTATTATCACGGGAAACAAAGCTAACTATAACGTGAACATGAAGTCTGAATAATACATGAAATGTTTAATTCATTCCCAACCAACTGAGAACAAATAAAGCAATGTGTTGATCAAGTGTACAGATTATATCATTATCACTGCGCTACTAGAATATCACACCTCCACATAAATTTTCAGGTGTTTAGATTTCTTTTCTCTGCACAAAAGCTGCGAAAAAAGGTTAAAAATGAGAGAAAAACAAGACATTTACAAGCTATAGAAGTGCGTTGGCTGAAACATCACTGTTATAATGTAAATTAAGCGTAAATAGATTCAATCGCAGGGGCTCACAGGGTTAATTTAGGCAAAAGGACATAACTCAGGCGAGATTGGATGAAAAGAGGTGAATATATATATAGGGGGCGAGGATAGGGAACATTCATCCTGCACATGCACAGCCTCTAAATGACAGACAGGACGTTCTTTCCATTATTAACGAATGCTCGTTGCAGATTTACAATGTACCTGAAATCACAATTACCACCTCCAACTCTGCACCCTGTGTTTGGAATATGTGAATCTTTTTACGTGCAATTAACCCAGCAGCAAATATAAGAAATACATTTTGTAACCTTATTAAAATGCAGTTTAATCATCCAGTGATTTTGAGACATAAACTTGTAAAGTCATATAGCATGCCTTATGTTCAAACTCAAGCCCTGATAGACAGTGTAAAAATGTGTTTCTCAGCAGGAATAAATTTTGATATTAATATGTAGTGTATGACAGTATTGTTGTTAATTAAACCCTGCAACATTTCACCCAGGCTATTATTTGTTCCTGCCAGACAGCTAATGAGCCCCACATTATCTCAGCAAGAGACAAAAGCCCAGAGGACACACTGTACTTTAAGGAGTCTGAGACCCCTGGTGGAACCGGTTAGAAGAAAGCTGTGTTTCCAAAATGACGGGTTTGCGCTCACGCCGGGGAGAGGAACAGAAAAAACAACCATCATCCTCCTCCTGCATTTACCATGAGCTGGACCTTCTATTTCATCCGTTCACATCGCAGCCGCTCATGCGGGCCAATGGGTCAGTCCTACTGCCACCACAAATACCAGGGAAAGGATCCTGACAAGCTTTATCACCATCAGCTGACAAAGTGTACTACATTTTCTGGGCAAATGAGACACAGCGGCCGAGCAGCAGCTGTCATCCATCATACTCGTGGTGATGAGTGCTGGATAACTACACATCCAGCGTGAAAAAAAAACAACAAAAAACAAATCACAAATACTTCAGAGCATTCAGATGCTTCAAAATATAAAGCATTTTAAATATCAAGTGGCTCTTTGGGCAACTGGACCATCAAAAATCATGACTGCATACTTTATATCAAACACAGAGACACAGACAAAGGGGGAACATAAGGGGGTTGACCAAAACTGCTAATTAGTATGATACATCAGTATCTCTGACCCTACACTGCACGTTGTTAGTCATGCTGCACCTTTGGTGGCAGATTTCACGCCCCCTGTTGGGTAAATCAGCTGAATTTGTATCCACCAGTAACAATTTTTTAGCAGTGTTTTCAAGATCATTTCTTTTCATGCATGTTTCTCATCTGCCTCTGTGCAAATGCAAAAAATGCATGTTAAGCTTTGCCCAAACTCCCAGCGATTTCAGACACAAAAGACTCAAGACTCTGCCGCTTTACTGACGGGGGAACCTGAGAGCAGGATGGGCTTCCTCTGACTGACATGTTTACTTAATGAGCATCGCCGGTTTTTCCATTCTTCGCTGTCAGAAATCCATCCATGTTGTACTTAATGTGTCATTTTTCTTTCTGTATATATTTAGTGAACCCTGACATCCCTGCCGCTGTTTCTGTAGTGCTCCCAACCAATCAGATTCAAAGATTTTTTTATTGCGGTGCACCGCAGCAAATAACAGTGTTATTATTTACACCTGTGCTTGATGGATCTGCTACGAAGGAGCACTTTTCCCCCTTGGTCATGTGCACCACTAAACTCTATAGCGTTTGAAACGGTGAATTAGTTACTTAAAGGTCTCCTGTGGTGTTTTTGGCCACGAGTGGTGCAATGGAGCAATTTGTGATGAGCGGGAGCCTGTGTGGGTGCACATGCACAATTGCATGCCTTTTCCTGTTATCAAACTCTCCTTTTTCCAGCCTGTCACATAATAAATTGGAGCAACACCAGAATTAAGTCACAGCAGGTGATCTGAATGGCAGCATTAGCCAGTATGTTTAATTCTGGGACTTATGGATTCATAACATCTGGAATGAATATCTCATCATTAATGAGGTTCATTAACGCTCTAAAAACTAAGCTGTCTCTCTTACTTTGCTGATTTCCTGTGTAAACACTTGAAGTTTCACTGGATGAAAGATCTCCCTGTAAAAGTGTGTTATTTCTGCTGATTTTTCATGTTTATTTCACCAATCTAAAAAAAAAAAAAAAACCTTAACAAGCCTGGCAGGTCTGGATGCATGTCATTAAAATTAGCAAACATTCCAACTTTTAGAGTTGCTACAAGTTCTCATTTTCTCACATTTAAAAAAGGCTAATCAGCTAAGGTTATTTAATATGAAGTGTTAGACTGTGCACCAGACAGAGACCTGCAGGGATGATTTAGATGCCGCATCGCTCCTCACATATTGAGCAAGGTGACTAATGGGGCAAACTCGCAAAAAGTCAATGCAACCATTTAATTGCTGACAGATATATAGCTTAGCACAGTGACACAGCCAGTTCTCAGAATAAAGATTTACTAATTTCCCAAATCGGGAACCATCAGAGTGTAGAGCAGCGCAACAGCAAAATTTCTAATCTGCAACCTCAAATATGTTGAGAAACGACAGACGAACAGAGTGTTTCCAGTTTGCTGTTCACTTCTCCGCTTCGGCTTTGTGGCTGTGAATGCACATCGAGGCTATAAACGGTGCAGACTTACTGGGAGAGTGAAAGTGGATGTGAAAGCTCAATCACATTCTAAATTGTACAACAGAGCAGAGAAGTCTACTTGGCAGTCACACTGGTGAGACGGGGAGGAGAGAGAACAGGAGCCTGCAAAAAAAAAAAGAAAAAAAAAAGGCAAGCATTTGTGTCTGTTTACCCGCCGCACTGTACATACAAAATGCTGCACATGAACTGCTGGTGGATTGGCAAAATGAAGTACTGGCAATTAAGATGGTGATTTTTTTCCTGCACCCATATTATTCTAGCTTCTACAAAGAGAATCACAGACACACTAAAATGCTGTATGGCAAGATAAATAACTCCTGGTGGGCTTTGCAGTGCTGTCACGCTCTCTGTAGCAGTCACCGTCCCAGAAGAAGGCAATGTGCCACAACCGCCATGAAGCCTTCCTACCTCAGGCACTCCACTGGCAACAATTTAAAACAACTTCTTTTGTTTTTCCCGGTCTGCATCCCCTCCCTCCTCCCGACTGTTCCCCGAGTAGAAGGCATAATGCATCATCTTAGGAGGGAGCCCGTAGCGGCCTAATTTAACAGCCAGGGAGAGACACCAGTGGACACTGGCCTGCTAATGAATGAATGAGCCTGACGTGTAAAATCAGAAAAGATTACAGACAGGGCCAGGCCTCCCAAAAGGTCTTGGCAAACCAGCTGTTTAGATAAGCCCTGTTACCTCCCCAGAATAATAATTCCTCCACATGAGACTGAGTAAACAAACAGAGTGTGAGTAGAAGTTAGCGCTGTCTTGTTTTATTCCTGGAGACGAACTAGGAAAATAAAAAAACATCTGCACGGCAGCGGGATCATATCATGATCAAATCTTGTGTGTCCCTCCCCTGTTGCATGTTGACATCTGGACACCGAGGGGACCGCTGGGTATACACAGCCGATGAGCAATAAATAAACAAAGGGGGGCCCGGCCTTGAAAAGCCATACACCTGTGACCAGAGGAAAAGCAGCAGGCGCAGTAGTGTTCATTAAAGAAGCCGCTCCTGACAGTGAGGCATTTAAGAGGCCATCAGGAGCGACAACTCAGCAGCTACCTTGGGACCGGAGAGGGAAAGGCATCAAGGTGAGCAATGCAATTTCAGCTTGAATAATGGAGCACTTTCCTCAGGTCTGACATTCATGTATTTCTCAGGCAGTTTTGCCGTATAGCCCAGCAGCACCAGTGAGCTATTCAATGTTCCCCAGGAAAAACTGGTTGACAATGTCTACAGGTTCACAATTACTGTCTGCATGGCTGCTGGTCTGCAGATAATCTCACTCAAAGTGGTTCATGAATTAAAAATAGCACTGAATGCATCAAATCTAATGATATGAAAATTTAGATTTTGCACTACAGACGTAACACACAGCAGACATCGACATCTAGATGGGATTCCTTTTTTCTGAAACGGCTTTTAAAAAATAATTTCGTCAAGGCAGATCATTCGAACTTTTCTGCTGGATTCGCCAGCCAGATTCCATTTTCACGGAGTTGCTGATGTAAACTGGTAATAACAGAGGATTAATTTACAAGGAGGCAAAATCCCCCAGTGAGACTTGTGGCCCAGAACAATAATGAGCAGATAGTAAACAGAAATTTGCCGTGAGCCAAAAGAGAATGCAGAGGCACCTAATCTACACACTGAAACACTGATGCGTACACAGTCGCAGGCGTGCAAGCACGGCCACGCCCTCCACACACACACACACACACACACACACACACACACACACACACGAGCACACAGGCAGAGAAAATTACAGCAAAGTATCTTCCCCAGGCCTCTGTAGCAACATATGTTTTCAGGTAATTAAAAGAAGATCCCAAGCGGTTATCATGTCATATTGAAATACAATGCGTAGAGCAAATTACCATTCTGTGGTTATTTATACAAAGCCGGGTGCACTAGGTCACGTTACCTTGGTGAACTGCGAGGATAGACGAGAAGTGTTCATGGCTGCAGCCGTGCTGTGGTTTGGACTTCTAATTAGCATGCTAAGGTCAATGTGTTACATTTACAACCCTGAATTCAAAAAACTTGTGACGCCATGCAAAACGGAAATAAAAAGCGAAAGCAATGATTTGCATCATTTGTTTACAGACAACAGTGTTACGAAGAGTTCCTGAGCTCATATAGTGACATCCTTTACACAGGTTTCTCGAGTGGTAAATGAGCTGCATCTCTAAAGTGATATTCTCGTCTATCAACCACTCGAATTGCTTTATTATCATTATCATCAATGTTCCAGACAGGTGTTCCACAACTTTCCCAGCCTTTTTGTTGCTGCTGTCCCAACTCATTTGAAACGTGTTTCAGAATAAGCAGATATTTACAAAAATCAATGAAGTTGATGAGGAAAAAACATTAAATGTATTGTCTTTGTGCTGTTTTCACTTGAGTATGTGTCAAAATGGAGTAGCAAATGATCACACACAGCGGTCCGACTTGTTTGCTTGTCCAGGTGGGAATCTGGTGCTGCACACCCTCAAAGCGTTTCTTTTTCGACGTTTACCGCTGTAATGTGTTTTGTGCTCACTCTGTGATGTGGTCATTAATAAATAAGCAGTTTTTGAGGCCACTTTATAATCAAGTGTTTGTTTATTGTTTTGTGCCGGGAGTTTGTTTTTTGCATGAACACAAGAATACAAGCAACTGACTAATAGGGAAATCCCTTTTGTACGAAGTGTGATGGACATTGATGGTTCATATTATAAGTTACAGCTAATAATAATAATAAAAATAAACTTTATTTATGCAGCACTTTTGAAAACAAAGTTGCAAAGTGCTCTACATTGTTAAACATTTAGGTTCTCTGTATGTCTCCATCATATCCAAACAGAGATTCTCCATATGTTTGAGGACTCTGACAGAAGCGCTATCCTTTAGTATAATTTGACTTTGAGTTGTCACCAGAATGCTCATCTTTGTGCTCAAATAAAAGAACAACCCCAGACACAAGTGTTTTCTGCCATCAATTATGTACTCTCCCTTTGGCTGCAGATACGGCGCTCTGCTGCCCAGAGTCTATACTTGTAGGTGCCAGACGCTGCTCAGGATTAGCTGGCGAGTCCAGAAGTGTCCTGCTGCGTTGCACCAAACGCCCATTCACCAGACAAAGGTCCTGGCTGCAGGAGAACTAATCCATCAGTCTATCTCTTTAAGTTTAGAGTGGTCCCTTGATAGTTTTGCTGAGGATACGTACCTCTTTTCTCTCCTTCTGTGTCTGATGGAGCCTCCTTCCCATCTGACAGACAGGTGAACCTCCTTTGAAGTGGCTCCATCTCACTTGCAGATGTGGAGGCCAGAGAATGAGCCTCCCCCTCAAGACCCCATTAAAGCAAAACCAAGGGTCCACGGGCTTGATATTCATCGCCAGGGCAACCTCTACCATCAACACATTTTGTGCCACGTGAGAATGATCACAGCTTATTAAAGTGGAAATAATGACTGCTCTACCTCCGGCATGAAATATTTAACAAGGACAAAGGAGATGGCTCAAAGGTGATTCATATCTATGTTGAAAGGAGAGAGCGTGGACGGTGCCGTCTACGCAGGAAGTGAAGATGAACCTTGGTTAACCTGAGCTCAGAAGAGACTTTCTGCAATTGAAATTTGTGTCTAAATGGAAGCAGAAACAGAAGAATAATGGCGTTCTGGATTAATGTTTATCAGCCGTAACAAAGATGTTGTTTTAACAGCGAGCAGCATCCTGCACGGTACATTTCCCTCTGTTCACCTCATGGCATTTACAGTACATACAAAGCAGGCTTATTCATTCAAGTTTGAAGTATATGTGCTCGTTTTAACCATCATTTCGTTATAATCATTCTCTCTTCGCAACTGTGCTCAGAACGTATAGAGCCTCCAATTTCTGGATGTGAAATTATTGATGTATTTTTCCCTCTAGCTCCGGTAAATTAGCTTTCTTGGCCCCTTGGGAAAATCAGGGGAAAGAAGCAGAGTGAAAATGTTCTCCATCAAGTGTGATTGAATTGGATTTTACAAGATGAATTGCCAGGACAAGAGTTTATCCCAATTACATTGCCAAGAGGTTTCAGTCCTGCTGTAGCCACTCCGGTCAGCGGCAATTAGGGTCAGCTTTGAGTTATCAGGATCCGTCATTGTGAGAAGATGTTTACAATGCGAGCAGAAAGCAGATAAACGCAACAGGCCGACATTTGCAGCGGTTAAAAAGCGGCTTGTGGTTCGGTCCAAGAATTCACGAAATTACAGATCTGACAGCCAAAACACGAGCAGAGCAAAACACAGCTGTCTTTTCCGTAGCCCACACATCTTTTAATCTAGCGGAATACAATACAGACAGCAGAGACTGCCTTTGGCTCTTTGTGTGGCCGTCCATTTTCCTTACTCGAGTATTTTTTCTTTGATGTAACCTGTATGATTTGCTGATGCGGAGATTCAGCGTGTCTTTCATCTGTCTCTCATTGAGACCACACTTACCGCAGACAGTGGCAATAAGGCGGATGATGTTCAGGCTTACCTTCCCCAGACTGGGGCTCCACAGGTACCTCAGGCTGAAAACACAGAGAGCCAGAACGAGGAAGACCAGAGCCAGAACCAGAGCCACCCGCTGGTATGCGTGGTACCTGGCCTTCTTCTCTTTCCCCACCTCAACCTGCAAACAACACATGTTCAATAGCACATATGACGTACATATAGCCCAAATAACCACAACTAATAATATATCTCACATCTGAGCTGATAAACATCTGTATAGTTGATAGATGAATTGGTCAGCATTTTAGGAAATATGCTTTTTCACTTTTATGTCCAGAGTTAGCAAAGAATCTCAATATCTGATAGCTTAGCATAAACATCTGTGTCCACATGTAACGAAATCTGCCTACCAGCAGCTCTAAATCTCAAAAACTGACATGTTTTATCTCCTGTGTTTTGCATATGCTTACGGGTGGATGTGTTGTCAGAGCCAGGCTAGCTGTTTCCCCCCTGTTTCCAGTGTTTATGCTAAGCTATGCTAACTTGCTGCTGGCTGTAGCTTCAAATGTAATTGCAAAGTTTGATTCTGATTCTGATTCTACAAAAGTTTTCCCACGTTCTCTATTTCCATCTTCAGTGGATCTAAGCTGCTGGTTGCATCTTCAGTTTTCTCAACAGCATAATCTTGAGCTGTCACCCACCATTAGCTGCGCACGCAACAGAATTTTAAGCAGCACGACTGGATGCTTCTTACTGAAATGCACCTTGGGAGTCTGGGTTGACTTCTCTCTCGAGTGTTTTTATGTACAGTACGGCTCTTATTAAAGAGTCAGGCATTTTCTAATGTAGTTTGTACTGACCGGGAGAGATTCACATCCATCCAAGCCAAAGTGCTCTGAATGTGAGTCATGTACTATAATTGTCTTTGGGCTAAATGAATGAGGCTTTTACATCCAGGACAAGGGTCACCTGAAACAGTTCCTCCCACTTCACAACTCTGCTTAACACAGAAATGCAGCATGAGCTGTCCAGCTACTGCTTTATTTATCTTTTTCAAAATTTCCTTCCTTTGATTTTGCCTTATCATCAGTATAACACTGAATCCAGTGACGCCATCTGATTTGGTCACTCTAAATGTATCCACCAATGAGGCTTCTGATGACCAAAAAATAACCATCTCCGTGCCGAGCGAAGAACACGAGTGCCACTGAAAGGTTGCGTTCATTAAACTTTTCCTCAAATGAAAACTCTGCCCGCTGTCGTCAATTCCCCAAGCTTAAGGCCACAAATGAATAAAGGCGGGCTTTTGTTCCATCGCGGCTCCAGCAGGGAGAGAATGAAAGCTTCTCATTCACACTGGACCACTTGTGAAGGTCTCGGAGGACAACAGAAAAGTAGATATGAAAAAAAAACTTCAATTAGCAAAATTGGTGTTGCTTATCTTCGTGTCTTCTAAAACGATGATAAAGCAGCTTTGGCTTTGTATGGTGGCTGAGGTTGTTACAGTAGTTAAGCAGCAGTAGATTGGACAGCACTTTAACATGCTGACTTTTGAAACAGTAATTCTTTTTGAATAGCAGCTGTATGGCTTTCATGACCTTTGGACTTTTATCCAAAATAGTCCTAAATGACGCCATATATATTTCATATAGCCTTCTTATTATTATTTTAAAAATACAGTATGTAGGTGGAATGACGTACAGGAGGAAATGTGATTTAGCAATAATGGCATACAGTCACACTGTGTGCTTGTTGAATATAGATTACATTTTGGATTTCTGGTAAATACATCAGCAGCATGACTTTGAGGAAGGACAGACTACACATTATTCAAGAAAAGCCCCCCGAAAAACTTTGGCATTAATGAATCCTACAATTCTACCCATCTTTATTTGACATATTAGAGACAGTAGACACCGAAAAAAGGGGGAAAAAAAGGAACGTGAGGCACATCAAAGTATTGTACATTCCTAAGGCGTGATGAAAAAGAGAGGTCTGCAATCAAAGAGCCAGAAATTCCTTACATTGTGAATTTCTCAGAAAGAAGAAGAAGAAGAAAAAAAAAAGTGGCTGAAATCCTCTGCTCTCCAGTGGGAGGTTGCATAAGCAGTGGAAACTTAACTGGAGGACAAACCTCTCTCTGCCTGTGCTTTGAATATCAAACACACAGAGGGGAAAGGTGGGATTGAGGGACAGACAGACAGGCAGAAACAAAGGCAGGGATGGAGACAAGGCGAGCAGTCTGAGTGTGCAGCACCCGCCAACTAGTGTTTAAGGGTTTAGGAGTTCAGAATCAGCCAGGCAATTCCTCTTGAGCTTTGTGAGGAAGAGTGCCCGGAGCCCCCTGCTGTTATCGTGCAAAGAGGAGCGCTTCCTCAAGAAAACAACAACCAAAAAAACCCACAGAAGTAGCCTACATAACCACCAAGCAGAGGCAGGGCTTTATCATACTGGGGCACACTCCTGTGAAAACCATTCAGAAATAAGAAGCAACAGGTGTTTTTTTTTTTTTTTAACCATAATCAATATCAATCCATCACTTATAGTGCATTCGTGATGAGTGAAGAGTTTACTTTTTCATATGCATATAAAAAGATGATAACACTGTGCCATGAATGGCAGGGCAACAGGAATAAGCACTGTAACAAGTGAAGTATGAGAGAAGGAAGGAGGAAAAAGGATTTCAGAGCCAAACTCACCGCCCCACCCCCCCTTCCTCAATAATAATTTCTCAAATAAAGACAATTCTTGGTTGATATTTGAATGCTGCTTGCACATGAGAAGCGAGGATATTCAAGCTATAAAGCAAACACAGCGGTGGAGGTGGGACTGAATGTAAGAGTGGAAATAAAGAAAGAAAGCCAAGGTGAAAAGCCAAGAGGAATTAGATGGAAAAATTACTATTCTGAGAAAAAGCTCCCATCACTCAGCAAGAGATCAAGCAGCTCTCCTTTTTCATTTAAAAAAATAGACACACTTATTTCATATTTCACTTAAAGCTTTCACTCAAATATCACAGCCCCCCCCCCACCCCCCCTTTTTCAAACCATCACTGCTGCCACCTGCACTTAACTTATAGAGCAGTAAAATATTAAGGGTGCTCCTGTTTTCTTGACCTGAAATTCCACACAGTCTTCAAAGAGACAACAAATGTTGGATTTTTTTCCCTTTCAATCACAAAATTAGCAAAACTGGACTCACATCTTTCCACAGAGTCTGTTGACTGCTAGCCTCCATGATGCAAGCCCGCAGGAGGAGTTTCTCCGATCGTCTTAGCTGGGGAAAATACAGACGCTCTGCGAGGGAAAGAGAGCCCCGGCTTCAAACCATTGCTGTAATTTGGGAGTGTGCTGAAGGGGAGGGAAGTTTCAGAAGGAGTGGAATTACTGAAACATTTGTGATACCCATTAAAAGCAAGGCAGATGTCTCTGCTGCCTGTCTGCCTGCTTTCATTTCAAAGGTGGAAAGCCACAAATGGATTCAGACAGAGAGACGAACCCCCCTGTTGAATAAATTGCATACTATACTTGAATGAAAGTACTGTAGTGATTCGCCACTTTCAAAAGACTCCTGCTTGCATGGAGGACACAAAGTCGTACCTACATAATGCAGATTCTGATCTTTTCAGGTATATTGTCTGAAGCATGAAAAAGAGTTCAACCGCCTTCTCTCTGCTTTTGTTCCTCAATCAGTCAGCCTGCACTCTCGACTACAAACAGGTACACTAAACAAGCCCTGAGATGACTGAACAGCGGCATAATGAAGGAGTCAACCGTATAAAATGAAAGGGATTTTGCGCACATAAAGAAGTAAAGCAGGAATGAAGCAAAGACTGTAATGTGAGAATAGAAGTTTAAAGATCCCCTCCAGACATGTTTTAAGACATATAAAAAACTACTCCTTGAAATAATAATTTGTGCCTGAAATGGGTTTTCCATTAAAAAAAAAGTTCAATTGTCTCATTAAAAATTCTTGAAATTACATCCACTCCTTCCCTCTCATTAAAAAACCCAGAGTCTGTGCAGGTGCTGTTCATTTTTAGTGTGTAACTGCGAGACGTCGCCTGATTCACTGAAAAGTCCGTTCTCAGCTGCGTGAGTTGCACACAGGACCATCACACTTCCAGATGAGTGAGAGGGACTCTGCACATGCATCATTCTGCACGGTGAAGCGCAAACATCCAAGTGAAGCGACAATGAGCAAAATACATTTTGGAGCGGCGGGTGGGGGGGGGGGGGGCCTTTAAGAAGCATGTAGAGGTCATCCGAGGAGCCGCTGCCCGCAAACTATGATGAAGCTGCGTGATAATGGTGACTAAAAACTCAAATCTTTTCCTTTATGTACTGTGTCGAGCAGGACTCCACCGTGGGAAGCCTCTCAGTTCTTCTTTTAAAAATGCAATTTGAGCCAGTTTTAGGGGCTCACAGGGGAGGAGTTAAATAACACATGCAGTAACCGAAGCTCCTCAAATATTGGCACCCTCAGAACTTTATAGCGCTCTTGGCAAGCTTAATAATGTCATCCGATGGTACCCGGTTATTTCTCTCATCCATACAGTGCACCATTAATAGATTCTGAAAATGCCACTGCGGCTCAGGGAAGGTGTGATCACACCTGCAGTTACTTTTCTCTTTGGTCAGAAGTGTGGTGGAAAAGTTAACCTTGTTACGCTTCTGTTTGGTTCTCTATTGGCTCATATTATTCAGCTTCAGGTGAACCATGACATGTAAACAACGGCTGCGCGGAGTCACAAGTAGCTTTTTTGTGTTTTGTCATTCTGTAAATCAAGGATTGTTTTCATCCTCTCTGCATTTAGCTGCAAACAGCAGAGCGTAATACTCTGCACTCTGTGTTATGATTAATGTGTAGTGGAAGTGAGTGAAGTCAGATAACAAAGACTGGGACAGAGGATTATGATAATGTCGTATGATGACAGGTCTGTCTTCAGGATGCAGAGCTGGCATGGCTGCTGTTTTCTCTAAATTACCTCCTCAGGTGTTAACGCAGTAACGTACACATGCAACAGGACTAAAAACGCACCAGCCAGGGAAATGTTTTAGCAAGTTTCTCTGCTTGTCTGCACTTATTCTGTCCTTGTGCTGCTGTAACACTCAAATTTCCCCTCCAGGGAATCAATAAAGGATTATCTTATCTTAATACTGGAAGATTCTGCAAAAACCCAAGATTTTGTTCAATGCCAATTCAATGCCACTGTTTTTAAAATTCTGGGTTTTGCAGTCCAGGTTTGGGGGAGTACAAATAAGTTATGGTTAAAGTGTGGTTATGGTTGGGCAGCTAAAACACTTTTTTAGTTTCAGGAAAGATTGTGGCTCATAAAACAGTGATTTCAGGTCTGTGATGGGACTCAAACTGTACACCTCCACACTCTTTGGTTCTGCCTCACATGTAGAGCCCACGACTTCCTGCATCTGCACTGAACATTGACTCTGGATGTAAATCCTTTTTGAGGCTGCTGGGCTGATTTTCTTCCTCCCTTTGTTTCTGTCACGCTGGGCTATTCTGCGTCTTACTGCTGGTTACCTAACATCAGCAACCAAAGCTTTGCGAGACCTTCGCGTTTTGTGCTATTGACCCATTATGACCTCATTCGGCCTCATTATGGACTACAACAAGCAATTTTGCGCGGCCTGTTAGGTATAGGTTTGGTTATTTGGTGCTGCTGAAGTTCAAATGTGCCACACTCCCACATGGATCACAGCAAACACTCCCAAGTTCAAAGATAACTCATTGAGAGGCAGCGCTCAATAAAACAGGACAAAAACAAGAATGTGCCTCATCTAGTGACTGAATAGACCATTAAATATGAAAACTAGATTTAACTGATGAATAAACTTTAAAATTTACCCTCATCATTATGTGTTAACACTTTAGAACAGGGTGCAGGAAACACTGAGTAGTTATTGAGGAAGGGGGACAAATCAGGAGCTCTGATAATTGATGAATCGCTAACAAATAGCTCCTGAATGACTCTGAATTGAGGGTTTGTTGATAGTTAGAAGTTAATAAGAACAGACTTTGAGATGCTATTATATAATGATAATGATGATACAGCAGTTAATAAGGCCAGATCCCTTATTACTGTGTTCAGCTTTTATTTTGTGTTGGTTTGAGGCGCTGCTTTACCGTGTCACGGCCCTTACAGGTGGTTGATTAACACATGATCCATCCAGGGATGAATCATTATTTTAATGATCACATATCTTATAATAATTATCTTTATTTAACACAGTATCTCAAAGTCTGTTCTCAAGTTATCTTTATCTATCTACAGTCTTGAGTTTTTCTACTCATTAATGTTTCATCAATTATCATCGTTCCTGATTTCTTCCTCACACATTTCCTGGAATCTACTCAGCACTTATTTTACCTTATTGCAGTAGTGGAAAGTAATTCAGTACTTCTACTCAACTAATGCACTTGAGTGCAATTTTGAGGGACTTTACTTGAGTATTTCCACTTTATACACTACATGTCAGAGGAAACTTTTTTACTCCATTACATGTATCCGACAGCCATCCTCCCCTACAGCTGTGAACTGCAGTAACAACACTAACAATGAAACTGAGAATGACTTCAAAGATTTTGACTGTGCAGACAAACTCGTTATAGTTAGACAGCGATTATGCACCTATTTAATCAAATCAGTTACATTAATATAGGCTAATAAAAACTGAAACTGTCTATAGATTGCAAGTTGAAGTTATATAAATGATGACTTGTTGGTCTGTAAACTAATGTCAGTGTACTTGCTCATCCTGTCTAGCTAGTTAGCACTTAGCAAAGTAATTTCCAACCTATTATTACTGTCTACTGTGAGCTGATAATACGCAGGTGAAGTATGTAAGACGTCTCCTTCTAAAAATGCCATATTGCTTATATATATTGCTGCATTAAGTAAGTACATTTCTAATGCAAAACTTTTACTTGTAATGGAGTATTTTTAAATTGTTGCACTGGTCAGTCTAGGATCTAAAAGTTTGTATTCTTTTTACGCCTTGTGTCAACTTTACTATTACATCACCATCATTATCACCCAGGGTGCTTTTCTGACATACTGCACTGCATCGCTGCCAGCGTCTCCACGACAGGCCGCCTGCGCAAAGACATGACAAACAATACACAACGCACATTCAATTTGATCTCCACGTATCTCGTGCTGAAGACTCGCGGCATCAAAGCGCACCTGTGTTCCGCCGATTCACACGAACCACCTGTCAGGTTTTTCCATATCAGCCGAGATGGCACACGGAGCAAAAAGCTCTAAACACTGTGATAAAATGTTTTGAAGTGATTCCAGTTTATTAGAAGCACAATTTCACAACCTAAAAGTTCCACTTCACACTCGATTTACGGAAGTGAAAAACGAGGGCTCGGTCAATACCCTGTGAGGTGGAACATTCCGGGTGAAATTGGTCAACCTGCAAGCCTTTAGTGTGGCAGGCAACATTTGAGCACATATTAAGTCTGTCAGATCTGATAGCTGTGCATCCTCGTCAGCTCTTTCCCATTGATATAAATCTTCACAATTACTCTGACATTTTGCTTGGCTAAATCAAGTGGCGGGTCTTTCAGGAATAGTGTCGTGTCAGCAGCAGAGCTGAGCATCCCGGGACCCTCATTCCCCCGATAGCATTCAGCGGCAGGCTGGGGCTTTGACACCCGCAGAATAGAATAAACAGCAATTTAGTTTGGAGTGCATACCAGATACTCGCAGATTAGAGCAGAGGTTGATGGGAGCAGCTTTAGCAAACCAGGAAGAATCACAGAATAAACATTTACTCTGCCCTCTTCATGCTTCAGGCCTGATAGCTTTGATAGGAATTTTTCCCTTTTGTATTTGTCACTTTTGCAAACACAGATTGAGCACTGTGACCAACAGCGAGGCACATTACAAATCCAGCAGACCAAGTTGGATCCAGTGAAGTTTTTTTTTTTACATATATAAATAGACCGTTTTCCATCAGACAACAGTTGTTCTGCTCGAAATGACTTGCAGTACTTCAGGCAGGCGCTGCCTCCACAAACTTGCAGAGTGTATTTTGCTCTATTTTGCAGCGGCCATCTGGAAAAAAGCTGTTCCTTGTTTTCTTTTCTTTTTTTTTAACTCTTAAGCCAGCCTCTGAAGCGTTTGTCTGGCTTCAGTCACTCAGAGAGGAAGCGGTGGTGGAAACCCACACGTTTCCCACGTGCTCATCCGCCTTCATTAACAGTCCCTTCCCACATGAAGGGCTGTCGCAGCTGAAGGGGGAGAAAAAGACGCAGACAGAATATGCGTCAGAGACATAGAAATACAGAAAGGATAGAAAACGTTGAGCAGGTCTGAGAATGTATTTGTTTCTTTTTCTCTCCCCCTCACACACACACACACACACACACACCATAAGAAACTCCATGGATTGGATCAGGCTTTTGAGTACAGAAACTGGGTCCGTACAGGTCAAATGTGACACATACAGTGATCCTGTGTGATTTGATTATCCGCCCCCTGCCTCGACACAGCTACACCACCTCAGTCTGCCATTACAGGGGAGCGGAGAGGTGGGCCAGAATGGGCTCATCATGAAGAGGCAGTCACGGATCCTGACTCGGTCTAGACGTGAGATCTGATAGCCCCCATCCGTCATCTTTCAGGATCCTCTCCACGCTTCAGTGACAGCAGGAAGGAAGTGTACCTCTGCACAGGAAGTTTACACGCCGCTCTGTTTCCCAGGAGTCGCTCGGCTCTTCAGCAGGCTGCAGCGGAGGCCTGACACGTTGTGTTGATGTACTGCTGCAAATTCCTGTGTGCAAAATACTCAGTGAGGCCCAGCAAGGTAGCAACATTCACAGGTGAAAGTCTGCTCTCAACGCCCGTCAAAATCTATGTTTATATATTCGGTTCAGGTTCATTTATTGTTAATTGGCACATTCGAGTCCATCAAAATGAAAACACGTCGCACGCCTCTTCTCCAGCACATCGTGCTTCATTCGGCAGATATTTTCAGCTTTCCTGCCTTCATCAGGCTGCTCTCAGAGGTTTATTTTTATGGTCGATCAGTCCTTCGACTCATAAATCACAACAAACATTTGTGTGCATAGTATTTTAAATATACTTTTATGATATTACAAGTCTTCACAGTATTCTTCAGCATGTACAACCTGTCATCTTAACCCACCCACTTTTATTATTATTATTATTATTATTATTCATTATTTTTCAATAGAAAGCAGCAACTTATGTACTTTCTTAGCCTCATTTTTCAAGACACAGCATACTCAGATCTGTTTCATCTCTTAATATTTACAGATAACCTTAACTAATGTCAAAGTCAATTTGTGGTTGATATTAACAAATCCATCTCATGTTCTATGAGAACATATACAACAGCTCTACGAAAATGTCTTAGAATCTAGTTGATCATGGAATTCATAATGTCTCCCTCTTAAACTTGCAATAGCAATTTTTTGGGCACTTGGGGGCAGTGCAAACAATGTCCAAACGAAACCCTGACATATAAAACCACCCCCCACCCCCCAAAAAAAGAAAATCAAGTTTTTAACCTTGTCCAGATGGTGTGTTTTTACATGCTGTAAGACATATTATGAGCAAAATAAGCAGCCAACACGATGCCCGAACGTTTCCATGTTTGAACTTCAGTGGACTAATGACGAGTTCACAAACACGGATTCAGACAGCTGGGGCTTCATACGTCACAAACCTAAGCAACCAATCCCATCAGCTATGGTGGAAGGAGGAGTATCAGACGTGAAGCCAGGTGTAGCTACATATCAGCAATCTGGAGGCTAAGTTTCTCTATTTTCAAAGCTATGAAACATGTTCTGTTTTCATTTGCAAAGTTGCTAAATAAGAAATGGGAGCCTTCATGTGTCACCAAAGGGTCTGAATATCCGAGAGCCAAGTGTGGCCTGCAGGAGCCTTTTTTCCAGAGCTCTGTTTTACCACAAAACTTCTACTGAAGCCCGACGCTGTTCCGTCCATTCATCCCGGGGACACAGTGAGTACAAGCCAACATGCTGCTAAGTTTATCTTTCTCTGTGTCCAAACAAATCTTCAGTGTGGTGGATAATGTTAGCCAATGGTTGCCTTCCAAGTTACATGCTGATTCCTGTCAAATGCTGATAGGACATTTTAACGTCTCGGGGGTGTTGATGAAGAAAGTTACAGCTAACGTTTGTCAGGTGGTTTGATGAGTCGACGCTACAGGTCAGCAATAGAGGCGAGGGCTGTTTAGATCAGCACACACGGCACGAAGGCGAAGGGGCAGAGTTATATGTGCCAATATAAGGCATGAAGGCAGCGAAAATCTGAACAGGTAATTTTGATGAAGAGAGATTAGTTTTTAGGGGTTTAATCAATGCCTGGAGATGAACTTTGTTGCTTTGGAAAACATTCCTGCTGAAAACTTGAGTGGTGAGATTGAACCAAAATCAGTGAAGGTGCAGGCCGGCAAACCAAAACAAAGAGCTGAAATGAGCTCAGAGCTGAGGGGAACTGCGGGATTGGATGATAATTCATTGCGACGAGCGACATGTGATGCTTCGTTAGTATGATCATGTTGATTATAGCCACTTTGAAGTGGAAAATCTGTGACTCTCCCCTCTCTTTGACAAAGATCTCTTCTGGATTCCATTTTAGGGAAGAGATGTGCAATATGTCGACATTTATTAGGACTCACAGTGAAACTCACACAAGTCTGCACCTTGATTGACCTTAGAAATGCATCAATTTGAAACATTTGCATTTATTTATCAGTAAATCCAGAAGAAGAAGAAGGTGTAAAAACGAAATAAAGTTTGGCTTTTGGCTTTGGCTTATTTCATAGCACATATTAGTTTAGAATCACCCCAACATTGGTTCCTACTGCCCATAACTGATGATAAAGGCCAGGACTATAAGCAGGAGTTTGAGGGATAACTATGCAACATCTCTATAGAGTTCCTTTGACATACTGAGGAACTAGATGAATAGGAATGTGGATTACGGCGCTGCAAATCTTCCCCAAGTTTATACATTCATTTCCCAAATCTCACCTTGAGAGTAAAGCTACTTGCTTGGGGATTTTCTCAATTTCTTGCTTGATGGGACAGGTGTATTTACTTACATAATTGTATTCCTCATCCAATTTATAATGCGATTAAATATTAATACAATTCTGGGTTTGAAGAGAGGCAGATCTGTGAAAAATATCTAGACAGCAATATTGTGAAATTGTTCTTCTTGCTTTGCAACTTTTTCAATCACCCATAAATGGAACAGAAGCAGTGAAAGAGAAAATATTCTGCGTCTTAAGATGCATTGAAAATGGTATTTCGACAAATAACATACTCTGAGCAGAAGATAAAAATAGGTGCAGGTATTTTTTTTTCCACTGTGATGATCTTGACTCATCTTGGCTGAGCTTTGTTTAGTTAGTAGCAAAGCTCTCTGGGGGAGCATTGAGTGGTGTAGTCAAAGTGGAACTCTCCTGAATGAGCTTTGAGCTTCAAGTCCCCAGTATCCCAGCATGTGTGCCACGGAGTCAAACAATAGAGCCAAACGCAAGCCATAGCCAAATCGTAATTACCTCTGCACCCTGCAGAAGCAGACCAATTGACTCCTCTAGATGAATGACAACAGGTAAAGGGCAGTGATTAGCCGCAGGCCTCGGAAGCTTTGTTGGATGCAGAGGGAGAGGAAATTCTCTATATAGGGCAGAAGATATGCTTCGCTTATTACACTCTTTTATTCTGTGGGCTTATTATGGGCTCAATTCTGCTCAGTACTGTAAACTTTGCTTGTCACGCTCGGCTGGTGGTGCACATGCAGTCGAGTATGTCCAGATATCAAATTGTTTGCACGGTTTGTCGCGTTTGTTGCCTCGTGATGAATTCCCCAGTGCTTTCTTGTTGATTGAGGATACCTAGAATTGATTGAAATTGAATTAGTCAGCATAATATTTCATTTTCTGGGCTCAGAGTTTGTAATTTATAGTCATTCTGGATGAATGAGGGTTAGGCAGCTATTGTTTTTTGTTGATATAAAAGAGAAGATTGAGGATGTTCTGCATGCACACAGTGACATGATGAACAACCGCTGACTGATGTTATTCTGCAGACTTCAGCAAGTGCAAAAGATACTTCAGGTAAAAAAAAAGAAAAAGTCTGAAATTAAAGGTAAAAACAACAAATTCCTAAATGATTCTCAGACAATATTAAAGACGAACATACATTTTTACATCTCCATTCAGTCAAACTAACCTTTCAAATGCAGTATTGCATAAACATGCTCATTTACTACAGTGAGAGACAGCAGCCTAATTACAAACACCTGGGTGATAAAAAATAGTCAAAAATGATTAAATGCTGTACAAATGATCTGCACCCAGGTAATGAAATGCTACCTAAACTCATTAAATTTGGAAATATTGATTATACCTTCATTAATAAATCAGTAGTTAATTGTTTGCACCTGATGTATTATTGGAAACCAAGAGGAAATTAATCTAAATAGTTAGAAATTTGAGACTTTGTAGAGTTCTGCTTTACATGGAATACAAGTTGAACCCTTAAAACTAAAACTTGTTCTCAAATCTCCATCCTTTTCCTGCTTGAAGCCGCGTGAGAGCATTTTCTTGTCAGTCATTAAGAATTAATAAAATTAATTGCTATCAATAGGGGTGTAATGATTCATTCATTGCACGGATCCATTAATTATGAGTTATGCTGATTCAGCTGCATCCATCTGGTAAAAATAAAGAAACAGAATGAATCCCTTCAGCAACAATCAATATGAAATTATTCAAACTGAACTATTCATGACTCTTTCGAAACGTCGTTGAATACTTTTGTGAAATGCGGTACAGTAAATGTGCCATTGGGTCCATTTCTAGTGTGTGGTAGCATGGTGGCGATTAACATGGCAAATAATAAAGAAATGTACAAACTATTATCTTTCCTCTTTGATGAGAGCATCTCACAGACAACAGCAGTTATTCCAAGCTTTGCTCTCATGGTTTCATGGTAAGAATGTTTGCACAATTACTGCATTTAAGTAAAAATCTGCAGTACTTTACAGCTTTACAAATGTGAGGATAACTCCGGGTAACTGTGACAACATTTCTCACTGGTTTCAGAATTTATATAAACCAAGCAGTCACTTGATTCAGGAGACAATAATCAGAAGATTAATCAATAATCTACTTAATATTTTAAGTACATTTTCCTCATTATACTTTCTTACTTTTGTATTAGTATTAGTATTTTTATATATTTTTCACTTTAGTATCTATCTAGTATCTATCTCATCTACCAGTTCTGTACATAAAGCATCTATAAACCATATTTTTATAATACAGCTCAAATGATGAAGTGTTTCTTATAGATAACTATAGCCTCACTCTACGGTTCCTCTCAGCTTTAAGGAGCTTTATCGCACCTTTCAGCTAATTACTTTGATTATCCAGGCTGTAACTTTACTGCTTTGTTTCACTCTTTCACACTTTCATTGCATTGCTTGCGGCAGACAGCTGTTGTTCTGCAAAAAAAAAAAAAAAAAAAATCCCACTGAACACTACTCGCTGCACACCAAAAGGCAGGCAGACAGTTGGTGAACATAGACAGATATTCTTCTCTGCAGTCGATGTTTTTGGTAAATCAAAAACAGAGCTAAAGGGAGAGTGTGTATTACACTTACGTCCACCAGGTGGACAAACATGACTCCAAATGTGAGATAATTTTGCTCTGTTACAGCTGCATGTGTATGTAATGTGTTAGAATAATCAGTGTTGTGTTCGCAGTTTGGTTTCTCTGCCCCCCGAGTGGTCAAAAAATCACTTATTGCTGTTCTACAGGTGGTGCACTCCCTCCTCTGCTGTTACTGAGATGCTGAAATGCTCCTGTGTTCTTTAATCGTAAAGCAAACAATTGAGCATCATACAGTAAGTCATCACCCTCGGCCATGTACAGTCTTTGAACAGTTCTCATCCAATTAAATTCTCACACGTTATTATGTTTGAGATTTGGTCGGAGCGATCCTTTTGAAGCATAAACCAATGTGACACAGCCGGCACAATGAGTGAAAGTGTAGTCGGAGCTGCTGACATGAAGGAGGAGTAAATGATGTGTGAAAACATCTTCTGCTGTGATATCACCATTACACCTGTTGGGCTGTGACAGCAGGCACGCACAGCACCACTCAAACTGTGATTTAACATCTGCTATTCAGGCAATGCAACAATAACGGGACAATTTGATTTATCTGAGATATTTAACATGATAATACAGACAATGAAGTGAATGTTAGCGATCTTTAGTCTAGGTTTATTTCTTTTGAACAACATGAGACAATGCAGGCAGACCGTGTGCACAAACTGTCCTGCAACGTGTGGTAATTGGATTATAACATGCATGCCATCACTACCTGTAATCTTAATCCCCTACAGAGGAGCCATCTGGACCTCCAGTGATGAAAGTAAACAAGTGTTAGCTAAATGGTGCTAATAATCTCCTGGAAACAAAAGTTAGAATAGCGCGAGGTGAACAGTACACAGAACATTAAACCCTCCAGGGTTTAGGAAAGCAGAATAAGTAGATGCTGTGCAGACAGGGTTAGCAAATGGGCTCCATGGGAAGAAGGAAGTGGTTGCAACTATTCAAGGGCAAAATCTTCAGTCAGACACTTATCCCAAACTTTTAGCTACTTAACATAAAAATGTCCTGACAGCTCTGGTGGGCCTCAGCATTCATCCATAAGGGCTGCTTTATTAAAAACAAGTCCACTGTATAAACCTAGAGTCGGTGTGTAACAGCTGAGCTGTGTACACGTGCAGCAGGACATAAATTACCATCAGATCCTGACCAAAGCTACAGCTGCAGGGCCACGTGTGTGCATGTGCACGTCACTCTCTCAATCACAGGACGGACTTATAGTCTCAGCTGTGTGATGCTGCAGGTGCTTAATGAACTCAGAGGAAAGAATCCAACTCATGTTTCTGCAAAATCCTGGATGCATTCACTGACACCTGATCGAGAGTATTGTGTGATTCAGACATTAATCTACATTAATAGATTTGTTTTGATGGACCTTTACGTAGATTATGTTTCAGGCGTGATGCTGCAGAAAAGTGAAAGAATCAAAATGCATGAAATGGTGGAGCTGTGTGCGCTCCTCTGCTGACTAAAGCGATGCAAGCTGAGGCTTTTTTGCTCTCTGCAGATTTCATTATGGACCAACCTCTGTGCTGAAAGGTGGAGAAAAGCACTGGAGACAACTCACTGTAAAAATAACTTTACTGATCTTATAATAGCTGCAGTGTATCCATGGCCGTACTTGTGTGCAGCACTACATTCTCCCCCTTCTTCTGATGCTTCACACTGAGTTGCACTCCGTTGCATTAACATACCAGTTCTGAGGACCAGAGGTATAAGCTCAAAACACTCTGGGCTGAAGCAGCTGAGGCTGCAGGACCTACAGGATGGACCCAAAGCTTTGGCACTGTGTTCACAGCTGCTGCTTTCACTGCTGCTGCTTTCACTGCTGTTGTTGACATGAACTCAAACAAGACGCAGAAGGTTTTCTGTTAATGATACACATCCAGTGCACTCTGGAGCCCGTTTAACTCTGAATATTTCCTTCAGCTTTTTAGGTGAATCTGATGTTGTGTCAATTAAAAATATCATTGCAGACAAATTATTTCATATATTGGGCGGATACCGTGGCTAGACACATGCAACAATGCTGTGGGGAACGGCAGAGGTCCTATTGAAAACTGGACTATTGCAAAAATTAATGTCCACCGATTTCAAAAAGTCCTTGCATCATGTGCAGTAAGTTAACAAGCATGCTGGCTGAACCACTGAGTGTTTAAATGAAGCAGACAGTTCAAGGCTATTATTCATTTATTTCTGACGTATCTTAAAGGACCAGTGTGTAGGATTTAGTGCCATCTAGCTGTGAGGTTCCAGATTGCAACCAGCTGAATACTCCTTGCCTCACCCTGCCTTTCCAAGCGTGCAGGAGAATCTATGGTGGCCGTGAAACTTGCAAAACATGTGGAAGGCCATCTCTAGAGCAAGTGGTTGTTTTTTCTGTTCTGGGCTGCTGTAGAAACATGGTGTTGCGACATGGTGGACTCTGTGGAAAAAGGATCCACTCCCTCCGTAGATATAATTCTAAGGTATCGAGAACATGATTCTTATTTTCATGAGATAATACACTAATAAAAACACACTTATGAATATTAAATTCCATTTCTGCCATATTCTGCCAAATAGTCCCCCTAAATCTTACACACTGATCCCTTACATTTAATTTAAAAGTGGCTGTTGCCACTGCAGCGTGTGCACCTTAAAATACTGCCTCTGTTGTTAAACTACAGCTTTCCAAGCAGCAGAATGATATTCCTGAAATGACAGGCCCTCTAAATGGGTCTCTCTTTAACAAGTAAAGTTAAAGTTGAATGTTGAAGCGGGTCTCTTGAGGCAGAGTGACGTAAGCGAGACAAGCAGAACAGTAAACAACAGTGGCAGAGATGGATTAACAGTGTTGGCTCTGTTGATGAAGCTGTGTCTTCTGCTCCTGCAGAATTCAAGGGTAAACACATGAGGGGAACAAACAGCTACACTTAGAGCGCCTTATTTGACCTTTTCTCCGATCTAACCGCTACAGCTGCTGGTGGCGAGTGCGATGGCACAGGGACAGAGCCCTACAGCCGGCGTTGTGCCATAGGGTTCTGCAGACCAGATCCAAGCTACGTATTATGCACAGTGTTCTTTGAGTTTACAAATGACATGTACAGTCATTTCATTACAGTATCTGCCTATGAAAAATCTATGCTGTACGCTCAGACACTCTGGTTTCTAAATGTGAGGCGCTGGTCTCTCATTTAAAGAGAGCACATTTGTCCAGTTTTAGCTGCTCTGCGCTGGCTTCCTGTAACATTTAGAATTGATTTTAAGGTCCTTCACCTTTTGGATATGAAGCCTTTAATGGGCTAGGACCAAGCTACATTGCTAAATCCCTTGTTAACTATTTGCCTTCAAGAACAACGCCATCATCTGCTGCTGGTTTATTGGAGGTTTCCAGCAACAGCCAAAAGAAAACAGCCTTTATCAAATACACCCCAAAAGCTGTGGAGCACACTGCCTAGAGATATGAGGTAAAAAACTTATCACTTTAGCCCGAAACTCACTATGACTTCCTGATACAGATCTGAAACCTTTGCTCTTTGCTTTGCACCTAGTGTTGCATTTTATGCATTCTGTGTACTCTGTTTTAACTTAATTTTACTGCAGCTATTCCGTGGGCTTTATTTTCCATCTAATTTTCCATTAATTATGGCTTTCTATCCCTGTTCCTTGTATGTCATAATTTTTGAAAGGTGAAAGCTAACTACCAAACATGTCCAAACATGGTCTCTGCAGATGTTTAATGAAGGGGGAAATGCATTTAACACATGTGTACGAGCTCACTTTATCATACACACACACACACACACACACACACACACACACACATATATATATATGCTGTATACTGAATAATTTAATCTATAATATTATATAAAATGTTTTGTCCATCAAATCTTAAAAATGGCTGTCAGCAACATGCAGTGGAGTGAAAAGCACAGTTACCTTTCCTTTGAAATATGGTGACATATAAAGTAGCATGAAATACTGAATAAAAAATAAAAAAATACAGAACTACAACTTCAGAAAATGTTCTGTCACTTTCCACTGCTTCGTCTACACTCTGTGTTGATTACGACAGTTTTTAGTTTTGATCTCATATCAAGTGGCTAGTTTGTAAAATGATTAACCAAGAAATCATTTAATCCAACTTTTTAACAGGGCTGTGCTTTGTGGGCGTTTGCTCTCTGTGATAAGTGCTGCACTCTCTCTTTTTGCTTTTTGCTCTGGATTTTGTAGGGCCGTGGCACTGCTGTTGGCAGCAGACTCCGGTTCTCCTGTGACAGTTTGTGAGAGCATCTGCTGTAAGATTCCCTGCAACTGTGATTGAAAGCATCTGCAGAAACTCTGACTTGTCCTGCAAAGATCTTACACAGCAAGCTGTGAGTTTTGTAGCTGCCAGTTTCCTACCCAGATCTTAACACAGATCAAGACTACAGGTAGTATTTCATTTGCACACCCTCTACCCGCTGTCTGAGATTCATCTATGTTTGATTTAATCAAGCAGCCATATTTTATTTGAAATATGAGGCATTGTAAATGAAAATGCTTGACAATGGCAGGACCTGTTTACTTTAATTGCCACCATAATGCTGTCAATATAGAGACATATTATAAACAAACATTCATTAAGGTGTTCTGTGAACTAGCTTAATGTAGGCCATGCTTCTTTTAAAACCTGTGGAAATAAACTGGAGGCAGCACAAGACAAATAGATGGCAAACCTTCATTATCTTTGTGCTTATAAGCAGTCGGGCAAAATAGACCAATTCATCACATATTAATTATCATGATTTGCTTCTACAGACAAAGTATTTTGGGGGCCATGGACTATTCAGATGGAGCTTTATATTCTGAGAACTCTAATTCAAAGAAGGGCTCTAAATTATTTTCATGCAGTCATTTTTCTCTCCCTTTCAACAGACAGAACACAACTATATTTTAATTTGGCAGGGAGGGATAATTCACCTCATCACTTTAAATTCATCATTTAAAATTAAATAATGGCTCCTCTTGTATTTATGTTCAGCTGCTACCGAATGTTCAGGGGGGCACTTCAGGGTGACATTAGCAGAAAGAGTAAAAGAAGAAACCTCATCTGATGCTTGCTGTAGTCATTTCCTGTATTTATCTGTCTGCAACTCAAACAAAAGAAGGAAAAATTAGACACCCAGAAGTTTTGAAAGTGTTAACGAAGAGAGCCACACAGTCTCTAACACTTTACCGTGGCTTTTTGTCAGCTGATAATTGAGTGTCCGTATACAGCCATCCATGTGTTACCTGAACTTTTAATGCAGACTGCTTATAAATATATGATCAAAATGACCTTTAGAGAGCTATTACAAGAAGCTCAGAATTTCAGAGTTCAGAATTGTCTGTAATGGTAGCAGCGCTGTAAAAGTGGACTGAGATGAAACAGCAACAGAAAAGCCAGAGTTTTTCCGATATCTTTTGTGATGCAATACGCAGGGGAAAGCTTGAAAATGCTGCTCGCATTGATATAAAAACATCATTATCATAGAAACAGAGTTAAAATGATCATTGTCTGCTGAATGCCCACTGAAAGCCAAGCCTAGCTGAGTATATTTATCTCATTGCTTCAAAATGGTCATATTATTGGCAGCATTGTGTAATGAGTTATTCAAATTCTACAGCTGAAACAATTAGTCCGCTGAATGATTTTTACCATCAGCAGAAACTTGAAGTTGCATCTATTTTGTTAATTGATTAATTGTTTTAATAATTTTTCAAGCAAAAATGCCTAAATGTTCTCTGGTTCCAGCAGTTTAGTTGCTGCTTTTCTAAATTTTATATGATTGTTACCTGCATATTTTGGGGCTTTGGACTGTTGGTTGGTCTAAACAAACTATTTGAAGACATTTAATTTTTACTATTTTAAAAGAGACTATTTAGAAAAAAAATTAATAGATAAAAATCTACAAATGTACAGTATCTAGAAAATAAATAATCGGTATAGTTGCAGCCCTAAACTGTTGTATTTGTACTATTTATTGTTACCCAACATTTATTCAACACAGATAACTACAAAATAAAGGTTCTGGTTATAAGGAACTCAATTTTCTGCTGTTAAAGCTTGTTGAATGTCTTCAAGCTCTATTGCACAGATTTGTGCCTCGAGGCAGGAAGTGTATTGTTATTCTTGCCTTCCTCCTCCTCCTCCTCCTCCTCCTCCTCCTCAGTTGGTCAAGTTCCTGACTAGCCATCGTCACTCTTTCTGATGAGGGACCAGGCCTGGGGCTGCGGCACCCTGCAGCCGAACACAAGAACGCCCCCGCTAATGTTCAGTGTGCTTTTGAACGAGGTCTCATTAAAGTGCCGCTCTGATGTTAATTTGTTTCTTCCTGCTCTCCCTCATTGTAGTTGTTGCTACGACTTCCCTGATAGCCAGCTGACTGCTCGCCATGCATGCAGCACATTGTGAAGCATAGTAGAACTCGCTGAAAAGCCAATTTCAGGCCAAGGCCTTTACGCTTGCATGCCCAAACGACTGTTCCCAAAATGACATGCTTCGTCATCACGTTTTTAACTGGTCGAACCAGACCTTCGTCATACTGAATTTACATTGTCACATGGTCAAAATGGGTGCAGTTTGCTTAGATTTATGCACCAAAATTGCTACTTAGATTTAGGAAAATATCACAGCCGCCTCATGGGTCCAATGTTTGTTTGACCCGGCCAATCACCCACCCACCCCAGCTCCTCCACATGCAGACTTTCTTGCTCTTTATACTACATCACCTGACACCCTCCTTTGCTTCCGTCATAATCACTACAACCACAAGAGGTCGCCGCCTCACTGTACATGTAAATACGGGCTGTAACAAAAAATCTTGCACGGGCAGCCTTTATTTTCTGGCTGTATGGTACATGGGCATCTGAGAACCACGAGGGTTGTACTCATGCTGCAGTAATAGGTAGTGCGCTGCTGTTATAGCAGTTAATTTCTTCCAGCGGTGCAGCAGTGGTGCATAGACAGAGTGGGAACATGGGAGAAGGAACATGCCACCAATTTATCAGTGAATTTAATCAAATGGAATTAAACTGATTAAACCATATTTCTTGCAAAGGGACAAAGTAATTTACTTTATAACATTTCCTCGCTGAATCACCTAACGTATAATTTTAATCAACTCATATGTATTCTCTCTTTTAAATGTGCTCGTTCAGAAATAATAGGAGCTATAATTGCTGTGTAATTACTTTGTGATATAATTAGAGCATGATTAGGAGGACATTGGCCATATTTATTGGAGCTCTTATTTTTTTGCACCATTTTCCCAGATTTTTTTTTCACTGTGTAATGCAAACATAGTGGTATGTCCAAAGAGCCTAAGCATCACAACTGAAGCCAATTAAAGCTCAACCTGTTTTTCTTTTTCTTCTGTTTTTTTCTACTGTTAATCCTGTCAAAACTTAACAGCTGTTAGTTGGGTTTTGTGTTTGCTTGTAATATACCGTTAAAGGAATGAAAGACTTTATCAGAATTGTTCAAGTAAAGGTGAAACACATAAAAAGTGTTAACCAAGCAGCGTCTTTAAAGGACAACATGCTAATTAAGCTGTTCTGGCTAGCGATGGGTTTATACCAACTGCCAGCAACTCCGCTTCCATCCATTACCTTGTCAGAAACTTTGGACTGAGATTGACTTATCTAGTGACCCCCAATACTTCCACTATACATCTAAAATACTCTCCTGAGACCCAATTTTCTTCCTGCATCCCTGCACCTCCTCGTTTGAGTTATTTCCTCTGTGAGCACAAGTAAGCCATCACGCTGGACAATACTGAAGACAAAGTTCTTACAATGATGAAACACCCACACAGACGCAAACCAAAGAGTCTTGAGGGTGTTTTTGATGCACTTTTTAAAAAATGTATTGGTGCCGTGTGAGCCGAGAGACACGAGCAACTTCCCCGTTTAATGACACGTTGGTTGACTGAGGGTTTGCAGAGAAGCTGAGCTTGTTTAAGGAGACTGAAATACATGGCAAGTGAGAAAAATAATGTACAGCGCA
Organism: Chelmon rostratus; assembly: GCF_017976325.1. Taxonomy (NCBI): domain Eukaryota; kingdom Metazoa; phylum Chordata; class Actinopteri; order Chaetodontiformes; family Chaetodontidae; genus Chelmon; species Chelmon rostratus. Next base: position 18,973,891 of record NC_055666.1, read on the forward strand.
TGCAGATACAGTAAGCTTCGTTAAGCATTTGACATTTCAACAGGCTGGAGATTTACTTTGCAAAATTGAATTCACGGTGCAGCTGGTATCCTCACACAAGCCTACATTTTTTTTCTCTCTCTGTTGGAGCATAATTTCTGCTTCGGTCATGTGTTAATGCCGAGGCCAACAAAATAATGCTGAAAATTTAGACAAGTATTGAGCAGTGGAGAAATACTCATATTCCTAGAGGTACCATCATTAGCTGCTATACGTCTTCCTCAGTGTTTACTCTCTGGGGTACCGCTGGAACGAAGTACAGTAATTGATTGGATGCACAGAGGTGGTTCGTGCATAGAGTTGTCCACATCTTTGACTGATCTCCTTGTTATAATACTTCTTCCTTCTCAATCTTTCTCTGCACATTTCCTGTCTCGCAGCCTCACAGACGCTATCCTAATCTATGACCATTGTCTAGAGGTCACCGTGGATGTCCGAGTCATGCAGAGGTAGCTCGTCATGCAGAGCGCTGCATGCTTCAGGGACTAATCACAAGCCTCCAGCTTCCCCCATCAACATTCTTCGCTGCCCTTAGGCCAACAAACCAGATTTTTCATGTCAGCTGGCATGCACCTTCAACTCATAAGTAGCTGTTTGACTTTCACAAGTCTCGCATCATCCAAGCATACACACTCCCAGGCAAGGTTGCCATATCCTTGGTCCATAATTATATGCCAGTTATAAGTGTCCACTTGCGCATGCAGATGGGCCGGGCTCTTTAAAAATCCAGGTAGCAGATCGAACCCATCTACACAGACTATTTATCATTCCCTAAGGGGGGAGCCCTCACATCATAATAATTTCAAATATTTCTCATCACTTTTGTTCCCAGTTCTCCGCCCTTCTTCCACACACGTGAGCCTCACCAACTACACCACATAGGGGGCAGCTGTAAATAATGGCAACTTTTTACTTTATTTTCCTCTTGTGTTGCTGATTCTGTATTATATAATCCTATCATTTGTTTTCAAGAGATCTTTTTAATGTCAAAAAAGTCAAATTGCTTATGAAATACCCCAAACAGGCGGGCACATGACTTACCTTTCATTTTAGATTCTCTCTGATAGCACACTTAAGGATTCATGTTGTTGATTTCAGGTAGACAAGTAATATATATCAAAATTCACAGTACATAAAGATTTCTAAAGTGCTCACCATCTTATCCAATAGACACATATCAGCCAGTCATTAAAAAAACTCAGATATGAAAGTAAATGATCCTTCAATAGGCTGACTGATTGCATCAAATCCTGATTGTAGCTCACTACTGCCTCCTTCTTCTCATTTGTAATGTATGACATATGATTAACTTACTGACAGCTATTTATCGACAGCAGTTACAGCTTTAATGTTAGGGGACGAGTCTCAAAGGGAGGTGCTAATGTCTTATATGGCTATAAATATACATGTGTGTATTTTTTTAAATGGACTGTACCATGCTGTACACACCTCCCTAGTGTGGTTTTGCAACCGGGTGATTAAATTGTGTCTGTCACTGCTTTTTTCATGTCCACAAGCTGCATATTGTAGAGGCTGAGAGGGCGTCTGGTATCTGTGAGCGGCAGCCTTGAGTGCTGACAGAAGAGTAGGAAAACACATCCTCTAATAAATACGAGAACTGAGAAATAGTCCACCTACCACTGTCATTTCCTTCATTTCTGAAACAGGGTATGCCTTGAATTCTCATGCCACGCTCGCTCAAACGCCGTGCGTTCATGCCTCCCTATTTGTTCACCTGCGTCGAGGAGATGTTTTACATGCTGTATATGTGCAAAGTTTACGTAGCTATGATGGTTCGTGATTGACTTTCCGTGTGATAAGAACACTGGAGGATGCAGAGAGAGTGTTGTCTTTGCTCATCACAACCACCAAGGCACAGCTGCAGAGACAGCTGCAGCGTATGTCAACACCTGCCGGGGGAGGGACAGGATACATAGCTCCATCGTCAGGCTTGGTCGCAGCTTCATCTCGGCTCCCAACCAAACTTTATGTCGATAACTCATGAGTGTCAAAGTAAATAAACATGTAAACTCCTGCAAATGTCAACAGGTCAGGCCAGTTTGGAGTCTGTTCTTCAGAATTTGCTGATTGTTGAGGAATTGACGACTTAAGAACACATGGTTTAACACCATGAGGAAGTACTAATTGAAAATGTGCTCTGATGGTGAGATTGGCAGCTCTGTGTACGTGTGGTGACACCAGTATTATGGCGGTGCAGGCTGCAGGCCCACAAGGCAATTTCTGTGCACAGCTGAGATGCAGTCAGAGACTTCTTCCAGTGGGACAGGCCAGCACACGACCCTCACACTCCGAGGCTCGACAAAATAGTCATTACAGAGTTCAGCACTGTCAGCACATTTCAGCAGAACTTTGTAGCTCGGTGCTGGCAGCCCACTTGATACTCAGAGGAGGTTAACCACTGGCTTCCTTTGCTAACATAAAAATGTGGAAAGTTGTGACCTCTGCTGTTCTGAACATAACATACAACGTCTTATATGGGAAATTACTCGCAGTACAGTTTGGTCCTGCACAGAAGAGGTGGAAGTTTTATCTATTGGGTCCTTTTGGCTCTGGATACACTCAGCTGTCAAGATCATTATTGTCTGATTTTCGGTTGGATTTTGATTAAATATTGTGAGCATTTTGCTTTTTATTTTTCTCATCATAAGTTTGTTTTCCCTCTATTTTACTGTAGTTTTCCAGAGGTTATATGTTATATATATTCTATACATGTTCAATATTGTTGTTATTGTCAGCAAATCCTAGCAAATGTCATCCTTACTGAAGATGTAATGCTTTGAAAAAGGTCACAAATATATGCTTTACTTAAAAAAAAAACAGTAACAATGATTTTCTAAGGGACAATGCCATATGAGTTGTCCGTTATTAGGAATTAAAATTAAATTAAAATAATAAGACAGTCATGTGTTCATGTGTTTTGCTATCAAAATCTTAAGTTTCTCACAAGCCATAGCTCAGTTCATAGCTCTGATGGTTTGACTAATTCCTGGAACATTAATTACCATCACATAAGATGTATATGCAATGGAAACATTGTTTTCTGCTCCAGTAAAAACGACAAACCTTGCATAGAACTTGGGGGATATTTATCCTTGGCTGACAAACAGGAAGTAGAATTTGACAGTATGTTCAGCAACAAGACAAGACAGCTATCCAAAGATGTCACTGTCACCAAATCAGTATCAGGATTTTCAGGAACAAATGAGAAGTTCGGGGGGCAGTGTACTTCCTGCAGCTTGTGTGTCACAGTGTTCAGAGGATGAGGCACTGAAGGACTACCCTGAGTGTTGTAAATGAGATATTTGGATATTTTTTCAATTATTTCCAATGTCGAGGGGTCCGCAGCCAGCTGTCTTTTTCATCTTCTACTGGGTTTAATTCTCCCAGTGTTAACTCCTTGTGCTGTCTTTTTTATTCAAATTCTCCTTCCTCAGCTGCAGCCCAGTCATCAAAGTTGTCACATTCTCCAAATCTGTTAAAATAAATGTTAAAGTCACTCATTGTTATTAGATGATAGCTTGTTGATGTCGCAATAAATTGTAAACTGAGGCTTTCACCATGTCCCTGTTGCTATGGTTTCTTGGTTTAGATACAGGCTGCTGTTAATTTAGATGAGTGAACAGACAGTTTCACTGAAACTACTTAGTAGGTGTCCATTATCAGGAATTAATGGACACCCTGCAGCCAATCAGAGTCTAATATTCACACGGACCATGGTATAATTTTTGGTTTCTTGACAGTAAGAAAAAGCTGCAGTGGAAGCTCACCAGGCTTATCCTTTGAAGGGCCAGTGTGTAGGATTTAGTGACATCTAATGATGATGTTCTTCCTCATCTCACCCTCCTCTTCGAAGTGTGTAGGAGAACCTAAAACATAAAAAAGGCGCTTGAGTTTGGTTTGTTCATTCTGAGCTACCGAGGAAACATGGTGGTGCCACATCTTTGGAAGAGGAGAGGATTCTTATTTTCACGTGATTATAGTCTAATGAAACCATACATATAAATATTATATTCCATTTCTGGCAGTGGATCCCTTCGATCCAACACACTGGACCTTTAAAAGTGGGTCATTCTGGAGAAAGATTGTCGCCATCTCCCGTGCTTCACATTGAGATTACATGTTAGCATGCCAGATTTACCGTCCCTCTCCCCTCCACCTTACCCTCGCCCTGTGCACGAGTACGAACACCACCTGTTGCTGGTGGCTGGTATAGTGTTGTGCAGCTCGGTCTGATCAACTTTGTTTGTTTACCATCTGCAGAGCCAGGGCTGTGTTGAATTTCAAATTCAGCGAATATCAACAATCTTACTCACCCCACCTTCAACCACCAGGGCCCTTGAGGATATTCTTAATTAATACAAGTGTATGTGTTACTATTACAATGACAAATCAACCATAAATGCAATGTCCCAATTATCGGTTCAGGTGTCAAAATGGTGGTTTGAATGTAAGCAATTATGCTTGAATATGGAACAGGTGCAGGTGAAATCAATCATGTCCGTCCGTTTGGTTTTCTGGGTCATGCTGGGTGTGACCAGGATGAGGAAATATTTTCCCCCTCGAGTGCAGCTGCGTTTTATGGGAAGAAGAAGCTCTATAAACTGAACTGGAGCAGACTTCGGCCTCCTCTTCATAAGGCTGTCGCACAGGGCACACATCATCTCTGCTGCATCATTGCTATAATCCTTCATGGAATATTGACCATCTGAAGGGTAGTTTAAAGCTTAACACTTGTTACCCTGAGAAGTTACTTTCTTGTTGCGTCACTCCTGATCTCACTTTTGAGCACAACGATAGGGCATGCTGTTTTTTGTGATGCTTATGGTCCACCTTTGACAGATCACACCTTTTCCATCACTTATAATGAATAGAAATAAAGCTGGATATATTTGAAATGAGGATTTGTTCTCAGGAAGTAATTAGGAGTCCACAGAACTCATAAAATGTATTGGTACAATGGTGGTAACCATAGAAACCTTTTGGCCGGAGTGGTCTTCTGGGAAACGTGCTTTAATAATATACTGGCCAAGAAGGCAAATATAATATCACTCTATAGAAATGCCAGTGATGTCAGTGATTATATATGTCTGCCTTCGTTTGAAGGGCACATATGTGGGTAAAAATGAATTGACCACTTGGGTTTTGAGGAGAATACCCACAGGTGAAAAGCAAAGTCATATTACATGGAGTACATTAACGTTAAGATGATGCAAATATGTTGTACAGCCTATCTATTCAGGAAATTAGAATTAAAATTAGAACTGGGAATAGCATGAAATTTCTATTCTCATCACTGTCGCTAGAAACACAACATTATTTCTCTGTGTGCAGTAATAGCAACAGGACATGAAATTGGTATTGCTTGGCAACCAGCAGTATATGTTGTGTTTTTTGTACCTTGTTGCCTGCATAGCTAACCATGCATGAATTCCCCCTAAAAAATCACATATTTAACACTTTGCCAGCAGGGTCCAGAAAAACTGACTCTTATTTGACTGCAGGGCAGCTGTTACATACGTGGATGGGTGAGTGTCTGTGTGAATGCGCAGGTGACCCATCGTTCTGCCCCGTGTGTGCTGTACAAGTGATTTGTTTCAGTACACGACAGCTCAGAAGTGCAGCAACTGGTACTTTGTTCAAACAGGTTTTACTGCAAAAAAGGTACTCCGGAAAAATACAGATAGAAGGATAAACCGTGCAGGGCAATAATGCAGAAGTCTTGTTGTATTGTCTCTAGTAATATGATTTGGCACCTGATTCTAAGCATGACTTTATAAAGATTATAGCTTAGTGTAGCTTAAACAGAAAAGAATTGCCTCTTTGTTGATCATTACAGCGCTCAAATGTCAAATTAGAGACACACAACACTTAGAACAACACTGATGACTCCCTTGTTAACTGTATCTTATGTGTAAAGACCATTAAATTTACAGCTCAACCACGATAAAACAGAAGTAATGATCACTGGTCCAAAGGACCGGAGACAGAATTTGGCCTCCACTCTAAATACACCAGGACTCAGGACAAGCCAAGAGGAAAGAAATCCAGGAGTGATATTTGACTCTTGATTTTAATTTCAAGGCTCATGCGCAACAGCCTTTTATCATTTGGATAACATCTCCAAAGTGGGGCCATTTCTCCCCCTGAACAACACAGAGAGACTAATGCATGTTTTTATAACTAGCAATAGAAACTATTTTAACACTCTTCTCTCTGGTCTACTGAAGAATGCAATAAATCAGCTGCAATTCATCCAGACTTCAAAAGTTCAAAAGTCTTTAAACTGGTTACCTGTTAGCTTTCATAATGATCTTAAAATTCTCGTATTAGCTTACACTTTGTACTTGTTTGTTTGTTTGTTATCATCATTATTAATCATTTTGTTCTATTTTATTTTTATGACGTTTTACTGTTTTTCAATAATCAATTTATTTTATGTAGTTGTTTTATTGCTGTTTTTATTGCTTGTATTAGCTTTTATTATATATCTTCTATTATCTTAACTGCACAGCTACTCTTTTACTGCTGTCTTACTCACTTACCTTTTGGGGGGTGAAGGAGGGCGGGTAGGGAATTATTATATTTTATTTCATTATTTAACCTTTGTTTAACCAAGAGTATTCCCTCTGAGATTCAAACTCTCTTATGCCAAAGAGCTCTGGCCGAGACAGCAGCATTAATATTTCACATAAAAGTTTCACATAGTAGAACAAACAACAGACTTTAAACAAACAGCATATTACCTCAGACAGTGGATTACCACTGTTCAGCAATAGGGCGCCCCAAATTCATGGATGCACATCGCCCAGGCAACGACACTAACAATGGGGCCAGCTGACTAAAAGAGCCCACCAGCTCCAGACAGCAATAGTCACAACTCTCCTGCTACGAGCTAACATCACAACAACAGCATATCATGGCAATCCAGAAAGTCAGCTGAATGTCCCCCCACCCTGTAATCATAGGCAGCTGAAATGCTGGAATGCACAAGGTATTAAAAGTTAGCAGTGATACTTTGCTGTGCCGTTCTTTCTCTTTTCCTGAGGAGGAAAAAAAAAGCACCAACAAAGAGGAATTAATTTGAAAATGTAAGGTCATATTTTGCAAACAATAAATCTTGATGAAGGATTTCCGTTCGCTAATGCAATTTTGTCATCAAACATAGTTAAAAGGGCTCAAATGAATATCCTCAGCTTTTCCTTTCTCAAGTGCTCACTTTGATTTGAATTTGAAAGCAGCTCCGTGTTACTTTTTCATTCTGGAATTGATTGTCATTATGTGTCTTTGTCCATAGTAACATTCAATTCTCTGCATAACTCATGGGTGCAGGCACTCTAAGTTGTTACACAATTAGCCTTGGAGTAGTTCAATTTTAGCCTGACACTATAAGAAGCACTGAGCTGGGTGAAAAGACTCTCCAATTTGTCCAATTCCACACTTCTGTGGATTTGAGTAATCATCCACATATACTTGCTGATTGGTTCTGAATAGTGGCTGGTATTGAACACCATGCAGAAGATGTCCTATTTTTGTTCATGCCTTTTTATCCTTCGACCTGGATATTACCTGGAATTACATAATTATAAGCCAAGCATCTTCAAGAACAAATACCAATATAGATAGAAAAGGAATCCAGGCAAACACAAAGGGAGTATATCATTAGCATTACTGCCTCTTTTTGATTTTGAGTGGAATGAAGATTGTGGATTTTGTCGCCATCACTTACATTGGAATCACACTAGGAAGCGATCTTTCAATGGCAAGAGAATTTTGAATGTATCTTTTCTATGTGCTAAATACAACTTAATGTGGTGCTTTCATAATTCTAACCTATTATAAAGCTGAGTTTCACTCTGTGTTGTTGCTGTGCATAAATGTAACTGAGGATCAACTTTTTATTTAATACTATACGCTTGATCTCTTAACAATCTCTTAACAGTCAGCATTTCAGTCCTCATTCTGTTGCTGGCCAATAAACAGTGTCCATTTCTCCCATTTCTCTTGGCATTGTTGTTCCTGGGATCTTTGAGGATCAGCTTTTATTTGTTGTAGTAGCTGCTGTTGCTGGTGAGGAAGGCTCTGGTCTAATTTTTTCTCGATATAGATTACTTGTATATACTGTCAAGACAACACATCAGCATACATGAGCATACAGTGTACTGTACATGTAGACACATTTGGGGTGCAGGGGGATGCATGCAGAGTCATTTGCATTTATATAAAGCTGATAAAGGTAAATTAAATGCTTTTAATTGCATGCACCTTGCTCCACTGGTTGCCTAAGCCTCTTTCAAAGTCCTCAAGAAGAAGACCAACTGCTCTCAAACGGAGGCAGCTGTTCAACCAGCAATTTATCGCTAAGCAAGATGGTTCGAAGCTTTTTCCAGTTCATCAGTTTTTGGCTGAGCGGTAGACCAAAGTAAGAGACACTTAACAGCGAATGAACACGTTACTTCAGGTTTCCGACCTAACAAGCACACATCAGGAGAAACGGGAAAATTGACGTGATAAATTTCACCCATAATTGAGATGATCTCACACCAAAAAAGCTTCCACCTTTATGCACTCACATTGTAAATTTAATAAGGACTCACTACTGCCACAGCCACACCACCCAGCACAGGTCAGAATGACTGTCAGCCATGTCACACAGTTTGACAGCAGTAATAAATGTGCTCCACAAAATCTTTGTATTGCATCACTCTATATCTAACACATTTAGAGGACATTACTGCTAAATTCTGATTTCTCTACTCAGACCCGAGGGTAATATTTAAATCCTGCTTCCATGCAAACCAGGTGGTGCGGGTTATTAGGTGCCACACATGAAAGAAGCCTATATAGAGAGGGCTGTACCTCTGCAGGCAGAATTGGGGAGCACTGGTCACATTCTGACAAAGAAGCAGGGGGTTGCATCATTTTGAGTTTTAAAAACATCTCTCTCAGTTTGAGGATGATTACAAATCAGTTGTATCAAATTTCTTTATTGACTTATAAAAATGTTTTTAGAATACTTGTCAATCATCACCATCATATAACAGACAAATGACTGGATTGATGTCCTCTGTGCTTTGGATTGTCATTGTCAACACTGCTGGACAAAAGATCTCCTAAGTGATCATACTGGCGTCATTGAGTTTTTTAATCATCTTAATGTCGACAGGGATCATTTTACATCGGCCCTGTTCCTCCCACTTCCTTCTCAGAATCTCTGAATTGAAATTGACCTGACTCATAACTCCCGATGGACACCTGAATCACCCTCCAAAACTTTTTTCCCCCTGTCTACGTTGTTTATCATCCTGCCAGTCAAGCTGTCAATTCTTTTGACATGCTTGGAAATTGTTTTTTCAATTAAGATTCAGACATGGAAAAAATGCCCCAGAAATGCTACAAGGGGTCAACTTTTTCATTTCGATTAATGTGTCTGAATAAGAGCTGATTTTAAATTGATATTGAAGGATAAGTTTAGTGATATTTTATATATTTTTTTTCCAATGCATCAGTCCACATTTCAATAAGTTCTGACTTCCAGCCTGTCAGTGTCTCTCAGCCCATTGGTTCCTACTGAAGACATCTTTTAAAACCCACATATATACAATGTCTTTCTTTCTTTCTTTCTTATTTTTTAGAATAGACTCAGTAATTTTCTCAAACAGGTCGTGCAGTGTTTCGCAAAAATAGCTCAATAGGAGCAAATCGTGCATTCTGGAAGACTATTTTTCAGTGGCAGATTAGAACATATTTGTTGGAAAACAATAGAGCTATATGGCACAAAGGAATAAGCTGTCAGTCTCTGGCTACAAAACGCATACCTGTTAGACGAATCAACTCAGTGTCGCTCAGGCAGAATATTGTTAACCTTTTGCTTCTCCTGACATTGTATTTATAAAGGAACCTTTGCATAAGAGCCTTGATGTAAACCAAAATAGCATATATTATATTATATATTTTGCCACTTTGAATTTGTGCATGCTGTATATTCCCTTAATTCAATTAACTGTGACAGTCCGTTGAGTACTTCAGTGGAGTACTGATAGTGTCAGTGTCACATGCATGAAAGGAAAAGAAAAAGTGTAAAGAAAAATGAAGTTGAAAGACACTTGCATAAAGAAGTAAATTAACTTCCCACAGAGGAAATTGTGCTCATCAGGAGACAATTTCAGCTCGTTTGTGGCCTAGTCCACACGTACAAGTGTATTTTTTTTTTCTTTTTTTGAACATAGCTTTTTAATGCATTTTGGCCTTTTGTCCATGCACAATGGGAAACCATTATAGGTCGGACCTTTTGGAAAACTCCACCTGTTGGGTTGGTCTGCTCTTGAGAGTGCTTCAGCTGTATGTTAGCATTTTCATATGGATGGAGATTTTTCTCAAAACAGTGCTTGTGTGGACATGATTTTTTTTTTTTTTTGGAGAACAAAAGAAGAAAATCCCCATTTTAAAAAACTGCTCATGTATGGGTGGACTCGGCCTTTGACTCAGTGAGTCAAACAGTAGTCTTACCTGGCAACAAAGAGTCTCTGCAGTTAAAGAAGATAAGATAATCTATATGTATGTGACTAATACCACTAATGGAGGCTGCAGCCTTTTAACAGGCAAAGTGTATGTATTTGCATCTGAATGTATTAATGAAGTCACTTTATTAATGTAGGGTTCACTAGAATACTGATAAAGTTGTTAGGTCAGGGTCATGCTGCTGAAAAACAACATATCCTTGAACTAGTCTGAGGTCAGTAATTCATTAGGGCTCTAGTATGAGAGATGTAGAGTTAAAACATATGATGGAGGAAGGTACAGTATAGGTATAAGTGGAGTATAATCAAAAGCTAAAATACAATAGTGACATGTACAAGAATTGCATCAGTAAAAAGCAAATGGCAAAGGTGCAACATAGGCTGGCACAGTGTTCCCATGTATTTATTTTAGACTCTTTTTGGAGTGGATGTTACTACAGCGTGTTTCTAATATTACTGTGCTTGCTGTTAGCCAAATTGTTGCTTAAGCTCACACTGTTAGCGAAGTCAACGAACCGAGTGCCACCCGGGAGATAAAATCATCTAAGTGTAGAAAAAGCCTGTGTTAAAAGCAGACAGTGAGAGGAACATTTATATGAAAACCATCTCATTAGACCCATTAGACCCCACCTGAATATGTTTTCGTGAGCTCAAGCCTGAACACCGTTACTGCACATTTTGCCTTCATCCAATGTCATGCATGATTTTTCATGTTATGTAAAAGCCAGAGCTTGCTTGTAAATGCTTCCTGTGTTTAGATGCTAAACTCTGTATTGCTCAAACAGTGTATCTGGCGATGACAGGCTATTACTATCTATCTGGTTGTGACTGAAATATTGTAGAGACATGTTTTGTTAGCTGGGAGCTGGAAGTACTAGCATAGTTTTGAAGGGCCGGACCATTTATCTGAAGGATTGTTAAGGTTCCCTATAACATTAAACCTTTCCGTGTAAAAGCAGCATGTTTGGGCTCTATAGAAGGGGATCTTTATAAAAAAGGGCTGTATTTGAATCACAAATGGGTTTTCAAGGAACAGACATGACAGCATTTTTTAATGAGACTGAGGTGCTGGTGTGGTGAAAAATGTGAAACAGAGGTCTCTCTGAAATGCAGAAGACAGTTGTGTGAGATATTTGTGGCCTTTCACAAAAATCCAATCGGATGGGAGTCTGTATGCTCGACTTCAGCTGGCACACACACACTCCTTCTTGAATCATGTTAAATTAGCTTGAAATCAACAGTATGAACAAGGTTTGTTTCTTCAAATATGGAAATCAGTGTTGATTAAAGATGCACTCTGCAATGCCCAGCCATGCCAAGGTGAGGGGGCAGTTGTTGGAGAGGCCTGGGCAACTGACATATTCAGCTTAACTGCTTAGGGGTTGAAAATATGGAGCCTGTTCCAAAACTGATAAACTCTGTCCACTGGTAGTGTTTACACCAGGCTTAAGCCTTGACATATGTTTTGGAAATGAACATCTGCTGAGGCAAGCGATAATCCTATAGGCAGCCCATTAAACACCCGAGGTTCACAGATAAGATATACAGTATCCCTATATTCCCTCTCAACCACTATCATCTTGAAACTGATTTCCAATAACACGCGTGGGTCTGAACTCTTAAGCTGTCTCAGGCTAATGCTACTTATCTGGTCTAAAACATTAAGCAAGGTCTTTTCAGAGGTTTTAATTCACACTGACGACCAAAATGAAAGCTTTAATCATTTCACTTAGTGTCAGAGGCAGTTTCCCCATTCATCTGCAAAATCCGGTTGATGGATTTGAGGGGGACAAAAGCACACATTGTGGGTACAGTTTAGTGTGCATCACTTATCTCATCTCTGGATTCCACAGAATGATAATACCAGCCAATGTGTTTCATTCTGTCATATTTTATGTGCTGTTATACTGTAAAGCTGCCACTATTTCAATGATGATCATTTACTGTGTGTGTGCAAAGCATCGCACTAAATCGTTCTTGTGACTGACCTCACATCATTTATATGTTGACATAAAGATACCAGCTGTTGGAAAATGATTTCAAATGAAGCACCCCGGCTGCCTTTTCAAAACGAGGCACCTACAAGGCCACTATGTGCAGTGTGCGACTCAGATCTTGAAGAACAATCCAAGATGATGTTCTGAAAACTTTTGATGGGACTCTTTTGAAGTCTTTAGTACGCACATTTTTCTAAGAATTCCCCAGAAATAATAATAATCTTACAAAGCAATGATATTGTGACTGCAGTACGCTTCTCCAATGACAGGTGTACCACAGGTGTGCTTCACGACGCTGACATTTTCATGTGGACTTTAGAAATGTTAAAACAGGAAAGCATACATGAAGAAGATTATTAACTGTGGGTGGTAAAAGAGAATGATGACAGGAGAGAGGTCTCGCTTGGTGACAAGAACGCTCTTTATTTGCATGAAGACAAAATGTTGTTGGCTGTCCAGCATTCATCAGTGTCACAACTGTGGCATGCTGATGCCACTTAAATAACAAAGAAACACGAGTGCATCCATTTGAAAATAATGGGCACTGCACCTTGCAAATAAGAAAACATTTGCATATAGCAACTGATCATTATCTAGCGCTCAAAACAAGGAAAAATGTGTGTGTGGTTATGATAAATCTCAGACAAATACATAAAACCCTGTGGCAGTTCTGGAGGGTGGCGATCCAAGGTAACTACTTACTTACTTACCTACTTACTCTGCCATTATTCTTAGCCATTAGATACTTATTCTATTTATATTATGTATATATATATATATGTCATCTGGCACTCATATGCATCAATATGTGCATGTGTGTATACAGTATATATAGAAAATTTGAATAATAATTTATATAAAAAAGTATATATATATAATAATAGATAGTAGTAGATATATGGTACATCGATATAGATATACTAGTCACTAATAATAAAATTACAAAAATTATTACTTTCTTTTTCATCCTGTTCCTGTTTTTACACACACGGCACACAGATACCAATACAGTAGTTTTAGTACTTTAGGTACATTTTAATGCTTTTCTACCTTTACTTAAGTAAACAGAGTATTTCTATACTTTGGTGTTATTATTTTTTCTTAGCTCAAAGATCAGACTACTTCTACTGAATCCGAAAGGAATCCAGGGTTTCCCTGGCAACAAGCCTGGACCCACTTGTGCCCCCCCCCCCCCCCAAGAAAAAATTGCAGTGGCATTTTCTTTCAGGACACAGGGTAAGCCAGGATTCAGTCACTTTACAAAATAAGTACTACATATGTTAATAAACACATTTAATAATATTCTTCGTCATATTATGGCCAATGAGGACATCTTTTTTCCCAGCTTTCATGGAGTTTTCTCAAATGGGTGAAACAGCGCCACCTGTGGCTTGTAACGGGCGTGTGGTCCAACATGTCGCTGCTGTCACGTCGAATCGACTACAGAGAAGCCAGGTGAAGTTGATAAAAAAAAAAAAATAGCAGCGAAGTGTCAAACAAATTGACTTGTGAAGCCAGTTATGACCTGGGCTGTCAACAAACAATAACAAAGTTAAGGACATCATTTAAATGAAACAACCAGGAGAGTTATCTTGTTTTGCAGCGTTGCTAATGATATAAACCACCGTGTTTTTTGTAGTTAAGCTAGCTAACGTTAGCTAGGAGCCACGGAGCAGATGAACACTGTTAATGAGCAACAGGCACAAGTGCGGCGGGACGTAGCATGATAGAGAGGACTTCACCTCCACAAAGAAAATGCACAGAGCTTCAACGTGAAACAACGTGAGTCAAACACACACTCTAACTTTCTGTCTCTTTGCTAGCTGGTTTCTTTTCCGACTAAATTTCCTGTTACGTTTAACTGTCAGCTGTGTGGTGGTTGGTGTCATGGAGGCTGTGTTGCTCTATTTACTGGACTGTGTTTGTGTGGTCACTCAGGCTTCTGTGCTACAGAATGCAGAGACAGGGACAGAGCCTGCCATGGCTTTCACTAATCAAATTCATATTTTCCAATTTTGCATTAGTGGTTGTTTCATCACCTGTTGGTGGTCTGGTATTTTGAATGAGCCTGTCTGGCGTGCTGGTTGCTTGTGATAATTTCTACATCCTCCTTTTGTTTTCTGGCTCTATTGTATAGTGAGTCATGAAATTAATGAGTAGTACAGGCCTTAATGGCTGTCTTGTGTATGCCAAACATATAGATAAAACTGTGCAAGTCATGTATATGATACATGCATTGGTATTTGTAAGTGTTAAATCTTTTATATACCATACTGTATGTATACACAATGTACGCTTATATATGTATAAAGATGAAACAATTAAGAGATGTCAGAATAATCTGGCATCAGGTGTGTGTGAGAGTAGTGTACATACATAAATCTGTAAGGTTTAACTGATAAATGAGAAGTTGCAGAAAGCCCACCAAACTATTCCTTATGCAAACTCAGGATGCAAGGTCGTAGGGGTAAATATCAAGGAGCGCTGTCTTTTTAAAAGAGCTTTTTGATGTCACTGCCAAGAATGCAAGATATGAGTTGCATGGAAACAAGTCATGGGTTTTTGCTAATATTGCAAAAAGAAAAGGTACAGTTTATTCCATCTAGAGCATTGAATGTTATCACAACATGTAATTCAGATAACATAGATTGATAACAAAGCCAGAATTCTACACAAAACATGTATGGAATGTAAGACATTTCCAAATGTAAGATGCGACCAGTTATTTGGTCAATTTTTATCACATCAAAGACCTGTAACTAGTGCTTGTATAATAGCCTCTATTTTCTGAGACTTCATTATTCACAGCCCACTTCTCTGTGATTTACCATCTTGGAAATATATTCATACTTTGCTCCTTTCTGTACTTTTTATGATTTGAACAGAGTTGAGAGTCAAGTTGAAATTTTCTATATTCATGAGACCAAAATAACAGTCTATTGCACAGTGAGCCTGTGGGGGAAAATGGAAAAGAATAACATAACAAATCCAGACAGAGAGAGCCACATAGCTGTGCCACCACCACTTCCAATCTGTAGCCGGAGATGAGTATCAGCCTGGTCAAAGAGCCTTCCTGTGTGCCGGAGCCGTCCTTGGAACTATTTAATCACAACATGGAACTCTGTGGCAAATTGTTGCTTTCTGATTGGCCCACGCTTGACAGCCATGACCATATGGTGGGAAGTGATATACCTACCTGCTATCTTCCCGTGAGTGATGTCTCCAGTAAAAATGATTACTTCATTTAACAACGCATTATTCGGTTGGCTAGGGGTTGGAGCAAAATAAAAATTTATTAGGCCATGGGGTGGTAAAGCACAGCACACCAGCTGAGCCTTTGGAGTGTTTGTTTGATTGCTTCAAATATGAATATTTTGTTAAAATATATCAGTTAATGAAATATTGAGCAAAATATTCATGCAAGGTGATCAATCCTTAAAACAATGCACAACACAGACCGTTGCAATGTCTTTCAGTTTTTATACTGTGGCTTTTCTTCATGATTTCTGTCATTTGATGTTAGAAAAGGTAAATTAGTGCAGTGGGTCTCCACCTGGGGGTGGGGACCCACATTAGGGGTTATGAGATTAACCTAATGGATTGGCAGGTGATTACTGGGACAGGAGATAATGAGGAACTAAACTCTGTTAATTGCTGCTTTTTCTTGTGAAATACTGCATAGTCTTGCCTCTTTAGGTCACTTAAATTTCTTCGCCTGAGAGGGGAAGTCACTCTTTGATTAAACTGAAACACATTAATACCGTATTTAGCACTTGGCACTGCATTAATGTTCAGTAAATCATTTATAACACACTAAGGTCATTGTTAGCAGATATAAGCATTTATTATTGTGTTTGTCAGCAACTAAAACTCCTCCTGTGGCTCCCCTTACAGCAAATGGAAGCTGGTCTGTAAAGACATAATTAATGACAGTATAGTAAAACTCAGTTGTAATAATACAGAATATTTCTTCAGAGGAGAAATTCTAATTGTTGACAAACACTATGCATTAATAAACACTTAAAACGTCCTTATATCTGCTTACAGCTACATGATAGGGTGTTATAAACCTGTTATTGCACTTTTATGTGCTGCTTATAAATCCTAAACAATCAGGGTTAAAGTATTACTAATTGAGCTGATCACAAATTGTGGATGATTGGTCAGAAGCAGATGTAGATTTACATTAAGGGGTCACAAGCAAAAAAGTTGGAACCACTGATTTAGTTTTATAATAATAACCTGAGCCTGCCATAAACACAATTCCTGCATGGTCAATTCCACGATGGCCAGTGAAAAACCTCATAATTGAGAAAGTGTCCTGTTTAGTGATATTTTCCAGACCACAGAATTGTACAGTGATACGGAAATTACATTAACATACCGCACGTCTCATAGGAGAAGCAGCGCAGATATGTGGCATTTAGGTAAATGTCACCAAAAGGAATAAACAATCTCAGAGTTTCGTTTCACATCCACAGGCCATTGCTCATTAGTGCTGACTGACATACACTGCAATTAGATCAAATAATATATTTTAACTTACCAAAGACAAATAAATGCCAATAAATGATCTTTGACGCTAGGAATCTTGTGTTAAATGATGGCAATACGAGATATAATTTAGCAATTACCATTATGAGCGCCACATGTGAATTTAAAAGTACTACGTCATTGCCTAGTTCAGGCATTAATCTAACAAATTTAATAATGTGCTCGTTTGGCTGTGTTCGTGGAAGGTGTGTGCTTTCAATGTTGTAAAAGTAGGCATTTTTATGAGATCCCGTTGTGCATGAGCACAGAGACAATATTAAGTTAGGAAATTGAGTTATCCTCTCAGCTAAGTGAATCCCAAGGACTCTTATTACATTACCCAACGACATGCAGATATATACGGCAGTAAACTGAATATTAAGAAGAGCATGTGATTATATCAATCTGCTATGGTAATGAGAGAGGAATAATTCAGGGCTTGCAAAGGCTCAACGGCAAGATCACATGTGCACCCAGTGTTTGGAAAGATCTCATGGTATAATTATACAAGATGCAAAGATTATTAAAATTAAATATTCAACGCTGAGTACAGGGGCTTTAGCTGTAACACTGATCCACTCTGCTCCCGACATGCAAGCCCACAGATTTTTCATTGTCTCATTACTCAATACTGAGCATTATCGTGGCTGTCGACCTTGTTAGTGTAAGTGACAGTTTGCTGTTGAAATTATGAAATGCCATGGAAATATCCCGTTTCTCTCAAGTGAAAGGTAAATTCTCCAAACAAGCTTCTAATTCTCAGTCAAGGTGCTCTGATAAGTGCAGAGGAGTACCGACATGTTTGCTGATAAAGTGGAAAAACACAAAGCATGCTGTAAGTGGGATTCTGCACTGCCGCTCTTGATTGCACTTATCACTCAGCCATAAATCAGTCACAACCAACTGCTGAGCTATGACAGACAATGTTGTTCTGGACACCTTCATTTATTTAGCCCTCTTTGTTTACACTTGACATTTACTTACCGTTTCATTTTTGCTTAACCACCTGCATCGCTCACAGACACGTTTGTGACCGAATAGATGGAGTTTTGTTGAGAATATACTGCATGCTCTTTTGAGTGAGTGAAATCACGGCTTTTTTCACCTTCTTTTTCTTTCGTGATTTTTGCAAGAATGGACAATTTAAGTTGAATTATAGGCTCTGTTGCATTCTTCACAAAAAGAAATATATTTGTGATAACTGCATAAGGAAAACACCAATGGCAGAACAAGTTTGTGCAAGCTTCCCAAGTTTAGATGACTGTTTTTATTAGAGAAAATACATTATCTCAATCCACAGGCAAATTCTGTATCCCATGCTGTTTATGTTTGACCTTAATATCTCTCAGAGGGAATTTAGTCACATCAAACAGGTAGAACATCATCAACCTGTTGCCGAATAAAACCGTCCTTTTACCACCTCCTGTTTGTTACAATCCATTAAGACTGATGATGACCCTTTTCGTCAGCTACAGATAAGACATTCCCCTTGTCAAAAGCTATCAGCAAACCTGTTCGCTGTGACAAGCAGATTAAATTCACCGCATGATAGCCTCCTTGAATGATCTGACAAAATAGAGAAATTAAGTATATTTTGTTCCTGCTCAAAATTCTGCGAGACACATCTTCATGACCTGATAATTGCACTGAGATTTCTGGTGCCAGTAGTAGCCTAAAGCATATAGAAACAGGTCCATGATTGGAAGGTTATTGGTTTAAACCCCTGACACCCCCAACACCTTGAAGGGGAGAATGAACAAGTAGTGCTCTCCCTTTCTCACCAGCAAATGTTGAGGTGCCCTTGAGCAAGTCAATTAACCACTATGTGCTCGAGTGAAATGGCTCTGGTTGATATCAGGAGGCTGTCTTTGAGCATTGCAGCTTCTCGATGGGAATATGAATGGCTGTGAAGGGGGCTTCGTCTGAAAGTGGCTGTGCATGTTCAGCAAGACTTTTACTTGAAAAGGTAAACGACTTAACTTTGTTCATCAGGTGGGAATACTGCATGTAAGGTAGAAATGACCTGAGGATCCATATCTGAGCTAATCTGGACATGTTTTAATGGATTGGTATCACCTAAAATGAACTTGATCGAACGTTGATCCTTTCTTAACTGTACTATGTTTTGTCCGCCACAGCCTGCTAATGTTCTAGTGCTGCTCCTCTTTATGACATTTTTACTGCATTTTGCCTCAAAAAGTGCAACATTGAGCCAGCAGCCGTCTCACATTTAGCCGACACTGACATTGCTTATGGGGGTTGAAATGACGGCAGCAGATTGTATCAAATTTGTTAATTAATTTGTTAATTATTAAAACTGCTTGCACGTAACATTACTTAGATGCTTTAATATTAAAGTTGTTTGAAAAGGTGGCTGGATAGTGAGGCAACGATGGAATAAAATTGCAAACAGCTGCTATTTCCACCCAAAATAATTTGCACTCCATGAAACAGAGTTGCAGTTATGTCTCAAAATGTATTTGTATGCTGGACTGTGCAGCGATATTTGTTTGTTTTAAGTCTTTGGTTTAATAAGGCTGCTAATATCAATTAAACTAAAGATTGCCTGGTGTCTGTGCTGCTGGGCTGGTGTACTCAGGAGAGATCAGATGTAGGAAGAGATCTAACCTCTAAACACAGGATTTCTAATTGCTCTGACATTGCTCACGCCATTGGGCCTCATTTGTATGTTCAGGTGAAGGAGCAATTTGGTCTAATGCATTGACACAGATCATTTCCCTCCACCTCTTCTCTCGCTCCTCACCTCACTTCATCAGCCGAAGGTGGACGGGCAGAGAGAGTAATATACTGAACCCATCTGTTCATCTGTCAGACCTTTTCTCCTCACAATTTATGGCACGTCTATTTGTTGAAGTGCCTTCCCTCCCACAGAGGCCCCCGAGAGAAACTGCAGAAGTGAACAATTCTCACGCCGGTTTCACAACCTGTGAAGCTGATTTGATGAGTCGAGCTGGATCATTTGTGATGGAGGCTTCAGATGCATTCCAGACTAATGGCAGTCAAGGCTACAAATTGCACCCACTTACACCCATATCTTGGTAAGCCTACTGTCTGAGCCTAAGAGGACTCTGCCTGACTCCACTGAGACAGGCATGCTTCTGGCAGCTCTCTCTGAAGTATTGTCAGGCATCTTTTAGCAGTTCCGCCCCTATCAGAAGCAACCAGAGAGACAGGGAGTGGGTGATCCTGCATCCCCAAAACCCAGCTGCTTCCTTTGATCTACATGCTAGGTTCACTTGGTTTGCATTATGAAGCCATCTTTATATGCACACTCACATATTTTATCCAGCAGGAAGCCAGAATCTGTGCCATCTGACACAACCTCTAAAACAACTGCTGATTAAGAACAGAAGGCCAATCAATTCCCTCTGTGAGCAAGCTCAGGGTTCGCCATTGCTCTTATGGCAGACATATGGTAATTTTTTCACTTAGAATAAATTATAGTCTAGTACACTTCTGTGCCTGTACTTGAGATCTCCTACTAGTGTTGTCACACTGCATTCATGCTCAACATCAGGTGTCAGACATTTCTTTACTAAGCAACCACTTTAAGTCTTGATCAACATTATCATCTTTGACCTGCACCACCACCCAAATAACACCAATCATCTAAAAAGTCGAAGATATTTACAGCTCTATATTCACTACATGCAGTATGATTCATGTTCCATCTGAGTATTGCGTTGAGCATTTAGTTGAAGTGGTCTTGTAACAAAAGGTTGTGAATCTGTATTTTCACAGAGGATTAAAAAAATGCTATATGAGTGGGGAAAGTCAACAGTGACACTCAACCCTCCCACAACAGCCACTGTCAAGGTGTTCTGACTACTCCAGTGGACCTTCCCACTGGCTAATTGCGGGAAATGTAGCTGTGTGAGGACACTCTCAGGTGTGAATGGTAATCAGCAGCACATACGCACCTCCTCCTCTCTGGAATTAAAGCTCTGATTGTCTGAACATTTAAGTGATCACTGTGAAATTGCCAGCTCTTGCTCTCGGTATCCTCTTCTCTGTTTCTGTCCTCGTCTCAGGCCCTTTTCCAAACCAGTCCTCTCCCAACTCGAACTTCGCCTCAGAGTGTCACTCCACATGAAGTCACACTCACGGGGCGAGGGTATAAATAAGCAGACATTGTTTGGGCAGCACAGTGGCTCACTTTCACCTCACAGCATGAAGAGTCTGCAGAGTTTGTGCGCTACATTCAAACGGTGTCCTCCCACCCCAAAAGATTTGCATGCTGCACACTGACCTGAGAACTGGAGTTAGTCCCCTGGTGTTGGGCTGTGGCTACCCACTGCTCTTAAATAATTAGAAGTGGACAATGCTTGTTAATTTCCACTTCTGAGGTGCAGGCGCTCCAGAATGTATGCAGATTTGTCTCCTAAACCACAGCTCACTTGACAGCAGTTTCGATTTTTATGATGCATTTACGTAATATTTGAAACCATACAAAGGGGATACAACAAGGCAATGGAGATTTATAATTTGCTCCTGAATTTAAATAAAGTAAAGTTAATTACATAAAAATAGATAAATTTGCTGCATTCTATAGAGATGATATGAAAAAGTAAGGAACGAGTTGATGAGAACAAGCTTAATTTGAAACATCTATATTTATTGTGACAGCTCTATGCAGCGTTTATCATTTGCACAACATAAACGATGATCAATGTACAGAACATAAACGATTACCACAACCCCTGAGGGATCTGTTCGACTCCCACCTTGCATCAAGTCTTAAATCCCAAATTTCGTCTAAACAAACAATGTTTACATTTAGTGTCACTCAGGGGGCAGCCGTGGCCTAGAGGTTGGAGAAGCGGCCCGATTCCCCACCGGACTGGCATTAGCCAGCTGATGTGCCCCTGAGCAAGGCACCTAACCCCCCTATACGCTCCCCGGGCGCCTGATGCGGCAGCCCACTGCTCCTGTTTCACTGCATGTTGCATGTGTGTGTTTCAAAACAGTGATGGGTGAAATGCAGAGAAGAATTTCCCAGTTTGGGATCAATAAAGTGAATAAAATTAAATAAAAAAATTAAATGCATTGTGTGTATCCTTGAGATCTTAAAAGCATGTCCTTTTTCCTATTTTGAAAAAAATGTACATAAATAACGTTCACAACCTGCATTTTTTTATGTACGACCATTTTTATAAGCAAGGTCTTCTGGTATGTACCTTTGCTGGTACATTGCTGCATTTCTTACCGTCGTGCACATGTGCATGTTTGTTCTCCTATCCATACGTGAGAGCAACAAAACATGGACCCACTCATAGGAAAAGTGCTCTATGGCATTACTAGAGGCCAAAAACTCCACAGGAAACTTTTAAACTGGCAGTAGAGAAGTTTTGCTTTCAGATATCATTATGAAGTGAAGCGTAATGGCTGTAGAATAATGACACCATTGGCCTTTATTTTGGTTCTCTATAAGCCATGCTTTCATTATGCAGTTTTGTTTGCTGTCATGTACGATCCCCCCGGAAAATGAAGGCTGACTGGTCATCCAGTCAGGCATTTCTATCTGCTTTCATGTCTCCATTATAGATTAAATGAATGAGTGAACTCACAATTTCTTCTCTTAAAGGTTTTTTCTACTCTCCTGTCTAACCTAACACCAACACCTGATGACACACTACCTCACAAAGTCATCAAGCTACATCTTTTGTTTTCATTGTTTTGATTGACAGACCCCTAGTGACAGAAATTACACCCTGGCTCTTTAAGAGCAAATTTATAATTTCAGTATAGTTTCATCAGCCTTGTTATTTGATTCACAAGACAATTTATCAATTTAGCTATAATTTACTCAAGTCTCTTCTATCATTTAAATTTTGTAAGTTCCAGTTCTCGTACAAATGTGTTTGATCATCCTCTCCAACACTAATGATCTCTACTGAAACGCTTCCCTACCCTCAGTCAGTCAACGGTAACAGATCTTTACAGATGTGTAGCCAAGATTCAGCCTTCCATGGCACATCCGTTTGGAGTGACAGGCTGCCATTCTGATTTAAGCTAATAAAAAATAACCTCCACTTTGCCTCCCGAGCTGGCACATTGCGTATGCGGATGCAGGAGGAGCAGCAATTTATTTCTTCACAAGGGGTCACTTGTATTTTTAATAATTCATCCAGCATATGTTGAGATGTCAGTTGTTGCGCTTTGATCAAAAGCGAGCCTGTCTCTCGCTGAGCCATCAATTTCCAATGAAAGTACTTGGACTTCGACACACACCTGCCATGAATGTGGCTCAGAGATCTTCCCCACATTCCCTTGCACAACACTCTGAGATGGTACACTCGCAGAAAAATCTATCTGGACTCTGCAGGAATCAAATGTTGTCATCACATTCACATCGTTGTAGTAATTAGACAGTAAAGTAGTTGACTGGTGCAGACAGCAGTGCTACCCAGAGAGAAGATGGCAGCAGATGTTGAATTTTCAGAAATATTGCTTTTTGCTGCCCTCTTGGGACGTCCATGTACCTCTGGCTTCTCTCCCTTGGACTTGGTCTTGTTTCTTCTTCCCGCTGCCAGTGAACTTTAATAGGAAAACTTTGTTGCTGCTCTAGGTCAAATGAGGTCCATCACTCCCCTCCTACATGTTTCTGTTTTTTTCTGAACAGTTCTGTTATTTGTGTTTTGGATATTTTGGATATTTTGTAGCATTTCTGAATTGGGCTGCATTCCTGTTACTGTTTGTGCTTTCAGCACTGCATGTGTTTTGTCCTGAGGGGCCACCATACTCAATAGATAACAGTCTCTGTGTGTGCTCCGATAGCTGTTTTAGACAGTTTGCTAATGAGAAAGAAATGGCAAACTCCACCAGTGCATTTTGTGCTGTTATGCTGTTTATTCACACTTGTCCATTTGTTGCTACAGGTGAGAAATGACTGCAGTGTTCAGAAAGCAGGCAGCTGCAACACTAAAGTACACCATCCACCCAGTGGTTTCTGTGTGATGAAAAAAGGAGCTCAATCAAATTACAAAAATAAGACAAGTACAGTAAGATTCAAATGATTAACTTCCAAGGGAATAGGAGACGACGACACCAGCGTCTTCCCATGAACTAAACACGCACACATTGCAGTTTTTTTTTTTTTTTGTAGTTTTAGGAGGAGTTGTCATATTGCTCTCTGACACCTTGTAGTTATTCAAGAGCCAGCTTAGTATTCATTCCAACATAATTAGAATGTAAGTGGACAAAGATATTTCCCACAAGGTGGTAAAGGGTAGTTGGATAATAAAGTTATGTTTCTATGGAAACTGCCTGCACGGATACAATATCAAGGAAGAGTGAAGAGTAGAGGAGGGGATAGACAAATTCATGAGACTTTGAGCGTGTCTGTCTTCCCTGTCTAAAAATGGTCGTCTCGTACAACTGCATACTGAGCAATCTCAGACTGAAAGGTCCACTGAGCACATATGCTATCTATCTATCTATCTATCTATCTATCTATCTATCTATCTATCTATCTATCTATCTATCTATCTATCTATCTATCTATCTATCTATCTATCTATCTATCTATCTATCTATCTATCTATCTATCTATCTATCTATCTATCTACATTTTGAGCATGTAAACTTGAAGATATGTAATGCCAGTGCCAGTTATGTAATATGTATATTGTAAATCTGTGCTGAAATACAGTTTTTATTCTCAGATGTTATAAATCACACATTTCAAAAACATTTTTCTTTTCTATTTAGTCATTTTGATTCAATGTGAAAAACATGAAGAATATTGCTAAGTTAAGCTTAAATTAGGCTGCAGTGTTTTAGGCGGCATGCTTTCAGTGATAATATTGTAGCTCCCTCTGCAACAGTGAGTGGTATGGACCAGGCATTTCACTGGGTGAATCTATTCATAGATTTTACAGCCACACTGTGCAGGTATCTAACTGCTGTTGTCTCATGATTTGCCAAAAGGGCCTCTGTAGGATGTATGCTGAATATATTCAGTATACTTACATAAGAAGCAGAGCAGAGTTAAATTCCTAGATTTGAAATTGTCAAATAGATATGCAAAAGGTTTAATGTAACTAAATATACTGTGCATTAAATTAGGACTCACAATTATTTCAATTAATTATTCATTGATTAATCGGTTAATTGATTTTTCCACTCGTGTGTTTTTCTAACCAACAGTCCAAACCCAAGGATAGTCATTTTAGAAAAATATTGATTAGATAAATGTAGAAAATCCTAACATTTGAAGAAACTGGAAGCAGATATTTACCTTATTTTTCTTTCACCATTTTTGCTTGAAATACAGCAATACAATCAAACAAGCTGCTGATTATTGTTCTGTTAGCTGACCAGTTGATTAATCATTCCAGCTATATATTGTATGCAGAGTGATAAGGACATATAAAAGACACTTTTGTGTTTTGAAATGTAGAAGCCGCGTATTAGCCATATTTTGGCAAAAACATTTGTACACTGAACATACTGAGCAGGAATGAACTGAGAAGTTTCTATTGGTATTTAGTTGTTGCTTTTTCACCTTGACCCTTTTTTGCTTTGGGAATGTGTTGTGTATTCAAGCTGTATCTGTCGTCCTTCAAGCCTTCCTGCCCTGATGCTCCAGTTTATATTTCTGAACATTTTAACCATTGTGAAAGCATCACTAAGTCATTTTTTATCAGTATGTTACCCGCCCTACTCACTTCAGTAAGACTCTTGATCTCTGTTATGGGTCAAAAGATGCATACAGATGCCTCCTGTAGGATCATCAGATTACAACAGCATCATCTGAACCAGTCTACAAGACTGTATTAAAAAGGGAGGTCATCAGCACCAAACCAGTGAGAGTGTGGTCAAAGGAAGCTATCAAAGATCCGCAATGGTGTAGATTTCATCTTTTTTTTTTTTTTGGTGAAGTTTTACTTGACTAAAAGTCTGGACATTTTAGTTTTATCGCAGTCAAAGAACTATTTTAGTCTAGTCAGTGAAAAATATAGACATTTTATTTTTTTTATCATCGAATTATATTGGACTTTTTACTCAATCTAATCTAGCAAAATGTCATTGATTAAAAACACAGGTTGAATGCTGAGGAAAGCAGCTTTGCAGAGAGTGTCTGGTCGAGTGGTCTGATGGTATCAGTTTAAGGAATACATCCAGATTAATTTTGCAGAACGTGAAGGACAAATAAACACAGCACTGTTATATCACCAGATACATTAGTTAGTAAGTTAGCTTTCTAGGTTTTAGGTGCATGCTATGCTGCTGTTTATATTGTATATTTTATTAGCAAGTTAGCTCACTACTTTTAGACTGAGGCTCCTACTGCTGCTTTAAATAAACTTGCATCTAGCTGAAAAATGCTCCTTTCATACCCAATCATGATACTATCACCTTTTACCAGTGAACCTGTTCACCTGTGCAATGTTCCCAACAGGTGTTTTTGGAGCATTCATTTGTTGCTCCTGTCCCAACTTATTAGTTATCAAATTCAGAATAAGCATATATTAACAATTATCAACACATGTGATGAGGTAAAACATGAAATTTATTGTCTTTGGACTGTTTTCAATTGAGCTTATGTCAAAAATGGTTTGCAAGTTATTATATTCTTGTTTACACAGCGTCCCAAGTATTTTGGAATCTTTTTTCTGGTTGTACCTACATGATGTAGGAACGTGAAGTAAAACTGTGTCCAAATAATAAAGCCTGGATTGCAGAGTCCTTGAAAGTCGTGATTGAGGAGAAACATGCTTCTTTCAAATACTGAGAGAATTGAAGGAGAATAGAGAGGCAAAACAACTCGTTACAGCTTAGATTAAAAAAGCTAAATTTAGTTCTAAGTAGAAAATTGAGACGTTTAAAAGTAATTATCTAAGAAGTGTCTGGAAAGGTTTGTCAGTCATGATAGGTATGCAGAGAAAAAGTTAGAAAATGTACAGTGTGATGCTTTTAAAACAGACGCTAGAGAGAAGCTAGTTGATAATTTTAATGCTTTCTATCTAAGATTTTATACAAATGGTTTTGAGGAACATCAGGAACAGATAAGACTGAAAACCTCCACCACTCTACACAGCTAGAACTCGACATGTAGCGTGCTGAGCACATACTCCATCACACCCAAACCAATACGAGCCCTGGCCCTGACAATATCTCTGTTCACCTCCTAAAATAATGTGCAAATCAACTATGTTTTATTTTCCACTTCATATTTATGTGTTCCTTAGAGCAACAAAAGGTTCCAAGGCTGTGGAAACGGTCAACAATTGCACCTGTGGCAAAGAACAAGTCCCCTAAGGGATTTGTGTTTTTAGCTCTGTGGCCCTGACTTCAGTGGTTTTGAAGGGCCGTGGAGGATTCACTGGATCCTTTGCAGTTTGCATATAAGAACAAAATAGAACATGATGATGCTGTTCTTACCATTCTAAACTAAATCTTTGAACAGTTTGAAATCCCAGGTACATACTTATTGTTTGTAGATGCCCCTTTATCACAATTCGTCCCCATATTTTAGGGAACAAACTTGTTTAATTTTAACTGAGCCCTGGCATTGTTGGATAGATTTAGATGTTGTGGTGCACAGATCCCAGTGTGTCATTATAAATGGAACTGTGTCTGATATGTTGTGCTCCTCTACCTGTTCGCTGCAGGGCTTTGTCCTGTCACCTATTTTTGGCATACTCTTCACTGATGGCTGCAGAAGTCCCTGTCCTGGTAGACACATTCTGAAGTTCACAGATGACTTGGTCGTAGTGAGTCTGTTACAGGAGCGTGATGCCGCTCTTGGCCCTGTGGTTGACGGTTCAGCGGTGTGATAGCTGCCTTTTAGAGGTGTATGTCAACAACACTCGAGGTATGTTGGTAGACTTAAGAAGAAAGCCTTACATGTCCATTCAGAAAGTCATTAAAGGTCAGACCATTGAACAGGTCCAGTGTTACAAATACCTGGGTACTGTAATTGATAACTAGCTGACATTTGATGACAACACAGTGGCAATTTGTACAGAAAAAACCCAGCCATGCCTGCAGTTTCTCTCGAAGCTCATCTAGTTTGGTGTGTGTGCTAAAGTCATGAGGGCTTCTGCAGCTCCACCGCAGAGTCCTTCATCACCTTCTCTATTATTAGTTAGTTTGGTATCGCTTGAAGTGGTTTTAATTCGGCACAGCTGTTTATAGCTACTGTACCTAAAAGGACTCCTCATTATATACTAAGTTTACTTTAAGAACATATGCTTATATCTTTTTGCTTCCTGGACTCAACTTTGTGTTTTCTTGATTTCTCAGTGCAACATTACCTCTGGTCAGATACAGTACTTGCCATTACTGTATGAAACCCTTCTCCTTCATCTCAGTTTATCAAACAAGATGTGCACTTAGTTACCGTTCCTCATCAAAAGCTGAGAGTACAGTCGAAAGCTTTTACAAAAACAACTGCAGTGAGTTTCTGTTTCTCTAATGCAGTTCAAAAAGGTAACCTCAAAGGTAACCACTTTTCTTCGGTTTCTGTTTTTTGAAGGGTAGTTGGCGGTACACAGACAGCAGGTCGCACACGCACATGCATTTTAATACTTTTATTTATGGTCATATTGAAAAGAGATCATAAATAATCAACAACACAAATTTGTGTCTGGGCCCTTGTAGCTTCATGATACACAGCCACACACAGGGCTGACTGCCAATGATTGCAGAGACACAGTATCACCTTGTGAGAGCATCTGCCCCTCACCACCAATTTATGGATGTTGGCTGGACTGACAAATTTACACACACGAGCAGTCTGCAGATTTAGTTCTGAGACTCTAGCTTAAGGCCGGTATTTTGTAATCTCAGTGAGGAACGCCTCCACCGAACTGTGTTCAAAAGTACAGCTCACACTCACATAGATGAGTCTATGACCTTATGTCCTTGCCAGAGAGCTATTCTACTATTTTATGGATTGATTCGTGCATTCATTATATCCACCATTCAAAGGTTTTTTTTGGTAAAATGGAGCATTTGGTGGAAGGTAACCAAGTACATTTACGATTATTTGGTACTTCTTTATACTGTGTTTGGAAGGGAAACGCAAATTTTTATTCCACTGCACTTACCTGACACCTATAGTTACTGGTTACTGTCATACCTAATATTTTACAAAAAACATATGATGGGCACTTTTAACTACCCAGCAGTATTTACAGTCGCTCCATTCCAAGATTCTGAGCGCAGGACTTTTACTTGTAATTGAATATTTTAGTATTTTAACATTTGAGTATTTTACTGATACTGAGTACTGTTGTATTATTGTAGTATTGTTGCTTTTACTTGCAGCGAGTAAAGGATCTGAGTACTCTTTCCACCACTGGATGGACCTGTAGTTTTACTTAACATAACTGTGATAAATAATCATGTGCTCATCAACTACAGAGTTCTTAATTACAGTAAATATCAGTGATGAGCAGTGATTTGTTTTTATGTTGTTTTCATCAACTAGGTGGCTCCATGCATTATCAAGTGTAGACCATGAGCACTTTTTGCAGTGACACACTGACCCTCACACTATTCCTCATCGGCCTGCAGAGAAGTTAAATTTCACACCGCGCTGGGATTGTTTACACATGCATATTTAGCTGCTCTTCTGACTGTTTTGTGTCCCATGAATCGGACTGACACAAATAACATCTGGGTTGAAGTTCTGTTTCATGAAATATATTCAGACTGTGGCGTTGGCGCCCTCTGTGCTCAGTTTTGACGCGCCCCTCCCTCGTCCCTTTTCGCTCATTACCTTTTAACTTGGTATAAATTCTCATGTTCAGCATCAGAGTTAAGCAGTTCTCTTTCAGTTATTAAGAGGTTGGTCTTGAATGACTGTCATCTAAAAGCTACCTGCGTCACCTTGCTTGCTTAATCAAGTGGCTGATGTAACTCATTGTTGTTGAATGAAAAGATACTGTAATTTGTTTTTGTTTTGTTTATATGCCATTGTTGCATGCAAACATGCAAACAAATACAAATTTCATCTGTGTTTCTTTTTATTATGTCATTGTGCTGCCATCATGCTGAGCACTTTATTAAATTTGATTACTGTGAGAATAAAATGCACATGACTTTGACTCCTAATTTTGCCTCAGGTGTGAAAACACACACATTACATTAAATACTTGTTTTAAAAACTGTTTTAAAAGACTGGACTGAGCTGAGACAACAACTTGTCACACTATACCGTGCATTCATGCAGGAATATTTTACTGTACAACAAATGGAGGCTAAAAACATATTGACAGTTTGGGATAATGAGCCAAAATTAAAAACACTAGAGAATCACTAATTCTAATTTGAAAAACAACCAACTTCCACAAAAAGCATTTTTCAGCTGATAGCCAACTGAAGAAGGCTGTGAAGCTGCAACATGTTTGTTGTGATTGCTGAATACACACTTTGACAATTTGACCAGAGTGCTGCATGGCTGACTTTCCAGTTGTGGTGTTTATCATTTGCAGGTCTGATTTCATTCACATAAATAACAGGAACCATCTCTTTCATAGTGTGACTGCACAAAACGATTTTCCTCTGCTGCTCTTATAGACGAATTGATGACTACAGAGATTTGAAATTGATCTCCGTGAGACTATTTGTGTGTGAAAGTAGCTATTCCTGTCTGGTCCTTGCTTGCAGCCCCTTCAGTAAATGAGAGATTGCATGTATGTGTCACATATGTGTAAGTAAACATCTTTTGATTTGACTGTTTGGCAAATGTCAGCGTGGCACAGTAGATTTCTTAGTTCAAAATGACTCCACTGTCATTTTCATTTTAACTGAAATGTAATGTTAATTAATCTCTATGAAATTTATCACATGACTATTATCTCTGCAGTTAAATGATTCAGAAAAATGTCTTTGCAGGTTTTACAAAATTATCTTTTCAAGGACTTTTTTTAAACATTTTTTTTCCTGGTCAATCACAGTTAACCAGGAGACATAACACGTTAATTGAAAATTCAACAATACATGACAACTTGGACCACCCATTATTTTCATGGAGCATATGAGGGCTTCTGTCAGTTTTGATTAATTAGCAGGTTGTCCCACTTATCACAGTAGAGCTTAATTAAACTCCCCATTTGCATTTGCACTCAGTGGACATTTGATTAATACAAGCTTTTGTGGATAATTTAGTTGATATGTACCATGGAAAGTACAAATTACATTTGTCCTCTGAAACCTGCATCTTAAATTCTGAATGATCTTTGAACTGAGTCTGCAGGATTTTCAGCACAGTTGGATCATCAGGGCTTAAATGGGTCAATTTAGTTGCTCTGATCAGTGAGGGCTTGATCCTGATCAGCAAGCCCAGTGGTACTTCTTTTCAGTACTTTCTCTGTAATAACAAAAATTTAATTTCAGTCATAAAAAATAAGTCTCATATATTTCTCACACTTATTTTTTTAGAACATTTTTTCAAACATTTTACACACCACCTGAATCAAAACCCTCCCTACCTTCCTCTCCCCTCCCAAACCCATGCCAACAATCTGCAGCTGTCACAGGCGTGGGAACCTCACTACCGCATTGTTGCATACTGTGATATTTCCACATAAATAGTATGCAATTCAAGCACGATTGGTTTTGTACCAAGGTTTTGGGTATATAGGCCCACTAAAAATCTAGTAAGTCTAGTAAGGAATTTCAGATGCAGCCTGTTGGCTAATGCTAGTAAAAATGCTAAGATAACGTCAACCGAGATCGTGATAAAAGCACAGTTATCTCCTACAATAACTTGCTAGCTAATTATTGCCAGAAGATGTCAATGAAGTTGTTGATGGCTTCCAGGTACCCTGCTGCTGCTGCTGCAGGCTACTTGGCTTTCAGGCTATAAAACACTGTGCACTCTCACAACTTCTAGAATATAATTTGTGTTCGACCATGTCTTTGCTCCGGTTAGATGTGTTGCCATGGCAAGCTTTGCATTTGCATTGTAGATATTACAGCACGTGTTGTCTGCATGGAAGTTTGAAAAGTGTAACCACACTTGTGACCGCTTTTGGCTCGCCATTGTCCTGACACACTGTGACTTGAACAAGCTGCAGGGGTGACATAGTCTTGCTCTCTTTCTCTCTATACTCTTAAGTTAGGCTCTAATCCAAATGTGTTCTTGGGTAACGAAATTCGGCACCAGTTGATTGAATGTGAATCTACGTAATTCAGTTGGTACCCTTAAAAATACTGAGGTCAGTACCCAAACCTAAAATCAACTGGTGCAAATGACAAAAATGTCCCAAAGTTACAGTGTTGAAGTTAATAAAACAGGAACTGTGAGGGAAAACTCTCACAACACTGACATCTCAGCTATTCTCACAGTGAAGTTTGACACTGTATACAAAGTGCTAAATTACCTGCCAAACACCCTGATTCCCCCCCTTCTATTTTCTACAGTACATGAGGTACCATTCACCCCTGTGAAGTGTATTTATTTTCCCACTGTGTCTCTCTGAGTTATGAGCCCCATTCGCTCTGAGAACAGTGAAGAAATGCAGCATAACCTCGAGCAGAAAGACAACAAGAGCCCTGAGTTGTTGGTGGAATTTTTTGTTCTCACTAAATCCGCCATTTTTTAAAAATAAACTTTTTCTGTCCTTGATGATTTTCTGCATGCCATAACCATTTATTTACTCACACTTTAATAAGCCACGATTTCCTTGAGAGCACACTAAGAGCACTTAATGTCAACATGAAACTGCTGCATTTTATTCATGAGGCAAAGTCTCCATCCTGTCTCTTAAGCCTTCTCTGTGCAATCCTGCGGTGGCTGTAAGTAGCTCACATTAAAGCTGGTCATATGTACAAATAAAAAACTAATTAGTGGGAAAATTATTCTGCCTTCTAGCAAACTCATTCTGATACAACTCTATTTCAATTCCGCTTTATTTCAGACTCATAGGTCCATAGCAACATAAAAATAATAAATACAAGGACAGCACAGAGATATAATCATTGCAGCTCACAAGTTCACAGTGATTAAATCACATACACACATCTGCTACCCTGTGGGCTCAGTTAGGACAATTGTGATTACATTTTTTTAATCAATTAATTGACGTAAATTTGTACATAAAATTCCTCAACACGGCATGAAAGGTGGAACATTTACTGGTCACAAACATGACTTTCAGTTGTCCATCTTGCGAGCTAAATGCATCAATAAAGGCCACATGAAGCCTTTTCACTTTTGCTTTGACATGACTGCACCACAAGTGGGCTGTACAGAGGGGAGCACAGTCAGCCGCTTTAACATCACATGTACACATGAAATTTCCCTGTCAGCATATTTGCATACAATACAGTTTTTTACATTAATATTTTAATGGCAGCATTTACAACTTGTAGAACCATAGTTTATGAAGGTAAATAATAATAGACTTGCCACTTTTTTTAATAGAATTCATGTTACATATATATTTAGAGTTGCATGATTAGTTGATTAATCCATTAACAGCAAATAAATCGCTGAATTTAAGATAAATTTTTTGTCTGTTTGGTTGGACAAAACATTTGAAGGCGTCACTTTGGATCCCAGAAAACTGTGATAGACCAATTGAAAATAACCAGAATAATTGTTAATGAAATACCCATTATTCTCAGCCCTATACATGTGTAAAGCAGGACATTCATTCCTCAGTATTTCTCCTTTTTGTTGAACTTCAGTGTGTATAAATCACATAACAATTAAAAAAAGTGTTGTTGAAACAGAGTAATGAAACAACCACCACCTTCAGCTGAGAGCAGTGGTAACAGATGAATTAATGGTGTAATATGAGCTGATAATGCAACCAATAAATATGCTTATCTCATAAAGGTTGCTCAATTATATCTAATTACTGGATGGACAGGAAATAATTAGTCAAAGCAATGATGCTTAATCTTCAGAAAAGGATGAGTGCACTCTGTAAAGTGTCCATGTGTTATCATCACCCCTCTGTTGAGGATTAAAGGAATGTTAATATATGCATTTACCAAGGGAGGTGATGCTAAGCCAGCGCCTGGCTAAAAGCAGGGAATTATGAGAACAGGAAAAGAACTCGGGGTCCTATGATCGGATTAATGTATTTACCCAGCAAGTGTTTGTAACTCAGGTGCCTCAACCACTCACAGTGTCTGGAGCCGAGGCTATTATTTCCTCTGATTAGAACATTGTTAATTCACTCTTTCAGCCAATCAAGAGACACTCTGGTGACAAAGTAAAGCAAAACTTTTTTAACTCTCAACTTCATAATATAGCAAGATTAACGTTGCAAATTCTGTGAGACTGCAGATGACACAAGCATTGTTCCAGGCAGCGCTCTCCGCAATCCACCCCTTACTTCAGAAACTCCCCCCCATTTCAGAAATTTATTAGGGGATTTGTATTTCTAATGACACCTGCGCCCTGCCACCAGAGCAATGTAAATAATCCCATCACAGAACCCCGACTCATCAGCGACAGGCTAATCCCTTGTTTAAGGCAGTTACACCGACCCCACCCATTAATACCGCCTTCATAAAGACACAGCTTAGCATACATTATAGAGTTATAATGTGGCGAATGCTTACAGCCAACTTGAGAAATCTCCCTCTCTGCTCCAGGAAGAACATGTCACCTCTGCTGGTTTCATAAAGGGTTCTGCCACGCTGCATCACAGCTCCCTTTTTCAAATGCAGCGAAAATAAAAAAATAAAACTCTCGTCTCGTCTGTGACGTATTGGTAAGGAGTTAGTACAGTAATAAATGAGACCAAGCCAAAAGGATTTAGTCCCTGGAGAGAAATGTTAAGAGTAAGTGGAGGAGTCAGACACAAGAACTAATATCTTGTGACGACCCTCTCCGAGTAGTTGCAGTAGTTTTTAAACTTATGCAGCTTCATGGTACGTGACTCAGTAAAGTGGAGGAAAAATCGCCCAGCATGTTCTCTCATGTTAGCCGTACATATATGCAAGTTCAACAGTAATTTGCAAATTACATAGCTTTTCCCTTCTTGTCAGCTAATTTTGTCTAAAAATAAGATGGTTTATTTTTCAGAGATGCCTTCTTACTAGCAGAAATAAGCAGGAGAAGAAGGACTCAGATGTTGCACTTGCAGAAATGCTTGCAGAAAAATAAAAGTCCTGCATTTAAATTTTTACTTAAGTAAAAGTAAACATATTAAGTATTAGCATCAAAATATACATAATTTCAGAATAGTATGTATTTTGTACTGTTGGATTGTAATTATTGATGCATGAATGTGTTCATCATTTTAATTTTGAAGATGGTGAAGATGGATTAACTACTTTATGCAGTTAATTGGTTGGATAGCTTGTGAAATTCAAAACAGTTTTATCTTCATCTATAATATTACATTGTAACTTATTTGTTGATTATATTTTGTGTTATTAAACTAAATCTGCGAAGTAACGAGTAACTGAAGTTGTAGTGGAGTAGAAGTATATGGTATAGCAGAAAATGTGAGATATTCAAGTAAAGTCAAGGTACCTCAATATTGTACTTAAGTATAGTACTTGGGTAAGTGTACTTCCACCACCGGGTAGAAGTATATATTAGAATTTCTGAAACGTGGTTCTTTATGGAGTAATATGTGTATTTATTCAATGTATACATATAGATGCATTCATGTAGTCTTGGTGCAAGGCCAGGGATTAATTCATTCACTGTGACAGCTCTATGATATACTGTATGGGTGAAGTTATAGAGGCCCTGCTGTGCCTTATTATTATATAATTGATCAGTGGTTGATTATTATTGATTAGTTGACCGTAGGGCTGTACCCAAATCTGGATAGTCGATGGTATATCAATCTGTCATGACCTTGTTGTTCATAATCTATGATCATTTTCTATCTCTAGATACTTTTAGATACTTTAAAGTATGTACGATTATGAGAAATGTATTATTCACTCCTCCGCACAGTTGCAGTAGAGTTCAGCACACCTGAAGAGCAGTCACCCTAGACTAAACTCTGTAAGACTCACGTTTTAGTGTCTTTCATCATCATCTGTGATGTGAAAACATCACTTTTCCACACAGTCAGAGAAATAAAAAGTGTACGGACGTCCTAGTCATAGTTCAGTTAACGCACCACGGAGCATCTCTCCTGCCTGGCTGCTGACAGCGCTGCCAGCCACTGAGTCAATCACACTGGACGGCGGTCGAGGAGGCTGTACCACCATCTGGCTCAAAAGTAGTTTAGCCGACTTTGCTAACATCCAGCACTGGAGCTCAGAGCGTCAGAGCAGTCAACAGAAACGGCTCGCTCTACTCTCTGTTTCTATCAGTGTTAGTTTTGTAGTTTGGTAATTTTGAGACAAGACTTGGTTTGTAAAAGTTTCTACCCTTCCATGCTGTTCACCTCCATTGCTCTGTGTACACTGGCAGTTAAAAAAGTGCAGTGATCCCTCTGACAATGCAATCAAGCAATTATGTTCCATAACATTTCGTTTGTTTATTCTGTTTGGCATGTCATGTATATATTTTTGCAACAGTAGATTTGTAAAATGTTAGCTGTTCATTTACTATGTGAAAATACAACATTAAAAAAAATGTTTCAAGTATTGTAATTGCAACTAAAAAGTGCCTAAATCTTGTCATTTGGGTAAGCCGAAACCAGACAGTGCCAAAGATGATTAATGGCTAAGAAAGAACCAGCATGACTTTCATTGTCCAATTTTCAATTTTCAATTTTGTGGTGTAATAGCATTAGCCTAACGGCCAGAAAGATCTCTCTTGAGTGTTTTCTTCTGCTGTTAGGAAATGAAAGCAGTCAGACTTGTAAAGGTTCATAAAATGAGCACAAACTCTAAATTGCAGATTAGATGTTGTGCACACAAGTGATGTGAACACCATATTCCTCTGCTGTAAATTAGATAAGTAAATGGTTTTTTGGTCAGGGAGGGTTGGGCAGTGCGATGGTGTATACTCTGGGATGGTAGAAATGGCTCCACTGGTGGAGATTTGGCAATACCGCTTCCACGGCGGAGCTGTCCCTAAACCGTATTTAGCCACTGTCATTATTGGTGTATGCAAATAAATTAAGGCAATAATCAAATGCGCTAAGGTAGAGTACCATATGGTTATTTTGAACCATTTATGAATTGAATTTTAACAGTTATTATACTGTGATACATACTGTTACCATGATATATACTGTGATAGAAGATTTTGGCCATATCACCCACCTCTATCATCAGGTAACTGTGTAGTCATTTTACTGCATTAGCAAAAAGATATAGAATGTTAATAACAATGCTTGACACTCCAAAAAAGTTGGAAAGAAAGATTTGCTTAAAATGACTTTTTTAAGTAAACAACATGAGAGAACACATCTGTGCAGCTGTGATGAGGTGGCAGCACATAAACAGTCAAGAATTCAGGGTATATATTTTCAGTGCATGACACATTGTATTAACACAATTTTATATATTCACAGCTACCTTGGTTTATCAAAGGTATAGGAAGTACAAATTATTTGTACAGTGTCTGTGCTGATGTGTTGGAGACGCTCTAGCAGTTTCACTCCCTCCACACCACACTGCAGTTAAATCAGCCTTGAATCTTACGATGTTGAAAGGGTTTGTTTTAATAGCTTTTTGGGTTTATCTGTTGGGAGTGTGCATTGACCCTGTGGGTGTGTATTGGAGAGCAGCACTCCCTGCAGCTGAGTGCTGCTGTACGGCGAAATGAAAACAATCATGATGGAGAAAACTATGAAAATAAGGCAGAGGGTGAAAAGAACAAGAATTATCCTTTCAAAAGAGAAAAGAAAGAATAGAGAAAGTGCTCTTTTTTGTCTATTCTACTTGATTTATTATTTCTTGGCATTGTTGCACATTCCTACACTACTTCAGTGTTTTCTCAAACCTTTTATATTATGGCACTTAAGCCTGCCAGCATTTCCATTACAATACTCAGCATTACTATTTAATGGTATATTATTCCATGACATTACTGCACTCCCATCTCTGCCTACAATC
This sequence comes from Chelmon rostratus, assembly GCF_017976325.1. NCBI lineage: Eukaryota > Metazoa > Chordata > Actinopteri > Chaetodontiformes > Chaetodontidae > Chelmon > Chelmon rostratus. The sequence continues at coordinate 19,011,965 of NC_055666.1, forward strand.
TGTGCATGCTGCATATGGCTGAATGCACATTTAATGCTTTTTATAAATGTTGGTTGATACTGTATGTACAGTATAATGTATATTTTATACCTTGCTCTGACACATAGCACAGAATCTGGGGTCCTGTTGCGTCGCCCGAGGTGGTAACTAGCTAATTATAAGTATTTTATTACTTGGAGTGATTGCTTTTTCATGTTAAATCTGACAACATCCCAAGATATTACCATGTGCTACTGTGCATCGTGAAAATGAAATCTAATGACTACATAGCATACAGATTTTCACAATACATTTACATAACATCCTTCACTTGATGTGCCAAGCAACCATAATGTTGAGGCTGTCATCTCCCAAGAAGGACGTCAGCATCTGTCATCTCAGGAAGTGCCCCAAAATTACATACGTTTACATTCAAGTGTCAAAGTTCCTATTCTTAATTATAAGCATGACGATGAAGTCGCCTCACCTGAGAAATGGTCATTTTAACCTGAACCACAATATTTCTCTAACCTGAACCAAGTCATTTTTGTCACTAATTTTAATCAAACCCAGTGGTGGAACACCACTAAGTACATTTAATACTTTGAGTACTTGAATACTTTGTTTTCACGCCACTTTCTACTTCTGCTCCTACAATTTGGACTTTTTACTCCACTACATTGATTTGTCAGCTTTATTTACTAGCTACTTATTTTTTGCACAAAACATATGAAGAGCTTATAATGTATGATGTTGTGTTATAAATTAAACTACTCAACAGTATCTACAAGTACAGCTGAAACGATTAGTCAACTGATGAGTTAGTTGATTGACAGAAAATTGGCTAGTATTTGTGATTGAGTCATTTTTCAGAAAAAAAAAAACTATTTTCACGGTTCGGATTTGCTGCTTGTTCTTTTGTTTATATTGATAATTTGAATTTGTTTTTAATGATTTTGAGGTTTGGACTACATCGTGAAGGTTGAGCTCTGACTAAATGTGACAGCATTTCACACCAAATTTGACAAACCAAACAATTCAAACAAATCAAAACAAACACCTCCTCCAAGCTCAGCTTGGAGAAAGTATTTTTTTTACTGATCATTTATAGTTTCATTACTAATATTTGTCACAAAGATATTGTCAATCTTAAAATTCTAGATATTCCTGTATGCCTGCTATAACCCATTCATTCTTAGTTGAGGACTGTTTCTTTCTAACCTCCAGGGCCTTTCTAACACTGTGGACTATCCATCCTGTTTCTGTCCTCACTCAGGTCAAGAGTTTATAAGGATCATGTGTGACCAAAGATGACGACATGCAGTAAAACCCTCCAGGGTATGTACGCTCCCAAGCTCCCTTCACACTTCTGTCTTCTTTGTAAAAAAAATGTTGCCAGAGTCGCTTTGAACATGATCTGATGACATCAAGTCTCGTAGAGTTAGTTGAATATTGTGTATGCAGACTGTATACCTTGGCCTTTGTTTACCGCTGCCGCAAAGGTCTCAAGGACGTAACTGATTCTTAGGTTGCGGACATCTTTGTGCATCTTATGAATATGGGAGTTACAGGAACTGTCTCATTCATTAGTCAACGCGATCTTGAAAGCACTGGATGCAAAATATGAGACACTTCCTTTCTTAAGGTTTTTGTGTGAATATGATCACTGTCCTTTTTTGAGCTACTTGGCTGCTCAGTCCAGTTCAAAAAGCAGAGTGACACGTTGTGGAGGTTTGCTTGTATTTCAAGCTAACCAGGTAGATGTGATTATTCTAGCAATGGACTGTAAGAGACCATAGTGCTTTCTGATTACATTAGAGACTGACAAAGTGACAGACCTGATTTCGCACATTACACGTGCTTGTTGCCTCAGAACCATTTTACATCCCCACGAGGCAAAACCTGCTCTCACACAAAGACAACCACCTTTCATCTGGGCCCAGACTCTCTTCAGCTGTGACCTTGGCCTCTAAATAGCTGGACCTGCTCCTGAGAGTTTGATAATCATATTGCAGTTTCTATACTCTCTGCTGGATGGCAATAGATCAGTCTCTCCCTCGGAGGTGCAGTACATGTGGCCACCATCATGGCCCACATGGTAGAGTGTGAAACCAAACTGTAGGGTCTCACAGACTTCTTATCTGTTTTCTAAAGGGGCTTGGTGGTAGAAGCCTTATGAGTTCCTCGGGATTTGTACTGAAGCCAAGTTTTGAGTGCTAGAAGCGCTTTGTCTGCTCCCTTTTGAACCCGAGGGGAAGCCTTAGTCAAAGGGGCCGTCTGCCAAAACGGCCTTTCTTCTTGCTAAAGCCTCAGCAAAGAATGTGGGTAAGCTCCACACCTTGTTCATGAGCCAAGTGTGCATGTGCAGGAACTCCTCATTCCTCCCCAAAAGACTCCCAGCCTTCCATGTCAGTCAGGCCAGTGAGTTGGCAGCATATGACCTTGCTCCCCAACAATGTTAGGAGGATGAGATATCAAAACAGCTTCACCCAGTGTTGCCTGGCTCCATAAATGGAGGAAAAGACAGGGTTTTGCCAGTCTGAGAGTCTGTTTGTTTGGTTCATGGATCATGCGCTATCCAAATAGAGGCTCTGCAAATTGACTGTACAGATGAGGCATAGACTGCTGAAGCGTACAGTACAGGTCTGAAACAGTACCCGTGCTTTGTTGAGGGTCATTCTGTGTCATTTCTCCATGTCTGGCGCTCTGCTGATGTGTGTGCTGCATCCACCAAGGGACCTGTAGGTTACCTGAAGTAGCTCTGCTGACCAAAAGAGACTTATGGAGGAGTATCAAAACATCCAAGGTAACATGGTTCTTTAATATTAATGACTGGCTCTACCAACACTGGACACATTTGCTCCAGCTGCAGTAAAACATACAGTTTGTGCAGTTGGTGGTGCTGTCCATACCATGGTAATATCTGATGTGCCAACAACATCAGCGTATTTTCAGTCCTTGGGTTGTGTGATTTCTTTGCAGCCTTGCTGATAATCACTGCCTCTGATATCAGAAAGGATGAAAAACAATTAGATTTACAGATGTGCCTAAGGGTTTCTAAACTGCAGTGTGTCACTTTGGATTACTGTCATGAAACAATAAGGTATGTTGCAAAACAGAGTTTAAGGTGTGAAGTCCACATCTGTGAAGCGGCCGGGCACAGGAGAAAAGGATGGATCAGAGGGAATACAACGACAGATCCGAATTTTAATGATGGTGGTTAATATTATCATTCTTCACCAGAAGTTTCTTCACATGTAAGATGCAACTGGTGAATGCTAGTGTAATTTGCAAGTAAATTAGTTATTAGCAAGGCATATTGTTTGTTTTGTAATTATACATTACACAACTAAAACAATGCTTTTTTAAACAAATAATTTCCATGGCTTAGAATAATTGCTTTTGAATAAATGGGAAACTAAATTATTCAAACATAACTGATACAGGAAAAAGCTTGTCCTCTTGTTTTCCTTCAAACGTCTGTATTGCATTACCAATTTGGTAATTTGTGAGATTCTTTTTTTGTTTTTATTTTGCACGTCCCAGAGATAGAGGCCTAATTAAACAGTGTTAGTATGGTCATGATTATTTCTTGCATTTCTGTTGATAAAGTTTGAGTTTCTGTAAATACCAGTGTTTTTTTTAGTCTGTTGAGCAATTATTGTGGTCCGCGCTAACTAAAAAAAAAATCTCCAGTTGCTGTTGCCACTTAAGGTCAAAAAACATTGCTTCCTGCATACCAAGTGTACCAAAAGCTCTCACTCAGGCTGGATTCAGCCAGCGACACAGGGTGGCACACAGGACATGCATTCATATGAAATTACTTTGACACTTGAATGTAAATTAAAGATTTTTACGGTGAAGCAGTGTTTCCCGCAGGTTTTTGTGAGACTGTGGTGGGTGGACCTCAGGACCTTCTACTGGGCTCCTGGGACATGGTCCCCCTGAAGAAAAGTTAAATGCATAAATCTGGTGTACAGAGCAAACTTAAGAGGCTAGATACATAAAGAATTGATACATATTGCCCTGCATACCCAGCTAACCAACATTTTAAATTCAATATTGAATCAGTTCGTCAATGTCACTCCATTGCTTTCCATCTTACATAGTCCAGAGTTGTGACTCTTGTGTTGTGTGCCAACACGTTCATATATTGACCTGAGCAGTCCCCACAGAGGTTGCTGCTGGAAAGCGTGATTCTTTGTTCATTCAGACCCTTATGAACGCACGTTCATGTGCGACGCTGTTGTTTTCTCCGAGCTGCAGTGCATGAGCACCGTTGGAGTTTATCAAACATCATACTTCTATTTCAGTCTCACTTTTGTCAGGCATAAAGTCACAGAACACAGCCCTGGAAGTGGCTGGCGAGCAACAAGACAGAGACACACTGAGAGATGTACTGCCCGGATAGGTTAGCAAGACAGACAGAGAGATGCGCTGCAAGCAACCCAATCATGTACCCATCATGCATAAATGCAAACATTTGATGTGTCTTAATTGCAAAATCTTGTTGTTGTTGTTGTGTAGTGGATGTGTAATATCTTGTAATTGTGTTTTTATACTACAGTGTTAATTTTGTTAAGGGATATGTTAGTCTCTGCTTCCTGCCCAGGGAATAATATTAAGGTCAATGCTACTTCTTCCAAAGGAGAAAATTGTCTTGGAAAAAGTTAACATACATAAGCTTGAGATAAATTCAACTCAATGTCTTTCACTCTGTTAGCTTGCAAAAATTACTCTGAACATCTTCAGATCTAAATTTCCACCTGCTCATCTCATGTTTCATGCTTAGTAGCAAACAAGCGTCTGGTGAAACCTGCAGTTATCTGAGATCTGAATGATCTCCTCTGTCTGTGCTCCAGGAAATGCCCATTAATAAAGTTTAACTGACAGGGGAACAAATGAATGTTTAGAAAGATTGTGCTTACATGAAGGGACCGTGCACCTCCCTCAAGAATTCGTTAACACCTTCTGAGAGTTCACCACATGGGAATTGTCAGATAAGATCCTGTTGGCTTGCCGAATGGTGGACTGCTCTAAAATGTCTTCAGCGTAGGTGTTGGCGTGATCTTCCCAGCCATCTTAACCAGTGTAAATATTTGAGCTCCTGACTTGACTGTTGGGTTTCCTAACCAGCTGGTTATATTCTACCGTAATGTAAGATGGACTCTTTTATTAGCTCTTTTATAAAGTGTGTGCCAGCTAAGCTCACTGTCAGCGTGGACCCAGAACACTTGGAAGACGATATGTGTAGTATCATGGCCCTGTATGGCCATATTTCATTTTTTCCCAGATTCTGTGTTTTTCATTTTTATCTTTCTGAATTCTATGTTTTACAATTTAAACACATTTTGTCAGCAGAAAGGGTGTCTAATTGTGTGGTGGATGAATAAAATTTCACAAATTCAATAAGAAAATATTAAAAATGTAAATAGTATCAATTAATTTGATGTAGCACAACATTGCACAATTCTTTCGTGGATCGTCTGCAGGACAGCCTCCATATGCAGCTCGAACGTACTGGGTAATTGAGTCTGATGGAGGCTGCTCTCCTGTTCAGGCAGCGCTCCTTGTTTACAATGCTTGACCGGAAACGGAGGTAGCTTTCATCTGTCTCCACTCATACAGCCACGAAGTCTTCAATAAACTCGCGTCTTGCATCTGCCAGTGTGGTTGCACTTCTGAGAGATTGTTGAAATGATGAGCTCTTGCTAGCGCACTGCCTCCCCCTTTCTTTCAGAGGACCTCTTTAACGTGACTCTGTGTGTGCTTGTGTGTGTGTGTGTGTTTGTGTGTATTTGTGTGTGTGACACAAAAACATAGCAGCATAGTTTTTTTTTCTTTTCATTTGGCTGAGGTACTGTGAAAAAACCCCCATCATGGTAGGGAAAACCCTGACCTACTTTATCTAAATTACATTCACATTTTGATAATATCTGCTATTTCTTGTTTTACAGTTGATTCCGTTTTTATTATCAACTCCATCCGTGTTTTCTGCATCACAGAAATCGTAGGGCCCTAATTAACCTTCAACTGAACAAGTTTTTCAAGCAGGTTGTGTGGATGAATAGTGTTAAAAGCAGAGCTAAAATCAATAAAAGGCAGTCTAGCATATGCGAAATCAATAAAAGGCAGTCTAACATATGCAACAGGACGTTCTAAGTGCCTCAAGACAAGGTGGACTATTGAGGAGATGGTTTCATTTGCACTGCGGTTTCTTATGTAGGCAAATTACGACTGATATGACTGATTATGATTAGGTCCGCACAGAAAGAGATATAGGCGGTGATTGATCCTGTGACCATGGTAATATCTGCAACCTAGAAGAAAACGTATCAGTCCGTACAGAGAAAGCGTCCTCTAAGCTCCACTGTATTGTCACACACATTTGCAGTATTAATTCCTGGTTTACTGGACTTCATCCTTAGTGTTCATCCTTAATATTACTGTCGCACTTGTCAGGACTGTTGTCGTTCCTCGTTCTACTGGTAAAAGCCTGGCAGGGATTTCTCCAGTCTGCAATGGTTAAAAACACGTAGGACCAACATCGATGCATCACGCTTATTTTGGATGCAGTCTGTAATTTGACTAGTTGCAGCTTGTGACTCTCCGCAGTGCTGCTGGTCTAGGAGCTCAGTCCTGCTGGATATCTACCGACTGTACAGAATTTGCCACATGAAGATTAAGTTCAGATGTAAATTAGCTCCAAAAATCAACATTAAATAAAGTGGAGTTGTGCAGATGTATGAATGGGTACGTTTTAAAGTATCTCAGTCTCATGTATTTGCTTGTGGCCATGACCAATGACGGATAATGTCACTGAGCAGTTCACATCATTTTCTAAAACAAGTTTAACAAATAATTATGATTTAGATATCATCATCACTAGAGAGATGGTGTCTCTCTGCCACCAGCTTAAATTCAGCCATTTTTGTTATTTTCAGTTGCTTTACTGGTCTGAGGCAAGATGCTGATGCCGGGCTGTTTGGGAATGTGGCTCGTCACATCAAAGTACTGGCAATAATGTTGAGAAGCGACCACTTTGAAGCCCAATACAAAACACTGCAGCAGCGACTGCTCACCATAGAAGACGTGGTGAATAGATGGTGATTGATGAAATGAACAGATGAATTGACAAATAGAATGAATTGTGTATTTGTATACGGTATGTGTTTGATCATGAATGATTCAGCTGGATCTCACAGCATGTGGGTTTATCAAAAACATTTGTGGGCATTTTTTGGAACACTGAGCCCCTTTTTGGTTAAAGCTATTTTTTCATGTCATTAAATATGACAAAAAATCTGCCGCTAGAGGCAAGTATTGACCCAGAATCATCTGATGACTCCGAATCCTAAAAGAAAAAAGCACTTCAGGAACTTGAATTAAACATTTACTGACTGACGGATAGTTTCACATTTTAACATTCATGAGTCCCTCATTTGAATTGCCTTTCACTATGTCGCTGTGGTCTCAGTGGCATCATGATACGGTGCCTGCAATCATCCTTTTACCTCTCTTTATTTGTATTTGTGCACATTTAATACATAGCATTTGAAGGCAATTGTTAATCCTCTGTGAAGATTCACACTGTGTACCAGTTTGAGCGTCTATCGCAGTCACTTGGTGCAAAGAACATGACAGTCAATTTTTCAGTTGCTTATTCATGAAAACATCCGTTTGGATTGCTGTCATGCCTTCACAGTATTGTATAGGCACCAATACAGCCATCAGGGACAATTCAGGAAACGAGAGGAGAGACAGAGTTACAGAATGTGTCGCCATGAATGGTTTTATTGCTCTGCTGTGTTTTTAGCCATGACAGCGGCGTGGGTCTACACTTTAATATCTCGAAAGCTATTTGGCTGGATGGCCATGACAGTTTATACAGACATTAACGGTTCCCAGAGGAATATGACTACAGACTTTGGTGATCTTCTGACTTTTCCTGTTGTGCCACCATGGTGTCAACAACAACTGACCTAACTATCATTTGGATGATACTTGAATCTTATGTATGCATAAAAATGTGTCTTTTTCATGATGGGCTCATTAGTACCAATTTCTGAAACAAACAAACAGTATTCTATAGCTTTAATGTAAAATTTGATCACAAGTAAAAAAAAACAAACAAAAAAAACATTTATCTTATGTGCATCTTGATAAAACATTCTCAACTTGAACCACATCAGACAAACAACAACAATTAAGGGGTAACTGTAGTTACCAGAAAACAGAAACCCTCCCGTGCATTATGAACACATTACCCTGTGATCCTTTACAATGTCAATGTGTACATTAATAAAATAATAATAAGTATAACTGCCTAGTATTTCTGGTGCTGGCTAGCAAGTGTAGCAATGTTTAATTGGCTAATGGACTGATAGAGCACATAGTTGAATCCCGGTTCAACACTGGAGCAAAGCTAATATTAGGTAATATTCACACAAGTAACAAAGTCCAAAAGAGCAGAGGGACAACCTCTATTGAATTAGTCTGCCAGATACAGTATGATCCTCGCACAACTGACCTTCTAAATTTAAGAACAAGACTGGTGATATTATATATCTTTCACAGCAAATCCCATGGAAATACCAAAACCAGCAACTGCTCTTTCTTACTGCTCTTTATTCTCTGTGCCATAGACCTCCATTGTTGTCCAAACCCCAAAAAAAGTAAGCCACTGGGATGACATGTTCCTTTAATGCCATGTATGGACACTGTAGTTACATTGTCACTGTAGTTTACCTTTAAGCAATCCTACATTCATTGTCCTACTATCATATATAATCATAGTAGTACCAAATCTGCTGCTGAAAATATTCCCCAACAAATGAACTATTTTCTCATATTTGAGTAATGTTTGCTACAGATTACAGTGCCTAGCTGTTAAAGGAAATAATTTAGCCTTTTGATAGTATATGTTTGTGACATGATTTTAAAGATTTATGCTTTTGTTGGAACAAGTGCTTGGGGCGGAGACAAGCTGGGGAAGTCGAAAACTGTTAAGTGAACACATTTTTGGTTTTGGTCTATAAATGGGATTTATTGATAGTAACAGAAATACTGAATATCTTTTCTTACATCAGCTGACATAAGACACATGCTTTTAGACTCTCAAGATGAAATCACAATAAATCCATGTTCTGAGTTCTTATATCTGATATGAATCCCTCGATGGCTTCACATTTACACCATAGTGACATTGTCTAACATGCTGACTTTACATGTGTTTTGTGACCCCTTCGTATCTGCTTTGTTACTTGGTACGTAAGAATAATTTCAGGCTAATTCAATCTGTACTGAATCAGGATCTGTTTAGGAGCTTCTTTCAAGGCCCAGTAAAAAAAACAGTTTGCTGTCAAAGTTGTCAAAAACATTTTAGCGATTTAAAGGGACAGAGAGAAATTTTGATAGAATTATTTTTTTTTTACATCTATCGAACATATCACGAGATGTAACACACTATTAAGAACTTTTCTGTTCTCATTGACTCCTTAAACTTTGAAAGAACTCTTTCTTCGTATCAACAGGTAAATATGCACATACAGATGTCACCAAAAAAGTGTCTCATCCAGCTGAAATCAAATTGACACAAAAACAAGCTACTTCATGTAAACATTACTACTAAGTATTAGCTACTGAATTGTGAGTGTTACCTTCATTATATACCACATAATTTTCTACCACCATGCTTCCCCGGTCATGCTATCCTGAATATCTGATTGCAAACCTGATTCACTTGAAAACCTGCATTTGTAGATTGCGCTTATCAGGAGCAGCAGTGAAAATAAGTGATAATTAATTAGCAATACTTTTTCACTGAGTGTGGAAGACAACTGACAAATCTTCTGTGCTGGTTTGTCCTTTTGAGTCCAAATGGAAAGCTCCAAGTAATTAAGTACCACTGTGATAAAGTTCTACTGTGGAGCTATGAATCACATGATGTTAACTACCATTGATTTGACTCAGAGTGAGGGGTGGTGGAGCATCAACAACTCCATTTGCTAAAATCAAAGTAAATAGACAGATAAAGGCCATGTTGATTGTGTGAGTTTTGAATGAATGTTGCATGCATAATGAAATCATGAGCAATAGTAAATTTCTATTGACTAAGAACTATCTGTTCAAATAGTGAGTCATTATGTGGGATGTAGAAAACCCTCGCAATTTTCTAAATTAATTTGCCATTATGGCATTGTAGAGGGTACAGAAGAGATCACGGAAAGCACAACCTTTTTTTTTACTTACGGATAACCAAGGCTTGTGCTTGATTATTTTGGTAGCGATGGTAGAGCTATCTATCATAAAATATTTACTATTTGTCAGGGCTCATCTAAATGTGAGTGGCTGCTCTGAATAATGAAACAGAGAATGTAGATGTTTAGAGTGAGATAGATGAAGCAGTTGGTAATAAACATGCACATCTTCCTGGCACCTAAAGCTAATAAAGATCTGTCAGGGGGAGCCAGACAGTTTGGCGCAGAGCATATTTACAGGCGAGATTCTCTACTAATTGTTAGAGTGTGGTATAGCCATTAGACATACGGTTCGTGGTTAGTCTCAAAGCCACGTCAATGCCATTCACTGATGCTTTCACAATGTAATTGGATTTATTGCTTGTGCCTTCTGAACAAAGTAAACACAAGTATAGCAAATCAGGAAAATATTTATATTACAGCAAATCAAAAGACCTGCACATGCTGAACTTATTCTAGTTCATATTCTAAAACAGCTGTTTCAGGCTCTTTCCCTTTTTATAATCCAGCTCCGGCTCAGCTCCCTGCTTGTTGTACAGCTACAGTAATTGTGAACAAAGACCACAAAAGCACACAGTGAGAAAAAAGCAGAAATGTGACGGAAACCCACTGTAGCTGCCCAATGAACCGTGTACTGTATGGTTATGAAATCTCTCCACAGAATGCTAACAGTACTTGACTAAGTTTAAACATGTTAAACAGTTTCTTGCAGCATTATACTGGCTCAAGCACCCCAATTACAACTTGGCCTCACAGGCTGCCCTGACTGTCAGTAGGATCACGCTAAAACTGCAACGGCAGACATTTCACTTTGAAAGGATTATTAATGAAATCTTGCTCTTTACACAGTGTTTTGGTCTGACATTGGAAGAAGTCCTCTCTTCTCTGAGAGACTGTTAAAGTGGCTCAGTGGACTTGGGAAGGGAATTGGCTGTAATTGTCACAAGAGCTTGAGCTTCAATAGAGCTGCCTTGGAAAGCTTTGGTCACACTTTAAATCCCCTAGCTGCACACTGCTTGCACTTTGTTTCTTTGGCATGCTCATCATGAGATCATAGATGGTTGATACTGCCTTTCAAATTGTGGTTGAAGAGAGAACGAGTCACTGTGCAGCAGTACGTATCACTGGCCCAGGAATTAGAGGGTCAAATATGTGCATCATGATCTGGAAAGCTGTGCATGTTTTATGCAAAATTCAGAGATAGATTCATCCAAGATGAGAGAAAACTGCATTGCACCAACACGCAACATTAAGATGCTCACATATTCACAGTCCAGCATTCGTTCGCACATGCATTAGTAAACAATCATTTAAAACTGCTTTCATAAGCATGTTTCATACGTGTATCCCCCTCCTTTCCATGCTCAGAGGCAGATTGTATTTTTGTTCCTGTTATATCACAACTGTATTTTCCTCCCATGCCCCGCATCACACATGCATACAGAACATAAGCTGTGGTTGCAGAGGGAAATATCCCTCAGCAGAGAGAAAGCATCATAGTTAAATGATCACAACCTTTCCATAGAATGTGCATATAAATGCTTCTCCATCCTTGAGCAAAGGCGGACACATACACACACAGGCACAAAACCACATGGGCCAAACCACATGCTCTTGCCTCCTAATGTGGTGACACTGCAGAAGAGGGGCGAGAGGGATGACCCATAATTCATCACCCCGCACCCTGGACATCTGGTGGTGAGTACAACCTGAGCGAGGGGACGGCTTGGTATAACCATCACCGTGCACTGGTGTCTCTCCAGGCGTTCTAAGCAATTGACTCATTAGCTCATTGCCGACTGTCTGATGATGCATTATTCATATGGTGGAAGGGTGGGGCAGGAAGAGTGTGTGTGCGTCTATGTGTGTGAAGGGGGGTGTCACAGGTGGCCAGGGGTCTCCTGAGAGGTTGATCGAGGATGGGCAGGGGGGATGATGGTCTGTTCACCAAGACTTCAGGCAGATGTTGGGTGGATTTAATGCACCCACAACTAGACACGCTTTACGTGTATAAAAGCTTATGGGTGGTCGAGCATACTAAAGCCATAGCTACTGCTCTAAGTCCTAATTAGAAATGTACTTGGTCAGTATAAGTAAATGTGATGTACATGTAGAAAACAGAAGCTTATTGAATTGAGCTATTATTATTGTAGTGAGACCTCCACAGATCTGGATTTGCCAGATTTGGATCCGCTTTCTTTCCAAGAAGAGGAGCAATACTACACTAGTTTTGCTTAGTGTAAAGACAAAAAAGGGGAGTTAACTAGCTCTGGCTCTGTCCAAAGTTAACTAAATCCAGCAACCAGCTCCTCTAAATCTCACCAACTCACATATTCTCTCTTGTTGGTTTAATCTATAAAAAACCCAAATGTAAAAACAACACATTGTGAAGTGGAGATTATGTGCCAGACTGTTTCTTGGCCAGGAGAGGCAACCTTAAACGAGCAAATGGGATCGCTGGGATCTTTGAGGTCTTTGATAAGTCAGGATCTTGGACAAGTTTCAGTTTGTGGACAAAGTCTGGCAGGATGATGGGCTAATCAGCCAGCCTGAAGTCTAGAGGAAGCAATGACAAATGATAATGGGACTCTCTAGTGATTGAAGCAGGTATCAGAAACTGAACACAGTACTAAAATCTGAACAATATACACTTTCAAAGCATTTGTTCTGGGACAACATGTGCTTGGTGTCTTGCCAATGGGCTTTGGTAAGAGTTGAATTTATCACCTAGAGCCCCTCCAGTGCAGGAGGAGATGGATAGCAAAGGGCTGGTTGTTCCTCTCCTCGGCACTGAAAGTCTGGGATAGATAGAAGAGAATGGATGTTGTTTCCTTGTATTTGGTAATCCTGAGGCATTGCTGCTGAACCCTACTTGAAAGTAGATTTTACATTCAAACAAATATAGGAATATATGTACGTGTGAGGTCCATGTCATGTGTATAATAATAAATAGATTCGTATTGTTCTATTCACTAATGTTAATTATGTCAATATTCCAACACAGTGTAAACATTTTAAGATAATGGGGTCAGAACAATTCAAACAAAGTTAGTACAAATCAAGAAACAATGTTTTGGAGGTGCTGCAGCTTCCTCTGAAACCCAGTATAAACTAAAATATTTGTGTCAAATATGCATTTAGATCAAATGTGATTTGATCTAAATGCATATGTTTTATGCAAAATTCAGAGTTTCAAGTTAAGAGGTATTAAACACAAGCATGATTGGAGTGTTTTTAATCTTCATTTCTATAATTACCTCCGCCATGGAGGTAATTTTTTTGGTTCAGTTCTTCTGTCAGAAAAATGGCTGGCCTGAGATTCTCCCCTAGTTTGCACTTCTCCCCCTGCTGTACTCCTGTTTAGATATTTTTCTGTAAATCTCCATGATTTTTAACAGTTGATAGAAGGCATAACCACCTTTTTGAAGTTTATCTGATGTCACCGCGTTGGTGTTGTTCTTACAACATCATAAGTAATGTTGCTCCAGGACCATTATTGCAACTGACAAGCGACAAAGTCCGCACAGGGAGCAGGTCATGGTTGATGAATGGTTCAAGCACAAGACTTCTCACCTGGGAGTCCGGGGTTTGTGTCCTGTGTGAAACATGGGTTAAAATAGACCCTTTCACAACCTTAATCACGTTTTAGAAAGAAACCTCTCAGTTGCAAAGCTCTGACGTCAAAACAACGTGATTGGCTAGTTGAAATGATGGCCCTAGAGCAACTCAATTATGATGTTCCAGCAACAAGGTGATATGAAATCATGCGTCTATTTGATACCCGCGAATACAACAAGAAGAGGAAGAAGAATGAAGGTGAGAGGGGTGGGGTACCTGCCAATGTTGCTGGTTAAAGGTGAGGCTATTGAATGAATGAGCATGAGGAATGAGGCTTCAGCCAAGCACGACCATATTTTGACATAATTCTAGTAGGAAATATATCCAGACATATTTAGTGGTGAGTTTGGAGATTTTCATATCATAGAAGAGTGGACTGTCGACCTCGGCCAGTTTGTGTCTTAAGTTCTTCTCTGTCAAAATTCAGTCCAATAGAACCAGTTGTCACTCGTTGACCCTGAAAGCACCCACGTTGTGTCGTTGTCAATACAAGTCACTTTTAATTAGATTAACTTTATTCATTACTTTACTGTTCACTCTGTAGCCTGTTCCGCTATCACCTGTGGCATGGCATCGAGTAAAATCTTTCTAAGTAGAAGACTGAAGGTCTACGGATAGAGGCTGACATAGCCAAAGCTGCATTGAAAAAGCATGAGGAAAAACGCACAGTACAGTTACCACGCTAGTGACTGCTGTTGGCTGGTTGAGGTAACTACACGGTGGGATCAGGGTGCGGGGCAGATACTACGCCCTCCCAGTGAAACTTGACGCTGACGTCTGAAGAGGCGTAACCACATGTCCGCCTTTGCAGTCTCCTCTGGCCAACAGTGTGGTTAGTAGTGACAAAGACTGATCTTTAAAAATCTATATAATAGAGTGATAGACTGTCATAAATAGGAGAAAAAAAAAACCTGCCAGCTATCATGGAAAATCAATAATCATCTGTAAAACCTGTTGTTAAGTTTGGATTGTCCACTCTTTCCATGGGCGGTCCAGTCTTGTCGTCATCCTTTAGCAAATTAAACATTTTTTATGCTCGGATCTGCCGTCTTTGTATAATTGCTAATCAATATATTGATTGATTAGATTTATTTAGTCCCATTATGATTTCAAGACTACTGTAAATTTATTTGCTTTGGGAAGGACATTGTACTGCGACCAGTCTACTTTTATTGCAGTGATAAAATCTGCCACGATATATTGAAAACTACGTCACAACAATGAAGGCTTGGGAGTTCAGATTTGGTCTTCAATACACAATGCATTTTAAAAATACAACTCTCTTGTGAGAGTAAGACCAATTAAGGTACCTGTGTGTGTGTGTGTGTGCGTGTTGGGGGGGTCTGTGTCTGTGGCACAGTGTATTTTACTGTGCATCTGTACAATAACGGTACCCTTGGGTGGGGGGCTGTCTTAATGACACAACACTGCAATCTCCACTGTAGCGGCTTCCTGAATTACAATGGCTTCGTGTGTGTGTTTGTGTGTGCATTCCAGCAAATGCTAACAAATCCAATATGATGAAGCTTTCAAAGAGCAAACATAATTACCACTCAAATGAAAGCAATTCTGTCTGAGCAGCGATTACAAGCTCTAAAACTGTGAATCTGATACTTGCCAAATGACATGTTAACATACCTGCGAATCTTTGACAAACCTCTTATCATACATTTGTTCACACAGAGTGGCTGCTAGCACAGAGAGATTTTCCTGATTTACAAGACTCCTTAGATTATGGAGGATCATTGAGTGGATGAGAAGACTGTATAAGATAAAGCCTCTGTAGATGTTGGCTCTTACCCCAGGACTGGGCATCAGCTGTCGAAGTCTTTGTCCAGCAGATAACAACACCACACTGAGAGTCGTGTTTTAGCCTCATGCAACCATAGCCAGTCTTTGACATTTGCTGCATCGATTAGACTCTCAGGGAACTGCATTGTCTAACTTGACAGGGGCCGAACAGGCAAACAAAAGCTTACACAAGAGCAAAGAAATATCCTTCTCTCTTTCACCTCAACATCTCATCCTTCTGCTGAATCGAAGCCTTGATATATGCTGGCTGGCTCAACTTAGCTCAGGGGTTTTATTAGCTCCTAATAGGTATGTCATTTGAAAGTGACAAATCTGACAGCTATTTTACCCAGGGTGTATGGTGCCGCTGCTTTAATAGAGCCATCGGTCTGTTTCCTGCAGAAAAGACAGAAGGCACTGGAGGAGCCATGTCTTTTTGTTGTTTTTTTTTGTTCTCCTGCTGACTCTATGTGAGCTGCAGTGCAAAATCTTTGTTCCACTATGAAGGGGATTGACAGGGATTCTGCAACAGTGTGTTGTAAGAAAGCAAGGGTTGATACTTCACTTGCAAATCCCAAAGACAGACCCCACTCATCCTGCATTCCCCCCAAGTCACCCGTGATGGCTTGCATTATGCTGGAGCTGTGCAGACGATTTCCTGTGATGTGCTTTACATAACAAGATGTTCGGATAAAGCGAGAAAAAAAAAATCTGATGGCTGAAAGCATTGGGTACAAACTTTCCAGATGGAAAACTAAGATGTCTTATCTGTCTTGCTCCTTGCGACTCTATCTCATATGTGATTGCAGTGACTTAAAGAATATTTGCATACGCATATTTGTTCTCCTGGACATTCTCTGCATTTCTTCTCCTGCAATTGAGAATAAGTTGCAATACACGCTTTAACGTCTTCTTCAACCTGTAAGCCTGTCACTGCGGACAATCTATGATTTTTATACATTTACTGCATTATATTCAGCACATTCCGCTTGTGGCGGCTTGTTGAATTATCCCCAGTACTCTGTTGTATCATTATTATTAGCTATATCTTATTCTCCTCAGCTGCAACAACCCAGTTTCCCCAAAGGGACCATTAAAGTTTAATCTAAATGGAACTAAAAATCTACAACTTGAAATTATTCTGTCCCTATACAAGGCTGAGAATAACTTTAACTTACTGTTGCAGCAACCTATATTATGACAGATATAAAATGATAATTTTGTTGCCATAACTTCGTTGGCAGCAGCACAGAAAATTTACATTCTGTATGAGGTGTTCTTTATAGCTACTACTTGTCAGATTTATTTGACTGTGGTATCATTTGGCATTCATATTATTAACTTTACTGCATTTTCCATTCTCATAAGATTACATGTTGAGAATTCCAAAGCCAGGGTCCCAGAAAAATCCTCCTTTACCAAATTCAAAAACACTGTGTCGTTCACACTGCCTTGTTCAGTGTTGTCTGTCCACCATGGCGCAGTGGAGTACATCTGCAATGCAGGGGGCTCGACAGCCTGCCCTCTATTTCACATGTCATTGCCTAACACCTTTCCTTTTACTCTTACTCTAAGCATCTGTCACTGAGGTTTACCACATGGAGTCAACTATGTGTCTGGATGGTGGAGCAGATTATTCTGCAACTACCCTCCCCCTCCCCTTTTCCAGCCAGCCATGATCTTGCACACAAAACAGCAAAGTGTTGCACAGGAAAGAAAAGTGGCCTCCATACAATAGTGACTCCACTGTGCTCTGCACCTTCCTTATTTTATAGTTGAAGTGAAGTTAAAAAAGAAGTTAGATGCAAATAAGTCTAGTCACAAAAAAGTAATAAACAGAAACAGTACACATCTGAGTGGTTATTATGCATAAACATGAATTACATTTCCAGTAGAAAGGAGAGTGCATGCACCTGCATGCCTTCGTGTCTATGTGTGTGCTTGTGTGTGTGCTCATGACATACTTTATTCCCATCTCCCCCATGAGTCCTCCAGCTCTCATTCCTGCCACCTCCCTCCCATCCCTATTGGTGATGGATCCACATTAGAATTCATTCCTCATCATCCTGCCGAGTTATGACCCAGTAATAGTCAGCCCCTGTGGCCTCAGCAAATGAACAATAAAACCAGAGCCTTGCAACAGATCTCTGGAAAAACAGCGAGAGAGCCAGGTGCCAAATCCTGATTTTCACCCACTCTCATAATAGCGCGCATTCCTGTTGAGTGAGGTGAGGACAAGACAAATATGGCTTCACAGTGGCTTAACCTTGGCAATATTTTAAGCAAGCCTCCCTGAACAATATGAAGATCGAAGGATTTACTCATCCACCCTAATGCGTTAAGCCTCTAACACTAACAGCCATGCTGTCTTTACATACACAAACTCATGTAGGAATGGGCGAATGTCCCACGACCCAGACACACATGATGCAATTATCTATCTCGCATGAAATCATGACATGCACTGGGAGACGTTTGTGATTGACACACACAGTAAATGGCAGCAGCAATGACCCTGTCTGATCTTGTTTTCTGTGGTTGCTGTTTCTCACGGCAGAGCTGGATTATGATTAACTTGGCCAAGATGTCACCACATGGGGAGTTGTTTGAAAGGCGAGAGGAAAGTTGTTGTGGTGTAGAAACCGGTCCGATTGCAGGCTGCCTGGGGACTTCACAGGGATCAATACAGGCGGAGTGACAGCCGTGCACTTGATTAAAAGTGACTGCTACATCTGGCAGGCTCGGCCATTACTTTCCCACTCAGAGTCCCTGGGGTGAAAGAGCATGAAGTGACAGGCCTCAGTCAGCCCTCCATTACCACCTTTCAGCTGCCCCTCAGGTAGCGGCGGGCTAGGGCAAAATAGGCTGACGGACGACCCGGGGGGAGATGAAACAGAGAGAGAAAATGAAGGTGCTGCATGTCTGTTTGCCTGTGTGGTTGTGTGTGTGAGAGTGTGTCAGTAGGTGTCAGGCTGCATGCCTATGTCTGTGTTTTTGAATCCACATATGAATACAGGTAGGCAGATGAGTTTTTTAGCATAACAGAAAGGTCAGGGTTGAGTGGAGAAAAGAAACTGTTTCAAAAGATTGTGGGCGAAGTTGTATACATCCAGGCATGAGTAGACGGAATAAAGACATGCAGCTGGTGCAAACTTAACAAAACTTCTTAATAAATGCCATCACAGTAAAAAGAAGCTTTCAAATGTCAGGGACATCACCCTCTTTACACAGTATCATCTCTTACTTTGTGTAAGATCTAATCTCAATCATGCCTAAGTGCCAAGTATCAAAGGGAGACAGACATTAAAAGAAGTCACTGTGCTTGATGTTTTTAATCTCTCTGCCAGAATACAAGATGCATATTTGCTATGGAACAGCGTGAGACCCATTGACATGCACACAGCTTTTAATAGAGTAATAATGGACAGGCCACATGTCACCACTGAAGGCTTTGAGTACAGATGGAGCTCATGTGGCGCTAAACAGCTAAAAATAGGGGTGGTGCTGGTTTGTGTGTGTGTGGGGGGGGGGTGAGCTTGTAGTGCCTTGTTGTTGTTGGCTTGCTGGCTTGTGGCTTGTGCAATGGCCGGTCATTTTGAAATTTCAAATGCATAAACTTGGGAATTTGCCATTGGATGGACCATAGATCTGACTGATAGAGAGCGTCAGTAGGGTTTGGCTTATCAGTGATTTTCACAAACAAATATGGAAAGTGATGTAAACACTAAAAAACAAGACTCAAGTCATTGGATTCATCTCGGGTCTGTGGGCCTACATTGAATTAAGTTGTTTGTGTCTTCC
Source organism: Chelmon rostratus (assembly GCF_017976325.1). Taxonomy (NCBI): domain Eukaryota; kingdom Metazoa; phylum Chordata; class Actinopteri; order Chaetodontiformes; family Chaetodontidae; genus Chelmon; species Chelmon rostratus. The sequence goes on from NC_055666.1 coordinate 19,031,413, forward strand.
TTGCGGGTTCGTTTTGGATTTTGGTCTTAAGCTTAAACTGATAACTTGAAAATACAGCTGCATCCTCTCATGTCATCTAGCTCAACTCGCTCAGAGATATATACGGTACAAGCTGCTTTTAGATGTTCTGATGAAAGAAATGCCAAAACAAAGCAACAGGGAAAACATTTTTACAAGTGCAAACTTATTATACATTATTTTACTGTTATATAACATGTTGAATTTAATATATTGCAATAAGTTATCCTGATTTTAAGTTAACATGACTGTCGTGATCCTAAACTCCGCTCACGTAAGTCAGATAAAAAATCAAGATGAAGAAAATACTGACAATACATTTGTATTGTTTATTTCTCTTGTATAAACATGCAATCCAAAATCATTTATGTTTAGTTGTACAAAACTGTTTTGTTGATCAGAATATGTAACTGCACATCAGGTGATTGAAAATATTACAAATATTGATGCAAAAATTCAGGTGCTGTTTGTGACTTTTAACTGGATAATGCACTCATATGGTTTGATTGTAGAATGCACTGAGAAAGATTGAAGTCTGCTATTTATATACTGCAGAAGGTCTGTGAATGTAATAAATTAAAGCAATCCTAGCCTCTGACTCTTATCTATTTATCGTCTGTTCTTTAAATAACAATGTCACACATGTTTCCCAGTAACCTCCACCCCTCAAGCACTTCATTTGGTTAAAGTAGTTCCTGCTTCCTCTAGAGAGTTGCCTAAACTGTCACCTGCCATCTGGCCAGTGTCTGAGATGCAGTGTGTGCGCGGGAGTGTGTGTGTGTGTGTGTGTGTGTGTGTGTGTGTGTGTGCGCGCGCGTGTGATAAGCCCCGAGTTCTGCTCAATCTCAGGCACATAATACGCTTCAAAGCAAGCAGGACAACCTGCAGACTCAGCTGTGGTGGGTCATCAAAATGATTCAAAGGGAGCAATCCCATTTAACCCTAACCTCAAAGCTGGTGTTCCAGAGACCCACTTTCAAATAGCCAACTTCCTTGCCAATCTGTTACAATCAAAGAGCTCCGAGTCAGGGACAACATACGCACATGCTTGTCTATCTCCCATCCACTGAGGGGGAGGTTGCATCTTGGAGCTGTCTAAATGACATAAACGCAATGCCTTTCTCCTGCAGGCTTCTAATTACTATCAAAATGACTCTTGCTTTATTCACCAAAGCATTTGACACAAAAAATACAGCGTGTCTAATTTCAATTTCTAAAGCGGAAGACAAGAATGAATTAATCATCATATCTTTGAGTGGAGCCAGCGTTGTACCTGTAGGTGTGCATTATCTCTCCCGCGCGTCCCTTCTCGCATTCAATCATGCAGGCATTAATTAACGCCAGGCTGATGAATATAGCTCTCAACCCGGGTGCTGATAGTCAGACAGTGTTGAATGAACCGTCCATGTTACCTGTGACACAGTGTCTGCTCCTTTGTGAACACGCCATGCGGCGTTGAGCTGATCAGCGCACCCATGATGAGACTGACAACACAGTGGCCTATTCTCTGTTCTCATTAGTGGTAATGCTTCGTATATACACATGTCAGAGTAATGACACTGTTAAAGCAGGTGACAGCTGAGGCTTTACAGAGCCACACACTAGTACTGAGCCTCTCTATAGCTTGTGTGTGTTGTGTGGGTGCGCTTTTTGTTCTTCCTCCCAATAGGGTTGTATTAACCTGAAAAGCACCTTGCCATTTGAAAGGATGATACATATTAGATATATATTACTAATAACGATTATTTCCTTTCATGCTATTACACCCTTCATGTGTGTGTGGAAACATCACACTCAGAACGCCAATTTAATTTCATGAAGAGCAAAGATCTTGTTTAATGGTGAAAGGTTGTAGCAAAACTATAAGCATCCATAATTGCCACCACAGGGCTCTATAGCTGCTGTCTGTCAGCAGCTCAAAAACAAAATCCTACCAGCTCATAAAACTGAAAGCAGTACTTCTGCACCACAGCAATACAAGTCAGAGAGAAATAGTTTCATTCAGTCAACTGGCAACTGGTTTAGCCGGTTTTCTTGCCCTCAGGTAAGCTGTTTCAGAGCCTGCGGGGACAAGATCATGTCAGGTACCTTGTCGCCCAACCCTTAAATTTAGATGATATGACTTTGCTCATGGCTATGCCTCATGTTCATCAACATAAGATTTAATTCTGAATCCAACTAAAATCTTGTGCAAAGACAATAAAATGGGAATAAGTGTGTGTATATATATATATATGTATATATATATTATTTTTACATGTCATGTTAACATTAACATAAAACTCACCCTAATTAAAAAGACTGCAGGTTTTCCATTATTACATTGTTTGGCCACTGAGTAATTAAACTGTCTTGCATGTGACATTTAATGGCCAAATGTCAAAATGTAATACATTAGAACCTCATCAGTGTCTAATTTATCATCACTGAATTTAAGTAAGTGGACACAGTTTTATTGTACAGGTGTAATGTCCCCAAAACAGACTGCTTAACTATAGCCCCTGCCACACATGCAGTCTATCCCTGAAATGTTCAAGAACATTTCCTGCACGGGATCATGTGTGAGTGTTACCTGGGACCAGTATTTCAGGGAAGATGATGGTACAGCTGTGTTGTGAATGATATCAGTAACACTGCAGGGACAAGAGTTACGTCTCATTACAAGAGCATTGGACAGCTGAATGTAGCTGCATCTGTGAGTAGTGAAAATCACCAGCAGTGCCTGAAACTTAGCTCAATGAAAGGGAACCAATGCACACAGCAAAGCGTGCATCATGTTGACTAAAGATTACTGAGAACTAGCACAGTCACATGTAAGAAACTCAAAAAAGATTGCAGTTAAGGTAAGCAAAAGTAACATCCAGCGTTATCTGCTGCTAAAAGGTCATTTACACCTTTGAATAAAGCAGCTAGCACAATGTTGCTTGTGCAGAGCAAACTGGGGATTTTAAAAATAGTTATTTCTGGGCCTGAGACCCCTCAAATTACTTTAACATTAACAAGCATTTGGAAAAGAATATAACATTTCAACATAGCGTTATAGCTAGAAATCTAAGCTGAGATTTCTTTCAAGAATTCTTTATGATAGAAGAATATCGAATATAATGTGATACATTACCTCCTCTTGGCATTTTTGTTGGATGAGCTACCTTTTTCTATTTCTTTCCAGCCCAGGCAACTGTAAGCTTTGGAAGAGACCCATGGATGTTGATGCAATTCCTTGGTTGCAGATAGAGGTCGATAAAATTCATCAATTACTAAAATCCCCTTTAACTTGGCTTTCACTCGACACGGCTAAATCAGCATTGGTCCGTGGGCTCAGCTGGCTGAGATTTCATTAGCAGATGTTTTACTCTTACAGTCAACATGAATTAAACAACAGAAATTTGAGATAACTAAAACATTATATACTGGGATGTGGAAAGCCACATAGAGAAAGAAGAGAGGGAGTGTGTGTTTGTAGATGGCCTGTGTGTGTGTGTGTGTCCACTTGTGTCAAAGTGAATATTCAATTTGTCCTACCTTTAATTGAGAATGCCGAATCAATATTTTCCAATGCTAGAGCTACTAAGACATCAAAAGTAAATCCCTCGTGGCCTCAGGGACCTCAGTGAAGTATGTTGCCCACTGACATCTCCGGCTGTGCGGGCATGAAAAACCGGCACACACTTCCAGACCGTCCCACAAGTGGAAACAGTTGGGTACTGCCAGATCCTTGTCACAAGGGCCAAGTCGTGATGTGTGTGTTATGCTGATGGCATTAACATTTTTTTAATAAACACCTTGAGGAGCTGGTGACAGCAGAAGGCATCCTACTTGACACACTCTCTCCCCAGGCCCATAGAAACAGCTGTTGGAATCACCCAGACGTGGGCTGCAAAGCCCTGCTGGCATGTCTAGCCTCCGCAAATGCACCCGGCTGAGAATACATACTTTATTACATGCAAAGTCTCTTGAGGGTGCATAATACCTTTAAACATGTGTGATCGCTAAACAGGGGAATTGTAGATTGATTTTTTAATCTCCAGCTTTGGGCTGAAAACATAAGAGAGCACATCTCGGTTGGATGACATGCACAGTAATTTATCAAACCTTTATAAAATCATTCAAAGATTCATAAAAGAATTTCAAAATTTTGCAAATGTTTGTTAATAAAATTATTTTGTCGCACAAGAGATAGAATGTCAACCCGACAGTCGTAGCCATTTAATTGTTTCAGCTGAGACAAACCTTGAGGGGCTACTCTGCTTGTCAAGTAAATTGAGGATGCTCTGTGCTAGGGGTGGTCTGACTGCAATGAATGGATGAATGGGTTGACATGGAGTGCAAGGAAGAGGCTCAGCACATGAATATGAATTGGGCCTCTCTGTTTGTGTTCACTAGGCTGGAATTAGTGCTTTTCATTACTGTTGGCTTATAGGCTGACTGTTTGGCTGCCGGCTGGGGTCACAATAAAATGATGTGCGTGCCAAAGGCAGAGAGGCTGGGTCACAAGGGACTAAATGGCCCAGTTATGAAGAGCAGAGCTTATCTCCCTCTCTGAATCAACCCCTACCTCCAGCTAAACTAAACATACACCATGTCCTGTGGGGAACATATCTCTAAGAAAACTGGGCACAATAAAAGATCACTATCCGTCTTCCCCTTTATCATATTACTCGAAAATGCATTTTATGCTCTATATTTCATACAAGGTGTTTTTTTTTTTATTACCACACTGATCCGAGCACAAACCAGCCTATAAATTGTTTCATCATTGTACAGCAAAATGATTAAAAGCTACAGTTTGACAGTTGCTTAATTTGCTCAGTTGCAGGATTTCAAAGCGGGGACGGTTCTTCTTCTAGCACAAGGCGTCATTTTTGGATTTCAGGCAAAAAAAAAACAAAAAAAAAACAGACTTGTACATCTAAAGATCATGTCCTTTATTGATTAGACCCCCCACTGGGATCACTAAGTATGATATAAAAACCATCACCATATGCCTGTGTTTAAAGTCCCCTCTTAGAACATAAGCTTGAAATGAGCTTGGATTATGCTTACTGTGGGGAATCGTTACCACTGCTCTTGGCTGCCTTTAATCATACAATGAATAACACAGAGCGTTATATCAGTGTTTTAGGGTGAAGAGTTGAAATAAATTGTGCTGGTATTAAAAGATTTCCTTGATGTGGCAGATTTTAAGCTGGGATGTTCCCATTATTTTCATCTTCTTTTGACTCTGCTCACATTTTTGTTCTGAAATTAAGAACGATTTTTGGTAACATGGCATGTTTTAATTTCTGCTTTGTTGAAAACACAGTTATCAGTCCACTGAACATGAGTAGTGCTGTAGTTCTTCTTTGTGGTCTCATGTCTGGTCTCAAGACTTTTCTTTGATTCTTGGATTCTTTTAACCCAATTTCCATATCTGCTAACAAATACTAAACTGTCACCGTGTAAGGCTGCTACAGTTGGGTTCCTTCGCCATCATCCATCCACCCACATAAAGGGGTGAATAAAGTAATCTTTACCTTCAAAAACTCTACAACTACAGATAAACTGTAAACGAAAATGACAAGAGTTGAGTCACCACCTGATCTGTGGCTGTTTTGTGTTCGATTCCTCTCGCTGTATTTGCACAAGGCGTACAATATTGACTTGGACAATAAATAACCGAGCCCTTTGTCAGTGTCTGTGGTAACAGGTAAGGATCTTTGATCTTGGTGTGTGTGGTTTTTCTTTGCTCAGACTGGAAAGGGCTCGTTGTTGTTTCAATGCATTGACTGGTCATTAATTGGAAGAATTACAGTGATTTTTGTGCTTTGTCTTGGTGTTTTTTTTCTTCCAAATATAACAGTTTTGTAATACTTTTGCTGTCCAGAAACTCGTTAATTAGAAAGAAAGACTCACAGCCTAGAAAACATTCTGGGATATTCTTTCTCTTTACAACACCGACACCTCACTAGATTTGCACTTTGCAGAAAACTGAACGTTGGCCGGTCGTTTCTTGCAGTTCACTCACACTTTTTTTGTAGCACCAAGAGTTCTTTCTTTTATCCAACAAATCCTCAAAATTAAATGAGAAAATATATTGTCATTGTTTTCTGAACTGTCCCCCTCGGCAGGAAGACGTAATCTGTCAGTGCCTTCCATAACCGATATAAATCACTGTTACAAAAATAAAAGCATTTCCTGACCTGACACGGCTGTGGTTGATGTTTGGTTAATTTAGCAACAGCAAAGTGGGAAAAGGTAAAGGTCTGGTTAAAATACTTGGTGAAGGTTTGGGGATGATCATGGTCATGGTTAAAAGAAACCAGTGTTGACTGCTAGTTGGAAACAGCAAGCAAACACGCAAGTCCAACATTTAGTTGACTTATCCAACCCCACCATCCTTTGTCTGTGGACTTTGTTGCTGTTTTAACGTTGTATTGTTTCCTCCACCGCTCCCAGCAGACAGTAATTCCTCCTGATGCCAGAGGGCTTTGTCACTTGAATGTAAACACATGTCCTTATTGGGCATTTTCTGAGACGACTGATGCTGTTGTTTTTTCTTGGGAGGACAGTTTGCATCTATCTCATCTATCTTATACTGGCCATTACTCAATCGTGCTACTTTAGCTTCCGTAGCTTGCTGGTGCAAGCATCACTGCAGATGACTTATTGAAAACAACCAAATGCATTCAAGGAAAAGCAAAGAGTCTTTAAGCAACACTGTAAAATGATGACAAATAGATTAAAGCATAATATTAATGAAGGGGCTCCTTCCTTACATTTTACAGTCAGATTGTAGATGTAAGATTAAATTCCTATACTCTATATACTGCACTTCATAGTGATAGAAACAGCCTACCATGGACAGTAATTTTACTTCCAGAAGAATATTAGCTTTAATAACTATCAAAAGTTCTCTGGGTATCGTGTGAGACAACACTATAAGATGCAAACTGAGAGAGAAATGCCCAAAGCTTTCTAGGAGCTTCCCATATTTTCTGTCTTTTCCCCAAAGATTTATTAGACATGGTTTAACTAACAGGAGGCTCAGGGAACTCCTCCTTGCTGAATTATAGAAATCATTTCCCATTAACCATTTTAATAGAGAGAAGAAATTCAAGGACACCCTCAATGTTAAGATTATCACTTCAAAGACAAGCTGTTGACACTCTGGAAACTGTTAACGATGTAATGAATGAATCATGAGCACCGCTTTTGGTCAGAGGGCTGTTCCTCCTCCCTGCAGTATGGTCTGGCCCTCGTCTGTGTTGTGTTTGTGACGCCTTGCACTAAGAGTCCTTACCTGACTTTCACTCTGCGTCGCACTGACAGGTGGGGAAAGGAGTGAGGGGGTAGAGGTTGTTTTTGAGACGGAGAGGTACAAAGGGACTTTGGTTGGTCACCTTTGTTTCTTGATCATCTGCTGTCGGGCCAGAATAACAAGACAATTAAGTGAGGACAAGCAGCATGTTAATCTGTCTTCAGTGCTGCAGATCAGTGAGGATCATTAAGTCCCTCGTTATCTTTAAGTAATTCTGCAGAGCGCGCCTTGGTCAGTCGACTGCGTGTATCTTGGTAACTGAGGTATAAGCATGCCGTAGATAACTAACCAAAACATCAAAACACCTAATTATTTAATTAAAAACACCACTGAACTCATCGATGATTTCTGTCTGTAGAACTCACTGTGAAAATGTGAGTTAATCATCACGTGCTTTGACCACTAACGCAGATTCATGCAATAAAAAAAAATCTGTGATGATTTTTTCCACTTGATTAGATGGTGTTTGGATAAAAGAAGCTCTGCGCAGCCAAAATTTGTTGGTAAATGTTTTCCTTAAAACCTGAAATGGAGACGAAATGAACCTTCTGCCTATTCACTGCTTTATCTTCATCGGAAGACATGACAAGAGGAGCTGCTGCACAGACATTTCTGGCTGCATCCGTTTTGTCAGATTTGTTTTGGCTTGTTGACTCTGCCTTCCGTAGAAGGTGAAGGCTGGGAGGATTCAACTTTAGGTTCTGTCTGCAGAACAGTAGGTGGTACTTTATAGATTTACTGTTGCTCTCCTATTGAAAGCAATGAATGTCAGGCTTTCTGTCTGCCACATGCCAACGCAACATGAATGCAACATAACCCATTCCCATGGTATTCCAGTATATATGTGGAATAGAAATGCTTTTCAGTGGTGACCACTGCACAGGGTTGTAGTCATGACCACACCAGTTACATCATGATGGCCTAATTCAGTGGTACCCAACCTGGGGTTTGGGACCCCACCAAGGGCTTATGCTATAAATCTGAGGAATGTGAGAGAGGAAAGAAAAATCTGCTACCCAGAATTATAATTCATTCTTATACTGAACAGTTTTACCTCTTTAGGCCTCTAACGTATATTGAATGAAGATAAACTCTTAGAAGTTTGTAGAGGAAAATCACTCTTTGGTGGGACTGATCACAGCTCATACAAATATGCGACTAGGGATCTTTTTCAATACTGCTTTTGTTTATCGTATTGATACATCACAGCACTGATCAATACTTCTCCTTAAGTTTGTTTGAGCAGCAAGAAAGGGATATTCTTTGCATATTGTCCAATTAGTTTGCTAGTTTTACCCATTTCACACAAGAACTGTTATACACCAACACAATGATAATAGATACTGTCATAACTATTAAGACTTAATGTGTGATGTGTATTATAATGTAGTTTTTATTTAGTATATGAAATGTGAGAAAGGATTACTGAAATCCGACTCCTGCTCCAAGCGCCGGTACCATCAGAGTCCAAGCGGCAGCTGGCCTGACCGGGTTTTTTGCATACAACGGCCCACTTGACTGCAATGAGCTGGCCTAAACATGCCACAGCCTGGTGTCAAAGTATATCTTTTTAAGGTACTACAGAACTAAAAGGTTAGGGGTTATGTGACAGAAAACAGAAAAAAAAAACATATGATAATGTCATGAATTTATATGCAACTGTACATCCGAGGCAAAGGCAAATCCAAATATAGTCCAGTATGAGACAAGATGGAGACAATAAAATCTTGAGTGGTTTCAAAGCCCAGACCTCTGTTTATTCCTTCTAAATGACATATAAACAAATCAAAACTTCAGTCACGGAGTCCTGCACAGCAAGCCATGATTTTTTTAAACCACTCTCTAGTCTTTGTTCATATGCTTGTGATTTCTATTCCTTACAGACATCTAGAAATCACGAATGGTGAAGGGAGAAATAAATGCAAAAATATCCAAAGAAAAGGGAAAAAAAACCTTGTTATTTGTGTCTCACAGCTCACAAAAATGCCTTGTGAATAGCTCAACGCCCTGTTGCAATGGAATTACTCTGAAGACAAGGGCTCTGTGTGAACTTGACCTAAGAGGCAGCATTTAATGAGAACAAAACTCTCTAGGTGATCAATATGGTCTATCAATTTGAACTTTAAATGGAATCTGCTCACCAGGCTCCCATTCCATAAATCCACACATGGATTCAAAGGACTGGTTTCAAACAAGAAACAATGTGCTCAGAAACTTGTGATGTGGCTGGATTCAGGTCAGGGAAATGTGCAAACAGTTTTATTGTAAAACATATACATAAAAAAACAATGCGTGTCAAATTATCTGTGAATGACCCCCCCCCCAATCAGCGGCGTTGGAAATCCATCTGAAGTGTAGGAGAGTGAGAGTACAGCAAACATGCAGCCGTCAGTCAAGGCTGTCAGAGACGGCGAGGACGTGGTTGGAAGGAGAGTCCTGCTGTGTTGTGACTGCAGCTCAGAGTCTAAGGTCAACACTGAACTCCCAGCCCCCCCTCCCATTTTCCATGAGAGCTCCACACGCAAGCCGGCGGGCCAACGATGTCCCCACTGACCGCTGTGATCTGCGGCCAAGTGGCGTCTCCCTCTGCCCGATCAGACCCAGCACCTCTTGTTCGCCGGCCAACTGGCCTTCTTCCCTGCAAGCCGGGGCCAGGGCTCCTCCTGGTTCCGTATGTTCTGTGCTTTTTTTAGGCCTGTGATGGATGCCAGCCGTCCCTGGGCGCCCTCCGAAGCTGCACCAGAGAGGGGGATTAAACAGATTTCTCTTTTTTTGCAGAAAAGGGGATGGATGAGTGTAATCACCTATAATCTCAAATTCTAGGCCTCTTGATAATGAACCAGGGGCTGTTTCGGCCATTTGGATCAGCTCCCTCCAGTCACCTACTTAAACCATGAAAAGGGCCTGTCATCACAGCCTGAAACTTGTGGAGAGGAAATGGAGTTGAGGTAGATGTGCACAGTTCCTCTAAGCTCCATTTTCTGCACATGCAGGCTGCACCGTCAAACCACGGCTCGCTCCGAAGACTGAGCGCTGAGGACCAGAGTCGCTTCGGCCAAGGAGCACTCGGCTATTGATCCTTACTAAAACGGAAACCCTTCGGAAGTTAAGCTCTCATCCTACATGTAATGGGAGGATAAAACGACAGACTAGGACATGCGCTCTCTCTAATCTTATGAAAACTAAGAAGTGGAGCAGCATTTTAATTTACTGGGCTAAGAGAGAAATGGGGAAGTATGCATCCTTCAAACACAGAAAAAAGATGCAAAAATTGAAACATGAGAATTCACAATATCTGTATGTCTGTATCTGTCTATCAACTTATATGATATTATTATTATTAATAATATTATAGTACGGCATAAAAGTAACTGCAAAAAAGCAACCATATATTATCCTTTCGAGCCAATACGAGTGCTTCAAAACCAATAGGACAAAGGGATTACTGCATGATAGGCTCACTCAATATAATAATACACTGTGAGATAAAGAGAGATAAATGGATGTATCTATATGGATGGCTGGATAGATGACGCGTATACTATAGCTCTGTGGTGTAGAGGTGACATTGTATGTTAAAGATGACTTACCTTTGTCAGAATAGTGGAAGAAAGTGGCAAGTGGAAGAAAGACAGATTGTAGGAGTGTTCATTTGAGTTAAAGACTCCCATACTGTCAGAGATATCGGCACTGCCAGACAGCCAATGCACTGGGGGTGTGCTCGAAAATAAAATTCATGAAAGAAAGAATAGCAGAGAGAAGAGGTGTGAAAATTAAATGTCATTTCTTGACAGGGGTGTCTGAGAATTAATCTGGCAGTGAAGTGTGACAAAGTTGTTTGGTGACAAGGCAGGAGAAGACAATTGTCAACACTTCTCTCCTTCCAACAAGTGCTGGCACCCAAGAAGACAGCGCAAAGCTAAGAGATGTAGCCGAGCAGGAGGAGAGAGAGAGACAGGCTGACAGACAGAGAGAGAGAGGAGACAGTGTCCATGTATATGTGTGGCCGTGTCTTGTAAAGTAAATATATATATATATATATAAGGATGGGTGGCGAATGTGTCAAGTTTGCATTGTTTGCATGTGTTTCCTCCCACACTTTATAGACACGAGAGTCAGAGAAACTGAATGACATGCAAGTGAAGACATGCGGTATATATATGTGTGTGTATACATTAGATCTGTCCATGCAGAATCACACACAGCCCACGCTTTTATTATTTTCAGTTCAGAGGTTGATGCAAATTGAAAGTTTAATCAAATCAGAATCTCATTTGAAAAAAACAACAGAAAAAAATCACAGCATTGCTCGTTTGTTGAAATTGTGAAGAGTTTGACATTTTGAAAAGTGTCCCTGTTCACTTTCTTGCCAGGAGTTGGATGAGAAAATGAATACCACCTCCATGTTGGTGCGCTACGTGTGAGGCTACAGCCAGTAGCTGGTAGCTTAACATAAAGACTGGAAACAGGTAACAACTGTTAGCCACATACAAGCACCTCGAAAGCTCGCTAATTAACACAGTATACCTCATCTGTTATATCTGTGCAAAGACTCAATGTAAAAAAGACATTTGTGCTTTTTGAACCGATTCAGAAAAAAAAGTTAATTAGGCAGCTCTTTTTTTTTTTTTTTTTAATCTTTAGACAGAGCCAGGTTAGCTGTTTCTGGTCTGTATGCTAATCTACGCCTGCTGGCTGTAGCTTCATATTTACAGTGCAGATATTAGACAGGTAATGAACTTCTCCTCTGTTTGCAAAAAAGCGAATGTGTTTAATTCCCCAATTTCAAACTGTAGAATGAGCCATGTTTGTTTTTTTTTTTTTAATGCAAATAGTCTCTGTCCTCCCCAAGAAAAATGACAGCATTAGGTGTTTACAAGGCCTTTTTCTGTGTTGGAGTGATGTTATAATACAAAAAAAAAAAAAAAAAAAAAATTTTCTTTATGCCGTGTTTTTCTTTTAATTGTCTGAATGTCACCATACCTTAGCCATAGCAACATTTAGTAAGTGCTAATTTTAAGCTACTGTATTTCGCAAAAGATGACAGTGACAAAGAGGATTATTAAGCCATTATGAAAGGGAGTCCTGCCTGTCTCTTCTTGGCTTTCATTTATTATATTCAATATTGTGATCAGGGCCTTCTCACATTTTTTTCTTGCTTTTGAAAAGCTTTGGCAGGTTGAAATCTCTGCTTTTGGGAAGACCTCATCAGTTTTATGACCTTGGTCCTGGAACTCAATGTGTACCAGCGTGCTCCCTCTCTTTCAAAGACATGCTAATGCGGACCTCAGTCCCAACGCTTGATGCCAGTCTGTGCCATCTCGCCACATCTGATGCATCTCATGATCATATTCTGAGTCCCTCTTTGATCAAATTCCCCCAGTAAGCTGCTAGTTTCGCCATAATGGCCTCATTCGATTACAACGTGTAAAGTACTCCATTAGTTTCTCTGTTCATGAATCATTAAGTGCTGGTTATGATCAGCCAGCTTCATGATGAACTGCAGATTGAGGAAATGGAAACTGCAAGAGCTGCCTGAGGTCACAGGTGGATACAATATTCTTAAAGGCTAAATGAACAGTCGCATATTAAGGTGGCCTCTGAGGTCACGTAGTGTATGAAGTATTCAGAATCAAGAACCGTTCGACCGCACAAAGAAATTTCGTATCAAAACAAAGCAATTTAAGGCAGCTTATTTCATTTTAGATGCAGGAAATCCCTTGAGATAAAGACAAACACAGAAAAACAAATTAACTTTGTCAAACCACTCTCTTTCCTCTGTTGTCATGCCCTCGCTCGCTTTTCCCACACTTGTGCAGGGGAGAGAGAGGCACAGTGATAAGTTTCAAACCTTTATTTATTCAGCAAAAATTGCTTCAGCATAACACCAAAGACTATAAAAATATATATATTTATTGACACACACATTTGTTTCCCCACTGGTTTTATTTATCTTCATGTATTGTTTTGGTGAAGCATAATGAATGAGCTGCGTGCAAATATGCTGTACAAATAAGGTCTGACATGACTTGCGTGCTGCTGTAAAGAGTAGATAAGCTTCTGCGCCACGTCGGCCGGAGATGTGTCCATTTGTTTGCTCTGCGAGGCGGGAGGGGGGGCAAAAAGAATCAAGAAATGGAGAGGGCGGAGGAAACAAAGTGGCTTGGATGATAAAGTCTGACTTGAAAAATAAGGTGATAGGAAAGAGGGTGAAGGGGAGACAGAAAAGACCCACGGAGAGGTGAAGATGTTACGAAGAGGGTGAAAGACGGTGGCAAGCAGAATGAGTCACAGAGGAATAGACACTGACTGTTATCCATAAGCCATGCGCAGTGCTTGGGAGAGTGAAATTGATGAGTTCATCTTCGTCTCATTATTGCCATGATGGATCAGATTGCTGACTTCCCTCAAAGGCGGCTTAATGACTCGTTGACACAAATCTGAATGACTGGCTTCACCGGTGGCGTCCATTAGTGTGCCACACAAAGCTCTCAGATGTGCTTAAACAAAATTGATAATTACCAAGAGCTTTCATCATTGTAATGAATGGCATCAATAAAGGGACAATTCATATTGCATTTAATGTATTCAGTCCTGCCACCGAGGATGCCCAGGCTGTTATGAAGTCCAGAGATGATTTTTAACTTCCATTTATCATTTTTTGTTTTGATGCACAAATAACAATCCCCAATGACAAATACGGCAGAGTAAGATAGAAAGGTAGCTAAAGCCTTAACGAAATGAATTGACTGTATCATTGGCTCTTTGTGTTTGATTGAGCTATTCTCGCAGCCAGCCCTCTTGCAATACAGGCTTTAATAACAAGGTGGCAATATTACCATAATTACAGCTCTTCTTTCTTGTCCAGCTCATTCCCTCTCCTCCTCTGCCCCCTCCCCTCCTTTGGTTTGTGTTGTTTCTTGCTGTTGTTAATGCTCAGCCTCTAATGGCCATGGCGTCTTCTCCGACAAGGCTTAAAAACGTTTGTCTGCCTCCTCCATCCCCTTACTTATTTAATAATGAGACCACACAAGGCAGTGTCTCTATTCATAATGGGGCAGCAGCGGAGCCATCTTGGTCGGCATACAAATCGTGACGGGCCGAGACAGTACAGCAGGAGAGATCTAATTGAGAGATAAATTAGACCTCTGCTACCGACTGACACAGGAATCAGTTGAACTTGGTCCCTGTCAATATGAGAGTCTGGGCTGTACGAGCTTGTTGGAAGTCGCTGCCTCCTGCGCTTACACACACCGCACATATCTAAATATGGAGATCTGAAGGCACAGCACCGGCGTGTTTGTGCCGGTGCTGTTTCGACATCCTGATGGTTGTCGGTGGCTGTGACAAGCACGCTTCGATGTTTATTTCTCTCTATTTGCGCTGGAGAGTTCAGGATCCCATGCCACCCCGTCTCATCTAAAAGAAAACAACAAATCATTTCTCCCAGTTTGAAACAACAGACCGGCGGAGCGGTGGGTGGAGTGGAGAATATGTGCTTTAAGTGTGATTTCAGCATGGTTGACTGACGGAGTCACTCTTACAGGTCCCTGCGTTTCAACTCACACACAATAAGATAAACCCGTAAACATATGATGGTACTAATTGGCTATCTTGACTTGAGCACAGATTCATTCACGTTTTTAATCTCTAGCACAGGAAAAACCTATTTATTCTCTCTCTTAATTTACAAAAACTGAATTCTAATGGCTCTCACACTCTGCATTACATGCGGTCAAATAGGAGCCCTTCATATTTCACCCTCGCAATCCCCAGAGCGTCACGACTCGTGTCGACGATGTGAGCGGGAGGCAGTGATAAACTGGAAAACAGGGACAACACTTAGTACGCAGGTGCTTGTATGAGCTTAACAAAAAGCCAAGGAAGGCCAGCAACTGTCTGTGGGGATTTAACCATGTTACAGCTTTGATGCATTTTAAATTGACCTCGAGCATACTTTGGAGACAAGGAGAGAGGGCAGAAACACACAAAGCAGACGATCAATTACTATTCTATAATTGGACAGGGCTTTAATGAGGCTGGCGGATGCAGCCTTGTGCACCTTTGTCAGTCGGAGTCACTGACGTGGGTGGCCCAATCAAAGCATGTCCTCATTAGCATATCTCCACACATGCGGCTCTCTCCGTCAGAGTGGCCGGCCCTTCAAACAGAAGAGTTTCTTCTAGGGTCCAATTTCCCCAGTGGTGACTGACCCCTGCCCATTTTTGCATTACATAGTAACTGACACAGTAACATATTTCATTCCCGAAGCCACTAAGCCAAGGGACATCATAATTAAAGCAATAAAAAAAAAAAAAATGAATCATAGGTTGTAAAAGGAATATCAAAGCAGATGTTGAATGACATGCTGCAACAAAATGCTACTCAGTCAATGCAGTGGGAGGTTGAAAATAGCAGTGTTTTGGCCTCATCTGCTCTGGTGGCACACTCTTCCCCTACATCAGAAATAAGAGGTGAGTCAGAGGTTGCAGAATACTGCAATGCAAAATCAAAACAAGGTTTAAGCAGTGTTTTGTTCCCGTTCACTCACTAACAGCTGGCACTAAATCTGCACCATGTGTGATTTTGTATTTGGTATTACTGTCTCATATGTTCTATTGTCACACATTCATTTATTCATATGATTATGGATTTAGCTTGCATTACTGCTTTATCCGTGTGTGTGTATGTGTGTGTGAGTGTGTGTATATGATGTAAGTGGAAGGGTTAGACCAGCACAGCTGCTTTTCTCTCATGTGTGTGTTTGTGTGTTTTGTGAGTAGTAGAAGTAGATGATGGGGATGCATCATCCCTGCGTGATGCATTCTATACTTCTGATATCGTAATACAAACACACGAAGTGACATGATGGTGATAAATTATAATATATGATGTTGACTGTAAAGATAACTTTAGATTTACAGTAAAAAAAACAATTAAATGGGTGGTAGGTGGAAGAAATAAGTGAATTATTTTTGCTCCTGTCTGACGCACATGAGCAGCTTTGACGTAGGCTGTAATTACATGTGAATGATGTATCGGATGCAAAGGAAGTATACATACACTTTTTAACCACTGTAAAACTCATGTTTATGTGTCTTAACAACAAAAAAATGGGAAAATACAGTCCAGCTGCTGATGTTGATGTACCTTCAGCTGGTTTCCAACAATAATCAACTAGCTCGAAGACACAGACATTAAGTTTGTGATGTGTTAAGTTTCATCCGAACACAGTTATATTCACCGACATTAGAATCATTCTGCTTAGGTACACACTAACCATATGTATATGAAAATATAATTAGGAGCAGGTTCAGACAGGAAGAGCCGAGGATCAGAGAAACAACCCTCTAATTAGCTGATTTCATTTCCCGTAATTATGAAAACTGCAGTAATAATTACATTAATTACATTGTCAGTAGGGGTGTGGGAACAAATGTGTCACTTCTGATTTTAATGATTTAAAAAAATGTATATATAGATATAACATATTATTATTATTATTATTATTAGCATTAACACCATTAACGGAAATTAGCATCACAATCATATGATCCTAATATATCACAATCATAATATATTGTCTAAACAAATGAGCAAATGATCCATGTATTTCCATGCTTAGCATAAGCGACGTGTGCTTACACGGGCATGTATTTCCTGTGCTCTGTGGAAACGAACGAATAGCTGCTACACTGCGCCTTCAACACTCAGCACTGACCAGCTACAGCAACCCCGAAGTTTAAAACTCAAAAATCCCAGTGGATTTATGAATACAGCCGCCACTAGGTGGAGAGATTGCATGTCAGGAGAGGGCAGTACATGCGTATATATTTGTATTTTCTTACTCTTACTACTCTTACATAGCGCTTGCTTGATGAGAATGAACCGCTCAGTGTAGCACTTGAAGAATTTTTTATTCATTGTGTTGTATTTTTTATTTACATCTCTTATGTGCAGCCAAGGCCAGTTCACTTTCATATGTGAAGGGTGTTATTTTAAAGGCTCACATTTATGCTATGTGCTGTTTTCAGTGGCTCTATTCATATTCAGATCTTATTTATTATTTTCTTATGGCACTAGCTTGATGAGCAGGATCCGTTAAATATGGCAGTTTGCTTAAAAACGAATAATGAAATTAAAAAATGTATTTGCGGTCCTTGTATTCTTCCTTCTGATGAGACAGATATGTGAAAATAGTGGACAATTGCAGAGGATAGAAGACAATCGGAGCGTGTTTCCTGGATTTTTTAAGTTTATGATCCAACATCTCCCAACCTCACGGTGGCACAAGACAGTTCAGGCAATGTGAGCTTGTTTTGTAGTGAATGTAGTGTTTCTATAAACTAAAGAAACTTGGGTTCATGGAATGTGATTTCTTATGAATTACTGTGGCAAAGCTTGGTCAACATGTACATCCAGCATTGCAAGGTTTTCTACTACCTACTGTGTAATTACGACAAGCGTAGCTTACAAGTAGGCGTTGCTCCCCTCTGGTGGTGCTCTGGAGTATTGATAACTCATATCACTACAGTGATAATGGGTATCTTGATAGATAAGATTTTGACCGTTGCGCACTGTGCCACAGCAACACTGGCATAATATAGCGACCATGCGTCCATTAACAAGGGAATCAAAACATTTAAAACAAGCACAAAAGTTGCTTTCCCTAGTAACTAATTACTTTTATTTGCAGTAATTTGTAAAGCAATTCAATTACTGTAGAGATAAGTAACCTAGTAACTGTACTTAATTCCGAATTTTCAGTAACTTGCCCAACACTGGTTGTCACCTACTACAAATTGGAAAACCTTTCCCTATTTAACTGAAAAGATTGTATTCATACGAGTACATCAGCATAATTACTGTTGTGGTTAACTGTATCATATAAGCTGTCTTCCTTTGTTTCTCACCAAATTTAATTAATGCTTGCCTTATTCAAACATTTTTTGTCATACACAACTAGTCTGTCAAAATAATTTCATATGTTTCTCTTAATTTCTTTTTCATTAGTGCAGTACAACTTGTGGATATCTCACCATATAATGATTTCATTGTTTACTCCTTCAGCCCGCAGCGTGTGTTTTCCTCTTTTGTTGGTTAATTAGTAGTTCCTAATTGCCTACTGTGTTTGCTTCTGTGACCATGTATTTGCATTAGCAACGGGTTGACCTCATTAACACGTGTCCTATTGTGCGTCCTGAAAATCCTCCACTTACTATCTTAACAGGTACTTGTACTCTATCTGCAATTCAAGGAAATACGTCACACAAGTAGGCACTTGACTAGTTCAAAATATCATAAGTGTGAGTATTGGGACAGACTTTTGTGTGATTCATCGTGCACCCGGTGCCTGCGGAGAGCTCTGCATCAATACAAAGCAACTTCAAATAACTGCTCCCTGTTTTTGCAATCAAAGTCAACATCCTGTGTTTTGTCTGTACAGCTGACGCCTCATTATGGTTAGATCACTTAAACCATAATGTTGTCTGCAGGAAGAAGCCAAGTATTCATGTTAATGTAGCCTGAAACATAAAAATTGACATTTCAAACTTTCCTGTCTCAAAAGTTACAAGGCAGGATGGCAGCAGCATATGGTGGCATGACAAACTGTGTATTTGGTTGAATATAGAGGGGATATTTGAGCCTTTTTGCTAAAGCCTGTCAATTTGCTTTGTATGTATTCAAAAGAGCAGAATTCTGGGATAGATTGTAAGATGAAAGGTTTGACGTCGTATCTATTTGGTGTTCTTTTGATCATCAACATATAAACTCATATCTGCTGTTTGTTGGTATAAACAAAAGACACATTAGTGTGGACTGTTCAAGATGAGAGAGAGAATACTGGTCTGGCCTCATCTCCTCAAGCTTCCAGTCTGAGTAACACTTTAGTGGTGGTGCTTCGTTCCTCTTTGTTGTTCTGCTGTCAGAAGTAATCAGATAAACCCTGAGCAGGATATAGAATTTGGCATCAGACAGTGCAAGCCGGTTTAACTGAATTTATGTTCATATAGCCCACTACAAATATGCAATGTAATGTAATATAGAGTGTTTTTTTTTTATTTATATGAGTGAAATGCATAAAAAAACATGTTTAATTACTTTTTCCTATGATGTTCATTCCTGCACTACGATATTGGCGCAAAGAACGGAAAGCATGATTAATGTTTTTCATAGCTATGTTTGCCACTTACAGCACTTGATTAACGTTATGGAAACATGAAACAGGGACTTGAAGCATGAAACAGGACGCGTTTACGCTATCATCATTTAACTGAAGCAAAGATCTTGCTTGCCAGAGTGCTTTCAGCCAGGTTTCTATCCAAATGTACCACACATTTAGGGAAAAGAAAACAACAAATTGAAGTTTCCATCCGCTACAGCTATGCAAACATTAGGACTTGGTTCATTGGGATTTGGCGCCAAATCTCAAATCGGATGCCAGTAAACTGTTGCAGAAGAAGAGCCAGTCAAACCCCAAACAGTGGAAAACAATGTATGGAGGTGATGGGAATTGTCATGGTTTTTAGGTATTTCTTGTTTTATATTGGCAGAGTTTCTCCTCGTGTTGTGTTTTACTTCCTGCCTTTGTGTCTTTCCCGCCCCTTTGATTACAGATCAGTTTCACCTGTCCCTCGTTAGTCCTCCCTCTCCTGTATTTAGTCAGCGTGTTTTCCCTTCCTTTCACTTGTCGTCTGCGTTTGTTCCTCTTCCTGCATTTGTTTCCTGCCTGTGGTGCACCGGTTTGTTATTCGTTTGGTCATTTGTATTTCTTTGTCTTCTGGATTTTGCCCCTGCCTGCTCCTGCAGTTTTTGCCCGCCTGTTTTGTTTGTCTGGTTCCAGCTTTGGTTATTAAAGCTCACTGTTCTTCAACCTGCCTGCCTTGGCGTTCAGTATTTAGGTCCTTTTTGAACCACCAAAACCATTACCACTCCAAAACATTTCTGTTTGTTTTGTGTATTAATTTGAGGGATGTTACAGTCCCCTCATCTCATGTTTTTGCTGCTATTTCTAATCACCTCAGTAGAGTGCATTCTCACTGGATGTTGTGCATCAAGTCTGCATTTTGCAGGGACATAGTAATGCACTTTTTGGTTCCTAGAAAAGCTAAAACTCACCATCCACCCGTACCACCTCCATACGGCTTGCATCCTAATGTAGCCTCTGTTTACATTTCCCATTACTGTGCAACTAAGCAAAAAAAAAAATAGTATCATATGAACCTAATTTCTTGTAAACAGGGTTGGAGAGAAACACTTCATAAGTGGTGCTTGCCACAAGTTTTCCTGACCAGGACACAGAGCCTGTACAATAACTCGACAGTTTGAAGAACACCAGGATGTGCATCGTAAAATCATATTGAACAAGCCCAAGCATTTTGTCTCACCAGCGTCACTTACAATGGACCAAATGGGCCGTACTCACATAAAATTCAACCCCTTGCTTCTGTCAGCCACTAATGGGGTTGGACAAGGATATTTCCAATGTTTGACAGGGAAGTTTAAGTATACAGAATGCAGAATCAAGAAAAAGAAGAGGGTGAACAAATGCAAATCTCCCTCTTGGTTAGCCCAACTAGACAAAGCCAAGCCCTTACAAATCTTAACCCAATCTTCCATTGAGCAAAAGTGGTAATCCTTTATTTATTAATAAAATCAAATTGAGCAAATGAGACTTTTGGTTGCTGTCTTGTCTATTATGCTGAAACTTGAAACCATGGAATTCCTTTCAGACAAATTGAAGCCACGTCTCCATGCACGTCGGGCATTTTATGGTAGGTTTAGCAGGGAAATCTCAAAGGCTCATTAGATGTCTTCTAGCTCCGCTTGGCAGCTAAAGGGTATCTGCATTTCTTATCTGAAGTGCCAGGCTCCACTCAAATAAGACAAGAGCTATTATGAAACTAGGCCTCGCAAAACTTTAAGAGACATGGTGCCCAGGGAGCAGGAATCTTTAATGTCCTTGCCATATCAGGGGACCGAGGTTCCCGTGACGATGCCTCCAGCTCTGGAGCGTTGTAGACCCGTCTCCTGTTAAACTGATAGGCCACATCATTACCAGGCTTCCACACCGCGGTGGATAGAGGGACAGGCAGGTACCAACAGGGAGAAAAGGAAAGAGCAGCTTCAGCTGTCCACATATGCAATTCAAATGCAGATGCTGGTGTGCTGCGACAGGGCTGTGCCGGACCAGGTACATCTGTATCTCTTCCAGCTCAATGTGGAGGAGGTGGTGAGTGACAGCAGGTGGGGATGCAGCCCAATTAGAGCAGGGCTGTTGGAGGATGATGAATGGGGCAGGCTTAGAGAGCCTAGGAGAAACACAGGCAAAGGCAGGCTCGAGATGCCCACAGCTGTCTCACCGAATGAGTATAAACATGCTGAGGGGCTCCTCCATACAGAATAATGCAGCCAGCATCTGCAGGCTTGTGTGTGCGCTCCTGCCTCTTTTCACCACTCGTTCACAGGCTCTGACAGTTAGGAGCTCACCTCCTTGACTGGCATGGCCTTGATCTAAATTTAGAGAATCATGCAGCTTGACACTCACCCCCCTGTAGATTCATATAGTGGTGAAAATTTCCACCGCTCACTGTACAAAGTGCGGCTTGGTGTGTGTGAGTGCAATGACTATCATTGTGTGGAGAAAAGGCTATTGTATGAAGTGTGAGCACAGGCCCATCACCTGTTGCCAGCTCCCGTGGAGTACTTAAACATGTCGGCTTAAGTTTAGAGAGGGCAGTTTTACCTTCAAAGAGTTAGCATTTCTAATTCACATCCATGTAGAAAAGAGTCTACAATTCAATGCACAAGTTCTACTTTTGAATATCAATGTAGCCACTTTTGTAGAAACATTTAGTTCCATCTAAAAAAAAAGTTATGCGCACAAGTCGAAGTATAATACTGTCAAAGGCAAAAATCACAGGTGCATCACTGTAAGCGCTGTACAGGTGTCAGGAGCAAGTGTTTGACAAGAAATGTAAATTAGACTTTATAACTTATGCTGATTGGTGGGCTCTGGCACTCCTGCAGTTGAGGGAATATCTTCCAAACCTATGTGAAAGAGATTAGTAGAGGTTTATAATTCAATTTCATTACTGTATGAAATAGGAGGAGACTTCTTGCAGACCGACTGTCTACTCGTTTTTTTTTTTTTCTGTGTCATTACCTTAATCCCCTGGAGTTGTGTGTGTGTGTGTGTGTGTCGGGGGGGGGGGGGGGTCCTCTATACTGCAGAGTTGGTTCAACGGTGTCTTTGAGAGTTAATTGTATAAATTTCTTGTTTTGTGGCCTGTGAGAAAGATATTAGGCGGGTTGGTGCAGGGAACAGCGTAATGCACCACAGCAGCGCTTGAGATAAAGAGCATACATTTTACCTGTTAATTCCCACGTGAGTTACCCCGCCTTGCATCAGTTAGTGGATGAGGGTGAATGAGCAAGACGATCGAAGAACAGATACAGTAAATTAAGAAAGATAAACAGCATTAGATGACTGTAAGAGAGGAGGAGAAGGGTGAGATAGGGGATGAAATGAGGAGAGGGAGCAAGTCAATGAAACAGAGGGAGAGATGTTATGATAATGTGCTGTTTTGGTGATTAAATTTGTCTTATAGCATCAATCTGCTGCAGAAACTAACCTTTATCATAATCAATGGTAATCCACAACTTGAATGAATGAAACAAAGAAAATCAGTACCTTACTGTATGTGGATGGCCTCCACTGCATTAGCCATAATGGAAAGCTAAGAAATGAGGGAGGGCGTGAAATTTACACTGCCCACCTTCACCAAATGGTAAAAATGACACCATGCTGAGGATGTGTAAATCCCAAAGTCCCTCAGTTTCACAACAACAAGTCTTACAAAGACAAGCCAAGCTCACCAATCTAACACTGATATGTGAGCACAGACAGACTCAGATAAATACGTATGATCATGAACACAGAAATGTCATGACTAGTAACACTATTAACAAGGACTAACAAGCTCAGCAAAGAGCAAGCATATGCTAAAATATGCCAAATTGCTGGCTAGCCATAGCATGTGCAGTGTTAGCGAATGTGTGCATAAAAGCTTGTAGGACACCAACAATGTGAGCAATCTGCCCGTTGAATGGAGGTGCAGGGTTGTGACACCAGATATATTGATTATGGACTCTGCTGTGTATCACTAATGAATATTTCCACAATCAGTTAATCTGCCGGTCATTTTTGTGTTAATTGATAGGTGACGTCTGCAAATGATTTGTTTTATGCGACCGTCTCAAGATGTTTAGTTTTACAATAATATCAGATAAAAAGCCGTGAATCCTCACTGAAACCCCTAAAACTGACTTTATGTGATCACCGGATTGTTCCTAATTCATTTTAAATTCATCGATTAATTGTTTCAGCTATAATCATGACGGAACAAAATGTTAACTTGCATAATGTGACAGAAATCCACCTTTTTCGGTGTGGAAACTACTGGTTTCAATAAATGTGAATGGTACTTAACATTTTAGTTCTCTGGGCTCACCTCGAGATGTGATCATAATATGTAGTGCGATTACTTTTAACAATGGGAAAGTAAATTTATAAGAGCTCTAGTTTCAATTTATTGATCTTTAGACATGAACAGAGTTTCAATTCAACCTCTTGCTATAGTCTAGGTTTTCACCTTGTGGAGGTGAAGGTTGGGGTCTGTAGGCTGACAGGGATAATCCCCCCCTCCAAAACGTTTGTGTTCAAACACTAATCACCGCCCCCAGCATAATTGACTGATCCAAGTTTGGCCTGGGCTAATTTATGTGTGCAACACCAGGAAAGCTTAAAGACAATCCTGGGGTGTCATCTATGTGATAGATCTCCCCGCCTGTGCCCTTGTCGCCGTGTGAAGTCTCATATGTTTACATATCTAAATTTGACAGCCCTGGTGTTAAAATGCAGGCTCCGGGGTGTTTCCATCAAATGGTCCTGCCCACACCTCTGAGCGCAGAACATACATGTCTTTGAATATTCCAAGTGAAATTCTGCTGCTGATGGCCAACGTGTGTAACACTGATAATAATTAGTCAGCCCCTTATCATAAATGTGATATACGTATAAATATGTTTTAATGTATATATATGTTAATTAATGGGGACATTTCTGAGGAATCAACAGGGGATAAATTAATGAAATGTTTGGATTCTGCTGTAAGCCTAATGTTTGCTTCTAAGTGTCAGTAATATACATTTCAGGACTTGTTGCAACTCCATTCATTCACATTTTCTCCATGTAGAATTTTCACGTCTTTATTACTGTATAAAAGGTAAACAAAGGACGATGATCACGAATTACGTTTATGGTGATGATGGTAATAATGAGAGGCAGTGGTTATTAATATCCTCTAGGATTCTGTTCCCTCTGTTGGCCTTTAAAAGGATTGTGAATAAAATGAATGACTGACTGTGAGCCATTATACAGTATAACGATAATCACAATTCTATTCTAATTTACCTGGAATCAATTCAGTTTTTCTCCTGCTGCCTTTGGTCCTGAAAGTCTTTTTTTAATTTTGCCCACGTCCAAATTTTTTATTCAATGTTTTTTGTTTGCTTCCAGATGTCACCTGTGTTTCACCTGTTATGCTGTCCATATTATATGTTATTCTTAATTGTCAAGTAGTCCCATTTAAAAAAAAAAAAAACAAAACAGCAAAAGCAAAACTGCATTAGTTCAGCTCACAATGCTTTGTGACTTCCTGACTCTGTCTGTGGCTCTCAGCCCCAAGCCTGTTTGTTCCTACTGCAGACATAAATCTGGAAAAACTGCTCCCAAATCTACAATCTCACACAACGGCAAAATAAAAGCTGGCCATTGTAGTTTTTAGGAGGTATTACTCAAACAGGAGTACACTCTGTTTTTGTTGTTGCTTATTAATACATTTTTAATCATTTTTGGAAAACATTTATTAGCAGTAAGTAGGATCAGTTCATTGTTGGTTTGGGTCTTTTGTTGTTTTTTTGGACCACTAAGAAAAATCTAGACTATCACAAGAGCATACAGAACCTGTTATGCATCATACTGCACCTGATTCCTGCTGATGAATATGTTTCAGATATATGAGCACAACAGCCAAATCGCCATCTGTAGTGGCTGCAAACAAGATGGAAATAGCAGTTCAAGCTGGAGGGTCAGCTGGGGTGGTGGGGAAGGACAGAAGGGGTCTGAATTTGGAGGGTCATCTGGAGGAGTGGCAGGGCTGTTGTAACTCATAGCCCGGCACTGAGCACTTCTGCTCCCCCTCGTCAGGAGGGGAAATCAGCTTTCACCCTACACAGCTATAAGAAATTAATTGCTATATGACATGAATTATCAACAGAATGAGGACGCTTCTTTCTTTCTTTGTTTTTTCTGCCATTTTTATGCCTAGGTGATAACAGGAAACAAGGGAAAGGGAGCAACAAAGTTCCCCAGTCAGGCTCGAAACAGGGATGTTGGCCCTTTTCATACAGAACGTACGAGCTAAATGATGACCGACCAAGTATTTCATGTGTTATATATCCACGTCTGCAGTATAATATTGTACCACACAACTAAAGCATGATTAAACTCGTGAAAGGCGGCTGTGTTTACTGATTTTAAGTCAAAAGTGAACTTGAAGCATGAGACTGTGCTCTCTACACCCACCATCCACCCCGTCCACTTCCCAACCACTTGTGTGCATTTGTAGCACTTCTTTCAATAAAAAACAAGTTACCGGCGAACAGAATCCTGGCACCAATTATGCTTCCCTCGAAAAACATTTGCCAAAACAAAAGAGTGGCGTATAAATGTCTTTTCTGAGAGACAGGATTACCGCACTGCTTTACAGCAGCGGCTGAAAACGTCCATCTCAACAACAGCAGGCGATTCAGGAAGGCAAAAGCTGCTAATGATGCTTTTTAAAAAATTTTTGGCGAGTGGCTATGATTTGGGCAAATGTCCACACCACGTTTGGGAAATGCAAATATCAACAGACAGATGCTTGTCAGCTTATTCATACGTTGTTAATCCATATCTGATTTGGGAGCAGACACTGTGTGATATAAATGTATCTGATTTGTGTGACAAAGGAACGAAGTCGGGTCACTACCTGCTGGTGTGCAGACATAGCTGTGGTTTGGGATGTAATTAGTCGTCTGCGCACTATTCGTTCAGACGTAAACATACAACAAGATTGCTGCAAAGGTTCCGTAGATATACAGTACACAGGTCTGTGTCAAACTGACTGTATCAACTACCAGTTGTTACCAGTAGCCACGGGCTCACTTCTTCGTCAGAGCGTGCACAGAACAATTACATCAGCTACTACTTTGAAAAATTCAAACCCTGAGCACAACACTGACCTGCCAGAAAATTGTTGTTTGGAGAATTAAATGAATTATGAAAGTGCAGAAAAACAATTTAGTCTTGCATATCCAGCTTCTGTTCTAATAAATCACTGCCACCCAAAAAGAACTAATTTGTGTTGTTGTACTGTGAGCATGATTGATGAGCACGCTCTGGGTTGCAGTAAAGGAGACGCAGCTCAACAATGCTGCACTATATCTTTAAAAGTCTGAGGGGGGAAAAAAAAATCGTGCCTCTAATCTCTTCAACTAGCATCCATTATTGATATTGATGTAGCCGTACTTCAACGTAAGAACAGAATTCCTCCCAACCAAAAGCCAAAAGAATTAGTGCCTTTAAGTTGTTTTTGTTGTTGTTGTGTTCGGCTCTCCAGAAACAAACATTTGACAAATGCCCCACCTTGAAATCATGTGCAGCAGCTGTCACTTGTGACTGTACAGTCTGAATTTATTCCAGTCAAGCAGTGTCTGTATTGCCGCCCTGCTGATTTTTCATTGTTGTTGACTACAATGAAAGCTAAACTTCTCTATTCCCCATTCATATTTCTTCACACATGAGTGAGGGGCAGCTGTTTCTTTATACAATACCTGCCAAAAAAGCGCCCCCCCCCCAGCTGAGATCATGTACTAATGATGCTGTGCATGGAGTGCGTGAGCCTAGCTTGTGGTGTCACACCTTTTTATTATTTTCTATGCTCTGATATTTTATGTGTGTGAGTTGTAGCCATTTGGCAGATGCCCCCCAGTTCTTAAGCCTTTTATACATTCCAAGAAAATTAACAGGACACACGGGCAATGCAGCACGCTAACAACATACAGCACAAACAAATGTAGATGTTCTTATAGCCTGCAAGCACACACAGACGCCGCCTTTGCAACAGGGAGTGAAAGAAACATCGGTGGCCTTGAGTAGCACAGCTACTGTTGAGTAGGGGCAGATCTGACACCGCAGACATCAAATTGATATTAATATCTATGAGAAGCCTTTACCTTTTGAGTTATCGCTCTAGCGGTCAAATGCCTTCCAGGGGCGAGGCATAGCTGAGAACATGAATGTTTAACAAGACTGCTGCATAGTTCACCTCAATGAAAGCCTCCAGCTCTGAGCTGAATTATTAACCACTGCAAGCCTGGTCCAAATTCCTACTGAGATTACATTTATAGGTCCACACTCAGCAAAGTGTTGAGAAACAACACAAGTATAAATTTAAGAAATCCCCAATGTAATTACAGCCTCCACAGGAGACACTGGTGACAGTTGCATTTGTGAGGAACGCAAATGGAACAAAAACACACGAAGTACAATGGGGATGAGTCACCTACTGTCTGTGGTATCAGTCATTATGCTTGATTATAGTCATATAAAAGCACAAATAGGCAAATATTTAGTGTATGAGTCAAACAGCATTTCATATTTATAGAGAGAGTATGTCTCACTTTGTGCTTACACCCAGAGAGACAAAGCTGGTGTTACACATTTGTTTTAAATGAGTGCTGGAAGACAGGGAGCAACAGAGAGCGCTGCGACAGACAGCGGACAGAGACGTCTCAGTGACTTGTTGACAGGAGGACGTTGAGTCGAGTTTAGCTTTATGCTAATGAGCAGCGATGCTATCCAACTAACGGCCCGTTGAAGATCAGATGTGCTCCTCACCTTTTGTTCTTCCACTGGAAAACTTCTTTTGACTTTAGTTCCGATCATGGTGTTCTTATCAATTTCAAAACGTGGGAAAAATGCTCACTGTAGTCACAGCTGCTTTCCCTGAAGAGTACAGTGTGTCCCCGCTTATTTACAGGATCGTCACTGAAAAGAATAAATCATGGAGGGAGGTATCCGGGGTTATACGGATCCCTACTGAGCTTTCTTAGAAGGTGCTGCAACTTCCTGATGCATATATTAGCAAATGACATGCCGAATAATGTTACCCGAAGTGAATGCAGCCTTAATTATTGCTAATTTACCATTTATTTATCAACAATGTAGTGCAACTGACTTCTCATTTCTAGCCAGTGATTTTGCCCTCTGAATGACGTTTGACGTTGCTAACCGCAGATTTTATCAGGTGTGGCTAATTAGTTAAATAGGGTTACACTGGGTGCAAACACATGTTACACCACAGTCTGACCACATGAACATGACAAAGTCCACGCAGTAGGACACAAGCACCCGAGTTGCCGTACATATGTGTTACCATGGTTATCAAATGATTTGCAAAATATATGCACATCTTATACAGCTCAATAATCAGATTTAGCAGTTTAGCTATTGGAATCATGCTAGTCAGTCATAAAATCCTGTGGTTGGTTGCTGTCACACCAACCGCACCACATTGCACTTGGAAGCGGACTGAGACCCACCTTTTCAAGCAGTCTTGGTCCTGTTGTCTGATCACACCAGGGTTCGATTGACTGCTTTCACACCAGCCCAAATGATCGGCACTGAACACACCAGGGCCCATTTTAGCTGGAGGTAATGCTTGGTTGCCACTCTAAGTAGCAAACTACTTAGTGGGAAATGCTAATGATTATGGGTGAGACAAGATGTTGATTCGGAATTACTGTATATCAGATTAGTTGCTTTTAAGATACATAATGGATACACTAGTGCCAAATTTTAATTTAAACGTGCAGGTGCTCTAAACAGATTCCCTGACGCGGTGATTGTTTAAGGGAATTTTTTGGCTTTTACTCCTGTGTTCCCACTTGCCCCGGAGACTTGACATTGGGATGGCATCACGCACATAAAAATCTCTTGTCTAGACTCTTTTGCACATTGCACATTGGGTTGTGGGAGGGGGTTGGGGGGGTTGGCAAGCAGTCATTTGGCACATGTAATGACAAATTCCCGGCTAGTGTAGGTGTACAGTAACACTGCAGTGTCTTGAAAAGCAACACCAAAACCTACTTTCAGCGAGATTAATACTTTATGTTGTAACTAAGACAGGAGCTCTCTTTGTTTTTTGTGCCACTCTGTCCTCCCTCTTCTTCCCCCGCTGACACAAACAAACACACACACACACCTGCCACCATCTGCACAGGCAGCGGCACTGCAATCTTGTAGCTTTCACAGATTACCTGCAGCTCCGCTAGAATCACATTAGTAGTGGGATGGTGGAGCCCATGCCACACATAATGAACAGAACTCGCACGATATGTAGCAGTTATGAAGTCCAGATTAGACTGAGCGGACCAGGAGTTGGCCTGATTGGCAGCTGCATTGATAAACAGCTCTCTAATAGGCTGTGGATAGGAACATCGCATCCATGACTGACTCTGACAGCTATCCTGCTCTGCTTTAAAGCAACACATCTCCTCACTCCAGCACCAGGCCTCGTTTTCACCAACTGCTTCAGTAAAAAAGACATGGATGGCAGCCATCTCAGCCTCCAAACCAACCACGACACCCACCCACCTTCTCCGGTACAATACACATACTGTAGTAACTCCACTGTCTGTTAACAGTGGGAGTTACCGTCACATGGTAATTGCTTGATCTGTCTGAGAAGCCCTCGTAATGAATGCGGCATATAACCTGTGTTTGCTTGGAAATGCTCGGGTTGAGTGGCTTCTTTTGTGGATGTGGGAGAGGGCAGTGAGCTGATGTGGAGCGAGAGGCCAGTGTGGTACGGCGAGATCAAATACGCGGACGTGTTGTTCATAAACCACACACGCTCTGTTCGGTACACTGCTGGAAGCACCTTGTAGTGTAGCCTGAAATACAGTCAGCTTCCCCAGGCGCTGGTACAAGTGAGATATGTTAGTGGCTGGCCTTCACCATCAAACAGCCGCATATAAAGTACTGCAATGTACACCCATGTGCTATATATTGCCTGCTTTAGAAATATTCCCTGTAAAGAAATATTCATCCATTGCAGAGTGTATTGTTGTCTTCACTGTTGTGATGATGTACATGGCTGGGTTTGGTTTGCAGCACTCTATGATGGAATGATTTAGGTATAGCTAGTGTCATGGGCACTATCATTAACTATATATTTATTATACAAGAGAAAGCTATAACTCGTCTTCACATGATCACATGGAAATCCGTGGAATTATTATCATTCCCTCTGTGGACTAAATGCTGATACATATGCTGCACAAGAGCTTAATAGTGGCAATATATTATTCAGGGGTAAAATACTGTATTTTCTACCTTGGTCCTTGCCTCTAATGATTAGCGTAAGGGTGCTGAAAAACTCACGAGTGTCTCTGGGGCCAGAGTCACTTGGTATGGATTTTAAATAGAACTGACTGAACACATAACATAAATAAAAATATATCATCTATTGAAGTCATGAGATTGGTTTGAGCGGTGTCATGAAATTAGACAATTGTAATATTGTGACAGTGCTATTTCTGTTTGATTTGGATGCAAATGCAAGTAGCAAAAATTCACAATTCATCACTCGCATCATCCAATATTTCTGTGCCTGTGAAAACAACAAAACGCAAGGAGATTCAGTATGTTGTCAAAACAAGAAAATACTGACTGGAATAATGTTTCTCAGTTCAGAGACCCGTAGCACAGCCTAAATGGCAAAATACTCTCACTTTAGCCAGTGTGTGCAGCGGGGCTGAGTATTCTCACCTGCAGATATGAGTGTTGTTCCCTCACCCCCATTCAATCTGCCTGGTTGGGCCCTAGCTCACCTGCAGTCACGCTGCCTGTTACAATGCTGAGGAGGGGGAAAGGCTGCCTCCTCAGATGTTTTCTGGTGAGAGGGTGTTTAAGAATACACTGAACTCTGAGAGTAGGTTCAGAATAAGTTTTCATGCACGAAAAGTTCAGGTGCAGCTGTGATTGCTGAGAATCTGAGAATTTGGGAAACTAAAAATAGAAACAATGGAGAAAATGGGCGCTAATAAGAAATACATTCTTACAAAGAGGTTACAAACAATGTTTAATGAGTCACTTGTTTTGCTAAATGTTGTAGCTAATCAAGGTTCTTAATAATTTAATGGCTATTTTATTATTTTGTTATGTATATAATCTTTTTACTGCTCGCTATTTTTATATTTTTATTATGTATAGTTTGTTCTTTATAGTCTTATTTTCACTTATTTCATTGTGTGTAATGCTGCTGCACTGCAATTTCCCAGCTTGGGATAAATAAAGTCTATCTATCTATCTATCTATCTATCTATCTATCTATCTATCTATCTATCTATCTATCTATCTATCCATCCATCCATCCATCCATCCATCCATCCATCCATCCATCCATCCATCCATCCATCCAATAAAAGCATTAAATATTTTGAATGCAAAAGTTTACCAGCAGTCCAGTGGTTGAAATGGGAGTGGTGTGCTAGACATCTTATTTACTGAAATAGCAGGTAAAACAAGTGATGAAGGACAAAATCTGCATTTTGTGCAAAAATTGATGAAGTTCAATTAGAGCAACTGATTCTGAAGCCTCAGCAGTCTGAGATCACTTCCAGATCTTGCGGTATCTTCCAAAGTTAGTCTTCCTAGCACGCAGTTCCCTCCTTGTGTTGCCCTCCCTCCAGTGGAGCTCAGCGAGGAGAAGCTGTCAGCTGGATGCCGTAATAAAAAGAGTAACTTTGGAAGATACCGTCTTGATTTGACAAACTCAGACTGCTGACGCCTCACGTTAGCTAAAGTTGAGAATGCATGTTTGTACACAGCGAGGACTGTGGATTTAGTCCTCCATCTCTCTCACATTTGAGTCGTGTTGGAAAGGGATCTCCTCACAGACAGTTTGGACAAGAGTAACAATTACTGCGACTGCAAACTGTTTGAATGTACACAAGTTTAAAGCTGCAATATCTAGGAATTGGCCACCCGCTGAATTCATACTCCAAACAGACGGGCCAGCACAACAGTAAGCGCTGACTGCTGCGAACCACAGCTGCCATTGGATAGTTAGCTCAGTTAGCCATGCAGCTAGCAGTCTTGTTATCTTAGCTGGCTCTGCCTGGACTGGGAGCTTGGAGCATTGGGGGTGTGTTGGTGTCTACACTGCTAACACAGGAGCTTTGAACCGCTGAGGTTTTCAGGCCCAGGGCAGGGAAGGGAGTGGCGCTGGAAAGGGCACCAGGACCAGAACCAGGTGACTGGGCCACAAACCCAGGCTCAGCAGCCAGTGAACACAGCTGGTCCAGGACAGACAGAGGGTCTCAGGGTTCTGACTCTGGGAACGACAAAGATGCGGTGGGTTCAAGCACTAAGGGGGAGAGGAGCGAGAGAGAGGTCGGACTTCAGTCAGATTTGCGAGACATGACGGTCAGGGGCTAGCTGGTTAGCATACGTCAGTAAATCTTCATAGACGTCATTAACATAATATCAAACTGTTATTTTCTCACATTCTGTTGCTAATTTGGGTTGATTTTTGAATGTTTTAAACTTAAAATCTTGCATATTTCTCCTTTAAGACCGACTTGAAAAAAAAAAACCTTCTTGATAGTTTGTTGCAACACTTGCAAAAGTGGACAAAGAAGATTTAGTGAATAAATATTTATCCAGTCAGGGAAAGAGATCAGGTCAAGTACATGGAGTTTGAATGGGTTTTCATACATTTTTAATGCATTTGGCCATTGAATCAGGGAGTGCTTGCTCCTCAGATTTTCCTCTGACATGCAGCTTTCTGTTTTTGTTGTCGGCTGTTTTTTTTTTCCATTGATCAAACGGGCAGGTCAGGAGCATAGAGTAAAATGGGTGCACACTTCGCCCCCGCTGGCAGGTCACTACCCAACTGGGAGCCCTTAAATGAGTGCAACCTTTGAAAGAACTGTTGGCTGCTGAACCAAAAAAGCAATGGCCACAGCAGAGAAGAGAACACAAGGACTTTTTTTGTAAGCTTTGAGATATCACAACCAGGAACCTGCTGCTGATGTTGCCTGTCAGTGTGTGGCAAGGTCGTTTGACAAAGACTTACAGAACAATCAGACATCTCTGGTTTTGCCGATTTGAGATGTTTTCAGCTGCACAATGTGTTCTGCTTCACAGTATATCATTGTGCTCTTCAGCCATTTTTGCCACGTGGCCTCTCTTAAATCAGAATGTAGACTGAATAGTAAGGGTGAAGGGAATGAGGCAATTTCTATAAACTCCACTTGTTAAAGACGAACCCTTCACTATTATTAGCGTTTTCATGCTGTGATTTTAATTGGGTTTCAATTAAATTCAGGCCCACAAGCGTTTTGCAAATAAGCTAGGAATAGCCTAAATCAGTCCTTGGCTAAGAAAGGAGCAAGGACGACAAATACAAACACATGCCGCCTGTGTCGTTTCCATTGCTTTAAAATGTTTTTGCAGCACTGATCAAACTGCCGTGCAGGACTAACAAACAGATGACATCAGGCTTCATTACATCCAGTGTGTTTTACTTCCAGGCTTAAATAACTGTGGCCAAGATGTGCGTTTATTTCAGAATTCATGCACGCCTTTCCTATCAAACGGTAATGTTAGCTAGGAAGTGGTTCAGTGCTTTTGTTAGCTGCTGTTTAAAGGTAGCTGAGGTTAAATGTGTTGTTTTACCTTGAAATGTGGCCCAATGCCTCCAGTTTCTGCAGTTCACTGGCACAGCATTAAGCGTCACACACTGAGCATGGCGTCAAAGGGAAATGGCCGTCATGTGACTGTGGTCTATAGTAGCTTAAAGACCTGATGTGTACATCAGGGGCATTATTCTTGGTAATTATTCACACATCACTATTTTTTGTACTGTACTGTATTTTCACACAGAAGGCTAATATTATCTGCGAAAAAGAGACTTTTTTTTTTAGAAAGAAGTCCATTTTTCTGTGCTTTTGTCCTGCAAATACAGCCATCAGCCAATCACTCTGTGTGGACCAGACGTTGCATCACAACTGCTGATGACAATGGCAGATCTGTTGATTGTGTTTCTCATCACCCTGTTGGTTCATTATCTGTATGTACTCCATTTATTGTGGCTGTGTGGTCATTGTTTGTAATTGGGCATTTCTGATTTGTTTTTCTGCTGTTGGTTTAGTGCTACCCACGCTTTCCTTTAACCAGCTTGTGAGGCTAATATATTGCTAACTGTTTACTAGATAAATTACTGTGTTGTACTTGACATTGACCTCCATTGGTGGCATTTTGTTTCGTCCTGGCATAAGGGAAAATGTAATTTGATAGCAAGTCCATATTTCTGTGTTTTCTTTATGCCTTATGTGTAACTCTTATTCATGGCATCTCTTCTTTTTCTTATTGGTAATCATTATCATTGAAGTTGTAGTGTTTTATCCAATATACAGCCACAGTCTCATCGTTGTTTTCAGTAAAAACCTGAAAGGCTGACGTCTGTCTTCGACCTCTTTTGGAAGTGTGTTTTGCTCGCTGCATAGTGAGGGGTGTGCAGAACAAGGTTTGTGAGTACATTTTGTCAGTTAGTTATCCGTCCTGTTGTTTTTACCCATGAGTATGAAAACCTGGAATATATTTGGCAGGTTTGGCACTTTCTGCTTTCAGCGATCATGCTGCTATTATCTAATAGCTTTACAGTTTGTGTTTGTACACTGTTTTGAATGATACACTAACAGTTTGGTAAAAATTAATTTTGATTACCACACTGTGTGATCACAGATGGTATCAGTTTTTCTTATGCACATTTATTGAATAATTCACCAGTGTTTTAGTGCACTGCCTCTTAAGATGCTGATAAAAGACACCATGTTCTTGAAAAAAAAAAAAAAACTCATACTGCTCCAGATTATGAAGTGTTCTTATTCTTTGGCTGAATAAGAACAAATTCATTCTGTCTGCATTGTTGCCACTGTTTTTACTGTCATTTGTTGCAACAAAAGCAATTGGCAGTATTCATGTGTGGGAAGCTGGCAAGGGTCCTGACCTTTGCTGCCGCACTAGTGACTTGCACTGTTTGGTTGGGGCACTAGCACAGATCCTGTGAAGCTAATCGCCGGCTGGTGGAAAGAAGCGGCTGCTGAACCAAAGCACCATGAAGGTAGAGCATGTCTGTGGGGAAAAAAGTGGGGAAAATGTCCTACTTTCCTAAACAGGACTTTACCTTTGTATCATAAACCATTTTTAACCTGTGAAGCTATAAAGATGCAAGTTGTTTCCCAAACTTGCCTTGTGCATGATAAGTGCTGGCAGATGTCCTATAGCTAACGACATCTTGCATGTGAAGATCTGTCTTGTCATCAAAGAATATGTAGAGGATCAAAGAGAGTGTCATTTGTCAGTTAATTCCAGTTATAAAAACTTCCATCACAGGTGTGCGCACAGATTTAATCTTACTCTGCTCATCACTGTGCTTAGATGTAGTTCATCAGCTATTTCCCAAATGTCTGACATTCATATCCGTATCCACTGGGCAAGTTTGAAGGAAGAAGAAAAAAACTTTTTTGATGCTAATCATGGGCGAGTATAAGACAGCAAATTTTTGGATTCTGGACATCCTTAAATTATTCCACTTGTGCATATATTCCAGGCTAAATAGCTAAATGAGGGCTGACATGAAAAGCGGAGATAGAGAAAAGCATTAGTTGCGATGCTGATACCTTAGTGCTGCAGGCCCCGAGGCCGCTGCTCCTCTGCCTTCCAGTGGGAGGCAGATAAAGTCATCATTAGAAAAGGCTTGAGAGAGAGAGTCGGAATCAAACAGAGAGGGAGAGAGAGAGAAATAACAGGTTTCAACTCCACTCCCTGCTCTCACTGATTCTCTTTGAACTCACAGCCAATTTTGCATGCTCGCGCAGACCTACGCCTCTAAGCCAGAAGAACCCGGCGCTTCCGACATCTAACCCCTGTTCTCAACCTGTGGAGCCGACTCCCGCTCACTGTCTCAACTGCCTGCTTCAGAACAAGGGCCAAAGTTGGAGAAGTTGACACACCCCTTAGCTCCAGTAACTACCTGTGGCACACGCTTCTTTTTCTCTGCTGCCTGTGTGAAATAGTTTTAGCCTGGAGATAAGCGGTTTTACAACAGTAAGCGCAGCGAAGCACATTTTGACGGCATGTGCTGAATGGCAAGTGGGAATGCACTGTGATTTCTAATACTGAAGCCAAGTCAGCCAATAGTTGATATTTAATTTCCTACATACTGTAGATATTAGCGCGATAATTTATGTCAGTGTTTTGGTGGACAGACTGATTCCTTCCACGAAAGATGCCATGAATCAGAAAACATATGAAATACATTTCTCTGTGAATTAATCCCCCCCTTTCCGTTAATTGTCTCCGACAGTTACTGTGATCAATTGTTCCCTGGTCAAACATCTGTTTTAGTTTGTGTTGGGAATTTATGGCCATTGATTTATTAAGTGCCTTTTGTATTATGTTCATGTGTTATTCAGTATTGTACTGTTTGACTGGAATCTAGCTGTGGATTTTATTGAGTCTATTTAAGTTATTGTATATGATTTTGCTGTGTAATTTTGGTACGTTTCTCACCCACCTCATTTGTGTTTGTGATCTGAAGTAGCTGCTGTAGCACTGCAATTTTGAATAAAGCGCTGCATCGCTTTATGTACGATATCTTCATTCAATTGAAAAAGATTTCCCTTTGCTTTGGAGTCGAGATAGTGAAATATGGAAAGACCAACAAACCATACCAGAACGTCAGTACTAGATGTTTTTTAATACCTTTTACAATAGCTGTGCAAGGCAACTTAGTATACTTACGTTTAGGCAACTAACACTCTTGGTTAAGGTCATGAAAGATTGTGGCTGTGTAAAATAGAAATGAAACATTTACTGCAGGTCTGTGATGGGATGATGTTCTCCTGCATGAAAGATATGCTACATGCATACTTCCTGCATTTGCACAGAGCGTTAGCATTGGACACAGATCATGAGATGTGGGATTGTCCAGTACAGACCAGAATAATACGGATGATAATATGGATCCTGGGCTGGTGTAGCAGTATCCCACTGCAGACACATGTCTATGTTATACAGTGAAGTTGTACGACAACATATAACCTGACCCTTCTTGACAGCCTACACTCTCGTGACTCATCAACCCAGTCAACGCTATTAACTCCTGCCTTAGTACTCAGCACCCAGCGAAGCTCTCCACCGGCCTCCAACCGTCTCCTCTTCCTTGCCTTCACAGATGTATCAAACAAGAGAGGAATGAAGAGGCAATCCTGGAGGTGGCTTTCCCAGAGCTGGGTCTCAAATTAAGAGGAGTTGGTGAAGTGAACAAGAGAGGTGACAGCGCAGAGTCATCCCATGGTAAGTTGA
The DNA here is from genome assembly GCF_017976325.1 of Chelmon rostratus. Classification (NCBI taxonomy): domain Eukaryota; kingdom Metazoa; phylum Chordata; class Actinopteri; order Chaetodontiformes; family Chaetodontidae; genus Chelmon; species Chelmon rostratus. Next base: position 19,069,272 of record NC_055666.1, read on the forward strand.
ATCCTGCTCAAAAGCTGAATGAAATGCCAACTAAAGTCATTGGTTTAGGCGCTTCCTCAGATTGTCGGGGTGCATTCACCCTGAATGCCTTTTGCACTCTTTCTGGTTTACTGCTCAGATCCTGTTTTGGTTGATGTTGTTGTTAAACTGGTCATATTACTGTCAAAGTGGCCAATAGGTGGTATCAGCCTGGAGAAGAAAAACACACAATGCTACACAGCACAATAAATTTTGGCACCTGTTTGATTCTATTCTACCGCAGTATTTTGGCATTAACTATTAGTAGTAACTATTAGTAACATTTTAGTCATTTAGTTATTGTTGTTATGGAATAAAATTACAAAAAATAGTCAAAATGTTGGTGATGATTACAAAAGGGTGACATCCAAATCTATTATTTTTGTAAAATATGATATTCATTCTGATGCTTTGTGTCTTTTTGCCTTATTTCCTGACAGTGCAGGTCAGCAAAGCCGTGGGGACAGATTTGAGTGCCACACCATCGAGGGCAGGATGGCTGACAAGGAGCTCTCTCTACGCATAAACAGGATCCTGCATTGAGCAGTAAGCGCTCAAAAAATGAGGGTTGTTTTTGATCAAATCAGCGCAAATTGCTCTTGGCAGTCTGAGTCTGCCATGCCTGCAACCAGCTGACTGCGCCAAGGCAGGTGGTCGTGTCGTCAGAGCTGGAAATGCAACAATATTTTCCTTATGAAACCAGAAACCGGCTCTAACATTACTGTGCGGTGTAAGGCTTGTTCACCAGCAGTGAAAATGCAGCCTGTATCAATCCAGCATGCATTCTGACCAATAACCTATAATCACGAAAGATAGCGAAGAGAAAGTATTAGTAGTGTTCTATCCGTTTTATACCATCCTGGCTACATTACTATAATCCCCTTTTCACCTGCCTCAGCAAGTCGCTGCTGCTGTTGACCAGGTCCAGCAGGCTGACTCAGGATACATTTTAAGGACCTTGTTTTCACATCGCATGGCCAGCACCTTTGGACATCTCTGACCTGCTCCACCCTTGCATCACCACTAGGTCTCCTGACCAGAACTTACTGGCTATCCCTCCCCGGGCGATCGTGCCTCTGACGCTGGAACGCTCTTCCCACAGACTTACACTCAGCTGTCTCTGTTGAAGCCTTCAAAAAGCAGTTGAAGACTCATTGATTCAGACTGACCTGTGTCTCACCCATGCTGTCCAGTGTTGGCAATTTTGTGTTTTTTAAAGGTCTGCTGTTGCTTATGTTTTTATTGTTTCTTTTTACTGTTTTTTTTGGTCGTATTTTTAACAATTTTTAGCACTTTGCCCTGCTCTGTGTAAGGTGATATATTACATAGAATTTACTTACTTGATTACTATAAATGCTGGTGTGATGTCTAGCCTGTCTAATGTCTCATCTAATTGTGGATGCATTTAGTCCATAAATCTGTAACTGGTAAAAATTAACCGAGACAAAATGTTACTGCAGTGCAGGATGCTGCTTATTAGTGCAACAAGGCAAACAGCTATATCAGCTCCTGAAGAAGAGGCATTGGTCTGCTGATGAAAGTTGCATTACATTTCATTACAAGTTTTGTATCGAAATTAGCAATCTCTAAGAGTTCAGTCCTCATTGATTTGGTGACACCTGTGGTTACCTGAGGTAACAGCAGATGTGGTTTAATAGTAGTCATATAATTATGGGGCAGCAAAACAAACTATTGCAGTTTTAATAATGAAATTAGGCAATAATTGGCCTTCTTCCATTATTCTGTGAGCCACCTTGATCTGATTTTATGCTGCACACAGCATGAGTCTGTGAACAGGAGTTGATTACCTCACTGAGAAGTTAGAGGTGTGCAGCCTGTTGCCTGCAGCTCTTCAACGAACAGCTCAGTTTGGCTGCTCCGCCTTGTTCCATTCCTCCTGATATATTTCAAACTGTTTTGTTTTGTCGCTTTGAAGATGAATTTTTGATGAACCATAACACATTGCATTTCCTCTGAATACTTCATATTAAACGCCAACTCTTGTTTCACCATTTAGATGCTTTTAATGTGAAGCTACAGCTGTATTAATTGTTCGGTTTGCATTAGCAGTAACTTAATACAGCATTTTTTCTGAGAATGTCTCTGCAGACACCCAGTTCATAATAGCACAAATGTAAGGGCTTTTATCAGTGGGCTATGTATACTTAGTGGATTGGGGACTATATACCTGTATGAGAGTGGTCCAGAATCAGATAAGCCATTGAACTGTTCTCACTGTTATTTTTCCACTGATATTATTCTTGAAAAATAGATGTGAGTCTGAGAGGAAAAGAAAAAAATAAACCAGCTTCACTCTTTTCATCCTTACCTGTTTCACGTCACTTTTAAGGACACAAGTCCGTGGTTATAATTAGAATATAACTGCTGTACCAGACTGAGTGTGCAGTCCACATGTGCATATACTTGTTTGTACTCAGGGTGGAATGATGTAACTTTGTGTCCATGTTTCCTTGGAAATGGAAGTGATGCGCCTCAAGCTTTAGTATCTAAGACACGTCAGTTAAAAATGTCGTGGTCCTGAGTGCAAGATGACTCACCAAACCTTCAATGTGTGTAACAGAAGCCTGAATATAATATATATGGTTGTACACTAAACATAATTCTTCCAAATATTTTTGGCCCAAGTTCTATTTGTGCTATAGGTGCTCCATTTTTCACTTAATATGGTCTTTAAGAGAACAGCCTGAGCAAATATTTTAGTTGCTGTGGCTGAGTTACTGCTAACTGTTGGCAAATCTCCACTCATGAATCACTTTAAGCTTGAATCCATGTACTTTCAAATTAAGTTGCATGTCACCACTTGTCACAAGTCTTTGCTTAAATCAATACTGTAAATTTGTGAGGGGCGTTTGGAACCAAATGGACCGTTTTGGTCTTAAGTAAGAGTGAGTTCATTTAAATGCACACAATATATTTTACATTAAGAAATATATTACAGTCACAGGACTAGGTTGTCACCTAATGATAGGTCCAGATAGATAATCAGTTTACTATCATAGAAGACTAATAAAACAGCAAATACTCATATTGTAGAGGCTGGATCCAGGAAATATATGCCATTGTTCCTTTCAACAAAAGTTGCCTCAACCAATTGATCACTGAAATAATACTTCTGTCTGACTAATCAATTAATTGACTCATTGTGCAAACAGCTCTACAGTACACCAGAATCATAATAGCTCTATATATTAACAAATTGAGAGATACAGTATTATACACTGAGACTCATATATAGCATTAAGAGTTACCTAAACTACACTTAACATAGAAAAGCAATTACAAAAAAAGTTGGAACGCTCTGTAAAACAGAGTAAGAACAGAATACAATCATTTGCAAACAAACTGTTGACAAACTGACAACGGTTTTATGAATTGTTCCCGAGCCCATGATGGCTCGTCATAAGTATTAAATCTAAAGGTCAGCAAGCCTGTAACCTAATGCATCTCCCTGCGTGCTGGATTAGACCTGCACTTCTGTGGGTGTGGGTGTGGGTGGGTGTGAATGGTCACATCAGCATTAGGTTACTGTTCTGCTTCCCACAGTCAGCTCACTCAGACCTGGCGATCTCTGTCGACTTTCCTCTGGAGCCGTGGTGGCGGATGAAACAAACTCTTCTGAGTCTCTCTTGTCTCTATAATGTCTTGCCTTCATTGTCCTCCTCGTGGTGTGTTCAAGGTCTTCTGAAACTCCTGGTGGCTGATGAGTCTGAGCCTCCCTGCCTCCACAAGTGTGACATCAGTTTGACCCTGCTTCTATCCACCTGCCTGAGCAACGCCTACTTCTGTAAGACATTATCATAACACTTGTGAACGACTGAGCCTGTCCAGGATGCCCCTTTCGTACCCAATCATGATACTATCACCTGTTACTAATGAACCTGTTTACCTGTGGAATGATCCAAACAGGTGTTTTTAGAGCATTCCACAACATTCCTAGCCTCTAGTTGCTCCTGTCCCAACTTTTTTGAGACTCAGAATAAGCAGATATTTACGAAAATTGATGACATTGATGAGGTTAAACTTAAATATATATATATATTGTAAAATATATTGTCTTTGAACTGTTTTCAATTGAATGTCAAAAAGGATTCTGTTCTGTTTTATATGTTTTACACAGTGACCCAACTTTTTGAAATCAAGCTTGTAATAAGCACGTAATATAACGCACTCTAAAATACGTAGCCGTATTAGCAAAACAGGCATTTGCGGTATACATCAGTGTGGCTTCCTGTTCATATTCTGGTTCGCAGACTTAAATGAGCACAGTGGCAGTTTGTTCTTGTAACTCAGAGGTGCAGCTAAATGCACGAACAGCAGAGTGGGCCAGATTGTGGCCGAGACAAGTAATGTTTATTATGTTGTTCGTGAAAAAGCATACCATGTGGCATTCATTTGACTTTCTTTTCTGTGAAAGAAGGCAAACATCTGGGGGCAGAACATCTACTCTGTGCTCTCTATACACATCCACCCACATGCACAGCGTCTCCTTCTTACTTTGCCGATGTTGTGTACAGTGAAAGGAAGCCTCTATTACAAATGGTTCTATTAAGTGCCCTCAATGGAGGATTTTTAAGTAGCCTTGTGGTAATGATGGCTCCCACCTGCTCTCTCTGCTCTCTCTCATGCTTTTCCTCTCCTCTCTGTCTTTTTCTTAGCTCCAACTGACCCTGAGAGCACTAAAACACACTTGTCTCCTCATCTCTTTTCAGCGACAGAGAAAAGAAGATGACTTCTCTCTCTTATTCCACCCCTTATGCATATCTTAGGCACTTTTAAAAGGGGGCCTTCAGAATTTAGCAGGACCGTTTTGCATTCAGCCAGACCAGCTTATGGCAGGGATGAATGCAGATCAGTGCTTTTACTTGAGAATGTCTGATACATCCAAAAATCCCTCGTAGAAATGATTATGGATTCTGGGGGAATCTTGGGCCCTGTTTGAATAGGGCGAGCTGTAGGCTGATTCTGCTGCTAAGAAGAACAGAGGAGATCAGCCCTCATTGTCAGGCCTGACAAGATTAAGCCGACTCAAAAAGCTGATCAAACCGAGCGAGATTCTGCGTGGCGAGGCGAGAAGTGGTGGCATAGGTGGCTGCTCTGAGGTGTAAACAGAGTTCTGACATTGACAGGGACACTTCATCTCACCCTGCAGGGCCAGACAGAGGCTGCGCCCCCCTCCCCCCCTTTGCAGCACCACAACCACCTTGTGAGGAGACGCGATGACCATGAAATCCTTATCTCCCCCACTTCAGCACAAGCTGATATTGCTACACAGTGGCATTGCTGCTATAGTAAAGGAAGTGACAGTCAGGTTTTATCTGTCTGCAAAGGATGAATCAACTGGTTCTGTTTCCTTTTCTGCAAAAGTGATCATTATCTTTACCCTCATTATTCTAGTGGGTCTATATGTGTGTTTCCTGAGAAATTTCCCTCACCTCTGTTGCGGGGCTTTTTTCCCCGTGTTTTTTTTTTTTTTTTTCTGCTCTGTTAATAACTGTCGGCTGGTAATGAATGTGCTTATTAAAGGAACAGCTGTACAGACTGGTACAAACATAAATCGGAATTTCTGCTGGAACAGACAAACCCATTTAACAGCGAAACACATAAATACATCTCATTTGAAATGTCACCTCGTGCGCCCCTCACCCATCTTCAGCCCATTTTATGTGTGGTCTCCTATGGCCAGCCATGCTAGTTGATTATAACATTAGAAGAGTTGCCTGCTCAGCAGTCAGAAGTATTACCGCCTCCACTACTGTAACAGCCATGTGTCTTCCTCTCGACATTTTCATCTCCTATGCAAATACAGACCCAATGGAGCCAGTAATCATTCATCAGGAAACTGTCTCCAAATGGTAACTGCGTCTGTCCTGCTCATTCATTATTCATCACCATGGACGGGTCAGGCAGCAAGAGGCTCCACTAGAACCACATACACAGTCAGCCTCATTCCACTGTTTATCTCTCTCACTCTGGAGTATTGAAATAAGGGAAAAGTCCAGCGTTCACTTACTTAGCTCTCTGCTGAGTGTCAGGAGGGAGGCTGTGCAGCTTGGTTCACTTCCCCGCCCCTGGTATTGATAAAACACCTTGCCCGCTGCTGATACTCCTGTTCATTACTGTGTTTAATGAGAAACTTCTGCATACACTGTGCAGAACGCACAGTGAGTGCATATTTCACAAATAAGAGAGAAATGTGTTAAGGAGGAGCTGGAGGCAGAGTTTCGTCTAAAATGCGACAGGCAATATGACGTGTAAGAAGACACCCTCACACACAATATACAGACATACGCTGTATCTATAGTCTCTCTCCTGCTATCATGTGCAGTGCTTAATTCAAATTACACAGCGGCAGCGAAAGCATCAAACCAACATGTTAACCTAGCAGAGGAAGAGGAAAAAAAGCGAGCTTCCTTGGATGGCGCAGCGCCATGCCACTGTGTCTTTCTGGTGTCTCGTCTTGATCCCTGCAGGAATTTTCTGTCTGTGTATTAATAACCACTTCAAAGCAGGTGCGCTCTGCTGAATGTGTTGTGCATACATTTGGAGGTCTGTCTTCCTCTGTTATGATCCCCTGCCGCAGACTACATGTAAACACACAACGAGCGAATGCACGCCGACCTGCTGGCTGTAGTCTGTCGCTGTGTAAGTCGCCTGTCCGGGTTTTCAGTTTGATTTGTCTTCAAGCAGGGGCCCGTATTTGTGATGGATGGTTTCCACGTGCAGTGCTCATCAAGGCTGTCGAGTGGGTTACCTCGCCATTCAATCGAACGGAACAGACTTTTTGTGTAATGCTGTGAAACTGTAGATTGGCAAAATTTAAATTTACTCTGCTAATGGAACACATCCAGAAATGTTATGTGCTTCCTGTCGTCAAGTTGGCTGATAAGCTAAATTTGTCGTCGCTGACTTTCGCCCTACGGCGACAACTTCAGCGGGGGATGCCAGGAGTTTTAGTTTTCAGCTGTGAGGGTTTTGTGAAGTTTATAGAAAGGGCCAGGGTACATCCCCTCTAGTCTGTCATCATACTTAAGTGGAGCATTGTCTAGGCCCTGCAGCTCCCCCAGATAAAACTGCCAGTGGTGCAATTTCCCCAAGACCCCTCAGGGCCCATAATTCTCTTTGTAGGTTGTCTGACAATTTGCTAAGCAGTCACACACAGGGAAGAATGAGAAGCGGCTTACAGAGTGTTCACTGAACAAGAGGTTCTGCACACAATTCTGCAAGGTCATGTGAGCCATTTGACTTTCAAATGTCATATATATCATTAAGAAAAGGAAACCTGGAATCCTCGTTTTCTGGATAAGAGAAGCAGCCAGCACGCAAACACACACCATAAGTTTATGAATTCAAACAAAACAACACTTTCTGTTCTTTCAGGGTGCAAATATTTGTTTAGTGGTGATCATCAAAAGAAAAGGAAATCCATCAGATAAACAGTGCGAGCCTGAGGAGCCAGAAGGCAAAAGATGGAGAGGATTTTGAGTCCCACTCTATCTAGCACTGGTGCTTTCTGGGCAACCCAGATTTAGTGCATCACGAGCGTTAATCACCCTGCCAAGTGTAAAAATTGCACCAAAGGAGGGCGTTGGCTCTAAGCTAGAATGACATAAATTCAGCACGCATGAGACGCTCAGACTAATGTAGTGCTGTACGTGGAGGGAGCCAAGTCCTGCAATGATGCTCAATGTTCCCATCCACTTGTCATGTCGCAGACATGATTATGAGGGTTTTTTAGGTGTTTTTTATCAAGCCATCTGTAATGCTGCAAAACTATCACTATGCTGTTCACAAGGACACTAGTTACACTGAAATGTTAGATTTATGCAAAAATCTGTTGTGCTGCCTGTAAAAAACTTTATATTTGTGATAATGTGTGTGTACAAGTGAGGGGAAGAGAAGGACCGCCAGAGACCGTCATGAAATCTTTTTCTTTCATTTTGGTACAATTACCCATGGAAGTCAAATCATATTTCCAATCTTTTTCACATTTTTCCCCTCACGGTAAACCATCCACAATCAACCTGTAATTGATTGTAAGAATGAAATTGCCTGTTACAATCCGGGATAGAATTGACGGAGGGATGGCACGAGGGAACTAAATAACAAATGAGAGGACAGGATGAAAGTCACTCCTTTAATTCACCACAGCTGATTTGATAATAAAACTCGAGCCCATTTCACAGTACGGCCAATTGTGTCTTTAGCGAGTTCTGCCATCACGGCCGTTTCGTGCCTCACAGTCGACTCTGTGGCACGTTGAAAAGCAGCGTGTTGTCTGTCCCGCGTTGATGTGTTTTGAAAATATCTTGACGTATACAATAATGCCGATTTTACACATAATTGAAAAGCAAACTATAATTATAATAAAATACATTATTGTAACATGTCAAAACATTTTAAAGCCCTCTCCACTTGAAAACTTTTATGGTAGAGTGAGCTCCCTTCACTAATTTTGCAATGCCGAACACACGAGGGGGCTCCAAGGTGACATGAAGTATGAGTCAATTCTTCATGTGAAGGAAGTAATTAATTAGGATGTCAAATTTGGAGAGCATCCTTGCCTTCATTTTTCTTCTTAATTGGGGAATAATTTGGAGTTTGGAGAGACGGCAGATCACATGTAATGAAGATTGACACCTGTTATTTCTCCCCGTCTCCACCACCCACCACAGACTAGGATTTATTAATGGTCGTGCCCTTCTCTAAGGTTACACACACGCTCGTCTCCTGAGCTCGCTGCGCAGCCACAAGGGTCGTGTCCCAATAGACAGCAGCGATTGGTGGGCTGCTGGGCGCCACCCTTCAGGCCAGACCTGGATGACAGAACGAGACCGCTTTCTCGGGCTCGACTGCTCATATCCCGTGTAACAGCTGTCTCTCCCAGAGTGATGACTTCATTTCAGATGCAGCGATCTCTCCTGGAAGCCTCCTCGATGGTATTGCCCCCATGAAACTAATATCGGTGTTAACATATGTCAAAAGGTCAAATACTTGTGTTTTCACCTTTGATCAGCCCACCCCGAAATTAAAGCTGCCGCCTGGATGTGGACGGAAGATTAATTGCCCTCTACAGTCTGGTTGTACTTAATCTCACGTCCTCGAAGTGTGGCTATGTGAGATTAGGTTGCACTAAGCCACTAAGCGCCCGGTATTCAAACAGACAGGGACACGTCTGAGTGCATATGCACATATGTAAAACATAAAAAACACGCAGCTACGTGGGTGGTTGCCCGAAGATACGCAGGTTCAACCCAAAGAAATGCACATGTAAACGAATGCTACACACCGGCACGTGCGCGCCACACACAACACACACACACACACACACACACACAGAAACACAGCTGCTAAACCAACCACCAAATGTCAATCTTCAATCCAGAGTAATTCACCGGAGACACAGACCCGTGCTGTGTTGTCACAGGACAGAGAATCTTAATCAAACCTGAGCTCTGTCAGTCCGCTGCTCACCTTTTTTTTCCACCCACAAAATCAAATTAAATGAGAGAGAGAGGGAGGCGTGTGTGTCTGTGTGTGTAGAGAGAGAGTTACTGGTCTGAAACAAGAGCAACGGCAGCAGTGAAAGCAAGACTAAATAATCATTGTTTGCGTGTAGCAGATTGGGCAGCTTGAAAGGGTTAAGCATGAGTGGATTAAAAACGCCGGCACACATCCGTTTCCATACTCTAATCCTCTTAGTGCCCACTTTTAATACGTTTTTATATCTTTCCTATCTCTCAGTGAGGTGAAATATCAGATTAGTTGCCAGGCTTTGACTATATCTTATTACAACCTTATCTAACACTGAGGGGTTGTGAGCTTCCTGTTGGGCGGGGGCAGCCACTATGCCGGGCAACGGCCTCACTGCCTTTTGTTTAGGAAATGCAGATTTAGTTTTTCCACATTGCTGTGCATTGAGATTCGCCTGTAAGCAGATGATTTGTCCACCATCCTTTGATTTGCCCATGTGAGAGACGCGTCCAGGGTCTCCTGTTTGCAGCGTACTGTCAGAAATCACTTTCTTCCACCGGGGATGCGGCAGGTTGGCATGAATTAGTCTCGGTGCGTGTAGCAGGGAACGCGACGTGGATGCTGTGTGTGCTCGAGGAAGGCGAAAGTGAATCTGGAGCTCAGTGTGAGAAAAACAAACTGCTCTGAGGAGCCGTCATGTGCGGAGTCTGTTGACTCTGGAACCCATTTGTGCACACACATACAACCCATGTAATAATTCACACCTTGTGTAAATACTGTAAACAAACAGACTGTCAACCTGAGACTTAAATTCAATTTATACACTGCCCCCAGCTGAACTAGATCTCATACTGCTAAAATCAATCATTTTCTTGCAAAGTTAATGAAACATATGAGAACACAGGAGTTAAATCAATGACTGTGTTAAAGCAGAGATTGCCCATATTTCTCAGCTATCTCCTGCAGACAGGGCGAGACACGGCATTGTAATTCACAGATGGCAAGCTAGACTTTCTGGGGTGATGAACTATCTGCTGTGAACCTACGCAGAAAGTTGTCAATTAGTTTTAAGCGTAATGGCCGCAGATACAGCCTGTGCAGTGAAGTAATGCAGCTCGTCATTCACAGCAAAGGTTGTTAGGCGCACTTTAACCCAGCGAGGTCCAGCTGGAAGCGAGCCTAATCAGGTCACCTTTACAGGGAGCTCAATTCAGAGCTGCAAAAGAAAGACTGCGCTGAGTCACTGTCCCGTTTGTTCTGAGGTGTTTTGAATGTGGGACGGCAGACATGACCCTCTGCCTCCCAGTGGCCAACAGCGTCATCGGGACCTGCAGGAATGGTCAGATATCACACGGTGGCAGATCCAGGTGCTAAGTGAGACTATCGCTGCCTTCGTGACATGTTTGGCGAACGGGAAGCACAAAAAAAAAACATCCTGTTGATACCAAGCAGGACTGCTCCCACATCACTCAGACACGGTTCCTCACTTAGCTTGCCCTGTGGTCACGCCATACAAATGGCAAAGTCACCTAAATTAGCAATTCTAATTGAATCGCATATTTCTAGTTGTTAATTAGCAAGTTAAACCAGATATAAACAAACTGCGTAGGCTCTATAGCTCCTTTTAAATTAACTGAATCAATTGTGATTGTGTTAATATTGGATTCTGTTCGCACTGAACTGCCAGCGATGTTGCTTTGCATAAACGTTGGCACCGGTTTGCCAAAGCTTCAACTGTTCTTTCCAGCAAGTGAGAGATATCATAGCTGTCACATTTCTCATCCTCATAATAACATCTGGGAGGCCGATGTGACCCTCCCCCCTCCCTCTCACACGGACAGTCTGTACGATGTGACGTGAATGCAGCATTCAGCGCCGTGGAAGTGTCAGGAAGTTGTAGCTGTAGCTGGTGGTCACAAATGGTGAAGGATATTTTTAATGTCTTCTTATTGTTGCTGCTTCCCTGTTGTTGTGGTGCCATTTCATTTCTCTGTTATTTCTTTATTGTCGCTATTGATGGAATGGAAGTGGTAATTTCGCTCTCTCCATTTCTTCTTCTCTTCTCACTTTGTTCTTTTTTTTCCATCATGTGTAGTTATATTGTTTTAACAGCAAAGTACTGAATGCACACCTCTGCCACAACACCAGTCAACTAACAAAACACTGCGAGTCTCCCATTCACATTGATACCACGCCAAACAATGCACCTTTGACTTATATACTCTGCCTGCAGCGCTCATATACGCTGCCTGCAATGCAGTGCACTTTCATATCAGCATAGTGAAGGCACCAGTTAATCCACAGGGTTATGATAGTGGAAGTCCTCCTTTATCCACCTTAAGATGATCCTGCTTTTGCAGCACTGTGCAGCCCAGATATCAGTCAAGAGCCGCGGAGAGAAAAAGTACACAAGTATGCGTAGAATGTACATCCTGAGGTCTGCGAAGGGCCATCATGGCCTACAGACAGTGCGGCGTTGTTCCACCTTTGTGATCACTGAGGGACGCAGCAGAGAAGGACCCAGGTTGCCCCTCTGACAGCAGTATAAACACATATTGATGGGAATGTTTAACAGTGTAGCTGCAGCAGCGGCTGGGGGAAGCAGTTTCTAGCTTCTCTGTTGTGTGACTGCACTTAATAAGGTGTGCAGTGGTAAGGAAAATGTGTTTGTATGTGTGTGGTAGTTGCAGAGTGCATCATTTAAAGGTACCCTGTTGAGTTTTTTGACCACTAGTAGCGCAACAAACACATTGTTGTTTGGTTATTATTCGTTGATGGAAAATGTAATCATGCTTGTCATAGTTCCGGTTTTTCAAAGTTTACTTTTGTTTAGTTTTAGTCTTGTGTTCGTCGTGAAAAATCCATCGTCAACAAATATCTTTTGTCATGGTTTTCGTTGACCAAATGGATGCTGCTTCAATCTATGAGCGCTATGAAAGTGTCCCTTCGCAGGACATTTCAGGACATTTTTTAAATGTGTGATAAAACCCTTCAACTGTTAGAGTCAGAAAATAAAGGAGAAAGTATCAAAGAGGAAGCACTGCTGCTGTATACCGAATGAAATATCACATTTCTGAAATTCAGTTACAGTCTGTGCTCAGATCTGAGTGAGTTTTACCTCCAGTGCTGCCATTCAGAGTGCATTGATCCTGAACTGTGTCTTGGAAAATAGCCAGTGCCCAGGGAGCAAGAGGAAAACTGTTGAGTAGCGATTCCAGAGATGTCCCCGCTCCTTAAAAGAACTGCTGACATAATATGCATCTCTTGACTTATATGGCTCTCATAAATTCAAATACATGCTTGGTTAAAACACATGAATGAGAAGGAACAACTCAGGTGGAATACAAATATCGAAGCTTTACAGCCGAATCATGGAGCGGTTTTCAGGGAAGCAGAGCACTTGAGTGTGGACATCTCTCTTGCTATCTCTTCCTTTCTCTCTCTCTGTGTACTCTATCTCTGGCTGCAGCATGAGGCTAGCTATGGGGAAATTACCCATGAATGAAACAAGTGTTGACACAAAGAGAATTATTTTTTTGCCCTTGCTCCACTGTACGGGCAGTGGATTATGAAATCCTGTGATCCATCCTCAGTCCTCAGGCCTCGGTAAACATTAGCTGACACATGGGGGAAAGGAATCCCCATAGCCTCAGGGCTAGATTGCCTCTTGCCAAAATAAGCAGCACCACCCCACTACATAGTAAGAGAGATAATGAAGCCAGGAGGTGCCAGGAAGAGCAATTATCTTAAATATTCAGGTATTACGGACCTTAGCATGCCTTCAGGTTGTGTGGAATAATAGAGGAACTGAAGGAACACGTGTCAGAAACACAAAGAGATAAAGGGTGTAACCTTGATGTTTATGAATATATGTAACCTTGGGACTACTCTGAATGACTTTCTTTATGTTCTGCCGTTTGTTTTTAAATGACAAGCTGCTCTCCAATGACACCGCCCACACCAAAAATGACAGCATCAGTTGTCTGTTCAAATGCCAAATACGACTTCCCCTCGAGATTCCGCCGGGCACGTCCCTGTGACGTTGCGTCTGCGACATGTTTTTGTTCCACGCAGCTGCAAACCCCACCGGGTGCATTTTGCCTGCCTTATTTTCTTGACTCCAGATTCGGATTTTGCTGATTTGCCATTTTTTCTTTTCTATTTGTGCCTCTACCATGGGTAAGCAGGCAGGAACAGAACTGCAAAGTGTGACTCATATTTGTAGATGATATGCATTTTGAAAGCTATTGCCAAACATCACGCTGATGATCTATTCTGTTGTTTGCTCTGGAGGACTTGTTGAAGTAAGCAGCAAACTGCAGTTCAAGGTCTGAGTCTGTCTGTGTGTTACTGTGAAGCTGTTAGCTGTTTAAGAGCAGCACGCTGGTTCAACTCTTCATTGCACAAATGGTGCTTCCAATTCAACTGAACATCTGTATGTGTAATAAAAGAACATTCTATTCAGACAGCAACCAATCGGTATGAATAACCACATGATCTGTGTGCGTCTACAATTCAGCATTAGCCCATAAAACCACAAACTGTAGCACCGATACAGAATGCAGTTTCAATATATATTAATCATACTGTACCACGCTGCAGCTGACACTATTAATCCTCAGGTCTCACACTGTTCACACATTACCACACTGTAGCTCGTTGTTCAGTACAGTTGATATCACATCTCCAAAAAGCATTAACCTCTGCGACAGTAACCCAGTGCACAGCTGAACAACACTGAGCCAATAGTTGGAAAAAATAAAATCAAAAAGGCTATGAGATTGTTAAATTAATGTGTTATTAAAAGATTATTTGATTATTTTCTTACAATTTTAACGTTTTGACCTGTACGAGGTGCAGTTTGATGTAATTTCTCCCCCTTTGCAACCGCGGCCCAACACTGTGTGGTAAACTGCTTGTTTGCAAGTGACTGCATTCAGGTTTTACACAGCGTCCCTTTTTGGAGTCACATAGCTGTATTGAATTCATGTTTAAATGCATTCGATTCAAATAAACCCTCTGTACCTTTAAGGCCTTAATGTTTACTGCAATGGAGCATCAACATGTGTCACCATTCCTAATGCCCAGAGGAAGTGAAGAAAAGCATCAGAAGGCAAACCAGACTCATCTCTCTGGGCCTGGGCTTGCTTCCATTGGGCTCGTAGAGATTACAAACTCTAATGTGTTTTATTTTCAAATGTTAAGGACCTCCAACTCTCCATGGATCAAAAATCAGTGTGTGATGTTAAAATACAATCTGCTTACCCCAGACCACTCCGTGCCACGTACACAATTAGTGCAGACTAAACAGCATGATATGCCTTTCATATGCCATTTCCTTAATCCCACATTGCACAGAGGGATACGAGTCTCCCAAGGAAAGCAATCCTCCTGTATCCCTGCGTTTTCTCATACCGAGATATCTGCAAAGCGAACTGCCACATTCCTGTAGCACCTTACACCACCTTTAACGCCAAAGGCTTTGAAGACAGCTAATTTCCATACTAATTTCTTTCTTTTCTCCCTCCCCTCACCGTAATTCCAGGCCAGGCACAAGGCGAGAAGACATGTGTCGCTTGATCTAATGGCAGAGGACTAATTGCATTCTGGGATACATGCCTGGAATTCAGAATGTTCAACAAAAAGCATGTTGTGCAAGCAGACCACATACAACATCGGGACAATTAATAACCCTCCTTCAGGGGAGAAAATTTGGACTGTCCAGCCTCCCAGAAGACTGCACGGCTGCCTTTATTGATATCTGTGGCCAGATTGAGACAGGCCTGACATCCCTAGGCAGCGTGGCTCCACTGGGGCTCCACTGTGACTGGACTGTTATGAGGCCAACTTAGCCAGCCCGCTCCAATCATAGGAGCACAAACAAGCCCCTAACCACACTGAATGCTAAGCCAGATCAGTCTCGGGGGTGGTTTGTCAGGTTTTGCAGGGATAACATAGCATGAGATTATTTTTTTCTCTCTCCGTCTCTCTTTCGCTCACGCTCGCTGTCTCTCGTCCTCTGTTTCTATCTGTGTGTCTGTTATTTTATATTCACATCTCTGAGGAGGAGAATGCCTTTTCGACACACGCTGACACGCACGCACGCACACTCAAGCCCATACGTAGTGGCATAGACACAAATGCGCCTGTGTGCCTACACCCACACACACTCTCGCCTCCTATCTCTCCTCCACACAAGCAGCCAAAGCGTTCGAGGTCTCCATTTATTTGGTTCAGATGTGGTTCAGCGGTGAAATTAAGATGAGGTGTCGACAAGCTAATGTTGAAATAACAAGACCTACTAATTTGTGGCCAGCCTTATGGAGGCTGTGCCATCAAACGTTGCTGGAGCCCAGTGATGAAGTGTAGCATTTTTAACCAGCGCAATCATAGGGCAAGGTCCTCATTACCATGACGGCACTGGTGGCACATTATGAAGAGCAATAAACATGACCTCCCCCACCCCCACCCCCACCCCCCAATGCTGCATCTATCATGCAGGCAGCATATGGGTGCACACTAGAGTAGCGCTGCTTACCCGCCTGGGATTTGCTAACAACATCTCATGGTCAGTGTAAAAGGAAATGTTATTTTCATAACTAAGGACGTCAGGTGTATCACCAAGGGTTGTCTGTCAAGTGAAAATCTACACAGCTGTATTCATAGGTGTGTTTGGGAGATGGAGAGAGCCAATGGCAGGCAGAGTAGATGGGTGGTGTGTGAGTGTGTGTGTGTGTTGTGTGGAAGGCGGTTATCCTCTGTGAATATAAACTCGTTCTCTCATTTTACAGCACACGGCCCGGTCAGGCTTGTCAGGATTTAGGGTATTATCACGGCTAAATCAGCCACAGCCGCTCAAAAAAAAATTCTGGATATTAGATTAGATAGACAGATTAGAGAGGGAATCAAAATCCCAACAATATGGTTTCCTCCTCTTGAAGCCCCAGGTTATGAATACAAAGATCAACAAACATTTAGTTTAAGTGGCCTGGAAGGTTTCAGTCCTGGCTGGTTTGGCGACACCTGGAGTAACTGGTGGTAACAGCATGTGTGGTTTAATACTACATGACCCAGAAAGGGGGCGGCAAAACAAACTATTGTTGTTTTAAAGGAGTCTGGCAATAATTGGCTTTTTCCCATCGTTCTGTGAGCAACCTTGATCTGACACAGCGTGAGTCTGCAAACAGCGGGTCACAGTGAAAGGAGTTTGTTCCTTCGCTGAGAAGTTGGAGGTGTGCAGCCTTTCGCTCTTCATCTAACAGCTCGCTGTGGCTGCTCCTTCTGGTTCCATTACTCCCTGCAATATTTCAAACTGCCAGAAACATGCTGAAATCTGACCGTTGTCTTGTTTCGTAGATGCATTTTTGATGAACCATAGCAGTCGGTGCAAATCTCACTGACAAACACATTGCATTTCCTTTGACTGCTAATAAAAGTTCACTCACGTTTCGCCAGTCAAATGCTTTTAATTTGAAGCTGCAGCAGTAGGATATGTTTGGTTTGCATCAGCAGTACCTTAGTACAGCATTTTTCATGGGAATGACACCCAGTTCATAAGACTGCAAATATATAAATATTGCAGTACTCCCATCAGTGGGCCATAGGCGCAACTGACCATTGTTAACTTGTTCTGCTATTGTCACTTAACAGACATTTATTTAAATGAAAGTCTTTGAGATTGTGATTTTAAACCTGACATGTCATCAGCTTCAGTATGCCACAAGGCCTGACCAAGCGTGCACAAGTCTGAAAGCACAGCGAGAGGTAGTGACCATGATGTCTCCGTTCACTGCTTCGCTCTAAGGGGGTGAAAGAGGTACACAGCCGCACTAATTTGTCTTGACGAGAAAACAGCTGTAAACACCCCCAAGGGGGGTGACGAGATAAGCACCGTGTCGTGGAGATGGTATCAGATGGCGACAATGTCCCACCCAGGCACCATACTACATTTTCAGGTGCTCCATCCACCATGTTGTGCCTATTAATCAGAGCTGACGTTGAATAAACACGGCAACACAAAGCTAATTGACCGTACGCCAGGTGAACAGAAACTTGTGTGTTCACAGATCCTGTCTATTGTCTATGCAGAGCTTTGGGTTTATGTGGCTTTTGTGATTTTATTTTTTAATTTTTTTGGTTCTTTAATGACCAGAACTGCTAACAAAGACAGCTGATTTTGCACACCGGGGTAATTAGATCAAAATGAAATCTCCGGCATGGCATTGTACCCGTGATTACGCCTATTGTGCTTCATGCTATGGAAACAGGGAATGAATGTTGAATATTGTGCTTTAAACAGCCAAGTATTCAAATACATGCAGCTCCAAAATGTCCAATGAATGTAGCAGACTCGGTCCAGAACACCCTGGCTCAAAGAGCATTTTTGACCGGTTTAGGTTGCCTAAGGCAGTCATAGCTACTGTAAAGTGTTCGATTTCCCAATCCAGGAATATTTAAAAGAATGCTGTTCAGAGGTCAGCCATTTTCAGAGGAAAATGAAATAACAAGACTACTGTAAATGGAAAATATCAAAAATGATGTGTGGCTCCAAACAATCAGTAAAGCATGTCCTCCTTTTAAAGTGGAGCCCCGCAGGCAGTGGAGAGAAAATCAATTGAGAGAACCAAAATTTTCTTGGTATGTCCTGTACTGTGGTGTTTTTTGTGAATACATGATTGTCTCATTGATTGTCAGAATGTTTTTTTGTGTTATATTCTGTAGCCTCTATGAGCTAGTCTGCCATCCTGCTCAGCCGCTTGCATGTGTGTTTATTGGCAGTATAAATAAGAAATTAAAAGAAAGAAGATGATTGGGCAAACTGTCTACATTTATCTTACATTGGCCTTTTTAGACCTAATTTTATTGTAATTTCAATTAGAATTTTACATAACATACAATAAAGTGATTTTTTAACACTCTAAAACTGCAATTCCACTTTGAAGAGAGCACTTTAACAAATAGCCATTTAGAGCTTAAATTGCTATTTATCATACAGACATTCAAAGAGAAACAGTGAGAGCACATTTGGCTCCAAACATGAGAGGACTGTACACAAAGTCTGTTAATTGCCATCTAACAGCATAAATAGGTAAACCAATTATGCACGAATAGAACAAGCTTCTCTTAAACATGTTTCATTTCAGAAGCAAATGGGTCATTGGGTTACTAATTATTAATTGTTTAAACATCAACAAACTGCATATTAAATCAATGCAGCTCTTGATGATCAGGAGCCCCACCAACCGTGCAACTTCAAACAGCCACATTCAACAATCCTTTCACTCATTTGCATCTTTATGCATCAAGGGCCACATCCATTCTAATACAGGCCCATCTGAATCCATTTCCTGCGCGTGTCAGGCAAAGCGTGGCGACATCAGTGATTCCATTAAACCTGAAGGAGTCTATTCAGGAGAACCTTTGACATTTCTCTACAACACATCAAATCAAATAAGGGAAAATCAAAAGCAGCTCTTGTGCTGGTAAAGGAGAACAACGAGGGCGTCACCAGCAACCGTGAGAAAAGTTTTCCTGCATGTGCCACGCCAGTAGATAATAGAGGAAATCACATTGGACAGAAGAGCCACAAACACAAATACTTCTACTTTATTTCCACTCAGTGATTTGCGGAGAAGGGATGGCGAGGAAAATAAATGGTGTTGGTATTAACACTGATTGAATGACACAAAGCCAAGCTGTACCCACTGTACTCTTTCCTCCTCAGCTCAACCACGGGGGTCTCAGGCCAGTGCTTTGGGGAAATTGGGACTAAAAACAGGATTAAATTAAAAGTACCACAACAACAACCAACAGCACAACAAAAATAGTTGGTGAAGAGCAGAAAAAAAGGCCATTTTGCTGTTGAATAGTACTTGTAGCCATGATGGCGAGCCCAGGGGACTCTGTGAACCCTCAGATGGATAGTGAGAATTGATACTAATTGATGTATCATGGACAGACACACTGTGGAATGGAGTGGAGGGCGTATCGTCATTGACGAGAGGCCCATAGATTAAGCCTGTCAGTTCCCCTTCCTTTTTATGCCTCTGGCAAGGGGTGCTCAGGAAGAATCAATTTTTTTTGAGAAGCTGTATGGATGAGGACCATAATAATAACGTCATCTCCAGCTCCGGCCAAAATAAGCGTGGCCATTTTGCCCATTCAGAATCAATGCGCCGCTGTCTGTCTTGTGCGAGCTCCTGTAAGTCCGTGTTTGTGCATGGGCTGAGTTCCAGTGCTGGGCAGGACATAGGGGTGATAATGCCAGCATCTGTCAGAGGAGCTTAGATATTCCTTTCCAAGCAAGCAGCAGGGACAGACTACAGACGCGTGCCATTCCTTGGCAGCAGAGAAAAAAATGATATGAAATAAAATCAGTCATTCTCTGTGTACTTTCAGCTGCACTGGTTCAAGCTTTCCACCACAAACGCTTCAAGTACGCTCAAAACCAGCGCGAGGTTGTGAAATTCCCATGGACTTAAGTAGCCGAGCTCTGCCTTCTGTCTTTAAGAATAAACCGCTGCACGGCCTTAAAGCTCACACGCTGCAGTGCTGCATATAAGTCAGCAAACACATTCAGAGGAAAGAAGTCCTTTATTAATCCTCCACAAACTGAGCTGGCACCTCTCCAGCTACCAGTCCACCTCGGTATCGACGAGTCCATGCTGGACTCACACCAGCCACCCCGAGCCAAGTCCTTGTGGACTGAGCTACTGCCGCTCTTTTAGATATTAATCTTAACAGCAAATTAAGGGATATCATATTACAGTTGTAAGATTAGATTTTTCTGCAGCATATAAACCTGGTGATGGACAATAAACCATCACAGGCGACATCACAGTGCAGTTCATTCTTTCATCCATTTTCTGCCTGTTTTTCATCAGCAACAATGGGAGGTAGATTGAATTACAATAATCACTCACATAAAGTCATCAAACAGAGTTTTCTGTTTTTTTTTATTGTGATTTTGACAGCATTATTGTGTAAGTGATAAAAAGTGTTCTGATTGTCGCTTTCAAACTCCACTTGATGTATAATGTATTCCTTTTTTAGGTAAACACTTCAAGTTTTGTCACCATCTCCTTTATTTTTGATACTGTACAATGGAGTAAAACAGAAATCAAGCCAGATGGTCAGTCAGACCCTCCTGAGCTTGAATAGCGGACGGTTTAATGAACCAGTAGACAAGTAAACACATTATCTTCTCACAATCAGTCCCCCCTCTTTATTCCTCCCACAGAAGTGATGGCACCGAAAACAATGCTAAACAGTCAACGTGCCACCGCTCACAACAGAAAATTTAAGGATTTTAACGTAGAGGTAAAATCAATAAAGGACACAAAGGAACGTCAGCAGCAGGAAGTGCATTGAGGTGGACTGTAGCTCATAAATGAAACACGCCACCGCTCTCAGAGAAAGAATGGCTAAAGAATGTCCAAATTACTGCGCTATAGTTTATGATCAACTCTGCTGCTCGAGGCAGTGCTGTTGCCTCTTTTTCACACTGCACTCAACTGCAGGGCCAAGAACATCTGCAACATTTTTAACCCTCTTAGCCCTCATCAGGCTCTGCAGCACTCTGAACTGGACCAAAACTGGCAGGCCCAAGGATGTTTAACCCTAACATCGCAGGATTAAAAACAAGAATAGGCACGGAAATACATGAAAAAGACACGGTGCAATAACAAAAGTCCCTGTTCCTTTTTATTACAGCACAACATTGACAGACTTCATCTAACAATAAAAGTAATTGACACTGTTACCAGGGAGAACTTGCACATCTTCAGCTTAGAATCAAGCAGACAATGCGATGCCAAACGTAGCATCCACGATGCTGTGCATACAGCCATCAGAAAGCCCCGAGGAAAAGGAAGTCCCCTGCCACCGCCTATGGTTGTTTAACTCGCTGACATTAAGAATTTATGAGCTTAAAGATTCTTCTGGCGCTTTCCTCATGCGACTGCAACACGTCTTGAAAAGTGCTATGGAGGAGCAAACAAGTTGCTTTGTTAATACGTGCTTGTATGTCGAGATATGATTGCATTATGTGCAAGGAAATATTGGCGCCGCAAGATTGTCACATCTGAGGCATTTAGCTGTGTTTCAACAGCAATATCCACTCAGAGATCACACAAAGGATTATTATTTCTTTTGCTCTTTAGCAACAAAAGAGTTTATATACATATATTCTGAGTAGTATGAACAGCTGAATGTCAGCAATGTCCAACTAGTACTTTAAAATAAGCTCAGTGAAGCTGCTACTATTGATCCTCAAGTGTTAATTATACTGAAAAATGTCAGGTTTTTGTAAAAAACAAAAACATACATAAATATGGTAAATTAAATGTCCATATTGCGCAGCAATGACCTTCTTCTCCCCCCATATAGAGTTCAATCACTCTTTATTGATTAACAATGATTGGATATGGCTCAGAACTAATTCACCTCTTGGACAGCATATTAATTGTGGTCAAACTGACGACTTTTATTCCAATATAAAGAGGAAATTGATTTGCCGGCGTGTTGTCATTGTTATTCCTGCGGCGCGGTGTTGCTTTTCCGTCGGGGTGCAGCCGTCTGGGGGTGAAATGGACAGGCGGGGAGAGCAGAAAGGAGCGTCGGCTGCGGACGCTAGGTGTCACCCTTGTGACTTTGAAATGGGCCTGCCCTCGACAGGATGTGATGGAGGCTGAGCGCGCTGCAGAGAGGCAGACAGGGAGGCAGGCCGGCTGCACGGGAGGAGTGTGTGTGTGTGTGTGTGTGTGTGTGTGTGTGTGTGTGTGTGTGTGTGTGTGTGTGTGTGTGTGAGGGCCCGGCTGTGACCAAGTGTCACTTCTATCTGAATGAGAGGAGAGAGATTTCAGGGCGGGTGATGGGAGTCAATATGTGCAGGCAACACTGGGGGAACTTTATATGCAGCCCGTTTCTCAGTAGACCAGCTTTACTTGCTGACATGTAACAGGCGTGAAGTGCTCACATCATATGGAGCCTCTATGTGATGTCCACCTGAGTTACATGGTGATAACGCAGATGAGACGCACTGAAGAAGCTACTCATTGATTTGTTGTTCCTTCCTTTTATTATGATGATTAGCGACAGACTGGAGGTCATAGTCCCCCCCCACCTCATTATTAACCTTTATCCGACCAACACAAACGATTTAATTATAGTGAAGCCAGATTATTATTTTTCACGAGATCTTTCCTTATTATTAAGCTCGCTACGTTATTGGCTGGCGGCCGCTGGTGACGAATTCAATTAACTGTTTGTCATTAACAGGTACACACAGACCGCTGGCTGCGACCTGAAATGAACCGAAGCCAATCATCGATCAACACATGGCCCTGACATTTTAACGCATATGATGATATTCAACTCCGCGGGTCCAAGTGTGTTTTGTGTAATTGATAAGGGGACTCGAGGGCAATATTTAATCGGCAAAGCTTTAGGAGTTTTGATTTCGTGACATCCAAGAGGGAAAAAAATGGGTTATTATGTATTGATTTAGCCTTATGGCAAGATTTCCTCCCAGCATGCTGATACATGGAAACTATCATCTATACCGTTTGTTGATGGGTGTCAGTCGCCTCTCGGCGGTGTCAGACGCGCTGCACATTAAACGCCAGCGAGCCGCGCTGCGGTTTACATGATGCAACGTAATGCGTACAGTTGCAGCGTCCATATGGATCAATTTGGCTTTAAAATATGCAGGAGAGGGTAGCAGAAAATGCTGTTGCTTTAAGCTTTGGCGCAGAAGTTCCCAAACTTTGGCTCATCACCAAGACTGATCCGTCCAAACCCCGCGGATGAACTCCCAGTGACAAGATCTGTGGCGTACAATAAGACCTGTAACACATAAATGCCCATTGACTGCTGCAGCAGAGGAGAAAACAAGGACAAACGAGTGAAAAGTTGTCCTCAGCATCTCCTCTGTGCCTGTGCTGAGGGGAAATTAGTCTTTTTTTCACCCATCGAGTCCTCTCAAAGACCCCCGCGGGTCCCCAGACCCAGCTTTGAGAGCCACTGCTCTAACGATCATCTAATACACAGCCTCGTGTTTCAACTTGTACGCTGTAATTGCCCGTTGAGTCGTCCATCTGCAGGAGAACAGGTAGTTGGCCGTGTTTCATTGCTGTACTTTGCCCCACCCACCAGCAGCTCCGGCCCTCCTGTGTAACCCCTGATTGGCTGAGGGGATTGCGGGTCCTGAGACTGAGCGCTCGGCTCGGAGCTGCGCGTCCGCCAGTGTGCACCAGTGAAGCGAGAGGAGCGCTTGTTGGAGTCAACTAGACAGCCTGCTGGCAACGAGTGGTGATTTCTTTTTTCTGCCTCAGCCAGGCTGGATATAGGCTCCTGTGCCTCTACTCTGCTGCAGCCCCGCATGAAATGCACATGCAGTAGGCTCTTGCCTCGTTTTCTCCTCACTGGCTCTTTTCATCGGATTTTTGCGCGTGTGAGTGTGTTGCATGGACTAATTATCGGGATATGTGCAGCGTTTTTCCAAGTGAGATACGAGGAAATTAATTAGTAAGTAAAAAGAAAAAAAGCTTCAAGACTTGCGGAGGGGGATGAAAGACTAAATCTGCTGGAAATAAAAAGGTAATCGGGACTTCAGTGATGTGATGAGACATTCCTGCAATTGCAGCCTTGTTCTTTAGGCAAAGATATCCGGACTAAAGCTGTTGAATGATTTTTGTGACTGCAAAGCCTTTTAGCCTTTTTCATCAGATGTGCAGTTTGAGAGCCTATAGCTGCCGTCCGAAGAGGAAATTTTCTCACTGCTTGTAATATACCACACAGAGCAAGATCTTTATCCAAAATGCGACTTAAATATTTGCTGGCACCAAGGCGGAGAATCTGACGCGGACTTTTGAAGCCCATTACTTCATCTGCACAGAACATTAGAACATTTTTGTGGACTTTTGTGGCTCACAGGAATTCTCGTTTTTTGCGTCCATGCAGTCCGAGCGTTTCTTCTCCTCTCAGCCCACTTGAAAAATGGACAGTTCGCCGTGTGAGTCATGTATAAGAGCAGTTTGCCGCTTGATGAGAGCTGCACGGATTTACACGCCTAAATCACTGTTGTGAGAAGATTCAGCATGTTTTCCCAAATCTGTCGTGCCCAACGCTTCGTCCGCTGCAGCAGACCGGAGGATGTGCTCTGCCTGAGAAGAGTCGAATAGGCTGAGGCACTTGTAACAATTATAGCTTCCACGCCATGATATAATTCACATACACACGAGCTATTCGTCATCCAAACACTTTTCCGGACACTTTAATGAGATGATCCGCTTGGAGCCTTTTGCCTGTTTTCTCTGACGTGCATTCTTGTGCGTAATAATCAAGGTCTTTATTAGGCAGAGAAAAATTCAACAGGTACAATGCAAACCAAGGAGATGGGATTAATACAATTAATTGCTGCGTTCCTCTTGTTTTGGGTCGGGGCCGAAGCTGTTATCAACCTGAAGTATGGAATAAACGAGGAGATGAAGCCCGGGTCAGTGATTGGAAATGTGACAAAGGACGCGCTAAAGCAAGGATTTCAGATTGCACCGCAGCCCCCGTACTTACGGGTTATTTCCAATTCAGAACCACGGTGGGTGGAACTCAGTCCAGCCGGAATCCTTACAACCCAAATGAAAATAGATCGGGATGTAGTTTGTCGGCAGAACCCAAAGTGCATTATTTCCCTAGAAGTGATGTCAAACTCTATGGAGATCTGTGTCATCAAAGTTGAGATTGAGGATTTGAACGATAACGCACCCAGATTCCCAACGAGCCACATTGACATTGAAATTTCGGAGAATGCCTCCCCTGGTACCAGGTTTCCCCTAGAGGGGGCAAGCGATCCGGATTCGGGGATCTTTGGAGTGCAATCATATTCCATCACCCCAAATGAGCTTTTCGGACTAGAAATAAAGACCAGAGGGGACGGGTCCAAAATTGCTGAGCTTGTCGTGCAAAAATCGTTAGACAGGGAGACCCAGTCCCACTATACATATGAAATCAGTGCCGAAGATGGAGGAGACCCTCCTAAGATAGGCGCGGTCCAGTTAAATATCAAGGTAATTGATTCTAATGACAACAACCCTGTTTTTGACGAGACGGTGTACACAGTTAATGTGATGGAGAATTCCCCCATCAATACATTAGTCATAGACTTGAATGCAACGGATCCTGACGAGGGCACTAACGGGGAGGTTGTGTACTCGTTTCACAGTTACGTCACCGAGAAAACGAGGGACGCGTTCAAAATTGACCCAAGAACCGGGATCATCACTGTCAACGGTGTTTTGGATTACGAAACCACGCAAATATATGAGATCGACGTCCAGGCCAAAGATTTAGGTCCCAACTCGATCCCAGCTCACTGCAAAGTCACCGTGAACGTGATGGACACGAACGACAACCCGCCTGTCATCAGTTTACTCTCACTGAACACAGAGATGGTGGAAGTTAGTGAAAACGCACAGCGTGGATATGTCATTGCGCTGGTGAGGGTGTCAGATAAGGACTCTGGGGCAAACGGCAAAGTGCAGTGCAGGCTGCAGGGCAACGTCCCGTTCAGACTTCAAGAATATGAGAGTTTCTCCACTATACTTGTTGATGGTAGGCTGGACAGAGAGCAAAAGGACACATACAACCTGACTATCCAAGCGGAGGACAGTGGCATCCCGCCTTTACGCGCCACCAAATCTTTAGTAGTCAAAGTCACCGATGAAAATGACAACCCTCCCCACTTTCTGAAACCACACTATCAAGAGATGGTGATGGAAAACAACCTCCCGGGTTCGTGTCTGCTCGCAGTATCAGCAGAAGACCCGGACCTGGGGATGAATGGCACGGTTTCCTACTCCATAGTCCCCGGTGAGATTAAGCACATGGATGTAAACACATATGTCAGCATAAACCCATCAGGCCGCATTTACTCCATGAGATCATTCGACCACGAATACACCAGGACATTTGATTTCAAAGTTTTGGCCAGAGACAATGGCAACCCCTCTTTATCAAGTAATGCCACGGTGCGTATTGTTGTCCTGGACGTAAATGACAACACACCTGTTATGACGAACCCGCCTCTGGTGAATGGCACAGCGGAGGTTTCCATCCCCAGAAACGCTGGTGTGGGTTACATGGTGACCCAAGTCAAGGCAGACGACTACGACGAGGGGGAGAACGGACGGCTGACCTACACCATCTCAGAGGGGGACAGGGCTTTCTTTGAAATCGACCAGGTGAACGGAGAGGTGCGCTCCACCCGGATGTTCGGAGAAAACGCCAAATCCACCTACGAGATCACAGTGGTGGCGAGGGATCACGGCAAGCCCTCCCTGTCCGCCTCGGCCTACATCGTGGTGTACCTCTCCCCAGACCTGAACGCGCAGGAGCCTATTGGACCTGTCAACCTGTCCCTCATCTTCATCATCGCTCTGGGCTCTATCGCAGCCATCCTGTTTGTCACCATGATATTTGTGGCAGTGAAGTGCAAGAGGGATAACAAGGAGATCCGGACGTACAACTGCAGGTACTGACTAAATCTGTGTGTGTGTGTGTGTGTGTGTGTGTGTGTGTGTGTGTGTGTGTGCTTGCATCTGAGAGAGAGCGCGTGCGCCCGTGCGCGTGTCTGCGATCGTGCCTGAAACTGCGAGTTGTCAGTGCGTTGCTTTTGTCATGCAGCATGTAGAGGCCCCGAATGTGAGGACTGCAGATTTTTTTTCTTCTCCCCCACAGCTGAAGCTGAGGACACATTCTGCTGAGGCCCACTGTTCCGTGTTAAGGAAACGTGATTGATTGATTTAATCCGTCCATTGTAACCAATCGGCTCATAAATATGACGGTTCAACTGTCGTGTTCAATTTGCGGGTGTGTTGCCGGACAATTAACGTCCCACCAGTTCAATAGCAGTCCCAGACATTTATTATTTAACGTCCACCATGGCTGATTGGCTGTTTTCAGCTTTAATCTAGTGTGATTATGGACAGTCCTCCAGGTTCAGTCAGACGTACCTCTGCTGCACAGAGGAAGATCATTTGGAACAACAGCAACAAAATTAGATAGAAATAAGAAAAGATCTATAGATTACATAAAAAACATCTAAATCACATCATAGTCCAACTATTCACCCAGTTTCCTGGAAAGGAGCGGATTATTATTTTTATTTTATTATTACTTTGCCTGTTGAACATTCTGTTTTCTTCATCAATCTGATCATCAGCCCTGGCTTTGATTTCCCCGTACCACGTTAACACCACAAATTTACATATAGATTGGATTTGAGAATTTAACCTGAAGCTATAATCATATTTGCTCCAAACATAATTCTGTTAATTTTAAGTGAACAGGCCATTTTCAAGCATGTCGTCATGAAAAAATATTCTAAAAGTCCCCTAATATTGTTATTGTTATAAGATTGTTTTCTCAGTATAGAGGCGTGTTTTCTGTTTTTCTAATTCTCATCTAATTTATAAAGGTGTAAAAAGTAGCCACCACTTGTAACTGCTTTTAACATTTTCAGATTCTCTTCAAATAGCTGTAAGTGAAAACATGGGTACTCCAGTTTTAATAGTGACCTTTACATAGTTAACAGGAAGGACCCACATCTCTCCCCATCATAGGAGTACTAAAAAATGTGTTTTTATTCAGGCCTGATTTGATGAGCTGACACCCAGATCACAAGTGCTTTCTGCAGTATCGCATTTGCAGCGTCAGTTATCCATTTTGTTCAGAGAAGAAACAGTGATAGACAACAGCAAATCCCAAATTCCAAACTGCTCTCGGTACTTTACTCTCTTAGTGTGAGCCCCTCTCCCTGCTGGGTGCTTTAATCAGCGCTGATGTGCTCTGCTTCTCAGTCGCCACCTCGAATATGAGCAGCAGTTATCTCCAATTTATTGCTTGTCCTCTGTCAGTCTGTTTGACTCTGAAGATTTCCCCTCCCAGATTTCAATTTGGGCACGGGGCAGAGAGACAACATGTTAAAGTGATAAATGAAAACGAGATGGAGTATTTTCTACCCTTGCAGCCGCCCATTTTCTTTCCTCTGAATCAAGGGGGAGCAGAATGAGGGAGGGTACTGTTTTCAAGATGCAATCTAAAAGAAAAATGAAAAAGACAAACTACAGTGCTGCTTCTAAACCAATGTGATTTTAAAAGCGACAGGGGATTAGAGCTGCGTTTTAGTGAGGAGCAGAGGCCAGTGGGGGCTGGCATAGCAGAGACATTCAGGACAGGACAGGAACAGAGACATTCCACATATTGCACTTTCATGGGTAAGTGCGTTTTTTTTTGTGGGCTGTAGCAGAAAATAAACCATATGCTCCCTGCCGTAAAGGTTAAAAATGGCCTCTTCCAGAGTTTGAAGTAATGCAAATGGAAACAAAAACATCCCAAATGTATGGATTATGTCTAGTGAAGTTTGGAGTCATCACTGTAGAGTACACAGCGTCTGTTGTCCGGTGGAAAACTGCAAAGCTGTGCGAAGAATCGATATCTCCCCCAGTCTGAGGATCCTTTGATAAAACATGGCTGTGTTGCTCATTTGCTCTTATTAAAGTCAAAATACTCAGTTCAAGTTTGCAGCAGCCACTGAGAGCAGCTAAATGAATCTGAATCTGCAGTTCTCCTGCACTCCGTATTGCTAGTGGGCTCGCTTGATAATGAAAGAAAAAATGGAATTAGTGTGGGTTGTGTGCTTTGAATATGATTGCATATACCGGTAGTGCTGCTCGGTGCCCGTGTGTTCTCTTGTTTTGCTTCTGTGGTTTTGGCATGTTTGCGTATCGTTTGCCTGTTTGTGACATGTCGATTGTTGAGCATGCAAATGAAAACAAACAAGGGGTGACGGCTCCATTGCAAGCCGGGAGTGGGAGGTCACTTAAGTGTGCTGTTCCACCCCTGGACACAGGCAATGAGCCTTTGTCTGGCACCCATGGTCGAACAGTGCCCTAGCTGGCATGGCGGGCGAGCTTTTTGACCGTGTGGACAAGGGAGGGGAAGGCAGGACACTGCTTTATTGAGTCTGTTCAGTTTCTTCTACTTGCGCAGGGTGGCGGAGTACTCATATGGCAACCAGAAGAAGTCCAGCAAGAAGAAGAAGCTGAGCAAGAACGACATCCGCCTGGTGCCGCGTGACGTCGAGGAGACGGACAAGATGAATGTGGTGAGTTGCTCATCTCTCACCTCCTCGCTCAACTACTTCGACTACCACCAGCAGAGCCTGCCGCTGGGCTGCAGGCGCTCCGAGAGCACCTTCCTCAACGTGGAGAACCAGAACTCGCGCAATGCAGCTCCCAACCATGGCTATCAGCACCCGTTCACTGGGCAGGGCCACCAGCAGCCAGACCTCATCATCAACGGCATGCCACTGCCAGAGGTGAGATACAATCCGCTGTGCTCCGTCCTAAATCCTTGGCTGGGCTGCTTTGGGTGTTGGGGGTAGAGAAAAGGGGGAGGTTTGGTTTTAAAATTGATTCCCATCACTCACGACGTGAGGTTTCATAAGCAGAGAAGAAACAGCTTGATTAGGCTGCCTTTTCCATTAATTATTATCGATGGTTCTCTTTGATCGTGCTGAATCTTAAGAATGAGACATAGAGATTCAGCGCACCACCTTTCAACTCATCTCAAGGTCTAGTGATATTTAGCATTCCATCGTCCCACAGACTTTCGTGTCAGTGAAATGTCTGTCTGTTATTGACGGAAAGCTGAGCTATTTGAAACGACGTGTGTGACGTCGTGTCAGTCGATCTGAGTGGAATCCTTCAAGGCATTTCAAAGGGCTGAGACACTGAGGCTGACCTGTGACTGAGAGCGCTTTGCCAAGCAGAATTTGGAGGCCTGACAAAGTGGATTATTTGGCCTCTCTTACACCACTTGTTTTCTTTTTCTTTTTTTCTTATTTGTGTCTGCTGAGCTATTGCAAAAAGAACAGGAGCCTGAGCACCCGCCAGGTGTATTGACCCGGCTAATCAGCCCCACCAAACGTCATTTCAGGTGCTAGCAGAAAGAATAATCATCGATTAAATGCTTTATCCGCGTGTTGTCCATTTGGCTGCAGTGTTACCGCATGGCCGCTCTGCACAGCCAGCCGCTGAATTGCCCCGGCGCACCGTGCACGGCCCCGGCAGAACACTGAAGGTCTGACTTGAAAGACTATTCAGGCTGACAGAGTGTATGCCGACCGGCTGATCTTTAGTTTATAGATTTTAGTATGTATGAACTGGTCTATTGGATTCTGTGGGCAGCCTCTCTCTTTCTCTTCGTGACCCACTTCTCCTTGATCCCATGGGAGAAAGGGGCATTTATGTTTGTGTGTGTGTGTGTGTGTGACAGCAAAAATGTGCATCTGTGTGTGTGTGTGTGTGTATAAGAATGTGTGCTCACTCCTATAGACAGCAGCAAATAAGCTCCAGCTCCACGTACACACGCACACACAAACACACACACACACACACTTGTAATTGATGACTCCAATCTCCGTTTGACATTCAGTGAGAAGGAGGTGGGGTGTGGGGTGGGAGTGGGGGTCTTAAAACAAGAAACACAAGATGGATATTGATGTATTGACTGGATGATCCAGAGAGATCCAGGCACCGATGGATCCTGAGGGGTCAATGAGACCTACTTACAGGCATGCTGATTTACTGGGCCTGTCTGAGATGGTTCTGACTGAGTGTGTGTGTGTGTGTGTGTGTGTGTGTGTGTGTGTGAATAACACAGGTGGAAAGAATGAGAAATGTTGTAGGGACTTGTCCTGTGGTGTTATCCGGTCAGTGGAGGCAGAGGTGGGGGATTCAGCAGGTAGCATGCAGTGACCCGTATGCTGTGATTTTATTTGCTGGTAGGTAGTGCTATGCAGGTCAACACCACCCTTTTCCCAGCCAAAAAAAAAAGAAAGAAAGAAAGAAATGTGGGTCTGGCTACACAAAGAAATCAACCAACGTTGTCAAAAGCTTCAGCAGCATCCTGTCTCTTTGGCTTAACCATCCAATAAAAGCACATTTGCCGCAGGATTAGTAGAGCCTTTATTTGTTTCAGCTAATGAAAAAGTGGAGAGGGAGACAAATAGGGTTGAAGATTGATTTTGATGATTCAATATGCAAAGCTTGGAGCTGTCGTTATAGAGCCGCGTGAGAGCAGATAGAGAGATAAGAGGGGAAGGAGTGAACAAGGGCGAGCGAGTGTGATGCCAGGTGTCTGAGCCCCGACCACGTTTTCGCTTTTCTCTTAGAGGCAGTTGATTGGCTCGATCGAGGCCGGGCCTGTTTAGCATGCAGCTTCCATTGCTCTCCGCCTTGCACATGATGTTGACAAACATCTCTTTGACCCGGTCTTTGCATATTTTCCCTGGACTGAGAAAAGAGCGTGTGTGTGTGTGTGTGTGTGTGATTGAGAAAGTGAGCGAGGAATAGCGGTAGCGAGCGCATGCCTCACCCTCTGACAGAGCAACCCCAGCGCAGCGACAGTTGTTATTGTTTTCCTTCCTCCCCATTGTGACATTTGCGAGAGACAGAAGCTCTGCAGTATGTACAAATGTTGCTCTTAAATAAAAAATGTTTTCAGTGTAATTACAATGCCGTTTATAGCACAAACAAACAGCAGTGAAATGACTGATAATTGCTTCGTTACAATGAGCAAGCTTGGGCTTGAAACCACTTGACTCCACAAGTCCTCAACCCATATCCCATTGACTGGCTAGGACACACGAGTGGCTGCACTGTTGTGATTACTGAGGCAGCTTTGTCCCCAAAAAATTGTTTTCATCCTGAGGGCAACCTCATAATTATCCATGTTTCATTTATCCTAGGCGGAAGAGCCTTTTTTGCTTTTACACCAGGGCTCAGTGACGTCTCTGTGTTTGTTCATTCTCCAAACATGTAGATTAAAACTATCGCGGGCATCAGACTGTGGACATGAGGTCAGATTAGGTTTGCTAGTGGAGGTAGAGAGGATGTGAGCGAGTGCCCGTTTGTAAATTCTGGTTTTGATCGATGCAAAGTTCTCCTCCATTGTTAGTTTATGTGGGGCAGTGAACATCCCGCTTGTGTCAGAGCAGCTGAAGTCGAGCTTTTCCTGCTCCAGACAAAGCAGCGCTGGATGCACACACACACACGCACACACACACACACACACACACACACACACAAACACAGCAGCCTTGGCCAAGATAACAGTGACAGGTCTCCCCAAAGGCCTCATACCTGCAGTTGCATTGTGTATATTGTATTCTCCCTTGTGAGAATGTGTACCAGTATATACCTCCCTGATCATCGCTGTCCATTGTTTTGAAAAGCATCAGCTGTGAGATGTTTGTTAGACCTGCCTGTGGTAGCACTAATATGAACGCTCACAGGAGAATAGAGCTGTCTTCCATGGCTTAATTATAGTGAATCACATGGTGGGGGAGACAATTATACAGTAAAGGAATGGCCTTTGGCTAGAATGTGTTTTTGAATTTGTAATGTGTACTAAGGCTTCTCACACCTGTGATTCCAGATAATGAGCATAGCGGGAAAATAAGTTATCCTACCTTATTGATCAGCCTTAGTCAGGTAAGAGATTGCAGATTTTTCTTTTACACAGATGATGAATGAATCAGAAAAAAAGGCGATGAATTAGTTAGTAGAAAGGGAGGGTTGGACTACTACATGGTGTAAATTGTTCAGGGCTTGGTGGAGGGTGTGCTCCACAAGTTTAGTTAATTGATAATCAATGCAATTATCCTCCAGGTGCTGCCTGCGCTGTTTCCGTAAAGATATAATAGTTCTATAGGACTCAGTGAAACTGTGCCGCAGTGTCAGGCTGAGATTCTGACAAAACAGATGTGCATTTTGTGTTCGTTTGCTCAGTTCTCACAGTCAGTCAAAGGAACCTAAATGAGGAAATGAAAATTGAAACAAAACAACTGACAAGGTATGTCGGTGCGCCAGTCTTGCTGTTGTTCCCTGTTAGTAAGGAAGACGTTGCGATGTTGATGCAGGAGAGACAACAGGGAGTGGTTCCAGGGAGGCTGCGCATCCCTTGCTATCACTTCACATCGGGACAATATGCATGGGAGCATTCAAACGTGGCATATTGAGCATGCAAAGTAGATGTCATGCTGTCAGCGCGTACTACACATCTGTTGAAACTGCCAATCTCCTCCCACACACATACTCATGAATACACATGCACACACAATATTTCTTATGGAGTGTCACATTTATTTGAAATATGGGCCGTGACATTATCATTTACAACATTATGACCGACTCGGAGATCTCAGAGAAGGAGAAATGAGAGGCATAATCCAACATTTTCGATAATCAAACATTGTTGTGATTCTGCATTTAAAGCGCTCTTTGACTGTTGTTTTGATATCGCCATCATTCCCTGGTGTTTAAGATATGCTTGGCTATAAATGCTGCTAATAAGATTTCCTTCGTAGTTTCACATTTTTTCAGGAGAGCTGAATGCTAATGTAGATTTTACATAGACCCTACATGTCTTTGCTCACTGTGGACAGTTTTACAGCCTATGAAATCATTTCTATTTTTCCCTCATCTTAGCAGCTTTGCAGATTTTGAGTGGGAATTCATTTCATCTTCGGACTATCTGGCAGATTTTTTTTTGTTTGTTTGTTGACTGGAATACATTCACAGAGGTCAACTATTGGCTGAAAGTGTAATTGGGAGTGAACAGCATGGAAAGCATAGAAGCACAGAGTCAAAGTAAAGCTGTCTCTTCTCAGCTCCCATGTTGTTGACACCAGCTGTAACTTCTTTCAAAATGTTGAGGTTAATTGCCTGATTCTAGATTTGCAGTGTCTGACTGTCAGCTTTGTATTCGGTTTTCAGCGACATTCAGAAGTGTAAAGAAGTGAATGAGTCTGACATGTTCAGCAAAAGTAGCTGGAGAATGTCCTCAGTCGTGGTCTAAGCATTTAAATGAACAGAGTCACAAAAACAAAAGAAACAGAACAATACAATTTGCATTCTTTAAATTTAATGATTGATCACTGTTGTTCTAAATTCATTACACAGCACAAGAAGCTAAAGGCCTCTCAGAAATCTTTAAGAAAAAAAAATAAGAGTCCAATGACACAGAATCTGCTCAACTCTGGAGTTTGTCAGTCATGGTGGAAGAGAGACAGCAATAACAGAGGTACAGATATTGTGCACTAAGGGATGGGATACATAACCGCTTGATCTTAAAAGTCAGTGTATTTTTTATTAATTTTTGATGTGTTTGGAAGAGTGGGAGGTGTATGTTGCATTCTTTAAAGTCTCCTCCTTTCAAAGGATTCGAGAAGGAATCTTTTCATCTCAAAAAGCCTCAGATGCGCGCTGATTGAGTGGCAGATGAACCTGTTAATTATTTAGAGAGGTTATTTGTAAGGCAGAGACTTCAGAAATGCTCGGCTTTTCAAGTGTCAGTGTTTATAAGGTGAAATAAAGTCTCGTCTGTCAGAAATGAATTAGCAGTGTGACAGTGATGTACTCGGCGCCCTTTTATCGCAATCCTCCGCTGGCTCCTCCCATCGCGTTTAACACGCGGAACTGGTGAGGCTGCAGGGTGATTCTGTGGCATTACTCAACAAGATGGCTTTCACTTCATGCACAACCAGTGCTAGTTTTACACTTGGTTGGGTTTTTATAGCCTTGACCCCAACCCGCAACGCCCCATCACTG
Organism: Chelmon rostratus; assembly: GCF_017976325.1. Lineage (NCBI taxonomy): Eukaryota > Metazoa > Chordata > Actinopteri > Chaetodontiformes > Chaetodontidae > Chelmon > Chelmon rostratus. Next base: position 19,104,452 of record NC_055666.1, read on the forward strand.
CATGTCATTCTCGATGTTGCAGAGGTACCATGAAATGACATAACAACCCCAGGCGGCCAGTCAGAAGCATCCGGGCCTGCCGGGTTGCCACCCTTTCGTCGGGATCAGAGCATCCAGCCAAAGAGTTTAAGAGTCAAAACACATGAGTGACGGCGTCTGATGTACACATGTCACCGTATGTGTCCTTAACCACATGTGACTGGCGAGGAGCGCACAGAGGGAATAATACTGCAGAGAAAACAGCGAGGCCTAGAAAAACGAGGAGAGACAGGAAGGAGCAGAGGAGGGGGGAGAGATCTATTTATAGAATGCCAATGATTTTACTCAACCTGCATTGCTCCTGCCCGAAACATGTTATTTTTCTCTGTAAAATGTGGTGTTGGGATGGGGAGGAGACTTTATTGCACAAAGCATATCAGCCTCTACAGAAGGCAATAATGTCACATTTCTATTGTTAGTACAAGATGCTTTCTTCCCCCAAATATTATCCTTATTTCAATGTGCCTGCAAACGCGGAAGGTTCTGTTCACAAACAATGGTGGTTTGAGAATAAAGTTTTGAGTTTTGCACCAACTTTGTTTCCTGGAAACCTTGTCAGTCCAGGACAAAATCATCAAGTGTTCTCAAACGTTCAATCTTGATAATGTCAGCAGAACAAATATCCTACAACGGACATTTTAAAGCTGTTCTATACATCAGCAGACACGCATAGGCGCACACTTACATCAAAATACAACAGTAAAACCATATGGTCCTAATCAACTTAACTCTTCATCCATCTTTTGAGATGATTTTATGTGGCTCTAGACAACATCACTGAAAAGGAAAACATGTTTTCAATTTAAAAGCTCTATCATGTGGCAAGAATTCGCTTTCTTATAAAGCTATTAAACATCAAAGGAAGGGCGTTTTGTGCAGCCAGAGATAGGCACATAATAGCATTAGCTGTCCAACAGTTTATGTTAACAGATTTTTCTGGACACGTACCTAAATGCAAAAAGGGGTATAATGGCGGTGGGCTTATAGGTTGATGGGTCCTCACGTAAATGAGAGGCGGCTAAATGGAGTGAAGGGAATGGGCATAGTGATGATGTTTATCGCTGGGGAAGGGGACATCATTACGCACCTTGTTAAGCCCTGCAAGCAATGCTGCGTGGACGTAATTACCCATTTAAATGAGTTTCCTGCGGCGTTGTTTTTTTTTTACTTCTCAAATTAAACTCTCTGACACAAATATGCCGCATTCTGTTTTCTTTTATGGAAATCCTTGGACTCTCAAGTCCCAACACAGAGGCGGTTAACGCGTTGAAATCCGCCATCGAGAAAACGGATTTATTAAGACGTCTTTGCAGCGATCATGCACAACCTTTCACACACCATTTTTAAGCAAAAACTCAGAAAAACTAATAAAACCAAATAAGTCTCAGGAAAACTTATGACGATGGAAGGCTGCAGGATCTCTCATTAATGCAGGTTTTGCTGCCTGTGTAGAAAATGCCTGTAGTTACATTAATATAGGATAGAAAAGGTCAGCTTACATATTTAAAAACCCTAAGGCTTGTTATGGCCAAGAGTGAAATCTATTTGCTGTGGAAGCTCTCGATGCTATTTGCTCTGTCGTATCCTGTCTGTGTCAAGAGGAATGTGCCCACCTCTGTCCCTCTGGCTTACAAGTATTAAAACAGAAGCATTTATACAATGTGTCTTGGCATGCACTGTAAGAAAACATTGACACCCTTTCAATATATTTATCCCTCCCTGCAGATACGTAACAGGGAATTTGCAATCAGTCTTTGGAGAAATGATTTTTTTCTTCTCAGATCTGTTGTGGAACAACAAAACCAGAATGTTTTCCGCCAAGTAAACGAAGTGAGAAAAAAGTAATTACAGTTCTCGAGTAACGACCGGTATGATTTTAGTGCGGCAAAAACTAATTTTGTCCAAATGTGCATGGAGAGAAGCAGTATTAATTAAAATTCATGGATATCAGTAATTTTCTTTCACAGTCCTGTTGAAGTTGAACTGCAGGTTACCGGACTTGCTGTCTCATTGTGAAGAGATTCCCAGGGCTTTCTCCTGAGTGCCGATGCTGTTTGAACGGCAGGGGGACGGGGGGGGAGGGGACTCCGTGAAACATAATAACAATACTCGCTGCGAACGGAAACTTTTCCAAGCAGCCAGCTCTGACACCAGGGAAGAATGACCTTTCCAAGTGTCCTGTTTTTTGCCTAAAACAAAGAGGGAGCAGGAGGATGTTAGTTAGCATTTCCCCCATCAGATTAAATGTCAGCTACTGCATGCATAATTGCATAAAAAGGAGGAAGACTTGAAGTGAACCAATTTGCTGGTGGATAGATGAATCCTGAGTTTAGTTATTCACTGCATTGCAGATACTGTCATGGTGCTTTCAGCGTCCTGTGCTCGCACTTTATTAATTCTGTTACATCTATATGTTAGCACTGCACCTGGCTTTGCAGTAATTGTAACACTGAGTGAAACATAATTCAGCCGGAAACAAAAGTATTATCCCATAGTCACATGTCTACCTTTTTATAGAATTTAAAGAAGGCAGAGCAGACAAAAGGGAGCGAACGTCATTGTATTACACACAAATGCTGCATTATACCTTTGTTCTGTTTGCTCCAGTGGTGGAGCAGCCATTCCTGTTTCTCCCCTCCTTCCATTTCAGCAAATTCATACAACGCTTTTGTTTCTGGACATAAACCTGGATGCGCATTAGGGAGCGCATGTATGGGATGTTTGATGAGCGCAGAGGCTGTTGGCAGGCGAGCCACTATAGCAGCAATATCGGCAACCTCAGAGGCATGCAGCAGTATGGCTAGAGGAGCAGCAGGGTAGCGTAATTGTGCATTGTTCATCCACAGAACAGAGGCAGAGCATGTAATGAGCTGTAGCATTTTCACCAAGCCAGCCTAATGGGCTATGACCGAGTATAGGCCTCTCAGAGCCCTCGCGCTCCCTCTGCCCTGTGTGGCCAGTGTCTTGGGCCTCTTCTTTTCTTTTCTTCCATTCTCCCCCTTTTTCCCTGCCCGATCAGCGTCAGCCATTTCTTCACCCCTGTTATCCCCCTCCTTTATCTCCGCTCCCCTACCCATTGTCCCCCTGTCTGAGGAGATGGTGGGACCCCTAATGTGTTCAGTGTGTGGCTGCTTTTCTCATTCATGATGTCTGCAAAGCTCCAAGCAGTCAGTCTGATTCGGGCTGACATAAATCAGAATAGCTCATTGATGGAGTGCCGTGTGCAGCGTGATTACATTAAAAACCGAAACACAACATACAAATAAAAGTTCAGGATGGGAATTTGCTGATGTTAGGTGTAGGGGATTTGTTGTTAGGAGTCGGCTCATTTTTCTATCAGAGGCTGTTTTGCATTTTGATTATCTCGTTTTCCTGAAAGCAATTCAGGTGGGTCTGTTTCGCTCAGGTTTGTTTTCTTGGGATTAGGGCTTTTCACAAAGGGCCCGGGCCTGTTATTTACGCCCATATCTAGTTTCCAGGGAGGCGGGAAACCATTTCTTTGCTCGAGTGATACCAGGTCAAGTTGGAAAGACAAGAATGTGTGCCAGGGAATAGATTAGATATCTACTCTGGGCTGAGCTCAGAGGATGAAAACACTACTAATGATAATAGTTATGATTGCCTTGCAAGGGAATTGATAACGACTTCACCCGCCTCTTTGTGCTCTCTTATGGCATCAGAAAAGCGATATTCAGGGTTCAGTCAGTGTCTGGCTGTGGAGCACAATGGGACGTCAGTTTTGACTTTCCCCTCACGTCCACCGTTTGACATACCACAGCATAGGCGGCCAAGTTAATGAATGAAAAGCACTTGGCCTCTGTCAGACGGCTCCGACTGCAGTGCTTTCCCCAGTAACCTCCTTAGTTCAAGATTACTCTCGTGTACCTGTTCTCTGTTTGAGAGCTGTTCCCGGTTCAGTCTTGTGGGGAGCCAGTGAGAAGGGATGGCCACATATCTGTTCTTGTTAAAGGGGAGACTGCTTGTAATCTTTGTGCAGAGGTTGGCTGCTCTGTGCAGGAGCACGACAGGAAGATTACTATGGTGCTGAGTTCAAGTGCCCTCATCTAGTTCAATGACTGTTACCTAAACAGGCTGTAAGGTTTGCTAATGCATCAACATGTATGATGACAGAGGACACGGTCTGTCAACCATTAAAGGAACATTAATGCGAATCACAAAAACTACAATAAGAAAATAAAACATTCAGAAAAAGTAACATATTAGTTTAATTAAAGAGAGTCAGATGAGAAGGTTGCTCTGTGATGTGTTTAGCCTAGCTTAGCACCAACACTGCAAGTAAGAGGAAACAGCTAGCTGGTCAACCTTCATGCTAAGCTAAGCTAACCATCTCCTGGCTCCAGCTTCATATTTAACACACAGATGTGAGAAGGGTGTCAGTCTTCTCTTCTCACTCTCTGCAAGAAAGTGAGTAAACATATTTCCCAAAATGTCCAACTATTAATTTAATTTGTTGTTGCCAGACTGTATATTTTTCTAGAATAATTTGCATATTCTAGAATCCAGTTTCAGCTTTGTTTTTCTCTCAGTTTGTGTTATCAGGCCAAAATGCTGTCCATCCTAAATGCTAATGTGTGGCTGCCCTCTTTTTGTTTGTGTGCGATAGGACGGCAGACAAAATACCAAGGGTGGTGGGGGAGTAAACACATGGGAGTGGTGTTCTGACTTTTCATTTGTTCGCTACCCAGTAATGATTATTTTAGCCTCTAAGCCCCAGATTTGGCCTTGTTTTGCTGTGGGAAGCAGCATCAATGGGGACAGAGCAGCCTTGCCCTGGCTGAGGAGCTTGTCTGCGGCTAAGCTGGTTGGCAACGGGAGTCAGGTACACAGCACGGAGGACATTTTGAGTGTAGTCACAGCAGGTCAGCTGGGAAGTAGAAGGGGAGAGAAAGGCAGAATGCTCAGTTTAGGTGAGGACGGGTCGAGCTGTGCTGCTGCATTACCAACGTTTGTTCGCCTGGTGGCTGAATGAGAGCGTTTTCTAACTGTAGACCTCCGTCGCTTTCCTTGTTAGTCGCTCTGGTAACGAGCCAGTTGCCAGCTTGCATGAGCAACTGCAGAAAGCTGACTTTTGGTTTAATTTGGAGGACTAGCTATAATCCAGACTAAATCCCTTAAAGCTGAAGCCCCCTCCCTCCCCCCACCGCTGTTGGATTACGGGAGTGTCTTTAAAAGGATAAGGACCTGCTTATCACTGCTTCCCTCAACACTTGTTTGGGACATCGGATGTGGGGGAGGACGGTTCATCGTCCCCCAGTGTGGCCAGCGTGGATATGAGTGAAAGAGATTAGATCAATGATAATCACAATTTACAGTTTTTAAACCCTCACAGTCACAAAGGCATATGGGTGTTAGCGGATGCCTCCGTTCCCACCCCAGAGATTTTCACCAGTGAGTTAACGGTCTAACTGAATAAAGCAGCTAAATCAGATGTCCGGCAGTGTTTTACGAGTGCAGTACTGGTCGCCTTTAATCATTTTTACACAGACATTTATTAACTGTGTGACACAGTGGCTCAAGCCTTTGTTGCAGAAAAAAAAGTGGATTTATGAGCATTGGAATATCCGAAATCATCTGTCAAAGATAAACTGATCAAAGCTACAATGACAGAAACTTGCACTTTGCCTACATTTAACATTATTCCCATGTTCAGCAGTTTTCACAAAATGTGAAGCCAGTGCCAGTAGTGCTGATACTCATCCTCTAATAATCACTCAAATATTGCCATTAAAGCATCATACTAATGTCTTTCCCCCATTTATTTGTTGTGCTGTAGCCAACATGAGACTCGTCCACCGTAACTCCCGGCCAAAAAATAGTCCAGCACATAACGCTCAGTAAAACCACAACTTGTCGTTTCTACGCTTCAGGTTTTGTACAGATTAAACAAACGAGATACAACATGTTTATTAGCAAGCTTTAGAGGTGCTGGTAGTTTTTTGGCTAGCTGTGCTCAGTATTTCCAGCAAACCTAAGCTAACCATCTGCTGGCTCGCATACGAGTGGCATCAATCTTCTCGTGCGATTCTCGACAAGAAAGCGAATGAGTGTAATTCCCCGAGTGTCGATGTATTCCTTTAATGCTGTGCTGAAAGGAAACAGACCGTGAGCTGCCAAGAGGGCGGGAAGACACATTCAAAAGTCGAAAACAGATCAGCACTTCTGTTGACATCGGTGTAAAGTCCTTAATTTCTAATAAATGAGCTAAAACATGCAAAACACTGATGTGTTAAGCAGCTATTACATGGTTCAGGTGATGATCGACAAACTGAGACAGCAGCTATAGAAAGGGTTTGTGTTACCAGTTTAGGGCTGTTTGTATCGCTCACTGCTAATGAAGTGTTGTTGGGAGTTGGGGGGGGTGTCAGCATTGCATCGGGGAGTATATGTCGACCAATCTAGCACGCAAAGGCTTATGTGTTGTTTGAGATGCTATATTTGAGCACAAGGCTGTTACTTATCCCATCAGGGTGTGATGTCGCAGAGGTGAGGGAGCAGAGTGAATTCCTGCTGGATGCAGGCTGTGATCCCTGAGCTCTCTGCTCAGGTGCAGACTGGGAGTTACATCGAGAGCCAAGCCACACGGGGGGAGCTTAGAAATAGAAGCACCTTAGTGTGCTAGTGCTTGTTTACCTTAGTGTCAACATTTTTGACTTTGCTCATTAACCTGTGCACTTGGGTGAAGCAATACTCTTTCTCACACACACACACACACACATGCACACACACACACACACACAATTAATAATGATAACTAGGGGTGAGCATAAACACATTAAACTCGACATAATGAACAGACGAAACAGCAGGGTGATGGGGCAGCTATCACACCTCAAAGGCAGCGAATCGATTTCATCTGATACCAGTTCACAGATACACCCTGTAGCACTTTCCTCAAATCTAATCATGGATCCATTTAAACTACGTTAGCTGGGAGTCTACTTGCCATTAAAATGGGTTTTCGGTTTCTGTTATTTTGAGAGCATTGGTTAAAAATGAACCGAGCGCAGCGGTGACGTAACAACCATACGTCTTCCATCTCTGAAAGATGGAAAAGGAGAGGGAGTCTCCACGTTCACCCGAGCTCTCTCCTCCCTCTTGTCGCTCCCCCTCTCTTCCTATTACCCATGCAGCCGGCATCCTCTCTAAATTGTTTTGCATGACCTTTGCTACAGTAGCTCTAATTATTACCATCACACAGGCCCTGTAAGGCACACAGCTAATTATACTGGATTTATCTGAAGGGACATTGGTGCCATTCTTCATAGGCATGTCTTGGCTACCATCAGTGCGGGTGATCTAAACCCAGAATAAGGTTAATTTGGGTAATACAGTAATAGTAATTAGAGTCACAATAATTACAAGCATAGTTGTAATAACAATGAAGACCAGGTTATTAGTAATTGGGATCCAAATGAACTACTACACATATGCAGTACCTTATGTAATTGAGAAGAAGGGCATTGCCACAAAAAGAGCGAGGGTGAAAAGTGCTGTGCAATATGCATAATGACATTATTACAGAGCCAGATTGTTGCTGTTTCCTTCCCGTTGACCTGAATTGATGTTTGATAGTGGTAGTTGAAAGATATATTTTCAAAGGCATTGTAGGATTACCCGTTGCAGTCTAGGTACCAGGACCTCTAGTCATTGCATCTCATAAAGAGTTGTTACGAGAGGAAACGATATTTTTCAAAGCTCCAACATGAATGAAGAGGGGCAGTTGGAGCCGTCTTTTGGCTGGCGGGCAACTCATGTAATGAGCCTAAGAGGGTTCCAATTATTCCACTTGCGATCAAAAAGGAGAAGGAGATTACTTCTCTTGCCTCTTTTTTCTTTGACATTTTACACAGTAACATCTTTTGATAGGGGCTGAGGGAGAGAGGGGAAAAAAAAGATTGCTAGTGAGCGCCTGATAGTCTTGTACAGGCTCCAACAGTACAGTCCTTTCTGTCTAGCAGAGACAAAGCAAAGCTTTCGCGACTCACGCATTCTTTTTTCTCTATTTTTTGGATGTTTTTGTAATAAAACTACTTTTCCCAGCGCATGGAACATTAGCTTTCTCTCAGACTATATCACCTGCACAAGACAGAGAGGAAGCTTTCATATGACCGCAGGCTTTGGCTACAGCAGACTTCATGGCTGATCGCTGCCATATTTTTCCACACAGAGCTATTGTAAATTGTGAGGAGGCACGTTGGATACTCACTCACTCACTGCAGTTGTTTCCCTCCTCTGCTTAACAGCGTAAGTCATGTTCCACGGAATACAATGGGGAGTTGAATTATTCGATTGTGTACAGATTTTTTCCCTCTCCTTTTCATTTATTAAATTCCCAGATTACAAGTAAAAGCACATTAGATGCCTGGCGGTAACTAAAAGGATTTCTCCGCTATAGGATATCAAACTATATCAGCTTAGGAGAAATAAACGATGGGGGGAAAAAAAAAACACAAAAGACAAATAATATTATGTACCACTGCACTGAGACAAAGAGAACTCCAATCTGCATCAGCACAGATAAACATCCACCCCTAAGATATGTTCTTGGTAGATAACAGCTTAGTGCGTGTGTTTGCAACTCACAAACACACACACACACTAGTGCACGGAGCAGAGCTTTGATAAGCACAGAAAATTACTGCATGTTGTTTATGGTGGCAGAACAAAAGGATTCAAGGTATTCATTTCAAGAAATCAAGCTGCGGAAAGGTGGATGCGGGATCTGAGACGTATTTCAATGGGATAGATTTGACTTCATAATATAGACATAATTGGGGAGAAACAAGATATCTGCTCTTGTGTGTGTGTGTGTGTGTGTGTGTGTGTGTGTGTGTGTGAGAGGTCTGGGAATACAGTGCCTTGTCTTCCCCTGTGGATCCTCTGCGAGGGTAGGGGGCAGAGATCCACCGTCTGTTGCTGTTTTCCATGACCCCGTATATCCCCCCGCAGTGAAAAACGATGTTTGCCCCCAAAGACGGCCCTAATACAAATTAAATTAAATGAAGTCAGAGCAGCTAATCCCTGTGTGTTTCAGCTGCCCCCCCCCCCCCTCCCTGACGAATGAGTGGGTCAAGCCCACTGCATCTGGCCCCCTCTCCACCGGCCCTGCACTCAAGCTGCCAGGCTCCCAGCCCCTGACGGAGGCGACAGCAGGCTCCACTCCGACTTTGTCGCTCGTGTACGAACGCGTGTGTTTCACTGTAAATGTGTGCCTGACTCACGCTGTGTTCATTCCCGTTTGTGTGCTTTCCTTCAAGAAAGATGTATTTTTGTTTGTGACTGGCTTACACATTTCACACATATTTCTCGGTCTAGATTGTTTTGTTTTTTCTTTTTTAGTAAATTTACAGTTAAATGTAAAATACAGAGGATTCGCATGTTCACATCTCTTAGACAATGTACTAAACAGCAGTGTGATGGAAAACAAACAGTACCATTGGACCACATAGTGTTGCATGTTGTTTTGTTCTGTGCACTGATGGCAGCCTGTCACAGTCCTGGTAACAAGCTGGATTTACAGATGCGGTGGTGATGTGCAAGCAGCTAATACTCTGCTGTCAATCCCGGCGCTGACAGCTGCCTAGAAAGACCATCCCAAATATTACCAGCAGATGTGCTTCACATTGAAGCACCAGCAAACAGGATCAAAAAGCTAACTAGGCTGCACTGATAGGAGTAGCTTTGTTGTGACGCGACCTAAAAGATCTCGTATGCCCATCTGTTTAATAAAAAGCCCCTTTCTATGATACGTACTTTGGCATCAAGCCCGATCATCTACCCCTGATTTGAGCGCCGGCTCTGATTTGCGAGACAAAGTGCGTCGACTGAGTTTCAGCAGCTGGTGTACACAGATATTATGTTTTGGAGAGTTGTGGGTTAGGAGGGCGGGTGGGTTTTTGATGAGCTGGAGTCTGGAGTACATGTTTGTATGTGTGTGTGCGTTGCGGATCCGAGCACCTGCACACATGCCCTTTGAAAAGCTCCATCACCCCTCCATCCAGCCAACACGCAGTGTAAACATGGTTTGTTTGAGCGAGTGGCCTGGGGTAGTTGGATTAATGAGCGCTGATGAAGTTCCACTTGTATCCTGGGTGCTGCCTCCCTATTTGCTGGAGTGGCTGTGATGTGGTAGTGTGTCTGGAGGCGGTGACTCATTCCCTTTACCCAGTGTCAGATTAAGGCATGTCAATAAACAGACCCACTCAATCCATCTCCGAGTGACTGCATCCGCTCACAGAGCCTCCCAGTCTGTAATGAGCTGCTGCAAATCTCCATCCAACTAAAATGTCTGGAAAGATGCCTTGTCACAGTGAGCGAGAGAAAAAGAGAGAGGGAGGGGAGGGCGAGAGACAGACAGAGAGACTACAGCAGCCCCGATGTGACTGGCAGCCGTCGTAATGCTGCTAAGAGAAAATGTACCGAGCCGTGCTGCACCACACCGTGGAGTGGGAGCTGATCAGCTCTCCTCGCAGATTCACGCATCTCTCCTTTCTGGCTTCCTCGTGTGTATTGAGTTAATCAAAAATTAATTCTAAGTTTACTGATTTCAAAAGTGACTCAAAGTTGTGCTGTTTATTCAGTCACTGCTCTCATGTAAGCATTTAAGTGGAACGTGTTTACATAATCTGCAGTGTTTCTGAATGTTTATTTTTAAGGCCCAGCCCAGGGGAGGTGAGCGGCACCTTTGGGAATTCCTTGTGCGCTCATTTAGCGTGCCCCCACCCCCACTTCCCCTCAACACCGGCTAATATAGGGCACAACTGAGGAGAGAAAATGCTATCTAGTAATTCTCTCTCAAAAATTAAATGGCTGCTCCAACCATATGTTTGTAGTGCTTATTCCCAGACGGCACAGAAACCACAAAGTGTACCTGGATTAGACGTTACCCTCAACATTTCCGGAGTCTGTTCGTAAAAAGGCACCACCTACCACTCTCATGCGGCGCCATACGCACATTAACGGATTTCTGGATGAGAGGAGTGTGAAAACTTTTCAGTCTGACATCCAAATTAAAGAAAATCCCTCAAGACTTGCCTAAAGGGGAAGTTCCTGCTATTTGAGTTTGATTAGGCTCCACGGGCTTTAAGGGAAGTAAGCCGATTTCTTTTAGGAAACAGCGTAAGGTAGTCAAGTCTTTTTGCGCCCCCCCCCTTTTCTTACTATGTAAAAACCATGAATCGTAATCTTGTAGAGATACTCAGGTTTTTCTCTCTGACTTGGAGATAGAATAAGCCTGAAAACACACGCAGAGCTGAACGCTGAACAGGTGTTGTATGAAACTCTACCCAGCCTCGTGCGCCTGCTGACACCGTACACCCCTGTTCATGCCAAGTGGACGCTATAACTCCATCTGAAAGGCTTAAAAGCACCAGCCTTGTCTCTTAAGACAAAGACAAAACAAAAACAGCGACCCCGGAACCCACACAGCCACCAACAGTTTGAAACATGTTGGTCCCGAGCAGTGATTCCCTGGTAAGACAACAGCTCTGACTTAAGCCTCTTTAGCGTCAGCCGTCTCCGCTGGAATGCAGACGTCTGCAAAGGGGGCCTATTATTTAAAATCTTTTCATCATGCTGAAAGGGAGGGAAATAGCTTTGACGTTGAGAAGCTCATGAATAATGAATGTTGTTTCTATCAATGTATGTATAATTAATCACATCTCTACTAACTGGACTCTGCGGCTCTTTGGAGCCTGTAGGCCTGAGTGACATGGAGACTGGTCTGGACTATTGTCTCTGTTTCAGAATAAAAGACGGCTGCAGTTTCCTGCATGTTTTAAAACACAGGTGGAGCAAGCGACAGCCTCAGCGCTTCGACCTTTTTTTCTTTATGAGGACAGGGGGTGATTGTTTTGGCCAGAATGAGCAAATATTTGTTCAATTTCACACGGAAAGGCGAGAAAAAGGAGGGAGAAACGCAGGCAGGAAGTGGTGCGCTGTTTACGTATCTGCTTCATTGTGTTGCAGAGAAGCTGTTATTTAGTTTGCTCAAACAATGCCTACCCTTAACACATGTGGTCAAGGACGCAAGTGACCTCATAATAGCATTTAATTCACCCAGGGTTTTGTCTTTTTTTTTTCCCCGGTCACAAAGACCGCAGAAATGTACAAGCTGCAGCGGCGCCAGGAAGCTTTTAAAAACCTTTTCTCCGCGGAATCACTCACTTTCATAACATGATTGATTCCCAAATGGGCTACTGGGTTTGGGGTGAATTGATGGGTGATGAAGTGAAACGATGCAGAGAATGTGGCAGGTTATTTGTCACACGTGTACCCTTCTGTCACAATTGATTGTGTATAATTTGAGTTTGCAGGGGAGCCAGTTGATATTAAATGGTAACAACTCTCTGTATTCATCACGGCAACCCCCCTTTAGCAGGCAGAAATAGAAAATGTAATCTCATCCACAACCATGGCTGTGCCTCGGGCACTCTTTCACCCTTTTTACCGCTGATCCTCCCTTAGGGGCCCTGCCCTCTATAAAGGAAGAGGGAAATCTATAATCTAGCAGATGGCAGAGGATCTATGGGAAATTCTATAATCGGGAAGATGGTGGTGATGATGGTCGTCGGGGAAGAGGGCAGAGGGGTGGTGGAGGTGGAGGGTTACGGCAGCTCAGGATGCCAAAGAGCATTTCTTCCTTCTCACACGGCTAGCGTGCAGGTGCCGTGGTGGTCTCTTTGTCTTCATCATGGGTGTCACACAGACTGAATGCGAGCTGCTTAGAGGTGCTGCACCCAGAGGCGTCGTGGTTGTGCGCCAGCTCAGCCCTGCGAATCAGGGATTGTTAGAGCAGTGCTTTAGTAGGGAGGCGGAAAGCGAGAGTCTGTGTGTGCAAGAATGTGGATGTGAAAGAGGCTCAAAGTGAAGCACTTCTCTTTCTAGGATGTATAGGATGAGAAAGTCACCTGCGTGCACACACACACTCAAGCCTCACACACTCCTCTGCATCCTCGCTGCAAAATTACATGAGGCGAATACATGCATCTGTAAACAGGCACTTTAAGACACTGGCCATCCTTCAGCCGGTGAAGTTTTCCCTCTAATTTCCTCCTCTCTTTATTTATTTAATTATTTTTTTTACCCGTCACTCCCACCACAACCAAACCCCGCTGGATAATGAAGCCTTTTTATTTTCTAATTGCAGCTGGCTTGCCCTGTAAACCCCCTGGATCTCTTCTTCCCCTCATCCCTTCCTTTAGCAGTGGGATATCAATAACAAGGCACATAATGTGTAACATTTCCTTCCGGGACCGAGGGGAGTTCGTGAGCGAGCTGCGGCAACAATAAACGAAGACTCAGGCACAACCTCAGACTGCTCAAACACAGAATGAAGCAGCAAAATTCGATCTGACAGCTTTAATTGATTCCGTCTCGTCTGTTGTTTTGTATTTTTAAACTGTGCATTTTAGTGTGGCAGTAAGAGCATTTGGTGTCTGCGTCGCGCGTGGCTGGATGTTTTTTGTCAGCTAAATTGATGACATTAAAGAGTTGCGTCCATGACAGACATGAAACACTCACTTTTATAATCAATTTTTCTCCTTTTAGATGCCTTACTTTTTTTTTTTTTCCAGACACAGCCTTTGTACAATCCGCCCCACCCTGCTTACCCTGCTGTTTTTTTTAGCAGTATAACTCATGTTAAACAGTTTATCCCATATGTTAGCTTTGTTCAAAAGACTGGCCGTGCGCATCTCTGTTTATATAAGGTTTAATCTATTTAGACAAAGACACAGCAGTGTTCTGGTTTCATGTCAGCCCCCCAGTAAAAAAAAAAAAAAACTTATTGAATATGAAGCAAATTGCTGATTATTGTTGATCTCATGCATCCCCTTTTTCAAAATAATATGGTATTAGTGCATGTTGCTGCATTTGTCCATATTTTTTCTAGCTTGCTTCCCTTTTTAAATGTTATGCTGTGCTGTATACGCCTCAATAATACATACAGTAAGGCAGCTGTGTGACTTTTTTTCTCTCTTTTTCTCCCCTATCTCTGTGACATCTGTTGAACTTGTCGGGTGTTTACTGGTGTAACAACTGGTGTCTTCACTCCCCCCATCCCTCCCCTTCTCTCTGGTGCTCCCCATGCCCCCACACAATGAATACACTTGCATCCAGACTACAGAACCAATTGTCACGCTGGGAGGAAGGCAAATCAAATCTTACGGCAGCAACTAGGCGAGGAGATTGCTTTTCCTCTCAGTGGCAGAGAAGCAAGCCCATCGTCCCTGTGCCTCCGGTTTTACCGGAGAGAGAGAAGCAAGGGGTGAAAAGGGGAAAGCTACTGGGCTGCAGCAGCTGGACCGCAAGCCTCCCGCAGGTCAAGTCTCACCCATTTCCTCCCATCTTCACCCTCTCTCCCTCGCCACTCTCTTTCCACTTCCCTCCCCACTCATCCTGACACTACCTATCAGTCACCCAGCGACACCGGGGACTGCATCCCTCCCTCCAGTCCTCCAGATGAAACGGAACAATAATTATGGGGATAGAGTGGCTCTGGCCGGCAAACTGGGGCCGCTCGGATCACAACAACACATTGTCCAACCTGATTAAGGAGCCATTTGTGGCGTCCTCGCTGTAGTTAAGCAGTCTTCATCCTCTTGCCTGAAACTTGACCTCTCAGCAAGATCTATTGACATGTCCTCCAATTTGAGGTCGTTCAGAAATGTGGGGGCAGACATTACATTTCTTTACAGGAAACCTGGGCTAATGCATCCGATTCTTCCTCAGAATAGGTTCTCTTAAGTGACTCATCAGTGCCCAAGGTTATACCCTCACATGTTGGGTGTTTGTTTATTTCCACTGACAATTTGATGAATAGAGGAAATGTGGTTATCGCTAGTGAATCCTTTGATTAATGAGCAGCTGCTGTGTGGAAGATGAGCCACAGAGGAAGAAATAGTGAAGCAAAAGCACTGAATGGTTGGATAGTGTGGAGAGTCTTCTTTGGTTGTACCTAGTGCACATTTAAGAGAGCTCCATGTAAAACCCCTGAGAGAGAATTGCATTATGGAAAGTACAGTTCCATTTCTGGACTGGAACAGCTTGAGAGCGGGGGCATACTGCCTTCCTCTCCGGGCCGTGCTCACACAGAACCTGCCATCCAAACCAATTACAGGCTGCAGCCAGAGTGACATTCACAAGAAATTTTCTATCTTGTCTTTTAAATGAAGTTTTCCCCTTGTTACTCATGCCTTGCATTTTCATTAGCCTCTCACTGGATGCCCGGCCACTGTAGAAGATGAGGCCGTTTTAATTTGTGTTCACTGGGACCAAAGTGTAGCACAGATAGAACACAAAACATGCATATACAGCATGTAGCATAGAAACGTTATTGATCTCTAATAGCCAGCAATAAAAACACTGTAATAGCATCTATAAATCTTTTAAAGGAAAGATGTTTTTCTGTGATAAAAAAACATACATTTCTAAATAAAGCATAGTTTATAAATTAATATAATAATATGTGTTCATCTGTATTTAATGATTAAGATGAGTTGCAGTGTGTTGCCACTGCCTTTACCTTTGATATTTAATGGAGTCAAGCTGAACAGGAACAAAAGGAGTCAGGGGTAATACAAGAGAACAAACATGGTGCGCTCCAAATTAAGGGCTAATAATAATATGTTAATTAAATTCCTTTTCATGAATTATCTTCTCTATAGTAATGAGTTAAAGTTTAATTAGGGGTAAATGGTGAAAAGCAGACAGAATGATGCTAACCTTCAACGCAAACACATTGCATAGTAATTTAGCAAACCCCAATCAGGGGCCTGCCCTCGCATTGTTTCTTATCGTTATGCAGTTTTCCTGCAAAAATAATTAGGAGTGCGAGAGGTGAGATGGCAAACAGCAGCTTATCTCCTAATGATTGAAGGTAGACCTATGCACTTTGGAGAATATTGAAAGATGATTACACCTCCGTACATACAAGTTCCTTAAAGTTTACAGCAACTAAAGGGACAAGATCAGCATCAGGCAGATAATAATGCCACACACGATATTCGTAGTCTTTTAACCCATGAGAAAATAGCATCAATACCTAGAATCTAAACAAACAAGGACATGCATTTGGTAGCATTAACAAGCTCTTACATTTTTCATAGACTGCAAACAGGTCGTGGGAGCTATTTGCCAGAGGTAAACATCACACATTGGCTGCTGTGATCTGCCAGCAACACTTTTATTTATTCATGTATTTATTTCTTTTTTTATTTATCTCAAAAGAGATCCAAGAAGACCGGGACTAATGTTTGACACCTCCTCTGCTCCCCCGTCCCCACTGCTCAGACTCAACGGCATTGTGGCTTCGCTTCCACGCAGACGCTTAAAAAAAGTTCACAACTTTCAACTTCATTAGCATATAACGCGGAGAGCGTCCGCACGCTGCGTTTTAATCCAAAGCTGTTCGGTGGCCATGTGCGACAGCTGTGCACGGCCGCTGCCACCTCACCAGCCGGCATGTGTCAAATGTGTAGCTGAGCTGATCATCAGCAATCGTGCTCCAGTGCCCGCGTTAACCTTTCTTATCACGAGGGGTGACTTTTTTTCTCAACAGGACTTTGATATCGGCACTGTAGACTTCCCTCGGAAGTCAGCCATTGACTCACAGCTTTTATCAGGGTACAGTATCTGCGGCGTGGAATTTTAAGTGAAGGCTCTGCTTTCTGTCTGCAGAAAACACCTGCATCTTATCAAACTTTGTCGAAAGGGTCATATCCTGGCTTTTCGCAGAGCTGGGAAAGTCCTTTGAGAGGCTTTGATACCCTTTGGCCCTCTGACATCTTACCTAGTGTGAGTAGATGCTTGGCAGACGCAGGAGGGGCTACCTGCTCAGTGTACACTAACTCCTCTGTCCATGTGCTCTTACTCGTCAGACATTCTCCTTGCTAAATAAATGTTGGAAAAAAAAGAAAGAATGTAGGATGCCTTTGAACTGTGTTCTCTAATGTGGGTCAGAGATCTATCGTATGCATATTCTGAAAGCCTTTTCATCTGCAATTGCGGAGTTAAGATTCCCCTGGTACACTCTTAATTTCATCTACTTCTCTTGCAGTTATTTATTTAATATTTCCACATTAACGTCTTCTCAAACATGGTGAAAGTGAAGAGTTCAGAGAAGAAAAAAGGGAAACTTTTCCTCTCCCTCTGTCTGCATGATAGTCTGTCCGCCCTAATGACTCCATTTTAAAGACAGTGGGCTGACCGGCAGCGGAGGGAGGGAGCAAGGGATCGAGAGCGGGGAGGGTGAAGAGGAGAAGAGAGGCTGCGCTCACTGCAGCACTCTCCTCGGCTCTCAACTCCCAGTCAGCCTCTCTGTGTGTGTGCTTTGAAAGAGAATAGGATTCAGCCCTTTGAAAGCCGAGGCTGCTCACCGGGGCCTTTGTGTAAAATAACATTTCTACTGAAAGCCAATTACTGGTAACATTATTTTGGTTGCCTCCATTATTAAAAGTACCTCTCTCTGTTGCCCCCATCATCCCTCAACCACAACCCCCCACCCCACCCATTCACCTCCCACCCCCTGCATCGCTCTGTTACAGACGGAGAATTATTCCATCGACTCCAGTTACGTGAACAGCAGAGCCCACCTCATTAAAAGGTATGTCTTGATTAGGAATTGTTACCAGCACCTCGTTACCATTGTTATCTGTAATTGTTTTATCTAATGAGTGCACAGCTACCGTTGCAGCAGTTTGCAAGCGTTCCTGCATGTTTTTCATTCAGTGTAATTGCAATGGGAGGATAAGATTTGGGGATAAATAGAATTACTCTGTAATGCGTTTAGCAGACACTTGTTGAAACGAGCCACAAACCTCATACTTTCAGAATATTAGATTACACAGAGCAGCAGAATCAGCAAGTAATGATTTTCATATTTGCAGATAACCTTATTACTCTTCTGTAATTCAGTTCATTAGCACACACACACATGTGGCTTGAATTGCATCAGGTTACGGCTTAAAACAACCACCCAATGATTAAAAGATATTCAGGAGATCTCTCAAGTGTTTTTTTTTTTCCCCACTGTGTTTCAAGACAGCAGCTTCATGAATAGTCAATAATTATGTTCTTTCTTTCTTTTTTTCCTTGGGTGACGAAGAAAAGAATGAATGTTTTCATTGTGCTTTGTATTTCAGTCCACCTGAACCAGGATATTAGATAGCAGGAATGCAAGGTTGGGGGTTGGGGTGGAGGTCGGGATGGGGGTCACATAATAATTCCCTCCAGCCATTGAGGTTTTTGTAACCAGGCTCACTTCGAAAACTACAATTCTCCCCTTTTACCTGCAGCTATGGAACATTCCTGCCTTTCCTTTGTTTGAGGACATCCCGGCCTTTTGAAAAGCCATTATGGCAATTTCCTGCCCCAAAAGATTCCCTGCATTAATGTAAACAAAGAGCATTCAAGTGTGGGGCCTCTGCAGCACACTACAAAGAAATCCCCTCAGGAGCCAGTGAGCCTATGGTCTGGGACAGGTGCAATTACAGTGATAACATCAGAGAGCCAGCATTACCTGCAGTCCTCTCTCCCAGGCTGGAGAATGTGAGGCTCGGGCTGAGGAATGCAGCTACCTTGTACTGTCCTTCGCTTTCTCTACCACTCTTTTTGTTTACTCCCATTTTCTCCTCTGCCTATTCTTCTCTCTCCTTACTAGCCGCCTCTCACCCCTCACATGAACTCATTCATACATTTCTTTTTCTCTCCTGCAAGAACACATGTTCATATATTCACCCCTATTTAGTGTTGTTTGTAAAGCAGAATTTGTTCCAGTGGGATGGAAATCAAATGAAGGGAAATCACGCTGTTACTGTGCAGCTGTTGATTGTGCCCCCCCAGCCCACCCTCTTTATTGACTGTGAGCCCCAAACAAGACAGATGCTCAGTTTGTATGCCTCCAGCGTTTCCTCCATCCATCTTCCTTCCAGGAATTCCTGATTACTGCAGTATTTGTTTGATTGTAGTGAGTGAGTGCCACCTGTTCGTTCAATGCGTTGTCCTTGAAGTCAGTGCATCCATCCAAAATGTCCCAGTCCGAAGCACCCCATAGCTGCCGTGCTATCTGTGAAGGTGAAAAATGTCCATTAAATCCAGAAAGGCTCTCAGCAGATTTAAATGTCCTCCCCACTTCATTGCTACTGCAAGCTGGAGCGAGGCTTTGTTCTTTGTTATGTAGTGTTTAACTAAGACTCGCGGCAACAAAAAAAAATCCTAATCGTCTGTTTTGAATTCATGGAAATAGACTGCGCAAAAGAGGGCAAAGAATTCACAGAAAGGACGCAAAAATTGACAGGGAGAGAGAGAGGGACAGCTCGTCACAAACCACGGGGACGAAGGAGAGCGTGTGAGAGAAGGAGATGTGACAGTTAATCAACATTTCCCTCTTCTCCCTCCTGGCCCCCATGTAGCACATCGACATTCAAGGACCTGGAGGGGAACAGTCTGAAGGACAGCGGCCACGAGGAGAGCGACCAGACCGACAGTGAACATGATGTCCAGAGAGGACACTATGTTGACACGGCTGTCAATGACGTGCTGAACATGACTGTCCCCCCCAATGTTTGCCAGCTGCCAGACCAAGGTAAGAAAACCTCTGCTTATACGTGAGCGTGAGTGTGTGTGTTTGTGTGTGTGTGTGTGCGTGTCGAGGACTACAGCATCCTTTGGAGTGTGTTTCGCCACTTTCATGATAAGACCAATGTGTACTTGTGTGTGTGCCCGGGTCTGTTTCTATGCCACCAGAGCATCTTTTAAGGCGCGCTATGCCCATTGCGGGCCTCAGATGTGCAAGTATGAATAACAGCAGAGGTTTTTTTTTTCTTTGATGTCCTGCAGAGCAGCTAATGTGAAGGATCTCTGACAGCTAAGGCTACCCTTTGATACAGGCTTAGGCAACATTATTGACTGATAGTAGCCATGTCTGCTCTTGAAGTGGGGCTGACTTCAGATGTGCCTGAATGGCAGCAATTAGGCTCACAAAGGTAGAAGGTGGAAATCTACATATCTCCACGTGCCCTCATCCATTATTCAGGGGGATCATTTAGCAGGGAATTAATGTTGATGTTTCATTTCTGACTCACCGTTTAAAAAGACATCCACTTGGTTGGCAGAAGTCAGTGTTAGGGTCATGTTCATTCTTAACTGCTGCCAGTCAGACTGAGCAAGAGAGTGGGTCAGCGTGAGGGAGAGAGAGAGCAGGATGAAGCTGTCTGGAGCAGGCCAGGATGTTAGTATATGCACCTGAGGGTATTTACCGAGCTCAAAGGAAACACCGCGTGCACAGGTGCAGCCGCTCAGCAGAGCACGAGAGTCAGCGTGTGTGAAAATTGCAGACATTTTAGGATGACTCACATTAGCAATTTTACTCCGAGCGAGGAGGAAACACCGGACATTTTATTTTCAAAGCACACTCGTGAGGACAGCTTTTACAGATATCACTCGCTGTATCTGAACTTTACCTTTGCACTGTGCTCCAATTTGGGAACTTGTGCCAAATGTAGTTTTTTCTTCCCACAGCTACATGATTTTTCTTCCTTTCTGCTAACGCTGGCCCAGCGAGGCCGTCTACTTTCTCAATATTCTGCTTTCTTCCTCCTCAGCTCAAATAGGAAAGAAATTTTAATGAGCAAGCGATAAGCAATTTTTGTCATTGGACTGTGAAGTGTGTGGGTGTGGTTGAAGCGGCAGTAAGAGACATGTGTAAGTCCTTCCTCGTCTGGTTGCAGACATGTTTAACTCACCAGATGCTTAACTTTGAGCAGTTTGGCTGCCGATGTTGTTCGACCGGGGAATAATAACATTAGACGACTCGCACTTAAATGTTAATCAAGGCCAGAGTCGTGCAATTGGATCCGCCTGCACTGCTGCGTGTGCCGAGGGATGCAGACAGACATATATGTAGCGTCAGGAACCATGGCGACCATTAAAGTCAACGTGCACGAGTAATGAGCAATGAAAAGTGGATTTGCTGACTATTGGCTGCCAGCTGGAATTACTTCACATCCCGCGAAAATTCCCGCGCCTTAAAAAATGCACGCTGACAGGTCTTCAAGTAGCGGGATCTCATTATTGGAGACAATTAGAAATGATGTACATGAAGAATATTACAAGTGGGGAGAGCTCTCTGAGGCTGTTCTTTTTTCATTAACACCACCGGTGATTGTATCTGTTTCAGCAAAATGGATGCATGCCTCCTGAATGTGTAATGCAGCAACACATTGCCGGAAAACACAACAAGAGGCTATTTCACAGTGCTGTCCATTCTTTTGACCAGAACGAATAGATGATAACAAAGTGTCTGTTTGGAATTACAATCAGAAGGTTTGTTGTTGGCCTTTCTTTCTGCCTTTTCTTTTCTTTTCTTTTCTTTTCTTTGTTTTTTTATTGCAGTCAGCTTCAGGCTCACTCTTGGCCCGCAATTTTCCTTCAGTAAGGACTTAACAAAATGGCTCCACTGGAATCTTTCCTCCCTTTTGTTTTGAGAGTCAGTCAGCAGCAGTGGTCACACCAGAGAGTAATGAGAGGCTGTTCGTAATTATTAAATGAATTGACCGAGATCCTTGCACGTGCAGAAATGTAATGACACAGCAAATGAAATCGTCCCTCTATGCCCATCTCGGCGGTCTAATTACATAGTTAAAGGGCATGTTGGGCTGACAGCGATGGGCAGATTCAGCATGACGCCCGGTTGAATGTGTCTCTGCTGTTGTATGAGGATTTTACTTCGTCAGACTTTTTTTTTTGGGTTCCTCTGGAGAACTGGAGCTTCCTCTTCCCCCTGCTTCATTTTCCTCTGTGCAAACTGGCTTGATTGCAAAGGCAGAAATAGAACAGTTGAGGTTCGTAAAATATGAGAGCGGCGCAGCGGTTACAGCCACGTGATGATGTGGTTTTACTTTGAGCTCATCTGTCTTAATTGACAAAAATGGACACTATCTGCTAGTTCTATTGAGTGAATACAGGGAATTGTCAGAAAACAAATAGGCATGTTCACTAAACACCCCGCTGCTAAGATGTCTTCTGGGAGTAACTCTGCTGTACAGTGTGCCTCTCCTGCCAGCTAAAGCAGAAAACAAGTTGAGAGACTGCAATTGCCAAAGGACAACAACACACACAAGCCGAGGATAGAGGAGCCTTGTTTTTTTCTGTGTTTTTATTGTTCTGTTTTCTGGTGTTGATAAGCGCCGAGAACAAAAGGAAACTGGAAGCGGGAAGGAGGAAGGGTTAAACTCTTGGGCTTTTACAGTGCAAATGTTTACCATTCCCAGTGTCATGTAAAGGTATTGTTTGCCCAGGAGACACACCATTACCTTTACACAAAGACCCTGCACCCCCATCATCTGGCGGGCTTTCATGTGGGAATCCATTCAAGGGCTAACTACCCCAGCTCTAAGTCACAGTGGGCATTTTTCCTTTCTGCATCATTTTAAGAGTTTGATATTTGGCTTTTGTCCATCAGAGTTATGCTTTTTGTGGCAACGGTGGTGCTGTACTCATTATTTCTGCCCAGGCCACTACCAAGGTAACTTTCAGCGAAGTGCTTGCGAGGAGATTTTAGACCTAAATCTGAGCGAATGCCTCTTTGCTGAATCCCTGCCAAGAATCTAAAGAGGCGTGCATGCTCTTTTTGAAAACCTGACCTGAAATATCCTCACCCACCGGATTAGATTAGGGAAGTATCTGAAGAACAAATTACATTAAATCTCTTAAAATCTATAAAGGAAGGGCTATCTTTAACATGTAATGGCTCCCTCATATCTGCCAATAGAATGAAAAATGGATGATATCGCTGTAGCTGAAAACTGAGAAGAAGCTATATAAAATGAATTCCTCTTTATCTTTATAGGCATGTCTGTGAAGTTAGGGGGATTTGGTTGAAATGTGCGACATGCTAGCTTTGGCTGTGCAGAACCATTAGTGTCATGGGAGAGGCAAGGGAACAGACTCCGAGGGGGCTGGTGACAAAGAGAGCTAAATCTTTTTTTTTTAACTTCCTTTGATTGTCATAGCTCACACTTTAATTCCCCCCGGATATGGATGAGCCATGGTTTTTAAGGATTAAGATTCATGTATTGTTAAATCGCTCGAGTTATCTCCGCAGGGGGGAAAGGGAGAGCATGATGTCTTTTTACACTGTCCGATTTGTGGGTTTAGAGGTTTGTGGTCTCCGTTTTGGATTTATTACCAGGTCAATATGTAAGTGTTTTTCCCGAAAAAAAAAAAAAAAAAGCCCTTCCTCTTAGCTTATTAGACTCGAAGGGATACAAGACTGCTCAATTAGACAGAGCAGGGAACAGGCCTCTTTTATTTTTGACATATTCCTTGGCCTCCACCTCTGGAGAATATCTCTCATCTATCTGTTAGCCTCCCTATGGGTGCGTGCCTGAAGCTGGAGCCCAGGAATGGAAGCCCCCTCCGTGGGCCGCAGACTTCTCCATATTCCCTTCTTCCATCAGCAGATCCGCAGGGTTTCACTGTTCCTAATTGATTTCAGCCCCCCCCCCCACACACACACACACACCCTTTCCTCTCTCCCTCCATATGTCTTTCCGTCCTTCTCGTCTGTTTCCGTCTACTGACTGCAAACATCTCCAGCCCACATCTCCCAGCTTTGTGCCAGTCAAGCACTTCCCTTCCCCTGTTGAATTAAAGAAAGAGTTAAAGCACCTCACATGTTCCTGCTGCAAACTTGCCCTAAATTCAACACGGGAACATTTCTAGTTTGCAGTTCTCTGATCTACTAACGAAAATGCTGACAGGTGTCAGAATCAGGAAGGCAACAGGAACAGGGCTGTGCTGACAACACGAGAGGGGGAGAGAGAGAGAGGGAGTCTGTGCGTGAGGGAGACAGAGATGGAGAGATGAGCCGAGAGTCTAGTAAGCAGTCTTAGCGAGAGAAAATAAAAAGAGCAAAAGAGGAAACAATCTCTCTGACAGGTAGGAGTGATTTTTTTCATTCTCTCACTCCAAGACTGAGAATGTGCCAGAGGATGTGACTGATTCTCAAACAAAGCTTGATTGAATTAAGCATCAGAAGTCTTCGTGTGATTCGGGCCTGGCAACAACACGTGTTGCGTTATGATGTCTTTTGATTAGGTTAACATACAAACTCTATACTGGGACCATCCATTTTGATTTGGATATGCCTAATCTAATGTGTAACCCGTGGTGGAGGTAAAATGGCTGACAGTGACAAAGAGCTCAACGCAATGCAAGCATTAGGGGAGATAGAGTGTGCACACACACACACACACACGTGCACACACACTGCACGCTCAAACACACCAGAGGATGCTCGCAGGAAGGTGTGGCGAAGTCTGTAATGAACCTCCAAGATGCAGATTTTTGCCGGTGAGATGAAGAGATTTGAGGAAGTACAAGGAAATAAAATGTCATTTCAAGCTGTGTCCATCTGTGCTCGTCTTTTTTATCGTGCTCAGCAGCGCCGAATGAAATCGTGCGACTCCGTGAGGTCTCTGGCTCTGTCTTATTGAAATTACACCTAATGTAATAAAACGGAGCAGACCAATATTGATTTTGCACCTGGTAAAATAGACGAGGGGCCTCTATCACTTAAAGGGAAGATGGGACTCTGTGTAAAGCAAGCCGGCTCTTGCACAGGCTACACTGCTTTTATGTCTGTTCTAAATTAACAACATTGGCTGTGGCCTCTTGGTAGAGTTTGTTTGCAGTACTTGCATAAGTAAACCAACAAATTCTTTAAAAATCATGTGCGCACCCATCCCTTCAGTTCTTTAGTTAATTCCAAGAGGGAATAAGTTAAGAGATGTGAAGAAAGACTTAAACAAACTTGACATGTTTTGATTCTCTGTTAAGTTTTTACAAGGACTGCCTCTAGCTGCTCTTCCTCAGCTGCACACGCTGCCGCAGACACAAACAAAAATACATGCAGAAGGTTTTCTTCTCCAGCCCAGAGTGAAAACATATAGTAATATTGTAATACTATAATGGCAGCCCCTGCACCCTCGTCCTGCCAAAGCTCTCCTGAATATACCCCGTGTATTTAATCAGCTCAAGAGGGGACTGCTTATCTCTCTGCACTTGTCATGGATAGCGTATTGAACATATCAGAGAGAGAAATGGGAATAGTTCATTATTTTCTAGGGCTCACAATGAGCCTGATGTATCTCATTGCAGGCCCTCCACTGACAGCTCATTTTCTAGACAATCCTGGCATTCAGTTCACAACGCGGCAGGGCAAGAGAGAGAGAGACAGACAGAGAAAGAGAGGGAGAGAGAGGAAACACAGAGACAGAGAGAAAATAGGGCTCCGGATCTCCATTGCTTATTCATGACGCTGTGGCATGCTAGGTGTGTTAATAATCTCCAC
Source organism: Chelmon rostratus (assembly GCF_017976325.1). NCBI lineage: Eukaryota > Metazoa > Chordata > Actinopteri > Chaetodontiformes > Chaetodontidae > Chelmon > Chelmon rostratus. The sequence continues at coordinate 19,129,863 of NC_055666.1, forward strand.
AGAAACCAAGTGAATCACAGTTGTTTGTTGAACACCTAGCCAAGCTGGGCCCCAATCGACAGCAGATGGGAAAACAGGGGGATCAGGATGATCCCAGACAGAGGGAGGCAGATTAAGAACAGGTAATGTGCTGAAGTTGATGGGGGCCGAGTGTGTATTAGGGAGAGAGGAGAGAGTACCTGAATTTTAAATCTGTCTGAGAGTGTGTACACAATGTATGGAGTGTGTGTGTGAGTGTGTGTGTGGCTGCAAGTGTGTGTCTTTAAAGGTTAATCAGAGACAGTGGGAGAAAGAAAGAGAGGGAGAAAGATAAGGAGATGGCACCTGAGAGAGAAATACTGTGTGGTAGGGGGGAAATGGAGTGAAATTCCAGCAGCAGAGCTGTAGCATTGTCTCCAGTCTTTTCGGCTTTGTGGCCCCCATTGATTCTCATTCTTGACTGAGGAACCGAGGAAGCGGCCATTTTTCCTTTCGCCACCATTGTGTTTTTAATTCTTTGAGGTCACTGCGTGGGCACGGCCCCGTCTCCACTGCAATACAAAGCTAGCGGCAATAAGACTGAGGGTTAAAACAGAGGACTGTATGTCTGCGGGGGGGGCGCAGCACCGTTTGTGATGAAAGCACACACAGCTAATGGCCAGATCATACTTATCAAAGCCAGCGTTATTGTCAAGTCTGGCACATGCACAGGACCTATAGAGGATCGAAATGCCATGCCTCTCAGACTCCAGTGTTTGCATTTGAAACTGCTAAAGCAAAACATCAAGGGCGTAAAAAAGCGTTAAACAAATTAAATCTTGACCAGTTAAGCTGGGGGTCAGGGGGGATAACAAGGCACAGATCAAGAACAAAAACTGTAATGGCAAAAAATGAAGTGCAAATAGAACAACTATAGTGCAAATAGAGATGAAATAGAGTGCAAGAAATATTCCATCCTCAAGATGAGTAATTAGCAGCAGCTTTTAGCGGCGTTCTGTACAAAGTGGCCGAGTGTAGGCGTATATATGTTCGTAGAAAAAACTTCTTATGGCTGCTGCTGGACATGTAGACGGTGGGAGTGATAAATTACAGTCCAGACTTGTTCAGGCAGATCATGCTTATAATAATTACCTAGTCATCTTCATAAGATAACTTCAATTATATTGTTTTTGCTCATAGTCTCTCTCTCTCTCGAAGTCACCTCCCAGTGATGCTCGCTGCCCACCGGCATCTTTAACAGGACGAGGAACTCGTGCCTCCGGTTTTCATGTGGGCCTACTGCCGTGGATTCTAATCTGAAACTGAATTTCCATTTTGCAGTGATAATCTTATCTTACGAGATAACATATAAAATCAACGTAATGAGAGGTTAACAAAGCCTCCTCTGCCACGGTGTTCTATATTTGCGTGCTTCCCACCCACAAACAGTGCAAGTGCAGAGGCACCGATATCGTGATGGTGAAATCGACGGTGGAGCCGAGGCAAATTGTTTCTCCTTCAAAGACACAGATGCAGGTTTTTCAGTCAGCGTGTTCTTGCATGTCTGTTTAGATTTCACGTGTGAAGATGCACGGTTTAAGCGTCGGCCGTTTCACCCGAAATGACACACAGGATGTCTGCGTTCAAGAGACGAAGCAGCCGTCATAAATACGCTGAGAGCAAAGGAGGTCAGGTGAAATTATAGAGCGTGTGCAGAGGGGGGAGGTCAGGGTGGAAACGACTCTTAAAACCAGATCATTGTTTATTTCCTGTTTTCTTCCCACAGTTCTTTCAAACATGACCACGATTGTTCCCTAAATTCAACCAAGCGCTTGTTATTGTAAGCATCACTACATCGTGTTTGCGCTTAACTAAACCTTAACCGTCGTGTTGTCACATCGTAAACGTGATTAACGATGTCCTGCCGTTAGTGCCGTCGGATCAGAAAAGGCTTCTGTGTGAACTTCTGGAGGACGTGTGCAAACTACGTGCTGTGTTATCTCATTTGGAGGACTTGCTGTAGTTAAACCAGGCCGGCAACTCTAATATACTGAAAATTACACAGCCATTACATTCCTGTCTTCGTGGGGATGGTAAATTGATGACACTAACATGGTATATTTTAACACTTCATTTCCAGCACTGGTCCGGAAATCCCAACTCTTTGACTTAAAGTGGAAATGAGGAGGCTTGACGACTGACTCTAATGGCTGCTTGTCAGCTGAGAGAAAGATGTCTGTGACACCACCAGGGGAATGTGTCCCCAGCTGATTAGCCATTGTTGTCTGTCACGCCAGGAATGCGACTTGTGTGTGAAACAGTGAAGTTGTCCTCCAGAACCACTCTGCTGCCCGTAGGACAGAAAATAGCAGATAGTATAACTGCAGACCCGATCCTGATGCTCTGGTGACAGCTTGAGTTCCGCTCAAGAGTCCTTAATGCGCCTTTACGATAGCATGTCTTACCACAGCCTTGTTGCTGAAATGCTATGACTATAGACTGATAGCATGTGGAGTAAACGACCTGATGAGGACATACTATACACATAGACTAACTCAAAGGAGCCTCAGTGTGTGGCTGGAAGTGGGCAGGATAGTCACCGAGTGACTGCCAAAGCAGGGCTTGTATTACAGGGATCCCAGGATATCAGACACCAGGCGGCCTGTGCTCCCTCCAGGCAGGGCAGAGTCTGGCAGCTGGCCCGTAGCCCAGATAGCTATAATCAGCTCCATTACCTGTAGCACTGACTCCCATTTATGAGTCCTCATAGTGGAGCCATACTGCTGTACTGCAGGGAATTAAGGATGCTGGGAAATTTAGGAAAAGTACCAATGGCATGCAGCTGCACATGCTATAGCTACACCTGCTGCAGACATGCATGCGCTGTGCACGCAGGAGCGCGTCGGTTGCTGCACGCCACTCAAACGTGTAGTGAATGGGGAGAGATTTTCTGGGCATTATGCGTCTTGGCACGAGGCATTTGTTTTATCTTCTCCCTCTGTGAAAGGAAAGATTAAGAATATATTCTGCTCTGTTTAAGGGGAAAATCAGCTGTCTTCTGACAAGTACATTGTAGCCCGCAGTTTTCTGTCCAGAATACAAAGAGACATTTATCACTGCAGCTGGGGTAAGGGAGGAAGAGAGAGAGCAGGGGGGGTGGGGGATCTCCTGTGCTGCAGCAATGTGCATTTCTTTTTTTAACCCCCATTACTTCAACACTGTACCTCCATCCTCTTTAATCCATTTGAGATTTCTTCCATTCAGTTTTTCTTTCTTTTCAGTGTCTCCCCCAACGCCTTTGTCATCTCCACCCTGGTTTTTATCTTGGTTCTCATCACCTTGTTTCTCCTGACAACATTATAACTCAGATGGAATATGTAGAAGGAATATGTAAAGTTATGTCGTCCTCCTCAGTTGTGGCAACAAAAGGTTACTACCTCAGGCATACTGCTATAATATTTCCATATTCTGCTCTCCTCATGTATATTCAGTGAGGATAATTTATTCTCTAACATTTTATGGCCGCTGTTGAAATGCAGAATTTCTCCCGCACGGATCCCCGCGTACACTGTAAAACACAGCATGGCAGAACGTGCTCTTTGGATTTACACTCGGCAGAAGTTAAACAGAGGTTAAAGAGAAGTCATCCAAATCACCGCTATCATTACCATCTCTCATTCACCAATTAGTGTCAGTGTTCCCTCGCTGTCCCCTAGATGACCTTGCAGGCATGATCTCACTATGTTGTAATTCAGCGTTTTGAGTAGGTCTCAATAGCAGGAGGCACGTTGTGGCTGCCGGTGACCCCGATTATAAACTATTGATGAGCGAGTGAAGGCATAGTAACAGAGAGGAGAGACCCACTGAGGTGTGTGTGCGCCCAGGGAGCCTCTGACGACCTTTTCTTGGCCAGCCGTCTCTGCAAGACCTTGCTTGGGTTTTGCCTTTCAACACGTCTTCATATTCAAGAACATCCCAGTCATTTAAACGTTGGTGCTCTGTTTATCCCCAATTCAATGCACAAGCAAGAAGCACATATTGCTTCTGAGCTCATCAAAGTCATCTTAGCTGAGTAAAGATCAAAATCATGACGTGCACAACCTGAACACCGCACAGAGCTACCAGTCCATTTAAATGACTGTACTATGCACACACTGTAGTCGGATTTCTGCCTGCTTTGACTCTGCTCATGTGTGAGAAAGGTCAGGAGCCGAACAGGATGCAGAGTGGTGTTGCTGCAGTGGGGCGTAGCTGCCGGGGGTGGATAATCAAATTTAAACAAATTCATCAACATAACATTCACAAAGGTCCCCGATTTTTATATTTTGCTGCGAATACAATGTTTCCTTTAGGCTGTCACACATCTTTCTTGGCATTTCACTAATTATCATATCACATTAGTACATTGTGTAAATACTACAGTAGCTGTTACATAAATCTGCTTATGTACAGTAATAATAGCATAGCATGCAAAAAAAAAGTAGTTTTGATACATTCCAGGAGGCTTTATTTGTTGTTCCTTCTATGCGCAATTGACTAAAGGACAGGCTTCACTCAATGAATGCATCATGCCAGCCAAATGTGACTTTTCAAACCCCGCTGCCCCCCACCTCCTTAAAGGGGAGGATAAAAGGTAATGGAAGAGGTCGGCTGTAAAGTTTAATGGCAGACAGGAAAGTCTCAGAGTGGCTCTTTTTAATGATGTGCCTGTTCTCATGCAGTCCTCGTTAAAGATGAGGCCAGACTGCATCCAGAGGACAGGGAGGGAACTGTGGCCAGACGCTGCGCTGCCCTTCGTCCTCCGTAAGATCTGTGGTGGGGGTCTCAGGCTCCTTTGTGTGTTCTCCAGCACATCGCAGGCATCCTGTGCTCCTTCTGTATTCAACTCGCATTAGCATCAGGAAATAAATAAAGCAAGCAATCAGGCCGCGACCTCTTATATCCACAGTGCTGCCAGCCCCCCACCCTCCCTCCTCCTCCTCCTCCTCCTCCGCTGCACTCTACATAGGTTTAACTAGCTTGGATTTGCAACTGAATGCCAAGCTTGGTGTTTGGCTTTACCACAGGGCAGGTTGTTCCTCCGCGGTCTCCGGAGAAAAGGAGCTCAAGGATCGAGAGGGAGCGAGAGAATTGGATCTTTGACACCTGTCACTTCCACTCTGCTGCACCTTGCTCCCTTGCCACACATAAGGACTTTTCATGTCACAGCTCAGCATGTTATCATGAGTGGGCACAGGGCCTGAGAAATCCAATTACTACCACTGTGTCAGACCCCTGCCATCATCCTTATGTATGCTATAGTCATGTTCCTCAAATCAGAAAAGATGTGCCTATTAGTTCCTTCTCTTTTCTTCAGTCTCAGTCTTCAGTCTCCCTCCTCCATTTCAATCTGTGTGCCTTAGATACGAGCTGCAGCTCTTCTCATGGACTGCCTCACTGCTGACAATCCTCTATATAGAGTAGAACTGGTTGGTGGGTGGCTAATGCAACGGACATTGGTTCTGACTGTCTGATATTAAGTGGAATCACGGTGCAGACCTCACTGTGGTGAATAATGGAGAACCTGGGAGAGAAGCAGCAAGCCTCCCAGATGCCAAACAGAAAGGCCTTTGTGACGGGGAAATAGAAGGAGTTAGAGAGGCCTCCCTCTTGCTTTCCCTCTGCCCAGTAGGTGTAAATCTAATGCATCTCCACACAGCAAGGCCCTTGCTGTGTTTTCCTTATTTCTTTTATGTGTTGCTCATCCCCAAGTGACACTGTCCATCTTGTTCAGTGGGAGACAGGGGGACTGTCTTTTTCTCTCACAATCGGTGTCTCAGTGTGGCCCACCCCTCTTACTGTATATGTTTCTGCCTTGCTGAGCTAAACCTGCCCATCACACTGCATACCAGCACACTCACCACCACCGCACTCACCATGTTACAGTGTCCTACTTCCAAAGGTTGTTAAAATTGTCGAGAAAAGGGACAAGTAGAATTTTTTTTTTCTTAACGAAGAAAAAGCAGAAAAAGAGACGAAAATGAGAGTGAGGAGGGACCATGCTGGTGCTTCTGCGACAAGATAAAATGGAATATAAAACACATAGTCCTGGATGACACAAAGTGAACATGACTGCATGAGAAGCCACATTATATTAATTATGTAAGGCCACTCTTTTGAGGCGAAGCTGAAGCTCACAGAGAGAGAGAGACGAAATCCAAAGATATTGGTATGCTGCCCAGTGTGCTGTCCCCAGTTGTTTGGAGCTGGACACATTGACAGCTGCTGAAGTATTGTATTTATTTCAGATGGCTAATAGAAATAGCACTTGAGAAAGGGGGAAAAAAAATAGTCAAAAGGGAAAACTATGAGAAATGTCTCTTAAAGGCAAATGTGAGACTATAATGGTTTTCCTTCTCTGGGATGTTTATAGGTTATATATTGTTCAGAACCATTAAATCATAAATCTATTTCCCCACAATTGATTAGTTGTGTTTGTCGACTGCAGGGTAGAAAATGTGGATTCACGAATATAAATCTTAGTGTTGGTGAAACATCTTTAATTTGTCATGGACCTCTTGCTTATTAAAGCAAAGCTCCACCCCGCACGAACCATTGTTTCCATCATCCAGTGTTACATTTCCCTGACATTTGCAGTTTTCTTCTCTTTTCTCTTCTGCCCATTAAAACTGCTGAAACTTACACTTGTGTGATAGGGATTTGTTCTAGCTGATAAATATAGATTGCATTAAGGAATGTTTAATTGTCCCCCTTGGTTCAGGAAGCAGATGCTTTGACCTTAGGGACTCACCTGACATGAGAACTGGTTTTTCCCTACACTTTTGACCTCAGCGATCACAGTCCACAGCGATGCCATTGCTACACCCACTCGACTTCTCCTCTCCATCCCTGCTCCCTGTATAGCTTTCCGCAACACCCCAACCCCATTCTCAAATGTAATTTAGGAGTCTGCTTCTGCCCCCCTCGCTTCTCCCAGACTCAAGGGTTTAGGAGCAAATTAGCTTGCTAGCTCGGTCAAGCTTAAACACAGAAATGCTGCATTTGTTCCAGTGTATTTAAAGATGTCCTCTGCCGATGCATTGTGGAGGAAATGAGCCAAGCGGGCAGAGGCAGGCGGGCGATCGGGCTGGCTGGCACGGCAGAGTGGGCAGGTCTGCGACTGGGACGCCAGCGGCCTGCTGTGCTGAGTTTTGGGAGTGCATTGTACTGTTGCTGTGGGTTTGGAGCACCAGAACACAGGTTAATTTGAAGCCCATCATTACAAGGGTAATTTGGACGCTGAGAATTGACAAGGGTGACATTTGTCGTGTCATTATAGCATCACATGCATCACATCACAATGCAACACTTGAACTTGTGCCTTGCTCGAATACGGATACAAAGAGTAACATAATCAGATTTCTGAAACCATGAAAACAACAAAATACCTATGAAAGAGTCCAATATAGCCTGCATCATATTAATGGAAACATCATTTCAGAGCTTACTTATCATAGATCATATTATCTGTTTATCATCTATCACCAAAGTGTTGAAATTGGAAAGTGTCGTTAAGGTCAAGAACTGAATTGGCTGACAAGTTACGCCGCATTAACTGAAGTTTGTTCAGAATTTGTGTTGGTAGTGTGGAAATTGGTAATAACACAGCTAATAATGCGGTAGCGTATCAGATATTTTAACAAAAAATCAAATCAAATAAAAATACAATTGTCTCACTTTTGAATGATTCCTCTCTGCGTGATTCTTCCCACTTTAACTGGAAATGTATCAAATTATGCTCAAGTTGCAGTTTAATTTTGACTTTAATTGGATTCTCTTCTTTTTTTTCATCTTGTATCTTTCATATTTTAAAATAATTATCCCTTTAAAAATAATTCCAACCCGAAGATGATTTTTCTCTGATGAAATTCATCACAGAATTACACCCCTGATTAGTTTTTCTTGGAAATGTTATATATGGCCACGAAAGTATCTAATTTACTACCACGAAGTTATTAAGATGATTTTTTTTTTTTTTTTTTTGTTCCAATGACGGCAGTGTGTTTAGCGTCTTATAGCAGAGGAAAAGCACAGAGTTCTTTTATAATTTGTGTTTATAATTTGTAGTTAAACCAAAATATACACTTTAATAACCCTCCTCCTATCATTTGTAAATTTGTGACTTGACATCTTTGTCACATAAAAGTGTACCTGGAACTATTATGTCCCAGTCGCCCAACACATCCAAATGCGTAGCCCTTTAAAAATTATAATCTCACTCCTTCCAGCAGAACGGTACATAAAATGTGGAAATTAAGGGCAGTGATTTGTTCTGTTTGTTCTGCCAGCAAAATGATCTGTATTTAATTGTCCAGAAAGGGACGAACACAGGAAGAATGTTTTTTTTCCTCCACCGAGTCTCTGCATGTTGCAGGATCGGCCGTGTGGCTTTCTGATTTTTTGTGGATACATAAGTGTGTTGTATTGGTGCTGCTGCCTCTCTTTGGAACCTCTCTGCAACCTCTTTTTTTTTCTGTTGAGCCACGTTCAGCCTGGCTTAGGTCTTTATGCTTCCTGCCTGGGTTAAATCCAGTCCAGAGTGCATTGCTCAGAGAGTTAAACAGTCACTGGCTCATGTAGTGTATGAAAACCAGGGCATGAATTATGGTCTAAAAACCTACAGATCACACAAGATCCAACCAATGTAAATCCTGCCCCTCCAAGCGCTGCATTTGTCATGACAGAAGCCAAAGGAGACACTTCTGGAGCCTTACAAAACTGTTACTGAGACACTGTAACCTCTAGGAGGCAGTGATGGCAGGAGCAGGGGGTGAGAGAGGTGAGAGAATCCTCTCAGTAAAATAGTATTTGTTGCCGAGGCATTGAAACCAGCCCACTCATGTATATCATCATGACAACCAGCTCGCATCGTTTCCACTACATCAAGCAGTCCATTGGCTAGTGGTCCTGCTTTTGAGCAAAACAGTGCTCTGCGATGACATAGTGATTTATAAAACAGCGTAGCGGTTGCCTTTTTTTTTCTCCTCCCGCTGCTGTACACAGCTGTTAAACAGATGCTGTTTGTACCAATTTAGAAGCTAGTGCATTGTTTGTCAACACCAGTTTGGAAATTCATTCTTTATACCAGGACCTGCTGCAGAATATACAGGCTGGGCTGGGCAGGGGAGAGAATACAGGCTGTGGAAATAAACAGTCAAAGAGTTGGGCTTTTAAAATGATTATTGACAAATGCAAAAGTGTAGTGACAGCAAGACTGGCTAAAAATCAAGTTAACACGCCATCCTGCTTCAGTTTTTGGGTGGACAGGGGCAGGCCTGCTGGAAGTGACAAGCTGTGTGCAGTGCTGGATGGATTAAACAGTGAATTCATTCTTGATAAATTGACTGGTACTAATGCTCAGAAATAGAAGCAGGGCCACATGAACCCCTGGCTTCAGAAGACAGTACTAACAAGGCTGCCCAGTGAGTCTAATTTCCTCGACAATTAATATTTGACGGCGAGAGTGGAAGCAAATCTGGTCAGATAGGCAGAAATGAGAGGAAGAGATTTTTGGGTGAAGGATTTATTTAATTACACCAATGTACGTGGGACAGCGGTACTGATGAGATGAAAGAGGAGAACAGAAGGAGGAGAAGCATAAAGGATGGCATGCGCGAGGAGCTGCGAGGGATGAATCTGGGGGCGTCGGGGGGGATAGCTTGATGTGACTGAACCAGATGCTGCGGGGAGAAGGAGAGGACTCGACGCTGTGTAGAGAATGATGGCTTGCGTGGCGCAGTAAGGGTGCCCCTCCACTGTTTGTAAAAACAAGACCATCACACTCCATCTTGCCACTCCCGCAGGAGCCAGGCCTCCAGGCTGATTTATGGCCCACAGACTGAATTGGCTGGCTGGGATGACAGCAGTGCTTGGACTCTCCCTGGTGAGATGTGTAGGAGGCTGCCTGGCCAAGCCTCAGCCTCAGCTGGCCGCAGAACTGCCCTCCGCTGTAGTTAGGGCAGACTAGATGCTAAGCTCCGTCCCCTGTGTTAGGATCAGGCAGGGCCAAGCCCGTTAGGTCTCGAGCACGCTTCGGACTCCGGGCGCCGACCAAGCACAGGCCGTCATCCGCTATTCAGCTGGTGCCGTGTTTTCTGAATATTTCCTCCCCTGTGACACTTCCCTCTGCTTCTGCATCACAGGCTCCATCAAGACTCTGTAGTAACAATTTAGATTTAATCAATCTTTGCCATGTGACTGCCAGGATGGAAAATTAATGTGGAGAGCAATTAGAAAACAGCCATCTCACTGTCAAAGATACACCAGGATGAGAGCAGAAAAGTGGACGGCATTTCAGTGGTAAACAGAATCCCTCTGTACACCACTCAGCCTGCGTTGTCTTCCCAGGCTGTCCTCAGAAGGGGTCATCAGGGCCGCGGTCACATTTATTTAACTTTTGGTGGATTGGATTCTTTTTGGATTTCATTCGTGTCGCGCGGCAGCGAAAAGAGACACAAAGCATAATGTCAGAGTTGCTGTTTGCTCTTTCAACACCAGAGCTGAATCATTGTCTTTTCAGACTACGGACAGGCTACATTCGACAGCTTTGTCGCAGCATTTTCATAGGGTTTAATATCAAAGACAGCGAGGGACGAGAAGGAGATTGAAGGTAAACGGCGAAGTCCATGCAGGCCACAATTAAAGCATGTCTCGGCTGAAATTGCTGTAAATTAACAGCTACATCACAGCAACATCTACGTTATGCCGTCTGGCTGTCTGTTCAGGAGGATCTATTTTAATATGACAAACAGAATCAGGACGTTCATTGTTACCGCTACAACAAAAATGTCAGCATACAGAGGAAATACAAAAAAGTAGTTTAAGCCAAAAGTGGCAGACATTCTTTGTAAAAATGATTTATCATGCCACGCTGCTGTTCCAAATTCTTTTTAGGGTTTATCAAGCTGTAAAACCAAACTGACTGAATTGTGTCATACTGCGAGTCCCCGTCGCCTTGTGGCTCCAGTTAAACTAAGAAACACAGAATGAAGACTTTGTCACCTGAATCTGGGTTCATGTTGGCTCAACCCCATCTCTGGCCCTCCTGTCTGACCTTCTGTTGCTCGTGGCTGCTTACACTCATTTTATGGGATCACATCATTGTTTTAAACCTTCAGGCTGTGTGCGCTGCGTTTGGAGGGAAAAGCGCCTTTCGTTTGCCAAGCCGGGCGCCGTGTGCTCGGCAAACAGAGCACAGAGTAGCTGGCGAAAGCTTGGGGAGTTTTTTCGGAGAGTTGCCTCCTTCGGTGAACAGAACCTTTCCCTTTCATGTCCTTTGCCGAGTCCTCTTTTTTGTGCTACATTAGCGACAAACAACTAGCACCTCAAGCTGCATGACATGAAGGGATCATTACATGCGGTGCACGAGGGTAAACTGAGCAATGAGCTTGTCAGGTTGCTGGAACCCCGACGCTGAAGCCGAGGATCTGTCTGCTGCAACTTGAAGTTAAGACGCCCTCATCTGATTGAGGGAAAGAGACAGGATTGAATCGGCTGCTGGCAGGCTGCAGATGCAAGATGAAATGGCAGGGAACGTGTGGGTTTTCTCTGCGTGCTGATGCAAAGCGATGCTATTCCAGGTACTGAAAAACAGAAAAACATGGCCAGCATTATCAGAAGGATTTGGTTTTTACATTTGAAGCGGCAATATTTATTATTTTCCAATGCTGTGCATACCTATTTAAAGTGCTCCCCAGCCTTTGCCAGTCTTTGGACCTAAATTCAGCATTGAAGTACAGTATGTCTCGTTTGATACCAGCGCTGTGCTATTTGATACGTGGATTTTTCGCCTGCAGTGCCATTAGCCTGCTTGTATTTTAAATGTGGAACACTAAAAAACACAGGCAGCCTCCACCTCCCGATGGAGCTCCCTCAGTAATTAATAGGTATTAAATGGTAGATAGGAAATGTTCCCAATGACATCCTGCTCAGTACTGTACTTTAAGTTTGTTCCTGGAACTGATTGGCAAGCTTATTTTCCTGATGACTTTGAATACGCATTCACAGCAGGAGGTGCCTTCACTGTCTTCTGTAGTTGTTGACTTCCAAACCTAAGTAACGCTGTAAAAGCCATTAATTCATCTCTTACCATTACAAATCGCCCGTTTTGTGGAATAGGAGGAGATTGTGCTTTGTTAGAGGTCGATGGCCTGTCACTTTTTTTATTTAAATTTTCTCTCTTCCATTTTTTGTGGGTCTTTTAGAGCAACATCTGCGTTTTATGAAGCTCTGAGCAGAGGCAGGATGTGTGAGTGTTAATGGCACTTGGCTTTCATAACAATGTCATTTACAACCCAGTTGCTCTCCCATAGACCCCTGAAGGAAAGGAGAGAAAACGGTATTCACTGCATATGCATGCACTGCTAAGTAGAGAGCATACAACTTGTGTATATTTCTTTGTGCCTCGAGGCTTTTCATGCTTTAGAAAGTGCTTCAGGCTATAGAAAAAAGCCAAAGTATTTAGAGGAAATTGCATTCATTACCAACATGCTTGTAAATCTTTAATCAGTGGAGAAAAAGACCTTCTTCGTCAAACATGTCAAACAAGATTTGGGGAGAAATTTCGGTCTGCTGAATGTCGAGCTGAAGTCTAGCATATGCGTACAAGTTTGAAATTCATGCTCAAACTTTCAAATGCATCATACTACACACAGAGATTTTCCGGTGTCAGCAAGTGCAAAAATATAACATTTCCAAACACTTTACGTTGCTGGCTGAAAAACTGACTGACTGCCTGAAGGATTTTTTTATTTATTTTTTGTCATGTATCAAAGAAAGCAACAGAAAGGGCTAAGTTCAAAATAGAGTTAATGACAAAGCAGCTACATAGGATTAAAAAAAGGAACATGGGATTTAAAAGGGCTTTGAAAATACTGTCGCAGTGGACAATCTAATCTAGCGTCTGGGCATGTTTTTTTGATTATTATTATTATTCATCGTCCTCCATTATGTTCCTGCTACCTGGTAAAGACTTTCTGTTGTGATTACAGTATTACATTCTGATTGGATCCCTTCTCTTTAAACAAAACCCCCAGATTCATGCCTTTTGTCTCCTTGATTGCCGCCGGTGCAGTCCCTTGGACCAATCAGCATGCATGCAAATTTACATAGAAGCCGGAGTGCAGCTCGTGGAAAATATATTCGATTTGCTCATTTTCAGGCCTCATAAAATGGTTTTTACTATATAGATATTTTATAAAAATGCATATTTATGCTGCAGTATGGATCATGCGGATAAGAGTATGTAAAGATATTTCATAAAGTTAATATTTCAGTTGCACTGAAAAATTCCTGGTGTGTGAGACTACGTCTCAGATGCTTATTACAATGGCGTCCCTTGTGTGGAAGAGGATGTCTCACTCATTCTCGCATTTATTGCTGAGAATGCCATGCGTGTGTCAGCGCGGGCGTGTGTGTGATGTGATCAAAGGAAGCTAATTCTGATCCGCCTCTGTCTCGCTATCAAGCATTCATGTGGTCACTCATGGTCTGCATTTTTGCTGGTGGTGCTCATGTTCCCAGCCTTCAAGCATGATGACCCCCCCTCCCAAGAAACCCCCCATGATACTCTTTACTCATTCATTCAGTCATTTAGTCACCATGTTATCCGTCAGCCTCATCAGATTATACTTTATGAGAGACACCTCTGGCATATCTGCCCCTGAAAAGCCTGTCTCCAATCTTTAAATATCGATCCCCAGGGCCTAAGCAGAGGTGCCTCTCATGAGTGCAGGAAAGAAGGGAGAAAAACAGATCATTAGTGATTTTAATTAGGTGATCTGTCAAGCTGCGATTGCCAGATGTAAGCGTATGCATTTGGGTCGATGGCAATCCCTCTCACAATCCCCTCTTGTCACCTTGGGCCTCTGGAACGGAGGATGGCTCATGCTCGGAGTGAAACAAGCAGTAGGGGAGTGCAAAAATGTGTCATCGCGAATATGTGCGGCAGGTTCTTTCTCAAGACCGGAGCAGGTGGAAAACACGACAGCGCCGTGGCACAGAGGGATTTTGGAATTGTTTTCTGGGGCTGAGTAATTTTGAAAGTGTGTGCTATACATGTGCTTTGTCACAATCAATATTATTTATCAAATCTTCCGAAGACAAGCGAAATAATGTGCAGATTTATTTCTAGCACCAAGCCCTTTCAGCAGATAGAGTGCACATATATGTGACGTGAAACAAACAGGAGAAGAAAATATGCAGCATTTCAGTTTGAGTAAGAGAGCATGACACTTTTTTTTGTTGTTGTTGTTGTTGTTACACTGTAAAAATTGTCTTGAAAGTCCTTCCCCTCCAACACAACAAAGTACAAAAGAGAGCAGTTATACAGGCCCAGGCAAATCTTTTTTTCACTCCAGCGTTAAACATCATTACATATTTATAACTCGGCGCCAGATGACAGAGACAGAGAGGGAGAGAGAGACGAACCAGGCAGCAACACCGCAACTCGTCTGGTGTCTCTCCGTGAGATATCTGATTGCACTGTTTAAACCTGCCTTTCATCTGGTGTTTCTACAGAAAACCCAATTACACAAGAGCTGCAAATGGACTTTTGATTTAACAATACATAATTTAATTGGCATATTAGAAGTGCCCCAAACATCCAGCTCTAGTCATCAGCGGGTAGTGTTAACAGGACTGCAGTCTTCAGCAGGTGCGGGAATGCACTGCAAGAGAAAGAAAAGCATTCAGAAATGCTTAACATGCGCTGTTTTAATTAAAGCAAAATGCAGCATTATTCTGTTGTTTCATGATTGGTGTGACCTTCTTGAGAAAAAACGTGGTGAGACCTGCGTGAAAATGAGCAGAAAGCTGCTTTTATAGACAAATCTAACAATCGTGCTTTCTCTCTGTGCCCTCACAGATCCCAGTGAAGGCTTTCACTGCCAGGACGAGTGTCGGATCCTAGGCCACTCTGACCGCTGTTGGATGCCTCGCGTCCCAATCCCGGCACGCGCCAAGTCGCCCGAGCACGCCCGTAATGTCATCGCTTTGTCCATCGAGGCCACCACGGTGGATGTGCCGCACTACGAGGACGGCACCACCAAGAGGACTTTTGCCACCTTCGGCAAGGATGGGCCTGAGGACGTGGAACGGGGAGAGATAAAGGGAAAGCGGACTCAGGAGTCTCAGGTGTGTAGCCCCAAGGCCAATGGAGGGGCTGTCCGTGAAGCTGGCAATGGGCGCGAGGCAGCCAGCCCCATCACTTCCCCGGTGCACCTGAAGAGCCCAGTGTCCAAGCCGTCATCTGCCTACAACACACTGAAATGCCGCGACGCAGAGCGAATCGCCAACCACAGCCTGCTGCGGCAGCCGGAGGGGAAGGACAGTGAGCCAGCTGTCAGGGAGATCAACACGCTTCTCCACGATGGCCGAGACAAGGAATCCCCCAGCAGCAAGCGCCTGAAGGACATTGTGCTTTAGCGAGCTTCCCTATTGACACACGCCAACATGCATACACACATACAGTGTAAACTCACATATATGTACCCCGCAATAGCTGTGTGTACACAGAAGAAAGTCAGGCTGTGGAAGTAGAGAGACACACCCATTTGCAGTATACAATATTCAAGAACCAGCTCGGGCTGACGATGATGAACTGTAGTATGCTGCAGCTAGTTGTGCGCTCGAGCCGAGGTAGTGGATGTGGCTTTGTCGTAGTCGCAGTACTTTTTCCTTGTTTGCTTTTTGTTCGGTTTTCTTTCTATCAGTCTGCAATCAGTGGACAGGCAGGTTACTGTTGACTGCATGGACATGGCCAGCGGAGCTCTCCAGCCCTCGCGCCAAAGCAGGACGCTACGTCTTTGGACACCTGAGGTGCCACTTCTTAAGTACAGTTATGCCTTTTGAACTAATTTTGTATCACAAACTGATGTTTGCCTTCTTTGGTTTTGCAGTTTGGTCCAACTGCCAAAATCGCTCTTTGTTCCTTTGTATAGTGAGCTTCATCAATGTAATAAACGACAACAGACATACACAGGATTCATCTAAAAATATCCTCAATTTACTCCAACAGTTTTCAGTGCATTCAGGAGAAGGAAAGGGAGGCCTCTCAGTCTCATTTGCCCCTGACTAATAAGAGAAACTTTCTCTGCGTATCCCTGAGGACATCCTAGTGTCACCAGACTGTGAGGTCTTTACAGTATTTATATTTTATCAAGGATGGAGCTAAATGAACTCTCGCTATCTGCCCAGCCGCTCTGAACACTGGAAGTGGGACAGACAGATCCTTGTGTTCAAATTGAGTTGTATGGAAAAAAAAAAAGACTTCCTGCTTTTGAAATCTCCTGTGCCCAACCTTGATTGTAGCCAGTGGAGCACAAATTAGAACTTTGTGCTCTGGTCTTGTACTTTTTTTGACTTTTGACTATGGGGCTAGGATAGAAGGGATCGTCACTCATGTCTTGCTATGTGAAACTCTCTATAGGGTTTACTATTATCATTTTTAATAACCCGTTGTTATGTGACAATCCCTTTAATGTTTTGTTTCAAGAGAAAAAAACAAATAAACATTGGTGTTCAACTGAAGCTACAGTAGCGTTTGTTACACAAACACAAAAATAAAAAAAAAACATATGCCAAAATATATTTTATAAATAATTTAAAAATGTATAATGAGAATATTTAATGCTGTGTAGTTATTTTATGAGTAAGTTATACTTGAAATTAACTTGCTTTTGTTCATTTGTCCTTTGCTTTTATATTGAACCTGATTTGTTTTTTATTTTCGAGATGAACTTGGATTATTTTTTTTGTTTACTGTGTGACCCCTGGCAACTGTTGCAGTCTACCTTGTTGTAAAGAGTTTCTTATTGGTCAGTTCTTGTGCCATCAAGTTTCTGTGTGGGCTACTAGAAAATGTAAAAAAAGACAAAAAAAAAACCCTACAAAAAAACAACAAAAAAAGCGATATCAGCACCAACATTAGTGTGTCAGTTCAATGAGCTTAGAGTGAGATAGCAAAAGAAACCAAAAAAGATGCAAACAAAACCTTAAAGATTGCAGGATGTTGCTTAAACTTAGTATCTAAGGAGGAGAAACACAGACTCCCAGTGTTCTTCAAGCTGGTAACAGGGTTCCACCTATTTTATCTGTCTAATGAGTCGGCTTTCCTATTGGGCCCAATTGAGTTTAAACAAGACTTTTTCTGCTTCAGCTGAGGACATTTGGACTCGCAGACTAGCTTTGCTCAGCACTGCTGTCACCCTGTGCCATCTGTGTTCAGTTGATCTCAAAGATAAGGTTGAGACCAGCGTGGTATAAACAGGGCTCTCCCCTCCTACGAGCACCACACAACAGACTGGGTGGAATCGTGTTGGAATGAACTAAGGTCTTGGAAGAACCGTGTTGCACATCAGCAATGTGGTTTTATGTTGCTTTGCAGTAAACTATGTACAATGTGGAAAAATGTGAATGAAAATGGACAAATTGCATACAACAAATCTAGATCTTGTAGCTGAATGTTTTGCTGGTCTCACCCATGGCTTCTGGCAACATGAAAATCGGAATAATCACTGAATGTATACAGCAGCTTATAATTAAACTATTAAATGTTCTCTGCTTTGTTTCCTTGTCTTCACTCGAGTTAGTATTAAAGTTCTACTGTATTTGAATTCTCCTCACTTTTTTGTGGGAGGAATTATACATTATAATGGTACTGGAGCTTTGGTGCAGATTTTTTCATTTTTCAGAGGAGGATAAAACTGTTTTTTGGACTTATTTTTGTGCAGTCTCTAAGCTTCAGGCCTCTGGATGACAAAAGTTGACTGACCTTGAATTATTTTTCCTGAGGGCCGGCATTGCTAGGAGACGAGCCGTCAGCTTCCATGGTGAGGTACTGACTGGAGCGCTTCACAGGAAGTTTTCCCCTGTTAGTCAAGAAGCTAACACATACACAGTGATTGTGCACCATTTGCGCATTTTATCATCACATCCCACTGTTTGACATTTGGGAGGATCCATTGTTCTGTTCAGTTTGTATCTCACCTGGAAGATGGAAGTTAGCTAGTTAGGCTAACAACCTTCCACTGGGAAAATGGAAGCATGCTAGCCAGGGTCGCTAACATCGGCACTGATTCCCACATGACTTAACTTTCAGTTCATACTATTTGAACACTTACTGAGTCACCGGCAGCTCTCACACACTCAGTGCTGTGTTTGTCCCACATTATACAAAGGACAGAGCTAGCTAGCTAGCTAGCTAGTATGGCCACTGGAGGTTGTGATTTGACCACACAGCTATTGCACCAATCAGACTTGCATCACTAACATAACCGCACTGTCACAGCAGAAAAATAAATAAAACTTCAATTGCTCCTGTTTAGTAATTACAATTATGACCAAATAAGTACACAAACCGAAACACAAAACAACAAATGTTAATTTGACATCTGCATTTAGTATGCATTGAAATTATCATGAATTAACTTGAATAATCTATAAACCAGCACTGGAGTTGAGTGAGTGTTGCAACAGCATGCATCAAGTTGTCCTGCTTGAACTAGATTTTGGTCTGCAATAATATAGTAACAGTCTGTAATGTGAAAGTCTGAGAACTGTCCTTGACATGCATGCAAGAGCACGATAACACACGGAGTGATGTCTATTCTATTTGTCATGATAAAATGGAAATTAACAGTCGGAGTCGAGGCTGGCTCCCACTCTGCATTAATATTCCATGCATTCACTGTTGCTCTTTCCCATTATTTCCAAAGCAGGCCTCTGGGAATGGTCCAACAAGTGAGGTGAGTGTGTGCTAGTATCTATTTCTGACGGTGGTGCTCTTTTCATTTACCAGAGTGGGTCATACGTGCCATTTTTGAGACATTTAACATCTCCAAATGTCTCTCAAAGCACAACAATGCAGACGCTGATCAGGACCATGTAGCCTGTCACTGAGACTCACAGTCAGCTGGCAGTTAATGTGCTTTCACAGCCAGCAGTATGATGTCATTACAACACCAGATCCCACTTGAAATATTGATTTATTAGTCGACTTTGAGTGGAAGGGTCTAAAAGCTATGAAATAAGTTGAAAAGCAAGACAGAGCCTGATTCTTTCTCTGCGAGTCTGCAAAAAATTTCTATGACATTTTCACTCAATAACGGCTCCACTTTTCACCTCCCCCATACGCAGCAGATGTTTCTCTTGAGTAAGTTTGTATGGATTGATGAGGAGAAGCCGAGACTAGATGTAGAACAGGACACATTCCAGCGCTGTAGACAGAGAAGAGGGGAAACACACAGCTGCCCTCCATGATAAGAAAAGGAGGTTGGCTTCATTTCTATAATTAATTTGCCATTCCCTCTATACCCTCTGGTGGAGCCAACATGAAAGCTGGTCTGAAAGCGCACTTGCTAACACATCCATTAGTCTATAAGGAGGATCTTGTTTCTTCCAGCTAAAATCTCTTCTCATGGGCAATACCACCATCCGAGCCCTGCCCCACTCATATGAGGTACTCATGCCCTTTCAGTAGTGTTTAGACCCCTGGGTCTCCATAACAAACTCGCCTGAGCTGAAGGTACAGTCCTGCCTCCAACTGAAGGGCAAAGTATGCATTTTAAAATGCACTTTAAAGAAGCCAGTCTCATTATAATTAACTGGGGAAACTGACTTAGGAGCACAATACTGCAGTAATTCCTGTGGAGAAAAAAAAAAACTTTGTCTCCCATATCAACAGCATCCCCCTGGGTCAAACCTTATTTGCAATGCAGGAACCGTATTTGTAAATCCCCAAAATGGTGCTTGTCCACGCATATTTAATTACTCCTGATTCATGGTGGTCATGGAGAATATTCTCCATTACAGCGAGATTTATATCAAAGGTTACCAGGACACACATCCTATTAACATCCTATTAATGTTTAAATTATCATTCTGCAAAATGGTGAGAGGGGGAATCAGAGAACAATTAAAATGATTTATTTCTGACACAGACATGCACTGAAAAGGAGCAGGAGGAGGGACTGCAGCCGTGCATTCCTTCAATACAAAATAGTTTGTCGCCTGCTCTTTTGAATGAGACCTCCCCCCTTCAACCAACCCCCAATCAGGCGCACTGATCTCTGTCGCTCTATTGACCTCATTCTATCAAAAGGGTTTGCAGCTGCTGCTACCTCATTATGACCAGCTACTCCTTTTCACTAACCTCTGGTGGAGGTTCACCATGGGATTAGGTGACAGCTAACAAAACATCGCAGACAGTTAAGTGACAGGAATGTCTCACTGCCTTCGTGTTGGTTTGCAATCTTTGAATCTCAGAAGATTGGCAAAAAGGAAATAAAATAACACAGTCAGCTAATGTGAAGTTTAGAGGCATTTGTGTGAGAATTCTTTGTTTTTGTCTGTCGCTACAGATAACCGGGCTCATTCAGTTTTATCTGTTATTCGATGTGGCTGCAAAGTCCAGTGGCACCATATGAGATTGTTTATAGCAGTGACTGCGCCCTCAAATACAGTGTGTACAGATAATGATTTTCTCTCCCTGGTCCACTGCAG
The DNA here is from genome assembly GCF_017976325.1 of Chelmon rostratus. Lineage (NCBI taxonomy): Eukaryota > Metazoa > Chordata > Actinopteri > Chaetodontiformes > Chaetodontidae > Chelmon > Chelmon rostratus. The sequence goes on from NC_055666.1 coordinate 19,150,359, forward strand.
TTTGCCAACTTCATTTCATTTCAGGCATGCAAATGAGACACTGACTTTAGGCACTTCAGACTCACATCTCTTCTCTAATTTTCTTCCCCTGAAAAGCAGGTGAAGTGGTCAAGACTTCCCAGTCACAAGGCAGAGTGGTTCGGTCAAACATGGCCAAAAAAAAAGTTTTCACTTTGACAGCTATTCTTTGTACGTCTCGCTCTAACTTGCAAATTCCAAACTATTAAGTATCTTCAAAGAAAAGCGCTGTTACTTTTTAGTCTACTCTTTGGTCTCTAGCGGTTTCCTCAATCATCTTCTTGTACGTTCTCTCTGGATGAGTTACTGATTGGATAATGGTTTGTTCCGCAGGTCCACACCTTTAAGCAAGACGATTATCATCGCTGCTGGAGAGAAATCAGATCGGCCCAGAGCTGGCTTCACCTCCCAGTATGTGTCCTCGCATCACATCTGCACAGTTCTCGGTCTGGGCCTGGGTGGAGATTTGAGGTCCTCGGTGGATGCCGGCTTGCATCGCACTGTGGATGACAAGTTCAGAGCTTGCCGCTGTAAAGGCTTTGCTGCAGTTGAAGTCATTTGAAAGTGGCGTGCTCTATGAATGGGATATGAGCTCAGAGGCTGTAGTGTGAAGCCAGAGAACGCAAAAATTATGACAACTCTCAGGGACGCATTTTTCCTGGCCTAAAGGCAAGGCTATCCAAACAAGAAGAATAGCCCTTTGTTATGGCTTTATATTGTATTGAGGAGGTTAGTCTTTGTTGCAGTGAGAAGTGGGCTGGTCATTGCTATCAGTAAGAAGACTGATTACCCTCTCCATCTCCCCACCACTGCTACATATCTAATAGGCCTGGCCAGTGGCCACTTCCCTTTGTGGTAGTCACAATGGAACTTTGATTCACACTGAAATCAGTGGCTCAAACAATAGTCTACATTCACTGACCACTACTGAGCCCTCCGTGAGATGGGGAGAAGAGACGGCCACATTCCCCCAGCGAGCTTTAATTGGAAGTGATGCTAGACAGATCATATCATAACCATCAGTGATGCCCTGATAAAACTGACCTGGGAGCTGCTTTGTAAAGCCTCTTTGTTGGAGAAGGGGCCGATGAGCCCCAGGACCCCTCAGCCTGCCATCTCCAGCAGCAATCACAGCCTGACCTCGGCCACCTCTCTCAGCCCTCAACGCCCGGGATGCTGGCTCTGGGGCTGTGGAACAGGGGCAGTTGACCTCCCCCTCTCCAGAGGATAAAACCGCTGATAGCAGGGACAAGAAATTAAAGACTGTGGCCTTTGAAAGCCTCCATTATTGTCAGTAGGAGCGCAGCAATGAATCTCAGCAGCCCTCTCCATGGATGTGCATTATCAGAGGGGTGATTATTTGACCTAAACTCTCTGTTGCCAATGATTTATTTCGCCCTGGCACAGGTACGTCCCTTGACCTCCCTGCCCTTTTGAAGGGAAGCATATTGACAGAAGATACTGGATCATAAGTGGTACAGATGGTTCTTAGGAACCATTTTTAATCCCCTTTTGAGTCCATTTCAAATAAATCACTCTGTCTCTCTGGAATTAAGCCTTTTACAGGAATATACAGGGTAATAAAGAGACTGGATCAGTTGTTCTACTTGTTCCACTGCTACAGTAATTCAGAAAGATGGATTGCAGTTCGAAGTGAGACCAGAATGTGCTGTGAACAGCTAAAACCAAAGGAGCATGTCACTTCAAATGTCACTTCTCACTGTTACTGAGGTATGCACGCAGACAAGATTTTCTAAAATATGCAACATCTTCAAAAAGCTCTGCAGGAGCGAGAGGTCTTTATTTTCTAAAGCCTGTGCGTAGTTTGAAGATTTCTGGATAAAGTATGAATTGAGCCAAAGCGTTCTCAAGCTGTTTACCTTTTTTCATCACATCCGTGTGACTCATACTCAATTTAACCTACTCTATTGATCACCCACTATGCATTTAATGACATATTGATTTTAACCTTTTTGTTTTCCTGCCACCATATAACATAATGTTTTTAAGCAAGCTGTACAGTTTACACGGTTCAGCGCTCATTTCTTGGCCCTCCGTCTTCACATGGAGTGCTGGGGAAGCGATGCTTCCATTGTGTGCAGGTGAAGAAGAGTGCAGCAGTGAAAATGAGCGTCTTGGTAGGAAGCCGTGTAAAGCTCAATACTCTGCCAGTGCGGAGCTAGCGGTGAATGAAGATGAGCACTTTAGAGGCACCGCACACCGGTTTTTGCAGTGCGTCCGGCACTGTTGGCTCTAGTTGGCCCTCATCAGCAGTCGTTCGGCCAATTCGGCATGATAAATTGAATTGTCAGTGGAGGCAGTCAGTGACGGAGACCTGTCTGACTGGCTGTTCGGCCAAGTAAACCCGTGATTTCACCCATTCAGTGCCTTTTCTTTGTATTTTTGCCTTTTTTGTCCTCCGCTACAAGCAAAAGATCTCTGGCTGACAACGTCTGTTGTGATTATAAAGATCATAATTAGTTTACAATGGTTTCAAATACACAAACTGATTACAGATAACATGTTCAAAGTGGAGTGGTAGGATAATTTGTTCAGTTTTTCTTCCCACTATGACTTTCAAATTATGTACGGAGACTCTTGACCAGTTACGTTTTTTTCTGTCACCCTGGAGCAGAACGTGTGCGTGTTAATCACCTGCTGGTTGTTGTTTTTTCTCTGAGGACTGATCATCTGAAACATTTTGAGTCGACCATGAGGCAAATGACAAAAAACAAATCACCTGTGAAGAAAACTTCAAAACGCTGCTTGTGTGCTGATGTGCCACCGATGTACAGCGCAGTCCATTGCTCTATAGCACTGCGTTTTCCACATTTCCTATTGTGATCTATTACGTGGCTCAAAGAAGGAAAAAGACATTTGTACAAAAGCCATGTGGCCCTAAAAAAGATATACTGTATTTTCCTGCTGGCAGAACAAACAAAGTGATTTAAACTGTAGACAGACAAAAGGCTGGCAAGCTGGAATAAAAAAACCACTTGTTTTGTCCTCTATGTCACCTAATTAATTTCCCTCTGATGTCCCATTGTGACAGAACAAGGCTGTTATTTTCTGTACAGCAGTTGAGAACAAAAATGAGTAACATCTGATCCAAAACTTATTGGTTATTAGCAATCATACATTTTTCACTATTGTTTTTATTATTAACACAAAGTCTTGCTTTGAGACAGCGATATCGGCCTTTTCTCATTAGTAATACAGCACAGATGCAATGGAGATTTATGCTAAACTCTCCTTCCAGCATTTTAAGTAACTAGATCATATAATAGTATTATATTGAAGGAATATTAACACATTCTGCTGTATCTACGGCAGTATCTATCCATGATGACAACATGCAGCTGTGTTCTTCCCCTCCACTGTTTGTCTGTCTTTTACCAAGCAAAATGTTTGCTGCAAGTCGAGGTGACGTCACCTATAAAATGATGTGCAAGGACACATTCCTGGTGGATTGCTTTGTGATGTGAACTGCATATTTTTACTGTTTACTTCATGACCAAATATCAAATAGTTGCTGCTGTGATATAATTTTCCAGAGTTGCAAAATCCTGTCTGAGTATTACAAACTGCTGTGCAGGGTTTATGCATCTGATAAGCCTTGAAAGTCATTAATCTTTTTCTCAAACTTCCTGTATTGTACTTCATTGTCTCACTGGTACCTCAAACAACAAACCACCACCAAAGAAGCCCTTTTTCAGTCTGAATCCTGGTTTAGGCAGCAGAGACACTTTTCTTTAGCTTAGGGAAAGACTGTGGATTTGGTAACCACATCCTGTCACTTTTTGACTTTAGCAGTGTTTAACCAAATACCATGATCTTACCCTAACCTTGCGCTTTCAGTAAACAGAGCCTTGAAAATATTTCTGCTTTATAATTGCATTGCAAGAGCAGCTATTGAGGGCAAAACAAATGAAATATTTTGTCAGTGAATGTGTTGTAAATACTATCAGCCGCTTGCAGATATGTCCTTTAAGAACATTCTCTGATTATGTTGATAAAAAATGTAATTTGTGCCGCATTATATTTCTTTCAGGAGTTTAATCTAAAGCCCATTCCTCACAAGAGGACAGCTGTGCATCAGCTTCCATGTATAACCGTTTTCTACCAACGCAAACCTGATCAAATGTCTTTTTTCCCTCTAGCAAGCATCCAATCAAAGGTGATGTGAGGGAGCATCATTTGTTTATGTATAGTAGTTTTTTTAGCAAACATAGATACATAGACATATAGTGTGCATACGTTCTGTCTATATGTTCTTCAACAAAACCTGAATCAAAACTGATTATGAACATTATGCACATATACAAAGGTAACATATATACATATGCGGAATATTCACACAAGACTGCTGTAAATGAATTCTATTGTACTCCTTTTAAGAGGCAGCGACAAAAAAGGGTCCAATGGATTTCACTATTCTGCAGAGAAGAATGAGAGATTCCACAAACAGCTGAAACCGGAGTGGTGCGTATGGTGCACGCTAGTTTTTGTTCTCTGTGTTATTTAAATCTCTGAACAAAAGTGAATGGATCGCCTGGAGCTTTGACTACAGGTGTGTGTAGCTTCTAGTGCAGCTGGTGGAAGAAATTGGACATGGTTTTTGTTGAGCCTTAGTTGGAGAAATTGTTCAAGACAGATTTCTCCACAGCACAGAGGGAGAACATGAAATAGTGTCTGGAATAAAGCATTTTTGAATAGAAAGACTCTGCACTCTGGCCTTGGTGGCAAGTAGCTGCATCATCACAAATACATCTTCACAGATTTCTTGTGGGTGGTTTATGTAATTTGTTACTCGACACCGGGATAGTCTGCACAGCGGTGTATATATCTCCACGCTGTGAGTATTGTGTTGGTGAAATCCTCTAGTTCAGCATACAATCGCAGATTCACCAACACTTATGCTTTTGATTTGCCATGCCTGCAAGACATCTTCATGTGCATTTTGCACTGATCATATTTTTGTGCCGTTCTTAAGGCTCCCAACGGTGTCATTTAATTGTGCATGTGATTGAATTCATAGAGTCAAGTCCTCTTCGGAAAGTTTCCTCTTGACTCACCTAGCCGATGCAGCTCAGTCTCGCAATGCAGTGCTTTTAGAAGTCACAGAAAACCCAGGAGAGTAAATGTCTTTGTTTAATGTGACCTCATGAAGAATAAGTAGCCTAGTGTGAGGTTTTCCCCTGAAACACTTGAACAATGGAAGCCCTGGGTGATACCACCAACACTGCAGAGAGGGTGAAACCTGCCGTGGATCCATAAAGAGAAACTGTGTGTATTTGAAACTTCCTTCCCCCGTCTCTGGTGATTCTTTTGGCCCCTCTGCCTGGCTCACTTGGGAGCTTATTCTCAAATTCAACAGGACGGCTTCTAATGAACCTGCACCTCAATTTCCAAAGCAAACTAGCATTTTTATGGACCAGTATGCCCCATTAGGAGAAGGTCCTTAAGGGATTTAGTGGAGCCTGTATTACAGCTTCAATGGTGCAGTTCATCAGTCCCTAGATCAGCACAGCATGTAGTAGCAGGCTACTGCAATGGAGGAAGGAGAGTTACTGGTAACAACAATGACAACAGACCTAAATGTTTTATAGTCAATGACTTTTCTTCAGTTGCAAACCTGCAGGTGAGGCCACAATACTAACAATCACTCAGCTGTTGTGTTGTTTTTTAGTAATAATTAGGCCGCTAACATAGACGCTGATTCGTAAGGTCCGACGTCCTTTTTCAGAGAAAGATTTGTTGCCTTTTGCATGACAGGGAGATGCTACTGAAGGTTTTTTTAGTGCATTTGGAGACAGTAATTGAGGCAACAACAGACAAGAATTCTTCTTGCCCCCTCATATCACCAGAATGTTCCGCTCCATTCAGACAAAAGCTTTTTCAGTTCGCAGAGCAACAATCTGTCAGTCAACGTGACATCACAGATTACAGTGTTAGCCCTCAAGAATAAGCCACAAAATGGATAATCAAACCTGCTGCATAAAGAAAGGAAAAACATCGTTTTGGCAACGCTGAAATGCATGAATACATGCAGGCATATATGTATTGCATCCTCATGATTCCCCCACAGAATTCTCACTCATCTTGTGTAAAGCTTAGTAGGATCTCTTTATTTCATACATACTGCACATCAGTGGATAGTGCTAAGCAGTGGAAAGATAGGACCCCAGCTAACGTTGCCATAGAAATATGCTTATTCTAATGATTATAAATCAAGCAGAGACCAGTGTCCTTGTGCTGCAGTCATTTAGGATTAAAAAACAAAGACTAGGGAGAAGAATATCGATCACCCCAGGGGATTTATTTTCCTCTTGAAGCGCTTTAAAAAGATCACGAGGAAAGAGCTAATGGTGTGTCAAAACAAGTTGTACAATGCCAATACTGTCATTAAATCAAACAAGAAATGGCTTTTTAAACTACCAGTGCTGCATACAGTGGTACAAACATACCAACAAATGCATGTTTCCCAGTAATCTCTCACAATGTGGAAAGCAAGAGTAACTAAATGATTAATTCAATATTAAAACTGAGCACACTGGATTATAAATAACTATCAGTGTGATTTTTTTTTTTTTTTTTTTTTACTGCTGCCCTCGCAAATGAGCAAAGATTACAGCCAAGGCTCTTCAGATTTTAATCATTTTTGTTGGGAGCAAATACACAGTCTGAACCCGGTTGGGTGGCGTCGTCTGGATAGCCATCATTTTACCACGGTTGCAGTGAGGTCAACAGTGCAACGCTTGTGACCATGAAAATACTACTGAGTGATTACAGTTAGAGAAATCACATGGCCCTGCTGCAGCGCCACAGTCTTTTTGCCTGGAAACAAAGAGCATTACTGGGCTGATGCAGGCATTCATTAAAATTGGTATTTGGCATGATTAATGATACTTGCAATTTGCAGGGAAAAGTGCAGGCTCTGTTGAGGCTTGGGGAGGAAAATTGGACTGCGTTGGATAAAGGTTTAGGTGGTCCTCACTCCTCTTTGTGGAAACCCACTTGCTCTGTCATGTTGTCTTGTGCTGCAATGCCTCTCAGGGACCAACTCTGTGCAACACAATGAGTTGATTCCCTTCGACGAGTAGTCTCTTAATTTTTTTCCCCCCTTTTTTGGGGGGGCTTCATCATTATTTCCTCATTTTGCATTCGTTTCATCAGAGATAATTTATCTCTGCCTGCTTTAATGAAGTGATAATTCCATGATAATTAACGTAATCCTGCACCAAAGCAAATTTGCCTAATGACTGTTGTTTTGATAGTCAGAGTTGGTGCATGGGAGAATGTCCACACTGGGAGGAATCAAGGCTCTGTGCCAGGCAGAGGAAACAGGAGAAAGCAGAGTCCGGAGCCAAAGGACAGAGAAAAGTACCAGAGAATTTTACTTTGTGACCTTAACTTTCTGCAGTGAGTTGAAGGGACCCTAGCACTTTTCATTCAGCAGTTCAAATAATAGGGTGCTAATAGGTCAGCTCAGTGAAAGAAAGCCTATTTGGTCTGCCCTCTGACTACAAATATGACTGCCTGGAGATGATGAGCAGGGTGAGGGAGGGCTTGGGCCAAGGTATTGTCCCTGACATTTCATTTGTTCAGGGGTACTAACTTTGACATTTCATTTGTTTGATATTTGTTCGACTCATACACCAGCAAAGTTTAACCTTTTAAAATCCAGAATTTAACATCCATAACTACTCCCTTTCCAATCAAAATTAATAGAGCATGGAAGGTGTTAACAACTGATTGTGGCATAAATATGTGCATGCATGACCCCATGCACATAAACAGTATGTAGAACCCTTTTTTCAGAGATTAGTAATGGCAACCAGCAGGATATTAATAGTTAAAAGTTCTCCACCAGAGCTGATCACTTTAAAGTGTTTTTCACACGTACATAAACGTGCACGTGCACCTGAGAAACTTCCATAACTATAGCATGTGTTTTTTTTTCCTGTCAAAAATGGCACCAATGTTAATTAACTTCACAGTGCAGTTTACTTATCACTTGCTATTTTAGCCAGTATTTCACATTCTGTGCATACATGTAGATGAATATAGAGAGAGATGGCTTGGAAGAGAAAAAGAGAGACCTAACTTTAGGACTGCTCTAACTCTAAATATGTTTGAATGTACCTGGCTCTTGAACCTGGCTCTTCACACTACTTTACATAAATGGACAACAATGGAGTTTGAGTGCATAACTCATACATATTCACACTTGGAATTGCACCTAGAATAAAAAAACTAGATTCAGGTAGTTTTATTCAACATTCAAAAGTCTTTTTTAATGTGATTTGGTTAGATTGAAGAAGACAGAAAATGCATAAAAATATATGCATTTCCGTGCCTGCAGACTAATAGATGAAAACTCTAATGACTTCTTTTGTTCCTCATGCATGTTGTGCCAAAGGACAGACAAAGAGGAATCACATTTTTCTTTATTTTGTACTAGTGAGGTGCAACTTGTGTACCTGGGAGTTTGACCTCTAATGTGGGTTGCATTACTTTCTTCATAACTTGAATTTCAAGCAAGCCATTTTCTTTTTTGTGTCTTTCTCCTCCAGTTTTATTCTATAAGATACTAGATGAACAGAGGATTTCCAATGATAATGTATACACCTCATTAAAATGTTTACAGGCGAGCATGTGTGGGTTCAGACTGACACTGAAAAATCCTGCGTTCAGTGAAACTGGATCTGCTAGCAAATGAAGCAGATTGGATGCTTTTTGTTAATTTACGTCAAATAACAACAAAGCAAAAGCACAAAGACAGGCCTGGATTAATGGCTTTAAAGTGAAAGTGGACCTGGAACATCCAGCTGGCTTGATCAATCCACTGGCTCACCCTGGATGTGGGGAAGACTGGCAGCCAACAAATCACCACCAGGTTTGTGTGTTTTACATGATCAAGCATATGGAGGGAGCATTAAATCAACCTTACACTGCTTGACAAACTGACAGCTGCAAGACCCCCCTTCACTTCTCTGTGCACGTATTGACAGGAAGCGTTTCCATTCAAACAATTAAGATTAATTGTCTAAAACAAAAAACATGACCATTACCCATAGTAACAGTGAGTTGACAGCATCTTTTGCTGAGCTCCTCTTAGCGCTCTGTTGATCATCTGTATTTTCTCTGCACAATAAGGTTTGACTCGGTAGCGAACATTATCAAATGAATTATTAGCATATATACTGCATTTAGCATCATACAAACTATGCATCATTATAAGATGCTTTATTATTGTTTTCTCATGATCACAGTTTGATTTAGCTGTAGATGAATGGCTCACAGGTAAGCTCTTGCACATTGTAATATTCTGTGAAGAGCTTAATAGAAATTGCGTGACATCCATCATACTGGCACATGCTGACTTATTCTAATGAGACATTTTCAGTTTGTATATGAGATGAATTTCTGGTGTTTATTTTGTGCTAGTTTACACATGGCATACGTAAACAGCAAGCAGCAGATGGCCACTGAGGAGTAAGCATAGAAATGTTAAAGCAATTGGCCCTTGTTAGAGTGTACAGTTCACTCGACTGGGGAGCTGCGTGAACCGGCAAGAAAGATATCAGTGAAGCAGTTGATGAGATTTGGTCAATATTGATTATGGTGGTGGATAAGTTGGAAAAATGGACCCAGATCAGGAAAGGCTATGTTTTGCATTTAAGTGATAAAACGCTGTGTTCCTAAACCTTCACAGTAAACAGTATGGATGAGTGAAGAAGCTCACACACACACTGTAAGATTTATTTGTTTCTATCCATGGTTTGATTTTGTTTGTGTACAGTGTTGTATTTACCAAAAATGTCAGCTCTAAAGGGGACAACAAATCCCTGATCCATCGAATGCTCTTTAAAAATCCACCTGACCCTCAACAACAGCCATGACAGCTATCACAGCACCCAAACAACAATGTGTGCACTGTATCCTGGCTGAAGTGTGATATCTGTGAGCAATTGTCCCTCTAAAGACTTAAAGATTATTTTCAAGAAAGTGGAGCAATTATGCTGTTATGTTATTACCTACGCGCCATGGAGCTCACAAATGGCATTCTGGTCACTAGTCCTTCAAGTCCTTCAAATGTTCTGGAGATACCCCAAGAGGAAAAAGGAGTAGAATTACAGCGCGATGTCTGAGGCAAACAAAATTGATATGTTATTGATGAGGTGATTATTTTGCTCAGCACATTCAGGTTTCTGCAGGGGAGCCAACTTGGACAAGGGGGCTACTTTTTGCAAAAGTGCAGCAGCCTCTCATGGTAAAAACAGGAAATAAAATCTATTCAAAAAGTGCTGAGCTTAACTTAACGTATTTATCTCCACAGAATGTTTTGCACGTGTTGATTAGTAATTCCACATTATTCTCTTAGTGAAGGACACAAAATGATTATTGCTACCTTCTACACCACACTCATACTGTACGTATAATAACTAAATATATAATAGCTGTTCCTCCTAAATCTAATTCAGTTTTCTGTTTGGTTTATTCCTTCCTTGCACGCTGCTTTTGGTACATGTGTTCTATGTTACTGCCTGTTTGATTGTTTTATTGTGTGTAGCATGATGGGAGCTACAACGCTACTTCATTATACAGCCCTGTATTGTATAATGACAATAATGATGAAACCTTTAACTGTAATTTAATGGTAGTGATCTGGAAGTGTTCACAAAAATTCACAAATCCCAAATTATTGTGATTAATCAACTTAAATTGGCCGTGAAGGGACTTTTTGCAGATTGCAGATTAACAAAATGCAGTTACTGATGGAAGTGATTTGTAAAAGGAACTATGTGGAAACTTATAATTGAGAACTGATCTGAACAGAACAGAACTAAAATCTATTACTGCAGTTCATCTCATTTACTGAGGAAACATAATAGAAGGTCTTTCAGACCCTAAAGTCCAGCTGTGGGTAGCTGTGCCGCAGACAATGCTGGAGAGACAGGGTGGTCGCTCATTAAAAACCTCCAATTTGCTGGGAGAAGAATGGCAAAGGGCCAATGGTGCCTCTGCAATGCTGGGGATCTGCACACCCTTTCACAGCAGTGTGTGTGCTTGTGTGTGGGTGTATCAATTAGGGAGGCTTGTTGGGTTTCTCTCTTCAAAGCACCTAAATAATTTAACCATCAGGGGTCAGATCCTATTAAGCAGTGTGACATCAGGTCTACAATGTGTCAGTGTTTATAAAACTACACATTTTGAGGGAAGCTAAAGACAAACAGGGTTAAGAAAGTGAGACACACGATGCAGCTTTGCACAGTTTGTCTGACAGTGAAAGGGTGTCACTGTTATGACTACAAGTATCTGATACTGCCTCTCACTACTAAGGTGCGAGCGGTATAAATTGGCTCTGCTGATTCTTTAACTGCTTCCATCAAACTAGATTAGGAAGGTGAGCTGGAAGATGGACCCCTGATGGTTAATTGAAGTTTTATTAACGGCGCTGAAATTCAGCTGGAAAAAGAGCAGCTATGACCGCAGGGCTGGTGGGGAGCCTTCCACATTGCAGTGTTTTAAACCAATTATAGGTATTTTCCAGTATCTTTATCCTTACGTTGTTGGCAAAGGAACCTATTTTATCTGACCTTGAACGTCCCTTTGCGGTTGTCTGCTCTGAGGATACAGAGTAGCTCCCTTGTGAGAATTCTATGTATTCTATAATTAATAATTCATCAGCTCATTGCTAACAGATAGCAGTCTGGTGGAGGGACTGACACATTAGTAGTTTTGGGCAGTCTCTTCACCCAACCTTAATGAGGTGTTTATAGTTGATTATGTAACAATACTACATTCAGCATTGACTTTCTACTTTTTCTTTCTACCAAAATGACTCTGTAGACTTCCTCTCAGGAAGCACATACACTCAAGTCCTGTCCATAGACAGTATTTTAGTTTATTAATAGCTTTGAACAAAAAAAATAAAGTACTACAAAAGAGCTACAAACGTATACAATACTTAATACAAACAAACCACAGAACAACAGACAAAGATAACACATTACCTAAAACAGGACCATAATTTACATCATGTTGTACTGAAGAAGTCTTGAAACTAGTGATTGAGACCACAAAGTTATCAGGAAAATGTTTACTGAGGTAATGAATCAAGTGAGAGTCATTTTCTCATAAGCTTACATACACCGGTGGCGTGGCCCCCTGCTGCCATTAGAAATGATGCACGTTTAAGACACTGCTGCATCGCTTTCGCTTTTCAGACCTGGAAGCTCTGTCCAACATTTATACCGTCCGTAGTTATTATGGATCCCTTTTCTCCAAAGCCAGTGGGATCTAGAATAACACGTTTGAAACCCCCTGCTTGCACTCCTTATGCCATGCTATAGCTTTATAGTTAAGGGACAGTTAAGAGTGATATTGTTCTGTGTTTCTCATCTAACTCAAGAAAGCATCGCCCAACTACTATTCAGCAGTTCTTCTGGCATCTGTGCCTCTTCTCCAAGTATGTGCGAATAAATGAGACAGACTCAAAACTGTTTTGAGAGATTCTCAGATTTCTGATCCAATCTATGTCCTTCAAGCAAGTTCATCAACTGTACATAGAGTATAGTGCTGCTATCTGTGGCTATTTACTAATCTCTTTGGATGAATTGACACATCTACTTGCTGGTGTTACTGGTGTCAAGGAAATTGAAAGCAGGCAGTGGTAGCTGTCAGAAATGTTACTGCTGTGGTTACTGACACGATTTATTGCCTTCCCAAGATCAAGGCTGAAGGAGCTCCACTCTTCCAGTTGCCCGTGCAGACACAGGTTTGTCAATTTACTTTACTCTGCACCAGTGGGTGCCATGAATATATATTTATACGCTCAAAACTTCTTGTAGTAAGTATTTAGCCACTGAGAATTAAAAGGTAGAACTATACCTAACATGTTAAAGTCATATATTTCTATGTGACTTTAACACACACACACACACACACACACACACACATATATATATATATATATATATATATATATAGACAGGGAAATAAGATGCCAACAGCACTTTGCATGTTGATAGAGCATGCCCTCCTGCAGGATCAGACCCTCTCAGAAAGACCCTATTAAGTAAACCCAGAAATCGGCAGTAACAGCCTTTAGACTGACGACCCCCTTCTGCTACTGCAGCTTCCACTCTATATGACATTAATATTCATTTTCTTGGTTTTAACGAAGGAGGCAACAGGCATGGGGTGCCCTGGGAGCACTGCGTTTAGCATCAATGGAGATACAGTCAAACAACCAAACACAGAGGGGGAAGTTGGCTGTCTCCTTCCCCTGGGCTCCATATTAATGAGATAACGCCACACTGCAGCCAATTACAGCCACTTCCAGATTGATGCCTTTGGTCCTAGACAACCTCCCACCATAGGCTCAACCCCCACCTCCTCCCATTCACCATTCCTTTACACGAGCATACATTCATCATTTGTACCTGACAAATACCTGTATAGGATATACATTATACATGTTTTTTTTTTCAGAAAAAATAGCCACCAACAATGGACTGAGGAAAAAATCTAGTGCTAAAAACCATAAACAAACTGTCCCTTTAACCAAATCTAGATCCTACATGAAAGCATGTATTATTTGATTCACTTGTCAATTATCCATTCATCCATTCTCTGAACCACTCCTTTCAGGGTCATGGAGAAGAGGTTGTGTACAACCTGGAGGGGTCACCAACATATCACTAACATACACAGACAACCACACACTGACATTCACATCTACAGACAACTTTATAGTCTACAATTTACCTAACCTGCATTCTGCAGTTTTTGGACCGTTAGAAACCCACACTGACACAGAGAGCAGTCAATGTCAACACATAAAAAGGCTGTAGATTGTTGAGTTGGCTTGAAACAGTGACCTTCTTGCTGTGAGGTGACTGTCCTCAATAGTCAATTATGATTAATCAAATCCTTTGCTAAAGAGTATTGTAAGAGCTTCGCTTCCAGTAAAGATGCCATTACACAGCTGTTCAAGACAAAAAACCTTAAAAATTTCATCTTCTAGGTGGCCAGTCTAGCATGACAAAAGAGTCCAAAAAGGAGTGCTCATGAAAGTATCCCACGATTTAAAAGGCCTTGTATAACCCATGTGAGATGGCTCATTAATTGTGCATTACAAAGCTGAGGCAGAGGAAATAAGGCTACCTGCCTGCCGTCACAACAGCCCTTGTATTAGATGGTGCAACTACATGGTCCTTTGAATAGGCAGGCTTAGTTGTTTGGCTGTAGCCTACTCAGCACAATGGGAGTAAGCAGCAGCTGTTTGCCCACTGAACTCTGAATCGAGACTGAGAGCAATAATCATTGCCCAAGCACCTTAGAAACAGGCTTCGCGGTCTGATGGAATGTACATTTTCCCAGAATGCCCTGATGCACAGCTGCTATAAAATTACTACCAGTTTTACAGGTTCTCATGTGACCCCATTTCAAGACGTTTCTTTACACTGTCATAACTTTGCATTAGTGTTCTTAAACCGATGCTGGCCTAAATGTCATGCAGAACAAGCATAATGTATTGGAGAGGAAACTACTCTCATGATGTTGCTGTAATAGCAGCAAATGTTTCAGCCTTTGAGTTTAAAAATGTATGCCAAATGTTGGTGTCTGCAATGTCTCCTTTTTCTATGAAGACTAAATATTGTGTGCTTTGCTATTTATAATTTAGCATTTCTATATATATTGCTCATGTGGATTGATTAGTCACAGTCCTTATGTTACACAAAAATGCAACATATAGGGGCTGAAACTTGTTAAGCAAAAAAAATCTTTGTATTTGGACATAATTTATGAGTATGGATATAAAAAAGGACTCAAACTGCCACAATCTGGCAACTAAAAAGTGTGTGCAGACAAAAGACTGGCCCACTTAGAGAGTGGAGGCAGACAGATACCAATAGGGGCCTGGGGACCTGAAAATCGTTGGGCTTGGCTGGTATTCAGGGTGAATCAGGGCCAGTAGTACGATGCATGGGCCCAATACAACTCAGGGGAGGGGGAGGGAGTGGCATGACTGGAATTAATTCCCTGTGATTGAGGCAATTGCCAAGGTTACTGCAGAGAATCAAACAGTGGAATGTCACAGGAAGTGCTGTTTCCAGAGGCACAGTATCCTTGGTCACAGCTCATACCAAGGAGATGCTAATGATAGCTTTATCGGGTATCACTTAGAAAAACTCAGAAAAAGCTTTTCCCACGAGGCAAACCTCTTTCTTAGGTAAGAACCATCAGAGTCTTATTTTCAAAGGAGATCTATCCAGTCAGCACTCTCAAGTATTTTATAATTTTGGGTGTTATCGGCATAGTGAAAAGATATCAGCAAAAAAAGTGAGGCATGTATATGTATCAAAACATGTGGGGAAAAAAAATTAATACAGTGTTCCTCATTTGCAAAAATGTGGGATACACCTAACCAAACTCAGCAACAGACGTGTTTTGCTGAATTAAAAATTCTGGTCTCCGTGATGCATCAGTATTGTACTGTAACCATGGATAATTAGATCTTGCTCTAGGTTTGTAAGGAGCGAAGGAATTGAGTGTAATAACCATAAACAGAAAACAGGCAACACAAGTCATTTCAGCCGAATGTAAATCAGATTGTAAACCTTGTGGAAACAAACTTTAAACCTTCTGTCAACTGTAAACACATCCCATGACACTTATCCAGTGGGACTCTGTCAAAGCCTTATGAGAGCTGTATTTGCTGATAGCAAAC
This sequence comes from Chelmon rostratus, assembly GCF_017976325.1. Taxonomy (NCBI): domain Eukaryota; kingdom Metazoa; phylum Chordata; class Actinopteri; order Chaetodontiformes; family Chaetodontidae; genus Chelmon; species Chelmon rostratus. The sequence continues at coordinate 19,166,119 of NC_055666.1, forward strand.
ACAATAATTGTGCAAAGTGCTCAGATTCTACTATGCAAAACAGTGGTAGATAACCATATATACCACACACATATATGGCTGATCCAAGGTTTTATTTAAAAACAACAGATGTATCTTTAGAAGTTAGATAATATTCTCAAACCATAAAGGTAATCTTTAAATTTATCAGAAAAATGTGACAAATGACAAATGTGGGGGAGTAAAAAGTACAATATTTGCCTCTGAGGTGTAGTAGAAGTATACATTTTTCATGTTTAGTAGTCTCAATAGTCCAGTGTAGTCCAGTATAACACGGAAACAAGGCAAAACTGACTGCAGTTAAAATGAATTGCAATAGATTGTATAGGTACCATTTGTAGGCTATAGCTGCTAATATAGCATCCGGCCACTAGGGGCAGACATCTATTAAGGCAGCACTGAGCGCACTGTTGACAAGACGCCATCCAGTCAGTCAGCGATGAAGAAATTACAAACCGTCTGGGGGTTAAGTGGGTCATGTCGACGTTAATGGATTCACCTGCACTCTGTTGGAGTAAGTGCTCGTTTTGTTGGTTGAGAAGCGTTTGACACTGATGTAGTGTAAATAGAAATGTTGCTGGGAAGTTTACCTGTCTTCTGGCGGGGTCAAAGCTTCAACTTACGTCCAATTAGCAACTTAATTAGCACCAAACCGCCGTTTAGCTAGCATCCAGGTGGTGATAAATGACCTGACAGTCTGGCGAAGGCGAATATAAAAGTCCCCGAAATGTGAACTTTGTGTCAGTGAAAACACTGCGGGACAGAACATCAGCAACAGGTACTGTCATCAGTTAACCTCACTGCCAAGGGTAGTGGCCACAATCAGACATCAGCAGCGAAGATAGTGGTAATGTTGGAGCAGACACATTACTCCCGCCGCCAGCATCACGGCTGTCATCAGCAACGGAAGTGGTGTTTGCTTGGCGACGTCTGAGAACGATAGCTCCTGTGGGGCAGATAAAGCAAAGATGAGAAGGGAACTTGGCGGTCCAGCAGTCGGGACAAGCCGGAAGAAGAATACAGCTCCATGTACACACAGATGGCAGGCTACGTTGAAAATGTTGCTGGGACATCTCATCTCTGTCAGCCAGGAAATCAGCAAAAGGATTGAAATATTTAGTCAGATTCTGAATTTAAGAGGTGCTGTAATGGAGCTTGTCAAGGAAGTGGCTGTTCATCAAGCCCATGCAGCCTGACAGAATAGGACTGACCAATGGGTGGGACGCTGACCTGGACAGACAAAGGTGACCTGTTGCAATGCTGCCCTCCAGACAAACTGTACCAAGAGAATTGTTTATTTAATCACCATCAGCAGGTTTGGCATTGACTGTACAGTGCTGTCATTGGCCCAAAACTGTCTGACTCTGTGCTGTCATTGCTGGCTATGGAGTTCCAACGAGGTGTGATCGATGGACTTAAAGGACTGGATCATTTTGCACTCACAAGGTCAAGGAAGAAACTAAAGGTAAGATCTTACTCCATGAACTATGTGCTGTGTGATGCAATTTGGTGGTTAGATGTTTGTTTATTGTGCCGTATTTAGAGCTTGGTTATTGAATGTTTGTCATGGCTGGTTTCTGTTTGGCTTGGTTGCGCTGCTTGTGATGCTTAATGAACTTCAGTTTTGTTGTGGATTCATCTCTATGTGACATTGTTTTCAGAAGCTGCAGTTTGCACTGTCACATCAGCCTGTTATTGTGCTCAGTGGTCGGTGTTGTTGCTCTTTGACAGTCCTTTGTTGCCATGAGTGGAGTAGCACTTCTTAGTGCTGAAGTTGTGGTGGGCTGTAGCGGTCATTCAGATATGCTACCATTTCAAACTGTAATTGTGCAACTTAACACAAGTTAAATGTGGATGCTCTTCTTTTTCTCCTTTGGGATTTAGACCTAACAAAAGTTGTGTGTCTTTAATATGTTTTGGAACATGAGGATATCATAGCCCATATTTGTACATGGAAATGCAATGTGACAGTCCAGTAGATCTATGGATGCGCGACTATGCAGAGCTTATTAGTTTGCTAGTACACACAATAAGCCTAGGGGTTAAACTATAGTATTTTGTTACGATATGTGTATATTACTCTCTTACTCTATGGAGTATAATGACAGTATGGCAAATTATTGCTATGCACATTAAATAAAATCAGTGGTATACACAATAGTATTATATTAATATTTCATTACAAAATGCACAGTAACTCTATTCTGGCTGCAAGAATCAATTGTTTTAATTTATCATTAATTACCTGATTATTTTCTGCAATTAATCAATTACTTGTTTGATCTATAAAATGAAGGAATAGTGAGAAATGGCCTGCACAGTTTTCATTTTTGCATAAAAAGATGATTTAAATGATTGAGCAAATATTAGAATAGTTGCCACTGTCAGTTTACTGGTAAATAATAGACTAATCATCTCAGCTCTATGCAGTCTATGCTGTAGATGCATGTAAAACTACAGGATGTGGTAATGAGGTCCACAGTTTTTAATTCGTTAGTATGATTGTTTTTAACCTTGTTGCATATCTAGGCTTGCTATGTACATTTATTGGGGACCAAACTCTACACTGCGAATTCTCCAGACCAGTGGAGGGGATGGGACAAACCATTGTGCCATAGAGTGGAGAGGTGGATTGTACTGCTGTCCATGTTTGAGATACCTGTATAAACATTTTGATACATTGGCCGTTCTTCGCTCAGGAAAGGGTGAGCTAGGGGTGCTGAAACAAACGTCACAATTGTGTGAGAAAGAGAGCGTTGAAGGGGACAAGGACAAATGAGATGGAAGTGATAACTCTAACAATTTCAAGAAATGAAATTAGTTATTTGAGGTCATCTCATAATACATCTGTATCTGTGGAGCAGCTGCAGTCATTCTCCTCCTTGATTTTATTCAGTTGGACCAAGTTTAATTACCCAGTCCTGACAAGTGTGCATGATGCTCTGCATAAAACACACATCTTTATTCTCCCTGTTCATCAAAGTTTTGCTCACTACACTGTAGAAAGTTAGTGATCTGTTATTATGGATTTAAACATGAATTATCCACTTGTATTGATGCTTAATAGGTAACTGTCTCATCATATTATAGTTGGGGCTAACATTGTTGATCAGAGTATGGCTACTCCTCTTGTTTCCTCACACTCCAATAAGTTGAAGTTAGAATTTTCTTCAATTAGAGCAAAGACCTGAATAGAGTCTAGAGCTGTTTATTTGACTGAGAGAAAAGTGTAAAGCTTGACAAATAAATTGGTGACTGCCTTTAGTTAAGTTTCTAAAATATTATCAGCACAAAAGGCTGATAAGTTCAGTAAATGGGAGTGGTGAAGATACCACACCACAGCAAGTTTATACTAATTTTGTTTTAGTAATGAATGATTGAGGTAAATTCATCCGACTCATTGCATGATAGATAGGAAGGATTTCTTTCTTTAAATGTGGTCATACAGTAAGAAAAAGAATGGAAAGTAAAATGAAGATGTATCTAGAATCATTTTGTAATCCATCTGGAGCACACTAAATTAAGCCTTATTAGAAATGCTCTTCAGTGAAAGGTTGATTACTAAGTATTTCGTTGCAGTAATTATACTATGAACAAAATGCAGGGTCTTGCATAGGCTGCACTACAGTTAAATCAAATTTTTCTCAAAAATAATATACATGTGAGGGTGCTCAATTACAAAATAAATAGCAGAATGACTTTGTAGAGTGTTATTAGTAGAGTTTTAGTATTATTTAGAGCAAAGTTCGTCTGGTCCAGAGGAAATGGACGTCTGGCTAATGTAAATTTGTGGGTCCCTGACTCGGTGAAAATTACACTGCAGTAGAAATGGGATTCAAAATTGGGAGATATCGAGAATATGCTTTTTATTATAGAGAGGAGTGCGAATTACCCTCCCTAAGAACTTAATTTGTTTTAGCAAACTGTACAGTGGAGAGAGATGAGAAATTTGGCACAGAGTGATCAGGAGAGCCCCAGGAGGTCTCAGATCTGCATATTCCTCTAATTGTGTCACATGCCTGTGAAAACACTGTATACTCTAAAAGCAGTAACGCACAATTTATACTTTGAAATAGTCTTTAATAGAAGCTGAGACAGTGTTTGAAATACATTTTCTAGACACAAGCACCCCCTGTAGAATTCATTCGCATCTGAGATCTTTCCGTTTTTGTTCTCAACCTGGCACACTGGCAGTAATGCATTTCAATTGAACCACAACTTAACAGTCACGTTTATGAGAAGCAAAAATACTGGCAGTATGATGATGCATATATAATATCACTTGAATGATGAGTTATAACAGCAACTAACAACCAGTTTGAAATCTAATATGAGAAACACTACAAAAATAAACAGTACTAAATGTCTCCTGTATGAAATGTAATATCAAAGTAATTGCAAAAAGAGACACTTGGCTACACAGGGGTACAATGCCTGTTTGGAAGCATAGCTGCTATGTAATTCATATCCTCACCCTACCTATGTTTTGTCAAATTTTGTACTAAGCATAAAAATAAAACAAGATAAATACATCAATCAGAATCTGCTTTATTGGGCAAGTATGTGCACAAGCAATGAATTTGACTCTTTTTTGTTGCTCTCAAAGAACTCACACACAGTTTCAAGAACAGTTTTCAGGAAGCTAGATAGAAATAGACATACAGCTAAAAACACAAACAACAAGGCTGAACGAAGTTTGAAACATACGCAAACACATGTAACTACAATGCGCACCTTAGTAGGTAAAAAACAATAGATGCTTATATAAATATTTATAAAAAGCAACAGTGAACAACATTCAGTATCTATATACAAGCCAAACTATTTCTGTAAATTATAAACAAAAACCCAGTAGTGCAAGGTTGCAGAGTGCAGAGGTCCGTTTCACAAAGCAGGTTTACTGAAAACTCCGAGTATGTTAACCCTGAAATGAGGGAAACTCTGAGTTTTCCGTTTCACATAGGAAGGTAAGTCAAACCAGAGAAAGAGGGGTAACTCAAGCCTGTTTCACAGACAGAGGTAAGTTAAACTCCGAGTCAGTTACCGCAGTAACTGACTCTATGAACCTAACCTGGTCGGGACCAGGTTTTACTCAAGGAACCTCGAGTTTCTCTGTGTCTCCGCCCTCTTTCAACCACACACCGCATTCATTTCCTCATTCATTCATTCAGTCAGCAGACGAGTTTTGGCATAGTTCTGCCGTCTGTTATTAAAAAAAATCATTAAAAATATCAGTCAGTGGGAAGTCCATTAGGCACAGTAGGTGGTGACTTTTTTCGTTAACATGGCATGTTAACGTCTTTTGATCATGATCCTGTGGATGAAGGTGCAGCGATACTGCGCAGAAAATTAAACATTCGTCGGGAGATATTTATCAGACCACGATGTTCTTGCTTTTCCAGACAGTTATCGTCTTTAGGCCACCACCCGTTCTTCATGCATCTGCCTTCTTTCTGTTGGCTGAGTAAAAGTCTGTGTTAGTTTAAATATAGGCTTAATTATTTAACATAACATGATATAGATGAGAACACTTTTTTCATTTTTAAATTTTATTTCATTCGTTAACAAAAAAACAAAACATTATATGAACACAATATAACCAATTTTACAATGAAAGGGAGCCACTTAATATTTACTTTACAATGTAAAACATGATCAAAATGAGGTAGCTACCTCCATGAGATCATGCAGAGGTCTTACCTGTTTCAACCATGTTTTTATATTTCATTTTAAGCTGCTGCCAAGTGCGCTTCTCCCCCGCGGGATTGCACCTAAATGAAATAAATTAATAGGCAACCATTCAAGCAGTTTTGCCCTGTAATATTATTGTGATTTCAAAGGACTACATTTATACTCACGCATTGACCCGAGCAGCAATGTTCTCCCACGCCGTCTCCCTCTCCTTCGCAGCTGCAGCGGTGTTGGACTTCCGTCTAAAAACGTGTTCATATTCGCTGTATGAGCGCATTAAAATGTCTAATTGCAGTGGCGTGAAGTAGGCAGCCTTCCGCTTCCCCGTTGCCATGGTGACTCCTCAAATCGGGGTTCCATTGATGCTGTCTTTTTAAAGTTGCGGTGCACGCGCTTAACTCGAGGTGAACCTACTCTGAGTTAATCAAACTAACTCAAATCTGCTGTTGTGGAATCGAAAACTCAGAGTTTCCTATCTCAGAGTAGATCAACTCAGAGTTCAGGGTTACACTCAGAGTTTGTTGAACCTGCTTTGTGAAACGGACCCCTGGAATAAATATTGAATGATTAATGTAATGGGTTACTTTGTAAACATAAAGTAGGTGAATATATACAGTATATGCATGTTTACAAGTCTATATACAGTATGTGCAACATGCTTAGATTTATATTTGTCAATGGTGATATGTACATGATAAAAATCGGGGTGTACTATAAAATATATAATTTGTAGTGGATGTTTTAGTGTTGCAGATTCATTCTCAATTAAATAAAATCGTAGAAGCATCAAATTCAAATTAGAATGAGACTTATAAGGTGGTGATGAATCAGAATGGAAAAAAATGGAACACATTTTGTGAGGATTTAATTAAGACTATTCTGACTTATCAGTTGAATTATTGTGAATGTAATGATGTATGCACTATATGTGTGTGTACTAACTTGTGTGTGTGTGTATGTATATACACACATGTATATCCCTGTATGTATATGTATATGTATATGTATATATATATATATATATATATATATATATATATATATATATATATATATATATATATATATATATACACAGACACATTTAACCAAATAAACCTTTTCAGATACAAATACAGATCAGTATACTTGAGACCACCTAAGGAATACACAGCACATCATAATGAAAACCAGGGCACCACTCTGGGCATTTTCTTAACACCTTTAATTTACTGGGGAAAAAATGAGCTGAGACTGTTTTGCCTGGAGACCATAAACCATGGTACCACTGGAATCAACTCAAAACTCCCCTTTGGCAATGACTGTCCAATCTTTGAGAGGTTGCTGTTGCCTCTGTCCCCGGAACATCTCTTTGTGGCTGAGGTGTGTTCCATAGTGACAATTTGCCATTAGGTCTAAGTAATGCGATGTGGGCAGACAGAGGCACCCTTTGCTCTACCTGTTTCTTCCCACAAGGCAAAGAGAGACTCTTGTCTTGTCAAGGTCAACTTCCCTTTCAAGCAGACAGCGCTTCAAACTGCAGGGAAAGCAGTCACCTCTGAGCCACCTAGGTGCCTCGCAGAGAGCCTTGGCCCTCTCACCTCTTGCAATTACTGCCTAGAACACCACACTGCTGTTGCATCTGCAGGAGCTGTAAGGACAGAAGTGAAGTGTAAACAAAGAGGTGGTTTAGATGAACCACTGACACTTTTGGCCAATTACTCTTGTCTGTGGTCTGCAATTGGCTGTCTGGAAGGGGAAAAATGGGTCTGAAGTGAAACATCATTGAGGGCCAACTACAGTAAATCTAATTTTGTTGTTATGTTTTCCCTCCATATCTTCATTGAAAACAGAGATTTGTTGAGGATTTGCCGTATAAAGCTGGCATCCATAATGATTGTTGATTGGTAAATGGTTGATATGTCCATCTGTAAAATATTTTAAAACATTGAGAACAAGGACTTGCACCTTTTGAAGGCTACTTCAGACCGTCTCTGCACTGAAATGTAGATCAGCATACACTTACACTGGTTAACAGTGCCAATAAGTTCAAAAAACTGTGGTGTACTGGGAATAATGCTTTTTTGCCAGGTTTGTAGATACTGTATTTTTACAGTGGTCGTTTAAAGTAAATGGCAGATTTCCACACAAATTCCACATTGAGTCTGTGCTGCAGACACCAAAACACTCCATTTACCTCAGAGTCAAAATCAAACCTGCTTATCACCACATACATGCAATTATATATTAGGTAGCATATGTGAGTGCATAACAATAACCATACAGTATCTAGGCTGATACAACTGTCTACATTACTGTGCACTCAGCTCTATGTACACAGTAGAGTGTCCATAAATGCTAAATTATGATAAATAAAACCTTGCGGCGATAAAAGTGCACAGCACAAATTAATTTATAGCAGAAAATTGACATTGACACAAGATATCTACAGTTGTGCTTTTCTTTTATTATATATTGTAGAGATGTACACTCAGTGGACATTTTATTAGTTACACCTGTACAGTCTAGTGCAGTCCAAAACACCTGCTCTGTCATCAAATATACTTGGTAATGTTCAGCCTATGAGACCGTCATTGAGGTGTTGATTAAATGATATGTCTTAGCATTGAGGTCTTTGTACTGGACTGCATTGTATGCAGCGATGTTCCTACTCCTTCATGTATGTAAAAAAAATTAAACATCTCTCAAGGTAGCTGGGTTTGCAAGATTGCATGAACTTACGCAAGCCAGGAAAACATTGTTTCGGACCAACCAGTGAGAAATTACTGGCAAGTAGGGCACAGTTTAGGTGTAACAACAGTGCAACGTTAGCATCAATGCTGCTATAGCATCATTATATCAGCACTGGAGAGTATTTCTTCCTTGAAAGAACAGCAAAGAATGGCACTGAAGGTTTTTTCAATGGAAAAGATGGTGTCACCCATCTCCAGATGTTTGGCAAAAGTCCTACTACAACATCATATGGTTCTTTTATGTGGTTGGTTGAAGTTAGCCTGTGATAGGCGGTGATAGACAGATGGTTCATCCAATCACCTGCCAAGTATTTTTTGAAAGCGCCTTCCCTTTTCCAAACAGTTACCAAGGACGACTTCCCAGATGGTTCTGTGTAACAAACCATCTGGTGTGTTGGGTTGCAAAAACTGAATATTCTAAACTTTGTCAAGATAGGCGTTATGTCAGAGCTGTTGGATAGAATTGCATTGGATTGTACAGGTGTACCTAATATAGTGGCCACTGTGTGTATGTGTAGATTAACTTCAGTGTACATATCTGCATTAATTACTCTTTGGGGAGATGGCTTTAAAAAAGTTTTACTGGTCTTGGTATTGTTGATGTTGGCAGTTCTGTAGCATATTCCCACTGAGAGAACTGAGCACTGAGCTGGTGCTCGAGGGGTCAGGGAAGAGATGTGTATTTAAGTGCACTTCTTGATCTCAGTGTTGTACAAGCCTGGAAGGAAGGCGAGTTGCATACAGTGATTTTCTCAGCTGATTGGGTGATGCACCACAGTCAGGTGCTCTCATGTTTGATTGCTGCTGCAAAATGGTCAGTTACAGTGCAAGATGGAATGGAGTGAGTGATGGTAGTTAGTTTCTGTACAAGTCTGAATCATCAGGATGGAGAGGATGTCACTTTTACTCGCCTCTGATGTTGAATGTCTGCTTGTTGCGGGTCCTCCACATAGTTTTGTTGTCATTAAGGTGATTCAGTGCCACATGGTGTGGTGGCACTGATGACCAGTCAAATCAGCTCTTTCTCCCCCCTTCTAAACCAGTCAGTGGCTCCTCCAAAAACCCAACTCTGCACATTGTGACACTTCTGTGTCAAAAATGTGTCTACAATGAAAAATAAAGTCTCTTTTTCCTGCTTGAGGGGTTTGTATCAAAGATCAAAGAGCTGACATATCCACAAATGCTTAGTGGGCTTTTAAAAAGGATCATCTCTACATTGCTTGGTAAAGCCATACACACAGCAAAGATGTGACTGCACCAAGCACCTTAAGAATTTGACCTAGCCTGAGCACAAGGGCCTTCCAAGTGCAAATCTCCATCATCCTTGATACTGATACTGTGCCTTTTCTCAATTCCATAGGCAGTCACCAAAATACCAAACACATGAGAGCAAGTAAGACAGCGGGCATGATTTCTTAACATTCAGGTTTGGCGCAAAGGATCACACCACTTCCAACATATATAGGTGAATGTCCAGTTCACCAATCTCATAATATGATTCTGAGCCATACATGGGAGTGGAGACACAATCCAGACTAAATTATAAATAGACCGTGTTTAATTGATCAATCATTTTGTCTAAAGAATAACAGAAAGTCGTGAAAAATTGCTTGTGTTATCCAGCCAACACTCCTAATCCTAATACATTAAATTTATTCTCACATAAGACAATAGAAACCATAAATCTTCACAAATAAGAGACTGGAACTAAGGGATAGTTGGTTATTTGCTTTTAAAATGACTCAAACAATTAATGCATTAGCGAAATAGTTGCTGATCTATTATTTATTCTGTTAATGTGCTCACACCAGTGCAGCCATACACAGTGACAGAACAGATTGTTGAAGTCCAAATCAGACAAAGCAACATCAACCCATGATGAACAAAGCCCTCAAAAGAAAAAGTAAAGATCTTTCAGAGATCTCACGGCTTTGCAATACAAATTGTTGCTGACTTGTGCTTCCTTGTTATATTTTATATAAAGACTGATCTCTCCACCATATACTCAGAAGTGTGCTGTTGCTCAACTGATAGCGGACACAATACCACATTTGAAAAATGAAACAAATCGGAGCGGACATAATTTTTATCTGGAAATTTGGACCACGAGCACTGAAACTGTGGATAATCGATAATCAAAGAATCATGCTGTTATATTATGTTAATATATTTGTGTATTTAGCAGGGGTGGGAATCAAACATGGGTCAACTTTGGGGGCCCTTGTCTCCTGAGTGGCTCAAAAATGAAATGGATGAGGCAGCAGAATCTGTATGAAATTAAACATATATAAACCTTGACCCATGTAATGTTATGAACATATTTATTTTAAGTGACTGTTTTAGAAAAAGAGAATATCTTATGTATTTTTAATGTCAAATAAATGGCATTGGCAAAATGACTGAAATAAGAAAAAAGTTGCCAAAGTCAGATAGAAAACCTATTACTGCTCTCCTTCACGGTTTCTAACATACCTCCTGTGTTCTTGTGAATTAACTTTCAAGGGCACAGAGTTTCAGCAAATATTTCATTTCCCAAGATGGCCATCACTCAAGCTATCGCTTGAACAACTCAAATCTTGTCTTTTGTAAAGGAAAAAGGGGAAAAAGATGGAGGGTATACAGAAAGTGGAAGATGACAGAGATTGCTTTCCTGTTTTTTTTTTCAGTGTCAATATTGGGAGACAGAAGTTGGAAAGTGAAGAATGAAACCTTTGTGTTTGCTTGGATATCAGTGGACAATGCTTTTTCAAACATATCACTTCATATCACTTGGAAATAAAGTAAATTGTAATGATTATTTATTGAAACCACACCTGTGCACATTCACGGTTTTCATGTCATCTAATTATGATAAATAGGACCTATTTTGAGGATTAAAAGAAAACTGCCTGTGACACAGTGTTAAATGTTATTTTTTGCTTACTTCAAATGTGTCTATTTTTAATTGATTGGGTCTTTCTTGGCTAGTTTGTCCATTAATCATTTGATGGTGTGAGCAACATGGCAGTTACCCAGCAGTGATGTAAATTGGGCTTCAAAGAGAAGGTTTATTTTTAAAATCTGAGTGCTAGCGGTTCTTATTCAGGTTGATTATGTCTACATACAAAGGATCGACGAAAACTATTAAAGAACAAGCAGCAGCGTGTGGAATCAATGCATTTCATTTCCTTTACACATGTTGGATTCTTTGTGCTCAAAAGAAACATCATGATGGGCCTCATCATGGCACTTTGAAGTGTAATGGTCTGTTTTCATAAAGCGTATCACCAAGCTGATAACAGTGTCAGCATTTCCTCAGCTGAATTAGGTATCTTGACAACAGACAAGTAAAACAAAAAAGACTGCATGATCTGTAATTTAAAATGGGAGGACTTTCACACATTTACTGTACCTCTGTGTAACTTGCTTTTTTCTCACTTTATTTGAATATCACCTTTTTTTTAAACAATATTTTGCCTAGGACAACACAAAAGTAGTGTTTGTAAAGTGCATGTGTCCATGGAGGGGCGGGGGGCGTTGGAGTTGTGGACAAGGCTGTAGAGGTCAGCGTCTTACTGCTGCTGCTTTCACCATGTTGAAACAAGAGGCAGAAGGTCAGATTACCCCCACCAGGATATGAAAAGAGAAAACAGTGCATTAGCCAGCTTTTGTTCCCCTAACATACATAGGCTTTTCCCACTGGTGCTGCTGTTTCATTGTCCCCAGGGTCTTAACGGGTCACAGGCTTTAGGGTAAAGAAGGACAGGGGGTTGTCATACTGCGTTCCAAAGGTCAGTGTCTACGTCGGTCATACCCCTAAGCCATCAATGGGAAACAACTGTTGCTCCACTATCGCAATACAGGGATATTAAAGCTATTCATCTTGACGCCCTGCCTCTGCCGACAGCTCAGAGGGGCTCTGATGCATGCTTAATACACTAATCACACTCTCTCCCTTGGATCCATATTTGCTGCCCTAATGTCTTTCTCTCTCTGTTTCTCTCTTTCTCATAACTTTGATAACCCATGCCATGCAAACACAAACTGACAAGTCGTACTCTCACAAAGCTACTGACATCCCCTGCACAAATACATCATTGTGCATTTGCACTGTTTTCTGCCGTCTTCTGCTGTCTCCTACCTAGAAACCCACTCAGAGCACGCTAACAGTGGTGTGCCTTAAGGGGACTTTTTTATTTCAAATGCAGGCAGTTTCCTATGGGGGCCATTTTGGTGTCTGAAGCCATGGACCCATTTTACGCCACCGTCTGCATGTCCATTAGCTGTCTACATATCAAATTATATGGGCTGAGTGTGTGCATGTGGTTGCTGGTACTGTGCATAATGTGCATAATAGACCTGCTCATGTAACTGACATGACACTATTATTTAGGCCTGGACACTTTCACATGTGGTTATCATTTGTGTTTTTGCTAAAGTATGGTTGCTGCAACTAACAGTTGCTTTTAATTAATTCCTTAATCTCTTTCTGGATTGGATTGGAATCGTTGGTACGTAAAAAACAAATCTAAATATACAGTGAGATAAAAAATGAGAAAAGCCCCAAATACTGAAGCGGGAACTAGGCAATGTTTGGCATTTGTACTCAATTATTATAATTACTTTAATGGTAAATCAATCAGCTACATTTTTACAGGTTAATTTATTCATCGGTTGACTGATCGATTTAGCTCAAGTTGATTAAATGTCAACAATTAGGTAACAGTCTTATAAAGCATAATCAACATTATTTTTCGGTATGTTTCAGAAGACATGCATATTGATTCTTACACGATCAAAACAAATTGCTTTAATCCATAAACAAAACAATATGTTGCTACGTAAGGAAGTGCTGCCCAGAAATTTACAGAACAACCATTTACTCTTTCCCGACTGCTCATACCAGAACTACCCAATGCTAAATGCATATTGACACACCAACACTCCTGAGTTACAGTAATGGCATGGCAGGCGCTATGGGAGACAGTCATATTCTTACACATCTTTCAATTCTACTGATTGTACTGATGCTCAGTCTACAGCAAACTGCAGGTTGATGGATCAATTGCTGTGGCAATTTTCATTTGAAGCTGGTTATAGTTTCTGTTATGAATTGATGGCTTTTAATGGCTGCATGGAGGCACTCTCTTCTGGTTATCATCGTTAGTGATCTTTTTGACCATCCCTCCAGAACAAAGAATCTGACAGTCTGATGGTTTGTTGCCACTAACCAGTTCGTGTATCACAGACAGTGGTCTACTAAAGCTAATTTTCCAGCCATTTTAACACTTGAAAGTTAGTGAAGTTAAATATCAGTGCTAAGTAATGGCATGTCCTCTCTTTTGCTGTTTCTAACTTTTCCTTTGCCTAGTGCCCACTCTTTAGTTTTGTCTGTTTTACTCTTCTCTATAAATGCCCACTGACAGCTTTGCTCATAACTGGCAGAACACCAGCACATCCAATTCCAATATAAATGCATGTTTTTGTCTGTTTTCTTTTCTAAATGTTATTCTACGGATAAAAATGACATTCTCCTCCTCCTCCCATACCACAGGCTATATTAACCCTATACTTTCATGCACATTTCTTAGTGCCTTGGTTTTTCTGCACTGCAAAGTGCATATGTTTTCTGACATAAAAAAAATGACACTCATTTTCAAGGGCATTGCATTGTGCTTAAAAGCCACTTAAACCTTTGGTCATGGAAATTCTCCTACAACAGGGTGTACAAAACCTGCGTTGCCTTATATGAGTGAAACCAAATGCATCAAACTGAACTGCATGCCTTTTCTTTGCTACACTTTCCTGGTGACATACTGTAGGGTAATAGAAAAGGTGATAAAGTGGTATGGTTTTGGGGTTGACTTTGTACTCTATGTAATTCTAATACATTAGTAGAGAGCTAGTTATGTGATATCTAAACACTGTTGTTTCTTGAGAGGATTTCACATAATCATAAAGTTCTCAATCATGACAATGTACCACAACAACAATTACTACTACTCCTACTACCCAAGTGAGTATGACACAGAGATAACATCCTTCTTCTTTGCAATGCATACATGGCATGTTGTATGTTGTGAAGCAAAAAAAAAATGAGCCCCTGCTCTTGAACAAGGGCTCCAAGATGTTGTGTTGCTCTGTTAGTCACTGAAGAAGTGCATGATCGTTTATGGTAGGGATGCACGATAACTGTTTTTTAAAACCGATACTGATAACCGATAACTTTCAGCTCCTGAAGGCCGATACCAAACCGATAACCGATAACACACACATATACCTAACATCATGGCATCAATACCACAAACAAAACCAAAAACAGTTTTGACTCTTTAAATGAAGAGATATTTATTTTTCCAATGAAAAACTATTGGTAAGCCTCTCAAACATGTTCTTAAAGCTATCAAACAAACCTATTTGATATATCACATCAATTTAAATAAGGTACATTACTTACTGATATAAAAAATAAAGGTCCCTTGAAATGATGCAAATACATGCATCAGGATTACAAACTGAAAAAGTGCATTCCAGAAGTTTACAAAAAATAAATATACTTTATATATATATAAATATATATAAATTAATGCACTGGCACAAGTTAGATTCAAACATTTCTATTTAAACAAACTGAAAAAGTGCATTCCTCAATGACAACAAAAATAATGCACAGTGCATATTGTACTGACAGAAGTTAGAAGACGGCACTCTTAAATACTCAATTCTGAGACAAAACTGGAGACAGATTTTTTTAATGTCTGACGCTGAAAGCAGAAATCAGCTGCTGCGGGACTTTTATCCATCAGTCCGAAAAAATAGCGGTAAACCAAACTCCAGCTACGTCTCTCTCAGGTCTGGGATATCCCATCACTTCTTCACATTTGACATGATTTCGCTGAATATCTGTAAAGAAATAAGTTTTCCTGCCTGCCGGCCTGCGCACAGTGACAGGCGGTTGCTACGCAACGTACGTGTTTACTTTCAGAGCCGCTGCGCAGTGAGAGCGGTGACAGGCAAGAGTAGACTCATTTTAAATCAATAAAATATGTTTTAATCACTATTTTGTGTCACACTATTGAATGCTTTAGTAGTAAGCCGTGTTCTAAGCGGGATAATGTATTCAATTTACATGCAGTTTCCTACGGAGAAGCGTTGCGTCAGGCTTCTATGTCATCCTGAAGGAAGATACATGATCCCTTACTTAGACTCTAGACTTAGATCTATGTAAACAAACTGAAGAAGGGCAGTCCATAGTAAGTCAAGCACCATCATGTCCATGATTAAATCTTCAAAAACCTTAGCCCGTGGGTCATCTTTGGCAAATTTCTTGGACTTTTCCAAAGCCTCGCCATCGCATAAGTCCCGGTGGCTTCTTTGCGGCTGCCTTGCTAACATTAGCGTCTTTAGCAGGCCGGCTGTCCTCATACGCTTTCCAAACTCCGTCAAAGCGGTGGTTATGTTTCAGGTGACTGATCAGGTATTAAAGCTCGTGAAATTTCTCGCTCCTAGCCGAACTCCCTTGGATCATTTGTTACGAATAACCAGCGAAGGATCTTCTTCGGAAACTTTGAAGAAGTCTGAACTCTGTTTTCATAAGCACGCTGTGCCGCATGCTGCATTCAAGGTGTAACGTACATTCCCCCGTTCCCTCGTTTGCCAGTCATTCTTTTGGCCTATTTAAGTTCATGTTTCTATTTTTTGTGTGTAACATGTGAAAAAATACTGCGAATATTAATTCAAGTCAGCAACTAGCAAAATTATGACAGAGTTAACGAGTTGTTATCTGGCATGAGGGGGTATTCTTGATTTTTCCCAGTGAGAAAGAGTTTTTCTGATTATGCCAACGTCACTTGAACGCAGCATTCACTGCAGGCCATTCGGGTCTCAGTGGGAGCGAGGCACTGCCGTGCTGACAAAAACATATATGTTATCGGGGCTATTCGTGATGATATCGGACTTATCGGAATGACATCATAATTTCTTGTTATCGGCCCGATAATTATCATGCTTCCCCACAATCGATGATTTTAATATCCCAGAATGATATAATTAGAAATGACCCATCACAGTGACATCACACTGTGACATCACACTGTGACATCAAACTGTGACATCACAGTGTGACATCACAGTGTGACATCACAGTGTGTGTTGTCACAGTGTGTGATGTCACACTGTGAACACTGACGTCACACAGTGTGACGTCACACACTGTGACATCACTGTGACATCACACACTGTGACATCACAGTGTGACATCACAGTGTGACATCACAGTGTGACATCACAGTGTGACATCACAGTGACATCAGAGATAACACAGTGACATCACACAGTGACATCACACACGTCACGCTATGACGTCACGCTGTGACATGGCATGCTGTGACATCACACGATGACATCACAAACTGACATCACACACTGACATCACACTGTGACATCACACTGTGACAGCTGGCCAAAACAACAACAAACGGCTGCACGTCCACGAGTAAACGGCAACTGGTGGTGTTCTTGTAGACAAGGACACATAGGAGCTATTATCATAAGATGATGCATGTTCGTGTAATCAGAATTTCCCTGAGCATGTTGTTTAAGAAAGTCACAGTTTCACACATAATAATGAAACTAATGAACTTTCACACACAGAAAGTTTCATTACCTCACAAACACATTAGAGACTTAATTTTTGCTTTTTTGTCATTCGGGTTTTCTTTTAAATTTTGCAATAATTGAGTATAACACAAGACATATTACAAAATAAAATAAAAATATGTTTTTGTTTATGTGTATATGTATATGTGTACATGTAAAACATAAATTAAGTAACACATTTTCATAAAAAAGGTACAGATATTTTAATTCCATTTGTTTCTTTCTTATATTAAAAATTGAGACCAGACTTAATAAACTTCCCTTAGTAATTATTAGTCTATCATTCATTTTAACCATTCATGAAAACCAGGCATTGCCTGACCTTTGAAATGACAGAGAACAATCCTCTAAGCTCTAATAAAGCTTGCCAAATTTGGATATATCTGGCGGTAGGAGAAACCTGTGTCCTAATAAGCACAACTGGGGAGATTCTGCCAATGGTTTATGCAACCACTCACCAATCCCTCTGACTACTTGTTTCCAGAAAGGAGAAACAAAAGAACAATTTCACAATAAATAAAGAAAAATACCTGCTTGCTTTTCACACCTCCTACATTAAGTGTTATCCATGAGACCCATTCTTTTAAGCTTAACTAGTGTATGATAATACCTGTGTACAATTCTTTTGTGTGTAAACTTGCCCACTGCTTCTCTGACTGACCACCCGACAGTTGTATTTGTGTTTCCATATATCTTTGTCTATGTTTGAATTAAAATGTCTTTCCCAGATTTTTCACAGTTACCATAGAGACTTTTTTTTTCAGCATTTTGTGTTGTTTTTCTCTTCTGTCTGATGCTGATGCTGTGTGTGTGTGGCAATAACAGATTTAATTCTCGATCGGTATCATTTCTATTCATTCACAGTGAGAAAAAGTGGCTACAGATCAAAGCTATAATAGATGTAGGTGCACAGAGGTGCTCTGTCACTGCATCAGGCAGTGATACATTGTGAAATTTCAATCCAAATCCATGACAGTCCTGTATAGCTTCTGTCTGCCCAGAGCATAACAAATCCATCTCAAGTCTAGTTAGAGATAGTTTAAATATAGTTTTTTGTGGTTCAGGTGCAGGTTTTGATGTGGGAGGTTGCTAGCAGCTGAGACATGTCTGAAACCAGTAAACACCACTGACTACCACTATCAGAGCATTCTGACAACAACAACAACAAATCAGATTGTCTTTACGTTATCTGTGCTGTGCAGTTGTTGAATGTGTATCAAACTCCTTGACTTGTATCAACGTTTAAAGAAGCATTTTGGCAGTAGGCAATCACCATATCACGCATTTTGAAACATCATATTGAAAGAAGTCTTCCAGTGAAATCCAGGTCTTGAAAGGCCATATCTGTAGAAAATGTGGAGATAATTGAGTGATTAAAAGACACCATATTTCAATGGAATGGAACTGAATGTGCTAATGATAGAGCTTACCTCTTTGTACTTATTGAGGTAGGTTCAAGGTCACTTACTGAGGCTGAAATAGCTATTCATCACAGCCATAACGTATTTACACAGACTCACGCTGAGTCATCTGTCCAACCTCAATAGAAGATCACTTCCATGCCTGGCACAGCAACCTTATCCAAAACTTCTGATTGGGGCTCATGAGATCATGATCTGAAATTCACAAACCTCCTTTACTTTGTGTCCCATTGTTGCAGTGCTTGGACACCTCGCTCTCTGAAAAATACATCTCAAACTCTTCTAACTAAACTCAACAACCACAGGCGAAAAGAGAAAGAGTTTTACAGAATTTATAAGACACAACAATACTGTGTACAAATGACCAGATAAACCTATAATGCCGAGTTCTCACTACAGAATTATAGCCCTGATTTTCCAGTCACAGACATTTTTTGGAGATCACAGACAAAAGCCCCCAGATCAGAGGCAAATTGACATTTGCTCTGCACTTGCAAATCAGGGCTTGATCGCGATGTGTGAATTGATGCAATTGGCCGTGCAACAAGCTACATCTAGTGAGAGTAGACAGGTGCTGGAAGAGGGGAGGAGTGAGAAGGAAAGGCAGCAGCCAAAAAACGAATGCAACATGACAACAAGTGCAACATGGCTTCAAGAAAAGTTTAAGAAAAGGACAAATCGGCACGCAAACAGCTTGTACTCATGTCTTGCAGACATGGTATCACGTAATTTCCTGTGTCACTTCTTGTGTGTATTTTCATGACAAAACATAGTTTGGAGACCAGACAGGCTCGTCTAGAATTTCTCTTGGTGAAACATCTTGTAATGTTTGACCCCCTGTCGCTGATCAGTCATGTAGGGTACAAACCACAATGACTTTGAGGTTCCTGATTACAAGACAGAAACCCGTTGTGTGACTAAGGTATCAACTTTTAATTTGGAGTTTCATGAAAGAACAACAA